>NC_132792.1:35506875-36177500 GCF_048418805.1 Vulpes vulpes | reverse complement strand
TAAGACAGCCTAGCTTGTCCCAGTGAGTAGAATGATCACATAAATCACAGGCTAACCTTGGCTCCACTCAGCTCGTATTAAAGTATGTGGTGTCACTGCCTCCCCATAATTAGGATTTGTCATCTTGAGCATCAGAATGGGAGACACAAATGCCAAAAGGGGGCCAGAGAGAGAACAGAGGCTGAGGAGGAAATGAATAATTTTGGTGACAGTGACTACTATTTTGATAGGAACCAGAATGTCTGCAATATTTCAAGAACCATGTATAAGGGCAAGAGCTGTTGGAAAAGTGCCTTCCAACTTCAAAATGTGCCTGATCATAAGAACGCTGATAAGCATGAGGGGAGAGCAGCTGGAACTCTGAGGCTGCTTGTGTTTCCTTTCTTGATACTTATGCCGAGATCACATTTACAGCTGCTTTTATCTGCTCTTTAGAAGTTCTTGTATTTGGGGAATCATTAATTGTAAAATAAATACCTACTCAGTAACATGGAAATGTAATTTATTAGCTAGCTTACACAACTGGCTATTACATATATAGAGTATCTGGAACTTTCTATCCTAACCAAAATGCCATTTATGTAGACTCAAGTTCATCACACCTCATGTTGCCTCCATATTGATGCCCTGGGCTAAGACATTAAAGATAATGCTCTTTTCAAGAAAAAAAATTTTAAAATTACATTACCCAGTCATATGGTTGGAAACATGGGAAGAAGCTTTTGAATAAGAGCCAAGAGCCCTGAAAGAATGACCAGCAAAGAAGAAAGCATACAAATGCAATTGTAAGAGGAAGGCTTTTAAGAAATAATGTAGAGAATTCATCTTGTTAAAATAGGACCAACACATGTTGGGATTTGGGGCAACCCAAGAGGAAGTTAGGGTGGGGCAGAGGTGACACCGTGAGAAAACTGACCCCAGGACCTGTAAGACACAATGTCTTCTTATACAGCAGCAAGCTTAGGTGTGGTCAGCATTAGCTAGTCCAAACTGGTAGGTAGGGTAAGATCCCCAGAAGTGTGTGGCAGCAGCAGTGGGTAGTAGTGTGGGTGTCAGAACCACAGGGGTCATGGGACCATAATCCAGACTAGGCTATATAAGGGCCACAGCCATGCAAAACGAGTTCACAGTATGTCCCATTATATATAGGGTCAGATGTTTGAGGCTGGGTAACCAAGCAGCTATTGAGCTGGAATCAAAACATCCAGATGGGCCCAGACCTGAGACAGTGAGGAAGATGATGCTTCCATTTTAGGGCTCCATTAAACCCAGGGTTCAGCCTCTGAATGTGAGATCATACTGGCAATCCAACTCCATTCCAAATCATACTAGAGGCAGGGCTGAGACTACCTGTCTCTTTCCTGGCCTGCTCAGGATTGTAGCAGGTATTGGCACTGTGGTGGACATATGTTATTTGCCTGCCCAACAGCCCTTTCTTTGGAAATGATGTCTCTGTGATTAAATGTAATTTGGATATTGCCCTCCCTGTGCACAAAAGTGGGAATGTGACTCAAGTCTGGCCAATCAGATTACTTCACTCCCCCTCCCACAGTGATTTATCTAGAGAGAGGCATATGCACAAACCCAGCCAAATCTTCTATTCTTCTCCTACTACCAACATTTACTGAGTGCTTACCAAGTGCCAGGAACTACTCTAAATGCTTCAGATGCATTTATCTTGTTTAATCCTCCTATCATTTCAATAAGGTAATGTTATTATTATCTTCCCTTTACAGATAAAGGAACTGAAACAAAGATAGAGTAATTTGTCTAAGATCAGACAGTTAGGTGGTAGAGATAGACTGTATAACTGGGCAGTTTTGTTCCAGGCTATGGATGTGTAAGGAAAGACACTCACTTCCCCTGGTATCAAAAACTATAAGGATTATGTAAATTGGATATGAACCACCATCTCCTCTGGCCTCAGGGTGAGAGTTGTCTATAGTGGAGGAGAATGAAGCCATATATTGTGAAAAAGAAAGGGAGAGAAAGAGAGACAGAAAGAAAGAGACCTTTTTAAAAAATATTTTATTTATTCATGAGAGACACAGAGACATGGGCAGAGGGAGAAGCAGGCTCCATGCAGGGAGCCCAATGTAGGACTCGATCCCAGGACCAGGGATCACGCCCTGAGCCAAAGGCAGACACTCAACCATTGAGCCACCCAGGCGTCCTGAGAGAGACCTTTATAATATAACCTGAGTTCCTGGATGCAGGTGTGCCTAAAGCTATTCAATCCATGGACTTGTCAGTTACATGAATCAGTAAACTGGCTTAAACTAGTCAGACTTGGGTTTTTGTCCTTTGCATATAAAGGTCCTGACTCATACAAGCCTGTCTAGAGGATACTTCAGTGTGTGCAGGGGAAGGAGGGAGTTGGGCAAGGTCAGAGCAGATGAGTCAGAATGTTAAAAACAGGTTGGCATCCTATGCTATGCATACAATCATGGTGGCAGTGCACAGCTCCCGTTGTCCTAACATTACCAGTGTGCCCCGCTCCCTACTCAGTGATGATCTGTAGACACTCTGACTGTCCCTCTGCAGACACAGTCCACTGGCTCCTGGAGAGAAACCCAAAGATAAAGCAATGCAGAGCTATCACCACAGTAGGAGAAAATGTTTGATCTGCCTTATCAATACCTGGGTTTATAGCACACTGCAAATAACCTGTAGAGTGCTGGTTGAACATACACACACACACACACACATATACACATACTTACATAAACCTTGGAAGTTGTGAAAGCAAGATAATTGGAAATGCTTGTGCTTTGAAATACACCTTTTGAAAGATTGGGGGAATGGGGGAATGGTTGGTTGCTTCCAATGGTTGGTTGGTCCCTTGGGAATAGCTAGCTAGAGTTAATATTTGCTCCACCTTTGACTAGTTAAAAGTGGCCTTCGTAGGTTCCTGGACTCACAGAGCAGTGCAGTTTGGTGTAGTTTGGCCTTGAGCTAATAATACAGTGAAGCTCTTAGAATAGTGTCTGGCATGTAGTAAATACTTGCTAACCAAACGCCATTCTTTTTTTCTCTTCCTGGTTTTCCAAAGATCTTTCAATAACTGATATTACTTTTCTAAGTAACAGTTTCTGTAGTGGAATGAGTGGGGAAGGGTTTAATCACTGGATGAACTATTAGAAAAGAATCTCTTATCAATATTCCTGCACATGGACAAGTGTTGAAGCCAGAAAATATTTTTAATTCAACATCAAAACGGGAGACACTGACGTTAAGTGAGTACCCAGCGTCACACAGTTGATGAGTAACAGCACTGCACTTAAAAGATCAGGTCAGAACTGTTAAATTGGACCAGCCTTAGTTTGCATTGACAATGAGAATAATCAAATCCCTATACTTTTGGAGTGTGTTATGATCTCAGTTTTAAAGTCTGAATCAACTATCACAATTTCCCCTGTCATCAGATGAACCAGCTTAAAAACTAGAAAATGCTTGCTCAGCAGGAACTTGTAGAATTTGGTAGCTGCAATGAACTTTAGAAATCAAGTAGAGGCGGGGAAGACCAGATTAAACAGGTATCCTTAACTGCGTAGGACTGAGGTCCAGAGCTTTGGTTGTGCTAACATGAGTTTTGATTCTCCAATAGGAGATCTAGTATACAACTTGTCTTGAGCTTAGGTTGACAATGGAATCTTTTTGTCCTCAGCAAAATGGTTAAAATCTCGAGGTGT
Organism: Vulpes vulpes; assembly: GCF_048418805.1. Lineage (NCBI taxonomy): Eukaryota > Metazoa > Chordata > Mammalia > Carnivora > Canidae > Vulpes > Vulpes vulpes. Next base: position 36,173,808 of record NC_132792.1, on the reverse strand, counting down.
CCTGAACACCGTCTAGGAAATGGTGGAGTAAAATATCTACATTTCCTGTATCCGCTCACATTTTATTCTCTAAATCCTAATTATTTTCCTGCTAGCTGAGGCCCAGAGTGACAGATGCTTCGATTTTCTTCGTGCACTTCCATTCCCCTCACTACTGGGGTTCCTGCTGGGGTCTCCAGGTTCCTGTTTTCACCCCCCCACACCTCCCCACCCCCCTCAGCATGTAAGAGAGAAGCCAGAAAGTGCAGCTGCCGGATCAGGCCCCCCAAGTCCACTCCCACTACTGCAGCTCTAAATTCCTCCTGCGTGTAATTATAAAGTATGTGTTCAGTTATTTACTTTCCCTGTTCCATGCAGAGTGTGTAACTGAATAATACAGCTCACAAGTAAGACCGGCTTTTCTGCTGCAAGGTCTGAATTAAAAAAGATTACAACTCTCTACCATTCTAGCTTAAAAAGAAACCACTACTTATGTAGCTTAAAAAAAAAAAAGTGGAAACAATGATTCTCTGTCCTCTCAGAGTAGCAAGCAAAATTGTAGAATTAAGACGTTTACATGGGTTGTGTTGTTTCCGAGCGCCCTAAACTGCCTCATTTAGAAAGGTAGAAAATAAAAATGCCTATGTTTCTTGAATTTCCAGGAACCAAGTCTGGCAGCTGCTTCACTGTTGTCCTTTAGAGTTTGAAGCAAGAAAAATTACAACCAAAGTGGTGTCAATTTGCTCTATTTATCTTGGGAATTAACTTTAAAGCTTAATTGTCAGAGACAGTGACCTCTATCCTCATGAAAATCCCCAAGGAATTACAAAAGCAGACTACTTGAGTGGAATGCGAATGTCATTCTGGGGTGAATCAGCCTCTGCACTGCCTGAAGGAAAACACTCCGCGCAAGAAGGAAGGAGCTGACCCCACAAGCTTTTGTACTCCATTTCTCAACACCCAGAACTGGTTCCTAACCCGCTGCTTCTGTCTGACCTGTGTTTCTGCCGCTGAGCTGGTTACAGCATTGTCTGTGGATGTGTCTTGTCACAGAGAGACCGGGTATCTTGAAATGAGCTGAGCCTGGATCCAGCTGTTGACTCCACTCACCTCCTGAAGCCCCCAAGGAGATGGTACAGTAGGTTGACAAAAGTTCTGCTTGCTTAGGAAGGTTCCTGAGCAGGATTTTGTCTGGAAACTTTCCCTTACTCTGGCAGAATTTGGAACAAATGTTTGGCTGAAACCATATACTATCAAATTAATAGAACAATTGTAGGATAGAGAACAGTAAGTCAGAAAACAAAAATGCAAGCATACAGCTCATAAAGTCTACTTTATGAAGTAGCACAGTGCTGAAAAAGTACACATTGTACTCAGTGGGATAACCACCCCCATCCCGACCCTGCACCAGCCCAACCCATCTTGCACACATTTAATTTAGGGGAAAAAAAGAGGGGAGGAGGAGGACAAAATCATTTGAGCAAATAATGCCCAGGCCTCTGCTGTGGTCAGTGGTAAACCCAGATACTCGGCAGATCACATCACCATTATAATGAGGTAACAGTGAACAGCCAGAGCGGCACTGGGTTTGGTAACAGTCTTTTCTAAGTACAAAAACTCTGTTGACTGGCTCTGCTCATTGCCTAGTAAGCTAGTAAGAGAAGAGCCCTAGGAACAAAAACAGTAACACAGAAATAGATTACACTCTAGTATATACAACAATCCCCTTTCCTAGAATCTGTTAACATTTCAGAGCTGAGAACCGTGGTTAAGTGTTTCCTTTTCTCTAAAATTTGGGGCTCATTAATTGACTAAGCCTTGACTCACTCACAGAATGTTGTTCTTTTTGACCAAAGCACAACTTCGGAAAGGACTTTAATGGAATGATGAAATAGGTGGAGACTTGTGTTTAGCAAACCAGATTAGCCACATCAATCCTTGTGATCACTGGAATATCAGATAAAGCATCCAGATCATCAATGACTGGATCTCAGAATGGGCCTCCAGGAAAATTCACTTCTGTTAGTAGTGATTAACAAGTGGAAAAGGAAAATTGGGAATCAGCATAGTTTGTTTTCTCAAATTGGGAGTGAGAAGTCAATGAAAGGGAAAGAAGAGAAAAATGTAGTCAGGACGAAAACAGTTTTTATGATCTGGCATCTAAGAAAAATAAGGCAGCCTGAATAAGTGTCTGCTGTTTCCAAGGTTTTCCTATATTCTAAGTTATTCCAAAGCAACATTTAGTTTTTTTTTTTTTTAAGATTATTTATTTATTAATTCATAGACACACACACACACAGAGAGAGAGAGAGAGAGAGAGGCAGAGACACAGGTAGAGGGAGAAGCAGACACCATGCAGAGAGCCTGACGTGGGACTCGATCCAAGGTCTCCAGGATCATGCCCTAGGCTGCAGGCAGCACTAAACTGCTGCACCACCAGGGCTGCCCTCCAAAGCAACATTTTGGATCAATCATTCTCAAACAGCCAATTTAAGGACCCATGAAGGCTAGTCACCTGGAGAGATCTTTAAATATCTAGATACTCACATCCATCTAGAGAGGAAGTCTAGTATATGACCAGGGAAACTGTACAAGATTGGACATTTAAAATATTTGCATAGAAACAGATAAGCAATAGGAGTCATTTTAGGTTCTTAATGGATCAGAGGAAAATGATCAAATAGGTCTTTGGGACACAATCTGGCAATATAAACAGTTACGGAGCAGTTCTTCCCAAATTTAATCCCCAGGGAAATCACCTAGGGATCTTGTTAAAATTCTCATTCAGTAGGTCTGGCTGCATTTCTAACCAACCCCAGGTGAAGCCACAGCTGCTGGTCCTCCAACCACACTTGGGACAGCTAAGTCTAGAGGCTGGCTACGGCTGGAGTTCTGGTACACAGAGGCTCCTGATATAGCATAGCAGGCTGCCGGGATCAAGTCAACATTTTTTTTGTTGGAGGGAAATTGCAGCTCCAACCAAGATGAGACTGTGAGATATAACAGAAAGAGCCCCTTCTGAAATCAGGAGTTCCACTTCTGGGCCATGGGAAAGTCAACTAGCTTGAGAAAATATCTTTCCTCCTGGGCCTCTGCAACCCCATAGGTAAAATGATGTCTCTAAAACAGTTTCTCATCCCGTGGTCATAAACCTTCTAGCACATAGGATAGGGTCAAACCAACTTAGGTGGCCTTTTCTAAATCTGCAGGTTATTAGTAACAGTATTCTAAAGAATCAACACGAGTATCTTACATCCTTTTGGTATGTTTGCTATAAAACATACATGTCCTTCCTATACATCAATTGTGTACATTATTATTTAGACATGTAAATACACCCTAAAAAGGGGTAAATACATTCGTATGTGGGGGGTTGATATAAGAAAATGCTATTGTATACAGACCGAAAAACATTATACTTTATTTTAAAAATATTGTAAGGGCTGGTATAAACAAGTCATAGCTTACAGATGTGTGTAAACGCTGCATGAATTCTGCACATTTACTATTTGGAGGGGGAAAAACCTTGGTTTTAAAAATTGTTTGGACTGTATGTCCTTTTTCCTTTTTAGCAGGGTGGAGAGCCAAATGAATAGAATTACAGGGTAGAATATATAAAATACCTCCTTCAAGGAAATAAATGTGTAATAGGAACTATCTAGCCAGTTCTTTCAGGCATGGGAATCCCCTGAGGCTCGTGTAAATGTGTATGTCTCTCCTCGGTGTCACTCCAGATGTTTCTGCAGGGAAAGAATCCTCCCCATATATTGGCATTAATGCTCTGTATGTAACCTCCGTGCTCAGACTTGCCCCAAGCCAAGCAGCATCCCCAGGAGAGACCCCAGGGGAGACTGGGGATCCACAGGCCCTTCCCTCTCCCCTCCCTGTGTACCTGGAAAGTCATGTTTGGTGATAAATTTTCTCCTAGGCTTGGAGAGGAGAATCAAGCCTGTAAGTATCACCAGGGAATAAGGCTCAGAAGTAAAGTTTATCAGGCAGAGAGGTCGGGCCAGGGCAATTTTAAATGGTAATTAAGTCTCTCCACATTTATCTTTGGAGATTGTCGTTGGGCTGTAGCCATGGCGTGGGGGGCGGGGGTCTGCTTATAGTTTTCACTCTGCCCCTGAGGGCAACTGAGCTACACATTTTAGCCACAGCCTCTGGTTGCCCAGTTCTTAAAAGCCAGATCTTGGCTTCTAGTTGCCATGGCCAATCCCCTTCACCCCCACCTACCCCCACCCCATGCCTTCTTTATATGGCGACAGGGCCAAGAAGGTTCTAAGGCTCTCATTTTTCTTCTAGTATGTTCTGTCTCCTTTCTTATCCCATGTTCCAAGACAAAAAATGAAGTTCTCCTACAGAAGACCCACTTGCATGGCCTGCCTGACACCTCAGGACATATCCCACAAAAGGACTGCTGCCATGTGGTACCAGTGGTATTCTCACAACCTACAGCAAAGTCATCCCCAGGCAAGTCCTGACAGCTTTTGTCTCTCAACCTCACCCACCTTCTTTGTTCACACCTCCCCACTCTAAGCAGGAAGTCACACACCAGTAGCCACAATCCACTAAGTAAGTGGTGACAACATGTCAAAGGGTTTCAAACAGAATCCTACCATTCCATATAGTACTTAAAGCCATAAAAGCAGCAAAGGGGACAGTGACCACTGTCCAGAACCAATAACAGTATTTATGGTACTAATATATATAAGATAACATATATAAAGAATCAAATACCAGGCCTCGACATCCTGTGGCAGAGACTTCTGGGCATCACCCATTATCCATTCCCCTCTTCTTTAGTAATAGAAGCCTGAATTTTAGCAAGGCATTCAGCCACCCAGAGTAAAGACAACATTTCCCAACCTCCCTTGCAGCTTGGTCTGGGTTCTGGTTTTTGTAAAATCTCCTCAAAAAAGTGGTGCTTGACCTTCATGACTTCCTCCTTGCTGCTGCCTGGAATGTGGTTTTGGATTAAAAGTAAAAATCATTTCTTGAAGCTGATAGGACAACAAGATAGAAGGAATCCAAATACCTGATAATCAAGAAGCTAGCCACCATATGACTCTGGCTTGCTATGTTTATGTGAGAGATAAATTAACTTCTCTAATGGTAGGGCACCTGGCATGGTCAGTACACATATGACTCTTGATTTGGGGGTTGTGAGTTTGAGCCCCACGTTGGTCATAGAGATTACTTAAAAATAAAATTAAAAAAATTAACTTCTCTGTTGTTTAAGCCCCTTCTCTGTTGGGCTTATTATTTTAGATTTTCTGATAAAGTTCAATTGTATTCTGATACAACTTCCTTTAAGATTTCATATGTCGGGGGATCCCTGGGTGGCGCAGCGGTTTGGCGCCTGCCTTTGGCCCAGGGCGCGATCCCGGAGATCCGGGATCGAATCCCACGTCGGGCTCCCGGTGCATGGAGCCTGCTTCTCCCTCTGCCTGTGTCTCTGCCTCTCTCTCTCTCTGTGTGTGACTATCATAAATAAATTTAAAAAAAAAATTAAAAAAAAAAAAAAGATTTCATATGTCGGGGATCCCTGGGTGGTGCAGCGGTTTAGCGCTTGCCTTTGGCCCAGGGCGTGATCCTGGAGACCCGGGATCGAGTCCCACGTCGGGCTCCATGCATGGAGCCTGCTTCTCCCTCTGTCTGTGTCTCTGCCTCTCTCTCTCTCTCTCTCTCTCTGTGTGTGTGTGTGTGACTATCATAAATAAGTAAAAATTTTTTAAAAAAGATTTCATGTCAATGACATCCCCAAATCAATTACATCATTGTTTCACTAGATAGAACATCCAAAATAATAGCTTTGAAGCCTAAAAAAATCTAGATCTACTTCATGTATATAAAATAACTGAATATAATAAAATGTAATATAAAGTATAGTACAGTATTCCTACTTTACAGTAAACAGTGAAAAATTCTTTTGATAAAATCTTCCCGGGGTGCCTGGGTGGCTCAGGCAGTTAAGCATCTGTCTCTAGTTCAGGTCATGATCGCAGGGACCTGGGATTCAGTTATGTAGGGCTTTCTGCTCAATGGGGAGCCCACTTCTCCCTCCCCTTCTGCCTGCCACTCTGCCTGCTTGTGTGCTACTTTCTCTCTCTCTCTCTCTCTCACTCTCTCTTTCTCTCTCTTTGTGTCAAAAAGTAAATAAATTAGATCTTTGGAAAAAAACTTCCTGTCAAGGCAGATGACTTTTTCTCTAGAAATACTTGGTGCAGCAACTTAATTTTTGTACTCTTGATCACTAGAATTAGGCACTGGGTCAAATTTCTTTCCCTTGGTCTCCTTTCCAAGTCCTTGGAGGAATATGAAGAATAATTTGGGGTTGATGAGGTCAGTTCATGTTAATGGATAAGAAAGCATCATAACTACTTACAGCACTGATATACATCCATGTCATTTAACCCTCAGAGTATTTTTAATTATCAGATTCAGAAACTGAGGCTCCAACAAGTGGCATGACTTCCACAAATTAATTGACTATTAAGTAGGGACCTTGGATCCAGGTTTTCGGATTCGTACTGTATCATAATTACCTGTTTATTTGTCTCCCCACTAGACCATAGATCCTTATTCATTGTTATAGCCCGAGCACCAATCACAGGGCCTACTATATTAAATATCCTCAAAAAATAAAACATGTTAAATGAATTAACAAGTCTAAAATCCCATTCTGCCATTGCTCCCTTGCTCTGCAAGGGTTCTACAAGCCAGTGCTCCTAATATATTCCAGGTCACTCCCAGGCCATATGGCCTGTCAAAAGAATGTGGTCAAGGCTGAGACAGAGGGGAGCAAAACTGGTGAACACACCCATATGACACACTCGTGTTCTCCTCCACACTCTCCTGGGCCTGGGCGGGCCCACCACGTAGGGCATTTGGATGCGTGCCTCATGGCCTGGGAGACAACTTGCACTTTGTGTACTTTTCCAGGGAAAGGAAAAGGCAAGCATGGTCTAACACATGTTAGAAATGCTGCTGCTTGGTGTCCTGACATCATAGCATCCACCCAGACTGATTCCTGGAGGCAGGCCCACTTGCCAGGCATGGGCTGCAGAGTACACAGGAAGAGGGGTTAGGCACTGTGAAATGGATTATGTAGCTAAGATAGGCAGTGTGACCAGTCATTGTGACACAATGCACGGGGTAAGAATAGAATGGAGCCTTTCTACATGTCACATCCCTGTGTCTCCAGATCCATTGAAGTTGTCTAAGTTTTGAGCTTAGAGGCAAAGAGAATAGACCTCATTGCTCCTTAGAAGACCTGGATTCTCTGAAGCCAGCTGGATCTGAGCTGATATCGCTTTAAGTTCTCCCAAGGAACAATGAGGATGGGGCCAGCCTAGCTGTCTGCCACTTCCTTTACCCCTCCCTCCAGCAAGGGTGCCAGAGGAAGAAGTGTTTTTTTTTTTTTTTCTTTCTGTGACTCCTTACAGGATCAGTACATGAAAACACCCTTGATTGAACCAATGGTCACCAATCATAAGGAATCTACAGCTAAATTATCACCTGGCATGATGGAAATAACATTATTGTAAAATGTTGTCATGATATTAAGGTCTTCCAATTGGAAAACCAAAAGTTAAGGCTGTGCTGGCATTCATTTTCCAATAAATGAGCTGGCTTAAATACTGACTTTCTCTCCTTGACTTGTAAAAATGACCTAAAAATTTAAGAGAGAGTTCAATAAATATTTTAAAGATTGCTATTAAGTACAAATACTTTAACAATTTAACAGAACTAGAGGAAGCCAGCCTTCAAATCTGACCTTTCTTGTCTTTGCCCTGCTCCCAAGTCAGAATGAAATTTGGGGTCTCAAACAATAACACAACTGCCTAGAACCTGGCACATAGTACACACTCAAAAATAAGGAACAAGGTATTCTATGTGCCTTATGAGTTGGCACCTTAAAGACTTTTTCGAGTTTGTGGAGTTGGACTAAATTAAAAAATAGTATATTAATCCTCTGGTGAATATTCACAGAAACGGCTACAGGGATATACATTTTCCTTTGTTAAAAATTGTATCTGCATTCAAATATTGGCCTTGGCATTTCCTAACTAAGTACTGGCTGCTTTGAATGTTACTATGTTAAGCCATCTGCATTGGAAAGCAAAATCCTGCTAAGAAATACGATCACAGGTTGTAAAGAGATTATCATGTTCTTGACCACTATACATTTTATTTTATTTTATTTTATTTTATTTTATTTTATTTTAAAGATTTATTTATTTATTCATGAGAGACACACACACAGAAAGAGAGACAGACACATGCAGAGACAAGCTGAGGGAGAAGCAGGCCCTTCGCAGGAGCCCCACATGGGACTCGATCCCAGATCCCGGATCACAACCTGAGCCTAAGGCAGACGCTCAACCGCAGAGCCACCCAGGTGTCCACTATACATTTTATACTTTGAAAATCTCCCTAAGAAAATGACATATTAAAACAGCAAACTTTGTCACAATTGAGCTGAGTACTCTTACACAATCATGACTATGGGCAGCATATTCATTTTTATGTGCATTTTCAGTGGCTTCCCTGCACTGGCTCACTAAAATGAAACCTTTTTTCCTGAATCTAATAATGGACAAGAGGCTTCTCATTAGACCTGGTTTTTCAGGAACCCACCAGCGTCTGTGAGGCAAAGTGCCTTGTACTGTTCTTATTGCCCACAGTCAGAAAATCTGTGTGTGTGTTGGCGGGAGGAGGGCGGGGGGCGGAGGAGAGGATGCAAGTGGTCCAATGGAGGGGGCTCATTGCCTGGCTAAGAACAGAAGTTCAAGTGAAGGTTCTAGAGAGAAAGTGCAAAGTGAAAGTTTAAAGGAAATTGATTTGGCATAAGAAAACAACAAAGTGCCAGTTTCGTTTGGATTTTTAGATACCTGGGGGGGGCGGGGGCGGATTTGACCCAGTCTTAAGGTGACCAATCTGCAGGTTGAGGATCAGGCGACAACTTACACCTGACCTCTGGAAGCTGGCCAGTTGCCTACCCCCCCCTTGCAAGATGGCGGGCAGCAAGTGAGAGCACGTGCAAAGTCTGGGAGCAGAACATGCATGATTGTTTGAGCTGCTCTCAGAGTGTCCTGTGCAGCCTCGGGGAAATCCAAGGGCACAGAAACTTCCAGCCCAGGTCCAGACACGATCCCGATCCCGCAGATTGTGACACTTCCTCATCTCCACTGGCATCACCCACTCTGACCCAGTGCAGGGAGGACTGGGAGGGTGCGGGCAGTGTGTCAAGGTGTGAGAGGAAGTGTATGCAGCAGACTCAGAATCACTAGGATGTGATAAAAATAAGAAGAGAATGCTATCTCGAGAATACTGGATGAGGGAAAGAGTGGAGAGTCCCAAATGGTGAGAAACTAAGATAAGGTGCAATGCTCCTGTGTGGTCCCTAACAGGAACATTTCCTGAAATCATATCAATTCCAGTATTAGATTATAATTAGATTATAATCGCAATAACAACAAAAATTTGCCATGAAATGGGAAGACACTGTACTACTTTCTCTCCCTCACTCTTGCCCATGCATCCCAATCCGTCTCCTTGAAGGGAGTGTTCATGCTTAGATCACTTGAGGATCCTGTCATGTCTCCAAGGACTTGGGTGGTACCTCTGGAAATTGGATGAATGAGAGCCAATGAATGAGTGAATGAGCGAATGAATGAATTAGCAGCCCTGGGCCAGGCATTTATGCCTGCAGTCTCTGGTGGAAAGAGAAATGAAGGCAAGGAGGGAAAAAGGAAGAGAGCAAAAGATAAATTCCCTCACACCTGTGATTGCCCCCAAATGTCAATTTGATCTAAGTCAGTGGTTCTCAAACTTTGGGGTGTATGAGAATTACCTGGTGGGCCTGTCCAAGCAGATCGCCAGGCCCCCACTCCCAGAGTTTCTGACTCAGTAAGTGGGGCCAGAGAATCTGCATTCTTAACAAGTTTCCAGAGGTTGCTGATGCTCTTGGACCACACTTTAGGAATTGCTGCTCTAGTCAGTACTCTGGACCCATCCCCGCATCCCCAGAAACGACCTCTCTGCAGAGTATTGGAACCTCTAAGGCAATCCAAGACATCTTAAAAACAGACGACAGAGAAGGCAGAGCACAGCTGCTCGGCTCCAGCCAGCTCACGGCCACACAGAAACTGGAAATCAAGATTCTCGTTTGAATTTTCTCAGTGTGAAAGCGGCAAGTAAGTCTGTTTGTCTGTTTTTTAAGTGGAAGCCTAACGAAAGCAGGTTTGCACATTCCGTCCTAGCCCTTTCCGAGGATCTTTTCAGAGCGAGAGGCCTGGGACAGTCCCGCGTTGGGCAAGTGGAGGTGACCACGGGGCCAGCAGCCTCAGGCCTTCCCTCCTCCCTCCGCACAGCCTGGCCTTGGCCTCGCCGCGCAGGTCCTCTTAGTCACGAGCACCGAGGGCTCCGCTGGAGAAGCGCCGTGAATTCGAAGGCGTCCCTGGGCCCAGGGCCTGGCCGGGCTTTCCCTTCGGGGCCAACTGTACGTCTGCTTCCTGGGTGGAGCTGCCTGCCCCGCGCCCCGCGCCCCCTGCGCCAGCACGTGCCCCGGGCCGCCGGCTCCGGCCCGCCGCGTCACCTCCCGGGTCGCCCCCGGACTCCGCGCGGCGGGAAGGCCCTTCGCAGCGTCCCGGGCCTCCCGAGACCGGGTGGGTCGCGGGCGGCCTGGCAACCGCCCCTCCCGGCCTGGGGCTCGCGGGCACCCGGGCCACGCCGCCGGCGGCTGGAAGGGCGCCCCCTCCCTGGTGCCTGGGGCTCACCCGCAGCTCCCCGGTCCTCGGGCCCCTCGCGCTGCGCCCCGGGCGCCCCGCCGCGCGCGTCTTCCCGCTCTCGGGCCGCAGCAGCAGGTCGGTCCAGACGACCCAGCCTGGCCGGGCTCCGCGCGACGGGGCAGGAGGGAGCAGAGGCCGGGGGCGTGCGGCCCAGCCGCCGAGCGCGGCCCCGAGACAAACCCCTCCCGCTTCTCCCGCAGGCACAGCCCCGGGACCGGGGAGTCCGCTGCAGTCGGGGTAGTCGGCGCGGGCCCGCCCGCAAACTCCCCGCGCTGGGTCGCCCCGGTGCCCCCTGCCCTGCGACGTCGGCGCGTCCCGCAACGGCGCCGTGAGTCCGACACCCGTCGTGGAGGCGCCCTGGCGCCGGCGCTTACGGGGCCCGGCGGGGGGCCGAGCGGCTCGGGGCCCCGACGGCAGGCCGAGGCCTCCTCTCCGGCATCCTGCGGCGCGCAGCGCCCTACTCCGCCGCCCGGGGGCTCGGGTCGAGGTGCGGGGAGCTGCGGCCGGCGGGGGGCTGCCGGCCACGCACGCGCGCCCCAGAGCCTGCGGCCGGTGACCACGCGGGCCCCTGCGCCGGGAAGTGCTCGGCACCTGCCTCCAGGGGGCGCTGCGGCTCTTCCCGCAGACCGCGGAGCTCGGCCCGCGGCGGTGCCTTCCCGTCCGTCCCGGGGTAGAGCGCCCGCTGGAACGTACTTTTTTAAAAGATAAAATTCTTAGTTACTCGGCCCCTGTCCCACAGCCCCAGTTCTAGTGAGGAGGCCCAGTGCCCGGGAGCCTCCCCTCGGTTTCCACGGCCCCCCCCGCTAGCGGCTGCAGCACACACGCCCCGAGAAGAGCCGGGCTTCTCGCTGCTCCAGGACCTGGGAGCGCGGCAAACGGTGCGGGAAGTTCAAACGCAGAAGGTCCCCGCCCTAAAGAGGCTGAGGAAGGCTCTGAGAAAGGGAGGCGAGTTCTCGGAGAAAATGGCAGCTGGAATCCCTGGAGAAAAAGCTGGGGTTACCATAACTTGTGTCTTAAAGGGTAGACTTTTTTAGGATGATCGCAGTGCGCGCTAAAAATCAACCGCAAGGAGGCCTGACACCTGCTCGCCGCTTCACCGGCGGAGCCTCTGGGCGGGCCGTGGCGGGGCAGAGCGGGCTACCCTGCGGGCTCCTTCCTCCTCCAACCCAGTTTCCTCTCTCCGGCCTTCACCGCGTCCTCCAGGGGCGTGAACTTTCGGCAGTTCAGGTCCGAGCAGCAACTGCTCGCGCGCCCCTCGTCAGTCTGTTAGCCACTGCCTTGGAGGCGTCCTCGGCGTAGAAAACCCAGAACCCCAGAGCGAAGACAGCAGATGACCGTGTCCGCGGAAATGTCAGACTGATCCGGCCGCGGGCTCCCGGGGACGCAGGGCCAGTGGCACCGCTGCGCAGAGCTCCAGATCCCCGGGAGCAGCCGGGCCGCGGCAGGCGACAGGACTTCACTCCCCGCACACCTGGACCCCACGACTCGCCGCGGGCGGGCGGCCTGTGTTCCCGGCGGAGCGGGGGCGTGCGGGGAGCCAGCCGGTGGGGCTGCTCCTGGGTGGGCCCCACACGGCGGGCGCTCTGCATGCTGGCGTGAGCAAGGGGCTCGCTGGGGCTGAGCCTGGAGAAACCCAGGGGCCCACCGGGGTGGGCGCGGAGGTGGCTCGGGGAGCCCTGCGTGCGGCGCGGAGCTCAGCCACCGGCTCTCCCTCGGCCTGGAGCGCGCACCTGCCTGGGGCGGCGGCGGGGCCTGGGGACTGCGTAGGCGCTGCCCGCCACGCGGCTTCCCCACACAGCCCGGAACTCGTCGACTCTTCCCTACCTTCCAAGCAACAGCAGCCCTCGGGCCGGCGTTGCCCAGACTCCCTTGTGGAATTTCGGAAGCTGGGGTGGGCGAGGTAAACACGTTCATGAAAAAACCTGGGCTCAGGAGGTTTGCGGAAAGAGGGCGCAACTCGTGGGTGGTTGGCAATGCTGCGCACCCCGCAGGAACAGCTGGCGGTGCCTCGCACACACACAGACGGGGTGGGAAGGTGCGAAGCCGGCCGCTGGGGAGCTGCCTCCACTTTGGAAGAGGAAAGACTTAGCGTAGGAACGCTCTTCAGGTCACCATCCCGGGTGTGTGTGTCCTGGGGGTCTGAAAGAAGAGAAAGTTCCCTCCAAATCTTCCAAATTGAGAAAAGCTGCGGAAGGAATGAGGTGGTTAGAGAGAGGGGACCACAGGCATCTCGGTACTTGGAGCTCAGGACTGAGCGCTGACATGAAAGCACCCCTACGGAACCCCTAGGGGAACGTGTTGTTGTTGTTGTTGTTGTTGTTGTTGTTGTTTTAAACCCCTGAACTCTTAGGCATTCTGCTTCTTCCACGCTGTTTGTCAAATCCACTTTAAGCAGTTACAGACTGGAGGATATTAAATACTTGGTTCTCCATTCCAAGCTCACTTTTTAACCTTCGAGAATTTGAAATTGGGGGGAAAAAAGGGTAAAAAAGGATCTACTATCCCTGGGTTACGTTTTACCAAAGGAACGAAATATTCCGTCCATCTGGGCATAAATAAAATCGAAGGAATTGTATCTTAATACAGCACTATCTCGTAGCTTCTGCCAGGCTCACCACTCACTGTTTAACCTCTGGACAGGTTATAGTCTTCTGCTCTTATTTGTCCACTACCCCGCACAATGAGATTATTTGACCTGTCCTTTGGGGCCGCACATCCAACACCATCTTTTGATGGAACACTTTTGAATTTTGAGAGCTGGAGCATTTTGGCTGGAAAACTTGCCCCTCAAAGCGCTAACTTGCCGGGGGCTAACGCAAATCCCCTCCAGTGACTCCTTTGGGACGAAAGGCGTTTTGCTCAATGTTGTTCACGCAGATCTCATCTGGAAAGAAGCTATTTAAAATGAGTGTGTCATTCCCTTTCTGTTACTCGATCACCCTACTTACAGCGTAGCTGAAGTGTGTTCTGCAATTACACTCACACAGAACCAAACATTTAGAAGAACCTGAAGAAATGTATCACTACACCAAATTCGATTAAGTTTCCTGGAGACTGAACAATGAATTGCATTTCTTTTTCTGGGAATGAAGATGTACGTGTTTTGAGAAGCTACAATAGTATTTTCCGAAAAATTTAAAATGATCGTTCTTCACCCATTCCAGATGGATTCCGTATTGTTTACCAAAGGGTCGCAGATGCCCACCCTTTAACCAAGTTGGTTAACTGCTTATAAAATGTGCACTGGCTGATTAAACCTGAAATATTGGAAGACATTTCTGGGACATTCTACATATGCCTTTGCAGCAATTGCGGAATTAATCAATTGGCATCTCTAAAACCAAACTTCGTTTAGAAAACAGCAAGCAAAAGCAGACTACAGTTATAATCGTAATTGACAAAAAGTATGTGCAAAGCTGCACTTAAAATTGAGGGAAGGGTGATGTATTTTGGAGAATGCAATCCAGAACCGATTGATTTTACTCCACGGAGAAGATGGTTACATTAAACTTGTTAAGATGTGGAAATTAGTCTGGAGAGCGAGAAGTAAAACTACAAAACGCCCGCAGGGTCTTCAGGAAGCAAAGAACCAGCTGTTCGGTCTCTGACCCTGCACGGAAAAGCGGCACCGCGAAGAAAGAGGGTGGGCTTTGCTTGTGTGTGAGCTTCGAACCGAGTCACCTTCGGCTCGTCTCCGTAACAGGGAGACCTCGAGCAAACCTGCTCCTTTAAGACTCAGTTGCTATCCAAACACGAGTAAACAGAGCGGACCATTCGCGGGCGCCGGGCGCGGAGGCGGAGCCAGGCTCCGAGGGCCCCGCGCCGCCGCGGGACGCCCGCCCGCAGGGGAGGCGGGGCCGCTACTAAAGCGGCGGACGCCGGGCGGCGAGCAGCCTGGGGAGGGGCGCGGGCGGGGACGGAGCTCCGAGCGCTCGCTGCCGCGGGGTGATGGCCCTGCGCGACTGCGGGCGCCGACCTGACCTGGAGGCGGCGGCCGGGGCTTGCGGAGGCGCGGGGTTCCGGGCGCGCGCTGAGCGCCGGCTCTAGCCACCCTCGGATCTTGCAAAGTCCGCGTGGACGGGGCTGGACCTCGGCGAGGATCCGCTCCGCTGCTGTGCTGCTCGTCGACCTCCGGATCATGTCCGCGGCTCCCGGGATTCCGCTCGGAGAAAGGAGTGTGCCCGGCGTGGGCCCAGCGACCTCCCCGAGCTCCGCGCCGCGCCCCCTGGGCCGGGTCTGAGCGCGCTGCGCGGCGGACCTTTCTGCGGGAGGTGAGTGTCGGCTCCGGGACGGAGCTGCAGCCGCCGTAGGGGAGGAAGGGAGCGGGCGTGCCTGGCTTCTCGGCCGGGGGTGCCCGGGTTCGGGGGCGGGAAATCGAACGGACGCGATCCCGGGGCATCGTGTTTCTCGCTCCGTCGGATCCGGCCCCCCGCCCCCAGCCAGCACTCCGGGACACACGCGGTTAGGTGTCGGCTGCAGTTTTGTTTCTGACGTTGAATCATAGCATCCATCCAGGCTTTCGTAACAGCTGACCCAAGGCACGCTGAGACAAAACCCCACGTCGTGTGGCGTTTCCGACGCTGCGGTCGCGCTCCTGGCCCGCCCGTCCGGGGCAGCCGCGACGGCGCAGCGCGACCGCGCGGGGACTCACGCCGCCGGCCTAGCCAGCGCTTTGCAGAGGGAAGTAAGAGTTCAGTCCCGGGACATTCTCCAGCCTTGTAGCCGGCCTTTTTGGCCTTTTGATTTCCCTCCCACCCTCCAGTCCTGGAGGAGGGAGCAGAAGGCAAACTCCCCGGGGATTTAGACGCTTAGATTCCCGTGGCAGAGCTTCAGAGAAAGGAGAGGCGGTTGCAGGGAAGGAGGGAGAAAAAGGTGTTCGTGGAGGGAGCGCTGGATCCGCCTCCCTACCTGTTAGCAGAGAACAAAAGAGGGTTGGCGTTTCCGAAGCGAAACGGCGCAGACAGCTACTTTCTCTGCGAAACAAACTGCAGCCTTGAACAGAACGAGAAAATACGCAGGGGGAGCGAGGAAGCGGACAGCAACAGAACCCTGATTATGCGGAAGGCATCTTAATTTAATTAACTCCTTGGGAAGGCCGAGGCGCGGCGAAGGGGGCAGGAACTTCCCAGCCGCTTCCCTCTGTTCACCTGATCCAGGCTGGCCATCATTACTACTTTTTAAATGATCTAGTCCTTATATCTACTAGGACTATTGCTCTTATTTATGTAAAATTCCACTGTGGCTTGGGCTGAAATTCAGCGAGTCTATGGACCCATCAGTCATTTCTCTCACACCAACACACAGATTTTAGCAGATGACCCCTGACTGTATATTATTTTTAGATAACTCAGTGTAATAGCAGCATTACCAAAGAGCAATACTCCGTCAAATTACCACATACCTTCCCCCCCGCCCAATGTTTTGAAAGCTTCACTGAACTGAAATTAGTTATGTACACATCTCACTTGTTGACAACCAGTGACCTAAATTTTATAAAACTTCTATACATGCCCGGAAATCCCTGTGAAGAAGACTGCTGAAAGAAAACTAGCCTCTGCTCCACCAAAATATTAATGTCTTTTCACGGGTTCTTTCCTTGTAAAATTAAAAGTAAGGAGTGGTCCGAAAAGGAGTAGAGAGAAATGACAGCAGAGGAGGATGATGATCGCTGTTATTGCCTGAAACTCAGTGTGGCAATTACATGCTCAACTCTAGGCAAAACGAAAGTACTTTAGATCTCTTCATTGACTTAAAATATCTTTTGACGTATATTTCTAGCAACTCAGTGGGAGAGTGGAAATCTAAATTCTCTAATTACTTATGGCAAAAGTGTTTGGTGGATATTTAGGTCTGTTCTGTTTGTAAAAGTGTTGAAGTCACCAATGGTTTGCTCTTCCTCTATGAAGAAACTATCTGTCCTGCAAATTAAAATGAAAACTTACTATGAAATACACTTTTGTGCCATTTTGGATCTGAACTGTAATAGAGCTGCTAATTTTTGTTATAAACCACTTGAAGAAGGGAAGGAAGATGGCACTCCCGCTTTCTGCTGGAAGAATTAACATGTAATGTTTAGGGCAGATTTCACTTAGTGCATGTGACATGGAACTCACAGGTGGTGATATTCCTTCAGTTGACAACCTCCCTCACCCCCCACAACAGTGGTAGGAGTTGTACTTCGCCTCCCGTATTTATTTCTAAGAAATCTAGTCTGGGAATACACCCAAATAATAATTTCAATTTCCTCTCTATGGGGGAGACCACTTTTTAACTAGGGGAAAAATAATATTTTGAATCTCTGGAAAATCCTCATTACACAAAAAGAAGGAAATAAAAGTGCAATTTATTTTTTTAATGGAAGAGGAAATAATCAGAATACCGGGGATGTTAGTAGAATCCTTTTTTTTTTTTCTTTCCTGCCTTTCTAGGAGGGCTTGAGTGTTGCCACTGAACAAAAATGAATCGTGATTTGTGGTGGGAAAGTGGATTACTAATGGAGGTTTACAGTTTCGGTTGAATGGTCTGAGACCCTCTGACAGTTGCACACCTCTCAGTAACTCCCAGTCCGAACTCCCAGACCGAATAGTCCAGGCCGAGGCGGTTCATTAATAAATCCCGTCTCTGAGCACTCCAAACAGAAGAGGCGGGAGAGAAGGCGGGGGCCTCGGGGCGACCGAATTCTGACTTGTCAGGGCGCCCCGTCATTAGCGCAGTCCCCGGAGTGGGCCCTCAGAGCCGCGGGGACGCTTCTCAGTCGGCTGGGGAGGGTTCCCGCGCTGAGCGGTGGCCGGTGGCCGGTGAGGGGAAGATGGTACAGACTTTCCCACCTTCCTGCTGGGTTCCTGCTGGGTTCAAACGCGGGGCTTCAGGGTCGGTGGCTCCAAGCTCCAAGAAGGGCGCTGAGCTGTGAGCCACCCACCTGGCTGCCCTGGGGGCTGCCCTCCCAGGCGGAGGCGAGGCCCAGGTCCGCAGAGCAGTGGGAAACAGCGGGCTCACCCCGGGCACAGGTGAGGAGCCCCGAGCAGCCTGGGTCTGAAATCCGACCTCTGTGTTGCCGTTCGGGGCGCAGGGACCTGGGAGTTTGTGCGCCCCGCTTAGGCCCAGGCCGCGCTCGTCTTCCAGCAGATAAACGAGCTTCCTCCAGGCCCGCAAAGCCGCACTGTGCCCCGCCAGCTGTGGCTCCCCTGCTGCCCCTCCCGTACCCCTTCCTAGGGAGCCCCCTCTCCTCTCCACTCCTCTTTTCTCTTCTACTGAGGCCTCCCTGGTGTAGGAGCGCGCCTGGTGCCAGCCCGGGAACCCGCTCCGGCCTCCCAGGGGCTTGGCGCTCGGTCTGGGAGAAGGGGCTCCGGCCTTAGGGAGGTTCTCCGCGCACCTACCCCTATCCCACACCACCGCACCCCACCCCCGGGAGTCTGAACCATCTGGAAGGGATCTTGGTGGGGGGTAGGAGGGGTCGGCCCCTGGGAAGGAGGAGGGGGGCAATTCTAGGCTGAACCTGGCCCCCGAAATGTCACTTTCCTTTCCTGCGGCCCCGTCACCGCTGATAAATGGGACTGAGGCGGACGAGGGAAAAAGAGGACCTCCGAGGTCAGCGTGGGGCGAGACCGGCCCTTCCTAGGACCCTGCGGCCCTGGAGCGCAAAGTGCACCCCCGCTGCGCTCCAGCACCCGGGAAAGGCGGCGCTGGGCGGGGCAGGCGGCGGGCCGCAGCGTGTGACCCGTGTGACCCGTGTGACCCGCATCACCGACTCTACCGGGCCCTCGGTGTGGTCCCCCAGGGAGCTCGGAGGCGCCCAGGCGGCAGGAGCGGCCCTAGGCCTGCGGGTATTGGCGTCGCGCGCCTTTGCGTTTGGCCGAGCTTCGCGGGACCGGGTGGGGTGGGTGGGCAGAACTGGGTGCTGCCTCCGCCAGCGCACCCTGCACACATGCACCGCCCGCCTTTCTGTCTCCCGGGACTTGGGTCTTCCGTCCGTGGGGTGCCCGCAACCCGACCTGCCTGCGGGTGCCCACGGAGGGCCTCCAGGGTGCCCCGCTCGCCAGAAGGCACTTCCTGGCCCGCCTGACACCCTGGCCCTAGGGCCGAGCTCCGCGCGGACTGGCCCGGCAGGCGCTCACCCCCGGAGTGGAGGGAGGAGGAGGACTCTGAAGGAAGGTGCGGTAAGCGCGGGCGCCGCAGGAAAGGCCGAGCCGGCTTGGGTAACAGTCGCAACTCCCCGTCTCTTCCCCTGCCGTTTCCAGGGTTTTATCTGCGAGCTGTTGCCTCTCTGGGTTTTCACCGGAGCCCCCCGCCCACCTGCCTCCGAGTCCTGGAAGAAAGGGGCGGTTCCCTCCGCCCCCCAGCACCCGGGAAAATGGGGAGCAAGGCCCTGCCGGCGCCCATCCCGCTCCACCCGTCGCTGCAGTTCACCAATTACTCCTTCCTTCAGGCCGTGAACACCTTCCCAGCCGCGGTGGACCACCTGCAGGGCTTGTACGGCCTCAGCGCCGTGCAGACCATGCACATGAACCACTGGACGCTGGGGTACCCCAACGTGCACGAGATCACCCGCTCCACCATCACCGAGATGGCGGCGGCGCAGGGCCTCGTGGACGCGCGCTTCCCCTTCCCGGCGCTGCCCTTTACCACCCACCTCTTCCACCCCAAGCAGGGAGCCATTGCCCACGTCCTCCCAGCCCTGCACAAAGACCGGCCCCGTTTTGACTTTGCCAATTTGGCAGTGGCTGCCACGCAAGAGGACCCCCCTAAGATGGGAGACCTGACCAAGCTGAACCCGGGGCTGGGCAGCCCCATCTCGGGGCTGAGTAAATTGACTCAGGACAGAAAGCCCTCCCGAGGGAGGTTGCCCTCCAAAACGAAAAAAGAGTTTATCTGCAAGTTTTGCGGCAGACACTTTACCAAATCCTACAACTTGCTCATCCACGAGAGGACCCACACAGATGAGAGGCCATACACGTGTGACATCTGCCACAAGGCCTTCAGGAGGCAGGATCATCTGCGGGATCACAGGTGAGGTGGGGAAAGAGGTTGGCCTGGGAAGGGAAGGCAACTTTGTCCAGAGTACCGAGTCCTGAGAGATATTCCAAATGTCCCTAAAATCCCCTCTGAACTAGAATATATCCCCCAAAGGCCCTTGCTGGCCAGCTGCAGTGGACCTCCAACATTTACCTTTTTCCTCTGCGGCCTCCTACTCCGACCTGTCCTTGTTTGGAGTGCCGGAGGGCCTTTCCTCATCCTTAGGCAGTTACAATCTGGTGGGTTGGCCTTGACCCTGAGATCAGTTTCCCCTTGATCCGTTGCCAAGGGGGGCAGGGGGAAGGGCAGTGGGTAAAGCCAAGGGACCCCTAAGACCTTCCTGTGGTGGGTAGTAGTCCGGGCTGCTGTCAAAACCACTTCTAGAAATGTCCCTTGGCCACCGCTACTGGGTTCCCTTTCTTCCCTATCTCCCCACCCCTCAGGTACACCCAGAGCCTTCCAAGGCAACCTTTCTTTTATTTTATTTATGGGGGTCTTGAGATCACTGACTTTAGAAACAGCCCCTCACAGCCCTCCCCCCCACAAGACCTTAAACTCTACATTAATAAACGGCAACTGAAGAAATACTATAAGTGTTTTCCCGGGGGGGGGGGGGGGGGGGGGGGGGGGGGGGGGACGGGACTTCCCAGGAGAGAGGTTGGAGATCTCTTTGGACTCTACTTGCAATTCCACAGGGTTAGGACTTCAGTTGGGATTCTCCACGGCTGTTTAGGGATTTGCTAAAATAGTTCCCCTAAATTCTATCTTGCCTAACATCCCAATTTGGCCAGTTTAAGTACCAGAGAAAACCGTACAGACCAAGAAGGACTCATTCCGGCACAATTTTGAGCTCCAGAACAGCCAGAGAGGGCGATCAAGTGTAGATAAAGCCAGAGGAAAAAATACAATCTAAAAACATAAATAAAGGGAATCCTGTTTCTTTTGTCCTTTCACGACTTCCTTTGGAATAACTGTCAAAAGAAACTCCTCACTATGGTGGTAAAACCATTTCAATGAAACCTTATATTGATTTACAGGTATATCCATTCCAAAGAAAAACCTTTCAAATGTCAGGAGTGTGGGAAAGGATTTTGTCAGTCTAGAACTCTAGCAGTTCACAAAACTTTACATATGCAGGTAAGTTTGTTTTCTTGTTTAAAGACAATGGCTGGTTTCGTTTTATCATTTTCGCTCTTAAAAGGTGTTCAATGGCAGGCACTTTCTCTTAAAAGGCCATGTTTAGATTTAGTTTTCTAGGTGGGGAAAACACTCAACCTTTTTATATACACACAAAAAAAAGTAATCTTACTTAACACAAAACATTATTATATTTTTCTTAAAGAAAAGGCCATTCTCAATATTCTAAATTCTAATTTTAGAATTATTATCCGCCCCCCCCCATCTGATCTGCCCTGCATTTAAAGCTTTCGTGTTTGAGAGGAAATAAAGGTAATTTTGATAATGGAGGCATGATGAAATCCCATATGCTCACTCTCCCAGGGGCCTCATAATTTGTAGTTACAGAACATTGAGGAATAGTTTAATTTTCCAGCAAAGAGGAGCCTTATTGCCTGGGAGAATGTCATTCCTTAAGAGAGGATTAGCGTTTTTCCTTCCTCCTTTTCCTGCCTGTGACACGGTGATGAAATGCAAAGAGCTGGAAATCACAAAGCCCACCACGGTGGCCACCGGTAGTTATCAGTGCAATTGGGCCTCTGTGTGTGCCTGCAAGTGTGTTTCTGCGATTGGAGGATTAGGAGCCAGATTTGTTCCTGCAAGTCCCCTCTTTTGTTGTCGTGCACGTGTTAGGTTAATGCTTGTGATACCGATAAGACAGAAACTATTGAGAAGGGTGCGGTGGTGGTGTGAAGGATTAATCCTTTGCTTGCTTCACATCTGAACAGGAATCTCCACACAAATGTCCCACATGTGGAAGAACCTTTAATCAGAGAAGTAATCTGAAAACTCACCTTCTCACCCATACAGACATCAAGCCCTACAGCTGCGAGCAGTGCGGCAAAGTGTTCAGGCGAAACTGTGATCTGCGGCGGCACAGCCTGACTCACACCCCGAGGCAGGACTTCTAGAGAAGCCCAGGATGTGTCCCATGCTGCCGCCGCTCCCCTCCCCAGACACCTCTCCAAGCCTCCCACCCAGGGGTCGCACCCCCAACCCCTTACTGACCCCAGCTCCTCCCTTGCAGCAGCCGCACCTGCAGCTCCAGGGAGTTAACTCTTCTTCTCGAGAACTGAAAACTGTAGAAAGCCACACCAGTACATCCCTTCACAAAAAGCATATGCTAGTTTCTTGTAGATATTCACAGCTCATTTTAGAGCTCTGTACATAATGTCATCGGTCTTTGTTTTGTTGTTTTGTCTTGTTTGTTTTTGTATCTTGTTGGATGCACCTAGATATGGAAAATGGAAGCCAAATTTATCTTTAAAGAGTGTATTTTCAAAATAAAACTTCTTGTTTGTTTCAACACTTCTGCAAGTGTCTTACTATTTAACTTTGTTTTTTCTTCTGGGTTCTGGAAGAGTAGGATGCCTCTAAAATATTCAATACTTTTAAAATATTTTATTTATTTATTTATTCGAGAGAGAGGCAGAGACATAGGCAGGGGAGAAGCAGGCTCCTTGTGGGGAGCCTGTGCAAGACTTGATTCCAGGACCCTGGGATCATGCCCTGAGTGTGAAGGCAGACGCAACCACTGAGCCACCCTCACATCCCTAAAATATTCAATATTGAGAGGGTTCTTTGTCCCTAGGTTTTAAAAATGAGACTTCTCACATTTTTTTTACTGAAACTTCAGCTCTTCCCTTTCTGTATTGTGGCAATTTGGAATTGGAATTTTTGTTTTTCAAAGATATTAAAATTGATATCCTTAAGGTTTTATCCCTTTTTGTTTATTCTAATTCCTTATATATTATGCCTTCAGATAAAAGCAATATAATGATCATTATTAATAACATACAACTCCATGACTGCCCTACCTGAAAGCGCAAGGTGAGAAAAGTCCTTGACCTAATGTCAAAATTTATGATGGACAACTTCTCTTACCATCAGCTTCGAACACTATGACTTAGCACTATAGACACTTTATTTTGGTTTCAGGAGAGAGCCTAATAATCCTCCTATTGAAGAGTGCAGCAAGGTACAACCTTTAGAAGACGGCAGGCAAGAGGAGAAAGGAGAAACTACTTAGCTGTGAAAATATTTCCTTCCAAAGGTGGAGATGCTTTCTTCTAGAAGGTTCAGCTTTCTTTGCAAAGCAAACTAAGTTAGGTCCCTTGCAAAGTTTCCATCACTGGTTGGCCTTTTGTCCCTGGGAAAATGCCAGAAGTATAGGTACTCTGTATGGAGCTCATGGCAAGTATATAATAATCTCCTGAGGCATTTCAACCTTTCCCAGATGGTTCCTGGGGAATCTGACCCTGGTATCATGATAGACAACCTGTATAGGATTTGAGTGGAAGGCTTTGGATACAGATAAACCGTGGTACTATGCAGAGGCAGGAAGGGAAATAATTAGACTTAAGGAGGGAACGTAAGAGGAACCTGCGGCCCAAGAGCCCAGTAGATACTCACAGACTTTAATACTGAACAAAAGGGTGAATTAGGTACTCTCAGATTTGTTTTCATTTTTATATTTGTGTTGGACGGCATGTTTCATCTTCAGGATGCTACCAGGCAATACAACCTATGTTTGTACTTTGGAATCTTCCAGAAGGGTACATAGGGATTTGAGGGCTAGAGTCCAAATATTTCACCAGGGCCTTGTTCAATACAACTTACAAAGATGTTTCAAAAAGTGTTCCACATTCAGTGCTTATTCTGTTCTTAGGGGAGCTGGCTGGAAGTCACTTCTGCTTCTCACGAGAGATGAATTTGCTCCAACAGTGTCCACTCACCAAGCCTGTGTATCTAACATTCACACAAATGCATTTCCCAATATGAGGTGGGCCCAGGCCTTCACTGAGGAGAGGGGGCAGGGATGGAGTGTGAGGGTGCCTGTGTGTGTGGTATTTAGAAGACTGAAATTCTTGTTTGTTTTCTTGTGTTTGTACAGAATTAACTCAGTGACCTTCCTACCTCTACTCTCTCAAGATCCTGTCCACCTTGGCACAGAAGATTTGAATACTTTAGGGCGGGGTTACACATTGACTGTCCCTAGAGCTCCCCTAATCCTGCAGGCATTTTCCATGTTGTCAATCTTGCTTCCCCACCCACCCCAACAGACTACAAACGTCAGAGTTCCATTGCACAGGGTTCAGTCCAATTATCAAAGAACAACCCTTGCTCACTCTCAAGCTCAGGCATATCCTTGAAGTCCCTGACACAAGGATATTTAGATAGGAATAACCACAATACTGTTCCTCTGCATTTATTTTAGTTTAAAAAATGGGAATCAGAAGTGAATGAGGAAAAAATAAAGTGAAGGAAGCAGTTCCCCTTCCCGGATACACACTATTTCAAAAGTTAACATTAATTCATTAATTTATTTATGCAGTCATTAATTTAACAAATGCATATTTTGGAAGCTTGACTACTTAGGTAATTTAAAAATCTACCATAGGACTTAATTTAATAGCTCCCTTCAAGCTGCACTCTTAAAACCAGCATCTATCTAGACTTAGAAAGTGATCTAGCCTCAGAGAACACTCTTTCCACACCTCACTATCTCAGGGGAACTTATGAACAGTGGGTTCCTTCTCCTCCAAATTCAGAGTTTTGTTTTCTTCTTCCTTAGAATGTTCAAGTGTGCAGGAAATGAATCTTATGTGAGAAAAACTTTTAAGATATAAGGAAAATGATATCTTTTAGCTTATGAAATTAATCTACTGAGGGATTTTTTGTGGGCTTGTTTTGTTTTTTTGGTTTAGAGAAGAGTCATTATTTGAGTTTTAGATTAGCCTGTGTTTTTCTTACACCCTCTACCATAGTCAACTCATGAATCAATACTCCTGGCCAGAGACCAGGAATGGGAAATATCACGAGTCATAACCACAGTGCTGAAGAACTTCATTTACAACAGTTAAGTATTAAGCTGTGACTTTAATCTTATTTGTAATCCATGTGGGAGGTTTTTAAAATAATATCTAAAATTTAATTGAAATCAGTTATTAATGTAAAATTATGAATGTGTGTTAGGTGCACTTATTGATACTAATATTGACATGTAGGTCATCAAAGTCCTAGGTGCTTTATTTATTTATTTATTTTAAAGATTTTATTTATTTATTCATAGAGACACAGAGAGAGAGAGAGGCAGAGACACAGGCAGAGGGAGAAGCAGGCTCCATGGAGGGAGCCTGACGTGGGACTCGATCCCAGTTCTCCAGGATCATACCCCAGGCTGCAGGCGGCGCTAAACCACTGCGCCACCGGGGCTGCCCCCCTAGGTGCTTTATAATCACAGTAATTAAAATTGCTATTTTGCACAGGCACCTCCTTTTTTACATGAGGAAACTTTCCAAAGTTTAACTCTAAGACAACAAATATTTAAAAAGCAAACAAATCTAAAATTTCAAATTATAAATAGACCTAATTACTACTAGTGATAAAATCAGAAGCATATACTCGGAGTTTCTTCTACTGTTCATTTGTCAGATGTTAGCATAGACATTTGAACATTTTCTCTTAAATCATATTCAGTCAGATATCTGTGCTCTAGTTTTGATTCTGGAGTGGCAGCCTACCCCTGGAAGGCACTTCAGATATTAGTTCTTAAATACTGTCAACTTGATAGACTACATGCATTTGGATTAAACAAACAAAAACTATAGCAAATTTTAATATAAGAAGGGTGTTACCATGGCATAATGGGCTACCTTTCCTATTCCCAGTTATTTTAATATTATTATAATAATAAAAAGAGAAAAGGTTAATGAAACCATATAACACATTGCAAACAGGAATGACTTTCATATTTTGGAGGATTATATGTGTTTACTTTTATTACTGTATTATATTGAGACTATATTTCCCAATTTTTCTTTTTGAAATGTAACTTTCCACTGATAACTACCTCTGTTGACAGCAATGAGCAATAAAGGGAGTGGAGATTCAGAATGATTCACCTTTGATGACCCAAGATATTTCAAGTTTATTCCTGTTTCTTTATTGCATGCCCCCCCAACACAAATTATCATCTAAGCTATATAACTTTTTCTCTACAACTATTCAAGGCAAAAAAGTTATAGTGAAAAACTATAAGTAACACAAATACACTACTACAGGAAATTGTTGGGTAAACTATAATGCTGTATCGGTTATATATAGCATTATACTAGGTATACACTAGGTATATACTATACTATTAGGTATAGCTTTCTACTACAAACAGAAAACCTGACTAAAAGGGGCTTAAACAACAAGGGATTTATTTCCTAAAATAAAAAGAAGTCTCAGGAAGCGTCCAGAGATGGATAATTAATTGGAGTGACAAGATCATCCAGAGCCCAGTTCTCTTCTTCCATCTTTAGTGTGTAGACTGGCTCCCTTAATGGCCACAAGATAGTAGGAACTGGTGGTTGGTGCGTCCTTTTCACACGCATTTCATAGGCAGAAAAAGGATTTATCTGTTCTTTGTATCACTTTTTAAGAACTAAGAATCTTACATAAATCCAACCTGTAAGAGCACCTGGGTGATTCAATCGGTTAAGCTTCTGCCTTAGGCTCAGGTAATGATCCTGGGTCACATGTTGGGCTCCATGCTCAGCAAGGAGCCTACTTGTTTTCCTCCTTCTGTTCTTCCCCCTCCCTCCTGTGCCTGCTCTCTCTCTCTCAAAATAAATAAAATCTTTTTTATTTAGCTTCTTTTTTTTTAAGATTTTATTTATTTATTCGCGAGAGACACACACACAGAGAGGCAAAGACACAGGCAGAGTGAGAAGCAGGCTCCATGCAGGGAGCTTGATGTGGGACTCAATCATGGGACTCCAGGATGACACCCTAGGCCGAAGGCAGGTGCTAAACTGCTGAGCCACGTAGGGATCCCCTGTAGCATTTTAAACAATTTTATTTATGTAATGATATTAATCTTTCACACAAGCCTGAAAGTTCCATGAGGTAGGGACTGTTTTTTCTTGCTAACCATGGTATTACTAGATAAAATAAATAAAATCTTAAAAAAAAAAAAAATCCAACTTGCCCTCATATCTTATTGGTCAGAATTAGGTCAACCTAAACTTTCCTCAGCCAATCACTGACAAGGAGAATAGAATTATCCCATGATTGAATTAGACTAAATAATACTCATCTTCTAAGCCTAGAAATGGAACCAGCCTTCCCAGAAGCCCTTGACTACCTGAAAAAAAAAAAAAAAGAACAACCCTGAATTCTGTTAGCAAGGAAGAATGGAGAGCCGAGTATTGCAGATGTTAAGCAGATGTTAGAAATGAAGTTTCTGTTAATAACCTTATGTTAGGAGATGCTTATGTTATAACAGAAGGACATTTAATGGCATATACAATATTACCCAAACTATATAAACAAACAAAACCTTGAGAAAAACTAATCAGAAATAAAGACTAGCAGAAAATGCACCATATTGTTAATGGCAGTTATTCGTAACAAACTCAGGGTGTATTTTTCTTCTCCTTTTCTTATTTTCAACTCTCCCACAACAAGCATGTGTTGCTTTTATAAAGGAAATGTTAATAAACATTATCTTTAAAATTCCAGATACAGCTTAGTATCCTCAATATTTTTTTCATCTTGCTTTTTGACTCTGACCAGCCTTTGCTTGTCTCTTTTCACACATGCCTACATATACCCTCTTGCTTCTTCTAAACCATTTCCTTAATTTAGTTACATCCTTACTTCCTAGTTCTTTTTCTTTCTTCCTTTATTTCTATTCGAATCTCTTTTTCCTCTTTTCTGTTCTCTATGTTTCTGTATTATGGTTCTTTGTTTTCTTTCTTATTAGAGCTTTAATGTGTCTGGTTCAGTGTTCCTTCAGGTGTGATCATTAGAATTATGCAGGGTACTTATTTCTGGGCTCTCCCTAATCCACTGGGTGACTTGGAATTCCTGGTGATAAAGACTTAGGACTCTGTATTTTAAACAAACACTTCAGGTAGTTCTTATGTATAATGCAGACTGAGAACATCTGCATTAGCCTTTGACACTATCATTCCCTTTATCTTATCCAGCAGCCATATACTATGTGACTACCGTAATAAACATAAAACAAATTTCAACCCACTTTTCTTTACTTATTTACTCACTGTCCTTGAAGTAGTGAAATTTTCCTCTGCCTTGGTTCTTATTACTCTTCCATGATCTCTCTATGTACTTTTCTATTGTTGCTGTCTCCAATTTAGATTTTTCTTTTTTGCATTAATAGACATCTTCAGCTTTGATATTTTATTTCTTTGTTCTTTTTTGTTCCTTTAATCCAATCACTAACTTAAAAAGGTAGGACAATAAAGACATTGTAATAATTGATGAAGATGAAAAAATCACAAGAGTGGTAAAAATAATTCTCTTTTCCATTTGTAGATTGAAATAATGTCACCAAATTACTTGTTACTTCAGCTTCTGTACAAAAAACCATTAATTTGCTATATGAGTAATGCTTTTACCGAGATATGTGTGTGTGTGTGCTGATTTTAAGATCAGAGCTAAACAAAATAGTTTTTTAGATTATTTATATTATTGTTACACAGAAATTTCAGAGCAGGTTGCCATTTTATTATGGAGCTATGGACGTGAAGTTAGAAGATGGATTTAATTTTTTTAAAGGTCTGGAATTGTTTATGGACAAAGCACTTAATGTCTTTGAGACTCAGTTTCTCATCTGCAAAATGAGAGTTTGCACTACATAATAAGGTCTTCTCCAGCTTGTAAGATTTATGGTTCTCATTGAGGTAAGCATAAATGCATTGATAGGTAAGTATTGCTCACTTCACAAAAGCTAGAAAATACCAAGAAATCATATCACTTCTCTCATAAAATATGTTGTTCACTCAGTAAAAATAAATGTAGGTTTACAAATTAATTTCTATTTCAAACTGTCATATCATCTTTTTTACTAAAACTTCTGAAACTTTAGAGGCTCTTGGAATGTCTGTAAAGTTTTGTTTGTAATCAAAAAGGAAATGGGGCAGCCTGGGTGGCTCAGCGGTTTAGCGCCCAGGGCGTGATCCTGGAGTCCCAGTATCCAGTACCACAGTCCCACGTCGGGCTTCCTGCAGGGAGCCTGCTTCTCCCTCTGCCAGTGTCTCTGCCTCTCTCTGTGTGTCTCTCATGAATAAATAAATAAAATCTTTAAAACAAAACAAAAAAGTGTATCTGTCATTTTCTTTTTTTCTTTTTAAAGAGAAAGCCTTTTTTAAAAAGATTTTATTTATTTATTCATGAGAGACACACAGAGAGAGAGAGAGAGAGAGAGATTGGCAGAGACACAGGCAGAGGGAGAAGCAGGCTCCACGCAGGGAACCCGATGTGGGACTCGGTGCCGGGTTTCCAGGATCACACCCTGGACCTAAGGTGGCGCTAAGCCGCTGAGCCACCCAGGCTGCCCTATCATTTTCAGTAGACAAAAACAATCATGCTTAATGCAAAAAATTCAAACAACAAAGAAGAGTAGAAAGTAGAAGTCTCTTATTTCCTCACCCCCACTAATGACCCTCTTAGTTCCCTTCCCCTTAGGTAGCCTCATTTAACATTTCTGGTATGTCTTTCTGGACTTTTTGCTGTTGATATGCAAAGGTAAGCATATACATAAAAACACACACATATTAATAGGATTATAGTATAATACTGTTTTGCAACTTTCTCTCCCCGATGCACACTTAACAATAAAACAATATATATGAGTCTTTTTTTCATATCAGCATAAATGGATATTCCTCTAAGGTAATGAAAAAAAAGTTTAAAGGCTTCTAAACCTGAGGATCAATTCTTTTCATTAGGATTTAACATAAGAAATAGGAAAATCATTCTGTTACTGAAATTATTTACAAAATGCTATCCTTAATTGACAACCTTTAGTCCCCTATCTTCATGACAGCAGCTGAGAGAGCGCCTGAGGGTTTTGAAGATTCTTCAAGGTGTGTCATATTATGGTTCACATCACTGCACACTGGTATACCTCCCTGGCAAGAACTGAAAGATACAGTTCTTAAATCCCCTGGTGACCCATTATCCATGGATCATTGACAAGATAGAATGTAATAGCTCCTGTCTTTTTACCAAGATAAATTTCCCAGTGAAACTGTACTGTTCTTGCCCTGTGTCTTTTATTTAAACAAAAAATTAATAATCTAGAAAAAAGAAACTACATTAGGTAGACAATACAAATGCTCTCATATCCTTTACTGTATTTTAATATTTATTGAATGAGAAAATGCCTCTTAAAATACGGTAGCTGTTCAGTAGTAAAGACTGAGACTGAGAAGTTTTTCCCACAACTTAGCTTTCCAAATAGATCATCTGAAATTCAAGACTACATGATTTGCACAAGATTCAGAAGGTAGAGCATCAAGTTAAACTTATAGATGTTTTGATTATTTAAGGCATATAAATAATAGTTTACTTGGTACTATGGACCAAAATTGAACATTTCCCATTATTTTACTATGGTCTAAAAAAGTCAGTACTTCTCTATCTAAAAAATTGTTTCACTGTGAACTGAGCCACAGATATAAGCTCTCAGGGATCCATTCATAGGCCTCTGCAATGTTTACCATGTGGCACCATGTTTTTGCAACATCACATATTGACAGTGCTGTGTTGTAAATATAATGTGATGACAGGACATGGCCATGTTTTTAAATGGTTCTGATCTAGATCCGTCTGAAAGTTCCTTCTTTTATGTTAATCTTCTTGACTTCTATAAGGATTCTTCCCCATTTCTATCAATTTAGAGTTAGAAAAGGTTAGAAATAGGAAGATAATGCTCTTGTCAACTTAACACTTCATTTCCTGCCCAGGTCAAAGAAAAAAGGAAAAGAAAAAGAAAAAAAGACAGCAACATAACCGAAAAAGCAAGTTGCATAATGATAAGTATGTATCATTCATGTAAAGTTTGAAGCCATGATACAGAGTTTTTATAAATACGGTAAAACAATGACATGTTCTTGGAAGTAATAAACACTAAATTCTGGATATTGGCTATCTTTGGGGAGAAAGACAAAAGAAATTAAGGCCTGGTACATATGGAAGGGGGACTTCAACTGTATTTATATCTTATTGCTTAAAGACATCTGAAGTGGGGCACCTGGATGGCTCAGTGGTAGGTTCCCTGTGGGTAGCCTGCTTCTCCCTCTGCCTGTGTCTCTGCCTCTCTCTTTGGGTCTCTCATGAATAAAAAAATAAAATCTTGAAAAGAAAATCTGAAGCAAATTTTGAAATAGTTGAGACTTGACAAAGCTGAGTGATACGTGTAGGAGTTTATTATATTAATCTCTATACTTTTTTAAAATATTTTTTTCTTGGGATCCCTGGGTGGCGCAGCGGTTTGGCGCCTGCCTTTGGCCCAGGGCGCGATCCTGGAGACCCGGGATCGAATCCCACATCAGGCTCCCGGTGCATGGAGCCTGCTTCTCCCTCCGCCTGTGTCTCTGCCTCTCTCTCTCTCTCTGTGACTATCATAAATAAATAAAAAATTTAAAAAAAAAAAAATAAAATAAAATATTTTT
Organism: Vulpes vulpes; assembly: GCF_048418805.1. NCBI lineage: Eukaryota > Metazoa > Chordata > Mammalia > Carnivora > Canidae > Vulpes > Vulpes vulpes. The sequence continues at coordinate 36,142,376 of NC_132792.1, read as the reverse complement.
TTCTTTATTTATTTATGATAGTCACACAGAGAGAGAGAGAGGCAGAGACACAGGCAGAGGGAGAAGCAGGCTCCACGCACGGGGAGCCCGACGTGGGATTCGATCCCGGGTCTCCAGGACCACACCCTGGGCCAAAGGCAGGCGCCAAACCACTGCGCCACCCAGGAATCCCAATCTCTATACTTTTCTATATGCTTAGAAATTTTCATAGTAAGCCTTTCTTTTTTTCAAAAAAGGATCTGATTTTAGGGCTGAAAGGACTTTAGGAACTATCTAACATTGATATTTAATGAACAGCTATTCTGTGAGGCTAGAGACTGGTATACGAGAGAGATGAGTTCTCTACCCCCTTGGAGCTTACATTCTACTTGGAAAGAGTCTGAATTTTTTTAAAATGTGAATACACAAAAACATGTTGATAAGGACCACATTTGAGGGTGAGGCAACTGAGGTAGAGAAAAGTTAAGTGATTTTCCTGAGGTTCAAGCCAGTTCTAGAGTCTTGCCTTCCTAAATACTTATATTTCCCCCTGGTTTCTCCCCAACTTAAGGTGACTCTAATTATTGATGGTGTTAGGCACAAACACACTGACAATGTCTCAGACTTCTTTTATAGCCATCTCTAATTTAAGACATGATAAAAGTTAAAACTTTATCAAATGCTATGTTAACTGAATAATCTTTAAAATTATTGGAATATTTTAAAAATATTTTATTTATTCACAAGAGAGACAGAGAGAGACAGGCAGAGACATAAGCAGAGGGGGGAGAAGCAGGCTCCATGCAAGGAGCCCAATGTGGGACTCAATCCTAGGACCCCAGGATCACACCCTGAGTTGAAGGCAGACGCTCAACCACTGAGCCACCCAGGCGTCCCTATTGGAATATTTTTGATATGACATTACATTTACACAACTTTCTTATTAGGTAGGTCAGCATTATCTTCCTTTCATGGGTGAAGAAAGAGATGAATGGGGGAGTAATCATGGAGTAAAGTAAATTGCCTAAGGCTCTACAGGAAATAAAAGTGACAGGTTCTGGATCAGAATTCACAAGTCTGACTAATCTAATGCAAAATCTTGAGTACCTTTCTTTCTGATCTTTCCTTTCAGGTTACTGTGCCTTACTTCCACACATTCCTGTAAAGCCAACACAACTCTTTTGAAAATTGTAGGAAAATAACCCACAACATTAATATCTTGTCAGACAAATTGAGTATTTTTTCACCTCAAATTTGCAAATTCATTGATAAAAATGTTTAACACAAGCTTTTGCGTCCATCTGAACGTGCAAACCCTTCTCTCCAGATGTCTCAAAGAATGTTCAGGGAAATAATTTCCCAGACTGCAACTATTCTATTCAGAGCTTTGAAGACAAATTTCAGGTGAGTTTTATCCACTGTTGGCAAACAAAGGGAGCAGAAGAACAGAATGATTATGGTGACCTAATCTTCCTAGATGGTGTTATGACATCCATTCTACTTATAAAATCTTAGCATTTGTAAAATTTCTATTAAAGTGATTGTCTTCATTTCTATTAAAATAATTGTTTTAATATTATGAAAATATTATAAAAATGATTGTTTCAGCTTCTTCCAGTATTTCATTTTTTTGAATAATGAATTATTCATTCATCACTTGTAGAAATGAAGTCCTTATGGGAAAATTATCCTGAGCAGGATTTAAATATTCAACGTCAGAAGGTAATATGGTCTAACACCATTCCTACCCAGGAATCTATCAGCAGTCTTTACCCCTGTGCACTACATGCTTCCCTACAAAGCTGATTATAGGTTTATGTTGTAAGTGCTTGATATTGATTAGTACAGGAACACTCCAGAATTACTTATTATCTTAATTTTCCAATGAATTCTTTCTTCCCTTGGCTGATGTATGAAGCTAGGCTTCTAAGGACTTCTTCAGTGTCCTTATTAAGAACATCTGTAAAGAGCATCAGAATGAAGTGTTGAATTTCACCCATTTGGATTTCATTAAAGTGTCTATAGTTGTCAAGCATTTAGAAAGTCAAGACACTTAGAGTTTGGGGTTTGACCCAAAGGAAATTGGTCCTCAGTTTAAGGCTAAACAGGAGGGATAACTGAGCCAAAGTTTTTTAGAGAGTTTTTTTTTTTTTTTTTTTTTTTTTACCATTCCTTTCAGATATATGCTCCTAAAGAATGAATGCTTAAACAGTCATACTTTCTAATGGTAAGTTTTCCATCTTGCCAAAGCAAAGTGTGGGTTTATTGCAGAGGTTCTTAACCCAAGATTCATGGACTTCTACTGGGCCTATAGGCAGACCTCAGAGAGTCTACAATTGTGAAATTGTAGACAAAATTTCATGTGGATATTCACATTGTGGTTGTTTTTTTCTGGGATGAGGAAGCTGTAGCTATCATCAGATTTTCAGAGACATTTGTGGTTCAAAAAATGTTAAGAAATGTTGGCTTATTTTTGTATGTATTTAGGTATGTTAAAAAGAGCTGAATAAGCAGAACTTTTAATTTCTCTTTTTACTAAGAGTACATAGTATACATAAATGTACATAACATAAATGCTAATAAGGTAATTTTAAATATTAACAAATGAACAGAATTTTAGTAATTTGTGAAATCTCAATTATGACTAAATTGCCCATATACACACTCTGATCCAATCAGTTTTAACAAATGTAACTTGCTGACCTTTTGGAATAAATAATATAAAAAGAGTAATCTGATTGAAAACTGAAAATATGTTTTATTGACAGTACATAGTGGTAAAAAACAAAGAAGCTTGAAAATTTTCCACTACATTTAATAATAATAGTAGTATAGTAGTTGTTGTTTGGTTAATTAATTATGCTCTAATTATAGTAAAATATGAATTAATTTATATCGTGACTTAAATCCACTTCGAGTAAAAACAACAATTTCATTTTGTAAAAAACACTAAGTGAAATAAGTGAAATAAAGTGAAATAAGTTCTGATGTGAAAAATCCACTGAGGATTTTTAAGTTTTCCTTTTTTTTTTTTTTAAAGATTTTATTTAGGGATCCCTGGGTGGCGCAGCTGTTGGGCACCTGCCTTTGGCCCAGGGCGCGATCCTGGAGACCCGGGATCGAATCCCACGTCGGGCTCCCAGTGCATGGAGCCTGCTTCTCTCCCTCTGCCTGTGTCTCTGCCTCACTCTCTCTCTGTGACTATCATAAAAAAATAAAAAAAATAAAAAATAAAGATTTTATTTACTTATTCATGAGAGACACAGAGAGAGAGAGAGAGAGGCAGAGACACAGGCAGAGGGAGAAGCAGGTTCCTTGCAGGGAGCCCAATATGGGACTCAATCCGAGGACCCCAGGATCATGCCCTGAGCCAAAGGCAGAGGCTCAACCACTGAGCCACTCAGGTGCCCAATTTTTCAGTTTTCTAACATTTAAAATGAATAGCAAATAATAGGATCATCATTACATTAATCCCAGCTACCTTTACACTTGGAACAGTTGGTAAAATTTAAGAGATCATATTTGAAGTTAAAATACAATACCATATTTCTTCTCTGCCTGTGATTTTTTTAAAGCATTACTTTAACTGGATTCTATAATTATATTTGTCTTTTTTTTTTTAAGATTTTATTTATTTGAGAGTGCACATAAGCAGGGGGAGGGGCAAAAGGAGAGGGAGAAGTAGACTCCCTGCTGAGCAGAGAGCCCTAAATGGGGCTAATCCCAGGATCCTGAGATCATGACCTGAGTAGAAGGCAGATGCCTAACCAACTGAGCCACCCAGACACCCCTATAAATCTTTAAATGCTTATAAATCTTTACTTATTTATTTTTAAATTTTTATTTATTTATGATAGTCACACAGAGAGAGAGAGAGAGGCAGAGACACAGGCAGAGGAAGAAGCAGGCTCCATACACCGGGAGCCCGATGTGGGATTCGATCCCGGGTCTCCAGGATCGCGCCCTGGGCCAAAGGCAGGCGCCAAACCGCTGCACCACCCAGGGATCCCTAAATCTTTAAAAATAGATTTTTTAGTATATGTTGAATGAGCAACTTTTTTTCAATGTGGTTTTTCTGGTGAATCATTCACTTCAGATTGGAATCAAAACAAAGAAAGCATGGCAGCCCCCGTGGCTCAGCGGTTTAGGGCCGCCTTCAGCTCAGGGTGTGATCCTGGAGTCTTGGGATTGAGTCTCATGTCAGGTTCCCTGCATGGAGCCTGCTTCTCCCTCTGCCTGTGTCACTGACTCTCTCTGTATCTCTCATGAATACACAAATAAAATCTTTAAAAAAAACCACAGAAAGCAGAAATATAGCAAAAGTCTTTGATTAATGAGGTATCTTAGCTTGCTCTCTTCTCTCTCTCAAATAAATAAAATGTTTTTTTTTTAAAGAAAGTGTTTTGAAAGATATAAACTGCAATATGGACCCTAGATATTTATCATTATTATAATAACTATTACATACATTATTTAGCTTTACAAATTCTCTGAAGCCTTCCTATAAATTGATCATTTAAATTCTTTTGCTAGCTCACTGTCCTAGAACTATTTACCCAAATATAGATTATGTAAATGAGCCTAGCACAGTGGCTGGCATAAAATAGGTATCTCATAAATGTTAAAAAACAAAAAGAGTTATAGTACAATTGATAAAGTCATATATATTAGTATAGGGTTTAAAAACTTGAAGAATTTAACCTGTACCTAAAATAGGAGTGAACTTAACGTTATAAAGAATCTTATTCTTTGATACTATTAATGATATATGTTGTGACAAGAGTAGCAGGGCTGGGAAGCATCTGATTGAAATTAATTTCTTAGGCCTTTCTTAGAAGACTGTTATGAAAAGATTTAATAAGACTGAAAATTCGTTTTGTGGAGTAATATGGTAATTCCCAATGAGCTTTCTTCTCATCATGGAGATTCTCACAGGTCTGGAGACCAAAGAATATTTATTTCAACATGGTTCCTCCTTTTGGAAATAGAGAGCAACATTAAAATTTTCTGTTAAATATCCAACAGTGAATATGTATGAGTTCAAGATGTTTTAGTTACTCAGGAGGTATAATGTTTTTTCTACATTTCAACCCCACCTCCGTCTCAGGTTCTAAGAACCAATGAAGAAGGAAATATTACTTACCAAAGAAGGTAAGAATCAGAGCTGATGGGACACTGGTTTGCTAGTCAGGACAGCTAGCCTATTTTCAAAATTGTGGTCTGTTCATAATGCTTTAAGAATAGTAATGTCTTTGGATTGGAAGGAACTTTAGAAATGAATCTTTGTTCATCTTTCATATAGTATTAACTGGAGGCACATTCACTATTTTGGGAAGCTACAGTTTGTGTTGTTACATAACTCTGAATGTTAGAAAAGTCTTATGTGCAATCAAAAACCCACCTAGGGACACCTGGGGGCTCAGTGGTTGAGCATCTGTCTTTGGCTCAGGGCATGATCCTGGGGTCCTGGGATCGAGTCCCACATTGGGATCCCTGCATGGAGCCTGCTTCTCCCTCTGCCTGTGTCTCTGACTCTCTACGTGTCTCTCATGAATAAATAAATAAAAGTCTTAAAAAAAAAAAAAACCCCACCTAGCTGCACCTTCCAATGATGAAACCTAGATCTGCCATCTGCTTTTTCTAAGCTGCAAACTTGGGGGAAGGAGAGAAGAGTTCTTATATAAACAGATGAGATGTTTGAATTGAACTTTGTAAAATGTTTAGAATTGTTAGGGAATAGTGTCACCACACCAACAGGTCCTCAGAAAAATACACTATTTATTATTTCTTTATCCAGATTCTACACTAGGAAGTTTTCATCTCTTTCATCCAAATATGCCAGTAAATTTAGCAAATTTTCAGTCTTCCTGGGAGACCTGCCAACAATTATCAATGAATCAATGTTAGCACACCTTGTGGGAGAAGGGAAAAGGAATTATAAACTTTATAGTTTTATTTCCTCCTCTGGTGGTATGGTAGGAAGGAGGATTAACTGGTTAGAGCTGAAGCTTTATTGAGTATGAATCTTCTCTATCCCTGGTCCAGATTAACTGAATGATCCCAGCACTGGGCACACAGGTTGTCAGGAGTACTTACTTGTATCACACTGATTTGCCTAATAACTACTCTGTTTGCAACCTCCTCCACATTTAATGAGGAGGTTTCATTGTCCTCTCATGCAAGTTTTAACATGCTATATACCTATGTTGATTCAAAAGGACCTGAATTTCATGATAGTATTTCAAGGTGCCAAAGGCCACAGCTTCTTCATTAAAAAAGTGTGTGGGGGGGGGGGGGGCGGGGGGGTTGATTATTACAGATCAAGCAGCAGGACTCTCAGAGTCTACACCTGGCTGGCTCAGGTTTGGCTCTTCCTCATATATTTATTCATCTGAATAAAAACTTAAAAAAAGGGGATCCCTGGGTGGCTCAGCGGTTTGGCGCCTGCCTTTGGCCCAGGGCGTGATGCTGGAGCCCCGGGATCGAGTCCCGCGTCGGGCTCCCGGCATGGAGCCTGCTTCTCCCTCCTCCTGTGTCTCTGCTTCTCTGTCTCTCTGTGTCTATCATGAATAAATAAAATCTTTAAAAAAAATAAAAAATAAAACTTAAGTTAAAAAAAAAAAAACTTTGAGATAATGTATATCAGCTTTGATCACATGCTCTGAGGTTTGGGCAAATGAATTACTATAAACCGGTGTCATCCTCAGCTCTTCCCTGGAAACACTTTTCTTAAATGTTGCTTTTGATCATATTTTAAGACACAATTAAGGATTCCTTTCCCTAGTCATGTTTTCTTTCTTGAGCTAAAACCTTATGGAAACAATCCAATAGAATTATATAGCTATGGTTCCACTCACAGGAGCTCTTGGTAATGATTAAGGTTGCCTGGACAAAAGAATATGGAATAGGTGTTTGCCTAGTGGGTGTGTCAATGGTGGGGGTGGGGGTGGGGAGTCCTTTTTATCTTTCTACAACCTGAGGTCCTATGAGGAAGCCTAAGGCATATCTGCAACAAAGAAATTACTCTGATTGAATTTACCTTTTTTTTTTTCAATACTTCTCACTCATTGAATTGCCATCCAACAAATATTTGGTTATCTTCTTGAGTTAGGCACTGTATTAAACTATATAAGAGACAAATAAGGAATAAAAAACATTAAAAAAGAAATATGATCCAGATATGTGTTGACTTCTGTAGCAGTACATAGAAGATTCCCTTGTCAGTGAGGGGGGAAGGGAGGAGATAAGGAAGACTCCCTGGTGGAGGTGAATGTGATTTCAATGAGGAGAGAACATTCAAATGACCTTCTCCAATGGAAGTATGCTGTCCCAGTAATGGTCAGATGGAAGTGGCAAATAATAGTTTTCTTCAAAGCATAATCTGTGATCTGTGACACAAAAGTCTCTTTAGACCCTCTGAGACCAAAAGGATTTTGTAGTCAAATACATCTGAAACTTCACAAAGCATGTTAACAGTTAACATCGCTGACAAACCCAGGAGTAAAGAGACCTGATTAAGAAAGTATAACCTGGCATTTCCCATGTGGCCCTGACCACACTCTCTTTTTGTTGTTTTTAGGGGGAGATATATGGTTGTCCTGACAGATGTTAAAATTCTTAACCTAAAGAGGATAATTTCCCATGAAAAATGAATACTGTGGGTCAATAAAATATATTTTAGGTTTTCTAAGTTTTGCAGGTAACTATTATCATAAAAGTGGTTAATGGCTATGGCTTTTAGAATGGGCAAATAGGGCCACAACTTGAAGTCTCTTGCTTACTAAAGCTCTTTTCCTAGCCCTTGAAAAATCTGCATAGGATCCTCACCTTAGAGGTAAACCAACTAGAGCCCTAGGGCAGAATATGTCTCTACATTCCTTGAAACAAGTGTGAAGAAACAAATAAAAGAACTGCCATTATGAATTGTACTAAAGCCATGATCAAAAGTCTCTATACTTTGAAATACCTAATCATATTACAGGATTAAAAACACATGAGTGAACACTAACCAATAATTTATTCATTTCTGTATCTACTTACATCTTTTAATTTTGAAAACATAAATTTGTGATTCTTTCTCAATTGTACTGACAAAAGCTTTCTCTTACTTTCAGTCTGGTAGGTTCCTTTTGCTATATGTCTTTTTGTTGAATTTGGACTACAGTAAATTTCTGGCTTTATCCAAACTCACTTCTCAGAGTGACTTTTGAGTAGAAGATGGCCTAAGTGTCATGAAAGATTAAGAGGAATTCATATAAAAAGTCTCACCTTTTCTAAGAATTATGAAAAACGTGTAACTTTTATATGAACGTTGGGCTTATTCTGTTGTGTTCTAGTAAGGCCACACTGTTGAGGCCATAGTGTAAGGTCATATTCCCACTCTAAAGAAAGTGCATCCCCCATACCAATCATCTGGAAGGGGCAGTTCCTCAGACAGGTAACAGGGTCTCTTGGAATTTGGGTCTTGGACTTCAGTGAGAACTCTTGACTCCCTGTGGGATCACACTCTTTCTGAACTTTGTAGTATATTGATTGTTTGACAATGCTCCCTGGTGGTTTGGGAAAGATGGTTTCCCCAAGGGGTTAGATAGGAAGGGACTACCTCTCTGTAGGAGATCCTAAAATGAAGTGATTTAGTTTATCTAGCTTTTTCTTTTTCTTGCTGTCTGTGTTCATGTCCATCTGGCTATGCCCAAATCTTTAGAAGGGCGTCTCATAATACATTAACCTGGGTCAGGTCCCCATTGTGTACTACAGACATTAGATGAGAATTTGGAGTCCGTGTTTGGGCCAAAGAACCAAAGAAGAGACAGTAGCTATTCAATATAGCAATATGTGGTGATAGTTATTTATAAGGATAATAACAATCAGGTATTGAGCACTCACTTTGTGCCAGGCATTTTTCATATGCTATCTCATCTGATCTTCACAATAATCCTCAGAGGAAGGTTCCATTTTAGTACTATCTTGTAGATGAAGACATCAAGAGTCTGAGAGATTATGTATTTGCACACATCCCATAGCTATTGAGAGGTGGGATTTCAATCTACATTTCATTTGACTCCAGAAGCTAAACATACTCCAGTCAAATTACTTCTCAGAAATTGAGTTTTTCTGTTTGAAAACATCTGCCTTCTAGGGTTGTTGTAAGGATTCAATGAAATGACATATATAAAGATCCCAGGCCATTGATTAGAAGATGATAGGTATCCCCCAAATGATGCTTATTGTTATGTCTTCCTTCTGTCTTTCTGGCCATTCCTTCTTAGTATCCTTCAAGGTTTTCTCTTCTTCTGATGGCCTGCTAAATTGGTGTTTCCTAAATTTGTTTTTTAACTATGCATTTCTCTTGAGTAACTTCCCCCACCCGGGGTTTCAGCTACTATTTTTATGCCGATGACTTCTAAATCTCTACCCTCAGCACGGATCAGTATGTAACTCCAGACCCAGATATCCATTCATCTGACATCTCTCCCTGGACATCTCATACACGTAACAAAATCAACATACCCAAAACTGATCACACCATCTTTCTGTTCCAATCCTGGCTTCTCTCTCAGTAGGTGGCATCATCAAGTCTCTAGACACCTAAGCTAGAAGCCTGGGAATCTTTCTCTACTCCTCATTTCTCACTCATCCCTCTCACTCAATTAGTCATCAGGCTCTTTCAAGTACCCTTTTTATTATCTCTTATATCGCTCCCTCCCTCTCCCTCATGCTCCCTCTATTTCATTTTACAGCAACTATCATTGTCTAAATTCAGACTCTCATCACTTCTATCAGGCATTACTGCAATAGTCTCCTAACAGGTTTCCCTACAATTTACCCAACCTTCCTCTGTATCCTCAACATTCTGGTTAAAAAAAAAAAAAAATCTTTCTATAATGCAAATTTTATCATTCAATTCCCACTTAAAATATTTTAAGAGCCTCCTGGCTTTCAGGATAAAGTGCAAGTTCAGCCCATAAAGTTTTTCAAGATACAGCCTCTGCCTGCTTCTTTGGCTATATTTCCCAATATTCCTTATTTTTCATTTTTGCCATTTGATTTATTTTAAAAGACTACTTGAACTTCTCTAAGGGAAGCTATTCCTAGCCTCCTGCCTTCAGGCATGTCCTCTGAATGTTTACCCTTTGCCTCTACCCCACCCCCTTGCCTGACTGCCCCTTTCCACTCCTTCCCTAAAGTTCAGTTTAAGGGGCACTCCTCTGGAGAGCATGTCCTTGATCTTGACTCTGGTGGTTTCGTTTTGTTTTTTTTTTAAGATTTTATTTATTTATTCATGAGACACACACACACACACACAGAGAGAGAGAGAGAGAGAGAGAGAGAGAGAGAGGCAGAGACATAGGCAGAGGGAGAAGCAGGCCCCATGCAGGGAGCCTGACATGGGAGCATCCCGGGTCTCCAGGATCACACCCTGGGCTGAAGGCGGCCCCAAACGGCTGAGCCAACCAGGCTGCCCCTGATGTTTTTTCTTAATACTAGCCTGATACCCATGTATCAATATGTAACAGTACGTTTCATATTACCCATTTTTCTCACTAGCCTGTAAACTGGCCCCCAAAGTTTGTTCAATACAGCATCCTTAGCACCCAACCCTTAGTGCCTGGCTCATAACAGATACAGACTGCTTATTAAGGAAGGAGTAAATTCAAGAATAGAGTTTTTTAACCCTTGGATGTGCTGTGTGTAAACCTAAGAACCCAAAGGCAAGGCTTTAAGTTAAGGTGGCATGTAATTGGATATGCCTTAAACTACATTTCACTGTTCTGCACTCATTTTACGTTTTTTCTTTTTCTTTCTTCTTTGTTTCTTTCTCCTTTCTTTCTGCCTTTTTTTTCCTTTTCTTTCTTTTTCTTCTCCATTTTACTTTTGACCAGGTTCCACCACTCACACTTGGAAGAGTAAGACACAATAGCTTTTAGACGTACCTGATGAAACAAGCAGTTAGGATGTAGAATATTCCATTTAGCAGCCTAAGGAGCCGAAAGACCTGTAAAGCCAATATATGACCTGTAAAGCCAGTATACCCCCTGCCCTCTGCAAACTTGAGCTTCAGTGTTCCTTTGTGAATGTGAACCAGAGGCTGAGCTCCAAAAGGATCTGTTTAGCTTTATTTTCATTGGGGAAATTGGGTACTTTTTAAAAAATTACAGTAATTGATCTTTCTCTTTCTCCATTTTTTCCCCAGACTTCTCTGAATGTTTTCTCCTTTTTAAATGTAAGCTGCTCCCCAACTTTCCTTCTCTGAATGTAATAGAGATAAAAAAGGGTTAAAAAGAAGAAAAGCAAAACCAACGAACTGAAAAGCTAATCAGATTTTTTTTAAAGCCTCTTTGTGGGGGAGATTCTCTAGGTTGAAAACCCCACACGTATCCTATAGCTCAACTCAACTTTATTTAGTAAACGTTGGCGAAGGGGCAGAGGGAGGTGGTGACTTAGCCGAAGCCGCTTAACCAGCTGTGTGTGTTCCTGCGTCTCCCTGTTCCAGGCTCCGCCGTCTCTTTCCTGGAGACTCTCTCCGCGTGCGCCCACAGCTAACACGTCTCTGTTTCTGCGATCGCAGGTGATATACATTAATGTGTACGTACATTGCACGTACATCAGATACGGCTTCCGACGGGGTCAGCACACTAAGGGCACAAGGAAGCCACGCCGGCGGCGCGCAGGGCTCTGTGATTTGCCCCTGGGGGGTAAGAAAGGCCGCGAGGGCCGTCGGGCCCTCAGGCCCTCAGACGCCGCGAGCCGAGCCTCGCCGCGCCTCGCCCCGGGCCGACACAGCCACCGCCCGGGTCCGGTCTTCCTCCACAGGATTGTGGCGCAGGGAGGCCCGGCCGCGTCCGTGGGCGCCGCCGACGGCCCAGTCACCCGGGGCGCGCCCCGCTCTCCCCGGCCAGGGGTGCGCGGGCCGCGGGCGGACCTCGCCTCGGGCCACAGCTCGGGGGCCGCTGGGCTCCGGCCGCCTGCGCGCCCCGCTGTCGTGGCTGCGGCGTTCTGGGCCTCGGCCCCTGCGGCCAGGCTCGCCCCGGCCCGTCGCCACGCAGGAGCCGCAGCCCAGCCGGGGGGTCGCCAGGTCCAGGCGGTGCCCGGGGCCGCGACGGAAGGGACGGCGCGGCCCTGCCGCCGGGCTGCAGCTCCCGGCCGAGCCCTTGCGGGCGAGCCGTTCCCTTCCTTCGCCGACCTCGGTACTGACGCGGCGCCCTCGTCTACCCGCAACCGTACTAGGTACCGCAAGTTCTTTTTTTTTTAAAGACGGAATCGGCCCCCTAGCTAGAGGCGGCTTATCTCCACAGGAGCCGGGAAGCAGTGAAGCTCTGAGGCGCTGAGCGGCCAGGCCGGCTCCAGTAAAGGGCGGGCGCGGGCCAGCGGGGGAGGGCGCGGGAGAGGGCAGAGGCTGGCAGGGCGGGGGGTCCAAGCGGGCAGTGCGCAGGGGGCGGGGGGGCGGGGCGCGGCCGCGGCCGGGGGCAGGCGGCGGGGGGCGGGGGGCGGGGGGCGGCGAGGGGGCCGGGGCCTAGTGGCGTCCCGCAGCTCCGCCGGCCGCCGTCCTCCCGGAGCCCCCGAACACGGCCCCGGGCGGCCCCTCACCCGGAGACCAGCGGCGCGCACAGCGGCGCGCTCGCCGGGGCCCAGGCGGCCTCGCGCCCCCGCCGAACGGCCCTCCCCACCCCCCGGCTCCGGGCGCCGAGGCCACAGGCCAGGTGCGCGCCACCGAAGCCGGCCCCGCGCCTCAGGCGCCGCTCGCCGTGGGCCTCGGGAGGGGACTGCGGCCCCACCGCGCGCAGGCTCAGGACGCAGGGACATGCCCCGACGCCGCGGACCGGCCCTGCCTGGACGGCGCCCGGAGCCGTCGTGCCCCGGGTTAAGGCTCAGTTGAGCTACTTCTGGCGATTTGCTCGCCGGGCGCACGAGGGGCGGGGTTCAAAAGGGAACGGGACCGGCCGCGCCGCCGGCCCCTCAGGCGGTGGCGGGAAAGTCGACGTCAGGCCGGCCCGGCCCGTCGACTGCTCGCCTCAGCTCGGAACGGCGGCGCGCGGAAGCAGCCTGCGACCGCGGGGCTGGGGGCCTTCGCGACCGCCCCGGGAGCCGGGGGCGCAGGGAGGCGGGCGCGGCGGCGAGGGGGCCCCCCGGCCAGGTGGGCGCGCGGGGCCGACGGCGGACGGGCAGCGGCGGCCACAGACCGCAGAGCGCGGGGCTGAGGCGTTGGGGTGGCCCGGCCAGGAGACGGGGCCTAGCGGGACGAACGGGGCGCAGACGGGCGCCTGGGGCGGCGGGAGGCCGCTCGTCCCTTAGTCGGGCGCGGGCTCGCCGCACCGGGCGTCGCAGGCGGCAGGTGTCGTCTCGCCTTGCGCGCGGCCCCACGGTGAGCGCCGCCGCCCCGCCGCCCCGCCGCCCCGCCGGCAGCCGGGAGGCGAGCGGCCGGGTCCCCGCGGCGGCCCTGCCCCGCGCCGAGCAGCCCGCCCCGCCGCCGAGCTCTGGCCCGGCAGGAGGCGCTGTGCGGACGAATTAAACAGTACAAAGGCTCTAGGACCGGCGCCTTCGCGCCCTAGGACGGGTCCCTTTGGCTAAGTGACCGATTCAGACCTCCTTCTCCACCTCCTTCCTCTTTTTAATATGAGAGAGAGAGTGTGTGTGTGTTGGGTTAGCCAGAAGGAGGAAATGTCGGCGAAAGGGATTGAAAAGTATGAAGTCTTAAATTTTCAGGTTCCATGACCGTTTTAAAAGGAAAATGTAAGGGGCTTGGGGAGCCCTACCTTGTCATGTACCATCAATGAACTATATTGTACCCAGCCAAAAAGGGGGGGGGGGGAGTAAGGCAAATATTCTAATTCTTGACCGTAAAGGACTCGCCTATCACTGCCATTTGTTAAAGATCCTACAGTATTTAAAGGGTTGGGTTCAAATCCCTTTACTGAAATAAAGGTTTATATAAGACTCTCTCTGCTTATTGCTCTCTGAAAGATCACATCAGTAACAGGAACAAGAGGCAATTCCAAGATATAATTGAAATTACGATATAAATATAACAATATTATGTTTGTGGGGCACCTGGGTGGCTCAGTGATTGAGCATCTGCCTTCGGCTCAGGGCTTGATCCCAGAGTTCTGGATTCGAATCTCGCATCAGGTTCCCTGCAGGGAGCCTGCTTTTCCTTCTGCCTGTGTCTCTGCCTCTCTCTGCACCTCTCATGAATCAATAAATAAAATCTTTAAAAATTGTGTTTGTGATGCCTTTATCAAACTATAAAAATCCTATATTTGTATTTAGTGCTCTGTGAATCATTAGTGAATCTACTGCAACTGGAGCAGTTATGCAAAAAATGAAATGTATTATTTAATGTATTGTCCTGCTTAAGTGTAGGACTAACTCATACCAGTGAGTAATCTTATGAAAACTGATTAGAAATAAGGGGGTGGGGTGGGGGTAATGCTTGAACCCATGGCATATATGGCCAATGATGTACTCTTGAGTTCTGTATAAATGGTGGAGCTATGAAAGGATCAAATGGTGCTGCCTCCATTTTTTATGTATTCTCAGCCTCTAGGAGATCTACTTTGGAGAGATAGGCTTCCTAGTATAAGCTGTCACTCCTGGACTTTGGTTTTGCAAATTGATTTATGTCATTTTGGAAATCATTCAGGAGTGGTTATAAGTACAAATTACTAAAATGCATGGCATATAAAGAGGCATTTTATCCTGTTGGTAATTAGTCTAATACGAGGACGCTTGGGTGGCTCAGCAGTTAAGCTTCTGCCTTTGGCTCAGGCCGTGATCCCTTGGTTCCAGGATCGAGTCCCACCTCTAGTTCCCTGCATGGAGCCTGCTTCTCCCTCTGCCTATGTCTCTGCCTCTGTGTGTGTGTGTGTCTCATGAATAAATAAATCTTTTAAAAATAATAAAAATTAAAAAATAAAAACACATGTTTAAAATGTGCCATTTAAAAGGTAAATATAAATAAAAATGAAAAAAAAAATTAAAAAAGGGATCCCTGGGTGGCGCAGCGGTTTGGCGCCTGCCTTTGGCCCAGGGCGCGATCCTGGAGAGCCTGGATCGAATCCCACGTCGGGCTCCCGGTGCATGGAGCCTGCTTCTCCCTCTGCCTGTGTCTCTGCCTGTGTCTCTGCCTCTCTCTCTCTCTCTCTGTGACTATCATAAATAAATAAAAATTAAAAAAAATTAAAAGGTAAATATATTTAAAAAGAAATGTCTACCAGTATCTAGGGTTTGAGTCCTAACTATGCTACAATCTAGCTACATGAACTTGAGGCCACCACTGTGAACCTGTTTCCCCAATTATAAAACCAACAAAATGGTATCTACATCAGAAAGTTTATTGTGAGAATTAAATGAGATAAATATAGCTTAAAGTTACATAATGCATAAGTTAATAAATATAGTATAAGTTACAAAATGCTACATAAGTGCAAGGCATCTGATTATTACGTATCTAATTTCCTACGTAATTTTACTACCTAACCTAATCTTTACCAACCCCCCTCACCCCAAATTCTATTTTATTTAACCAGGGTTTACTTTATATCTATTTTGGGTTAACCTGTTCAAAGAGTTAGAATCAGAAATTGCACATCAGATTGAAGCACCGTATTTGAGCAACACTGTGAAGGACTGTCTAGCCAGCTACAATTAGCACCGGCTTACACCATAAATTCTTCTTCTTACCATAAATTCATGCCAGTTTTTTTGTTTTTTGGGTTTTTTTTTTAAGATTTTATTTATTTATTTATTTATTTATTTATTTATTTATTTATTTATTTATTTATAACAGAGAGAGAGAGAGAGAGAAGCAGAGGGAGAAGCAGGCTCCATGTAGGGAGCCTGACTTTGGGACTCGATCCCGGGATTACACCTGGAGCAGAAATTGGCGCTAAACCGCTGGGCCACCCGGGCTGCCGGGGAGTTTTAACTTTAATATCCTGAGGTCCCAAAATAGTTACCTGTTAGAATAGCATCACTTCCAAATCACACTACCATAAGATGATAGCTTTTTTTAAATGGAAGCATTGTTTGGAAATTAATTCTTCCACATATTAGACTAATTTTTTAAAAGATTTTATTTATTTATCCATGAGAAACACAGAGAGAGAGAGAGGGAGTCAGAGACACAGACAGAGGGAGAAGTAGGCTCCATACAGGGAGCCCGATAGGGGACTTGATTCTGGAACCAAGGGATCACACCATGAGCCAAAGGTTGATGCTCAACCACTGAGCCACCTAGGCCTCCCAAAACATGTGTTTTTAAATTCCTAATCAAAGTTTCTCTCAAATTACTCAGTCTATATTATTGGATGATATATTTTACTTCAGTAAAGTTAAAATAAGGGAGTGAGTCATTGAAATGTAGCAAAATTTCAGATTCAAACATTTGGATTAATCAACACATGGCGTTTCTACTTCTATATATTAAATAGGCATAATTTTCCAATACCTCTCCCACTACTTTTGTGTTTTGTTGATTTTAAATAAGTTAAAATATTATTTTGTTTATTATTTGGAATACTTATCCCACTGGAGTATACGTTCCATGAGTGCAGAAAATGTTTATTCATCTTGTTAATAGGTGTATTATATACCTTACATGTTTGGAATTTAGTAGGTATGATAAGTACATGAAAATAAATAATGCTCAAAGTCTCCTCCACCTCATCTCTTTGGAAATTCTACCCACACTTAAAAGGCTGACTCAAATGCTGTATCCTCTGTGAAGTCCTCTGATTTCTCCCACCTGTATGTGGCGCTTTGTGCATCTCTTATTTTCAGCTTTCATCTATTTCAGTTGCTTCTTATTTATGTACGTTTTATTTTGCCTCCTAGACTATAAACTTCTTGTGGGTACGGACACCTTACCTAGCTTTTAACCTAATAAAACCCTTGTTTTTATTTTGCCTCCTAGACCGTAAACTTCTTGTGGGTAGGGACACCGTACCTAGCATAGTATTCCATTAACATTAGCTAACTGAATAAAGCAAAACTGTCTACATGTACTGTCTAATATGAATTTATATAACTTGATTATAAGTTATAAATAAGATATAAATTTGCCCTAGCAAAATAAGTTGCATGCTCAATATTGGTCGTAATAATTTTGATTAGGGATAGTCTACAATTTTTTACTTCATAATATCAAATCAGCATTTAGCATTATATTTACTGCAACTTTTAATGTAAACCATATATCTAGAGCAAAATATGTAGGAATTTTTAGTATAACCTTTTATAACTAATAGAATTCATTTACCAAAAAACATACCACTTTTTCTCCAGACCAGAAATAAAAAGAGATGTATACAATACCATTGTATATTTTTTCAGAGGTAGAGGACTGATTAGCATTTAGTATTATTATAGTAGTGTTGTTTTATTTTTTACTCTAGGAAAAAATGAAGCGGTTTAATGGCAAAAAATTTTTTTAAAAATCTGAGTCATAAGCAACTATTTTTTTTTTTTTACCCCAGAACAAAATTTGAGGTAAAAGAATATTCTTAGCTTTGTTTATTCTTCCAAAGTTGGGAATGATGGGGTCTCAATGGGAAGATATGATTTGGTTTCAGTGGAAAATTCTTACTTTTCACAGCAGTAATTTTACATCTTCATTACTACCAGAACTGTACCAGGGAGGTGTATCTATAAATAGATATAGATATAGATATAGATATAGATATAGATATAGATAGATATAGATATAGATATAGATATAGATATAGATATCTTTGCTTCCATAGCTTTGCAAAACGAGCATTACAAGCTGGTTCTTTGGAATTGTATTCTACAGACAGTTTTTCGGGGACATTTGCTTCTTACATTTAATTCAATTAACTCTGTTATGCAACTGGAGTAACCAACAACCACTACTATCTTGATTTTCAAATTGCATGGAAAATTTGGTGTTCCTGAACCAAACAAATGGATTTGAGCTAGACAATGCAGAACCAAAGTTGTGATATAGTTTTGAAATGAGTGTGTGTGGGGGGGGTAGATGGCATTTCTACTCTAAGATTTAATATATAAAAGTATAAATTTTGAGTCCTTAAAAAAAACAGTAGTGTGATAGGTTTACAGTTAAAATAATACTTCTTTCTTAAATAGAAAAAAAAAATCCATGCAGCTAAAAATTTAAAGTCACAATCCTAAAATGGTTTTTTTTTTTTTTGATAATTTAACAAAAGAAAGCAACTTCTAACAGTTATTTCCTTAAACTTTGAAATGTAATACATTTCAGCCAGGTGACTTGAAATAGAAAACAGATAAAGATGACTTACTGGTTAGTGAAATACCAGTCTGAAACAGACAGCTTACTTTTTTTTTTCCTCTTCATTTCCCCTGTACCAGCTGTTAATGTTTAACCTTCATTTACTACTTTAAGAGTCATATTTACACTTCTCCAGCAACACTTTATCCATATGTTCCTTGGCCTTATACATTATATAAGGCTCTTTTAGGGCAACTTCCTAATCTTCTCATTAAGAAAATGTCACACTCACCCAAATAAGCCTATAGAAGATGTCAGATGATATCACCACTAAAATAACCCCATAGGAGATGTCATCTGATATCACTTATAGGCTTCCTTTCATTTTTGCCAGTAATGATCTTTGTCAGGTTGTTCTTCCCATTTAGACAACTACGTTGTTTCCTTTCCTTTATTCAATTGATAGGGGGGAAAAGTCTAAAAATACTTCACAGTTCACTAGATATCAGATTATGAATTCAGCTTCCTTTAGAGGATCATAATGCAAAGATAATTTTTCTTTGTTATAATCAATTGTCTTACCTAAAACAACTGATCATCATTTGGCTCATAAGTTTCATATTGGAATGTTACTCCTTTAAGATTATGTAGGGGGTGGGACAAAAAAGAACAGAATGGACTTTACCTCTTGTCTGATAACTTTTTTTTTTTTTAATTTTTATTTATTTATGATAGTCACAGAGAGAGAGAGAGAGAGAGGCAGAGACACAGGCAGAGGGAGAAGCAGGCTCCATGCACCGGGAGCCCGACATGGGATTCGATCCCGGCTCTCCAGGATTGCGCCCTGGGCCAAAGGCAGGCGCCAAACCACTGCGCCACCCAGGGACCCCTCTTGTCTGATAACTTATTGCTAGTTCTTTTTTAGGTTCCAGAGGTTGAACTAATGGACAAGTAAGGCTTAGGAAGTGTTTTTATGAACAAATCAATCTCATTATTTTTACTTCCTTAACTACCTGTCAGTTATTTATATATATAGGGGAGAAAGCAATGGATTTTCACATTGATTTGTCTGGGTTTGGATACTGTTAGCTAGTAGCTATTTTAGTTGGAGTTAAGATTCCTGTATTTAAAACTTATTATAATGTACTGATTATGTAATTGATCTTTAGCCATTTAATATCACCAGGTTCAAGGTTTTCACCTGTAAAATAGGTATACTCCTATTTATCACCTTTAAGAAATATTTAACATTTTGGTTTAAGAGAGGCCAGACAAGTTCCAATACAATAATACATTTAATATGTTACAACAAGTTATTAGATCTCTTGTATCTTTAAAATTGGTTAGTGATTTTTAAATAATGTGTGATCTGAGTGAATGTGTCTTATTGCTTTCTTTTTTTTTTTCTTCAAAGATTTTATTTATTCATTCATGAGAGACATAGAGAGACAGGCAGAGGCACAGGC
Source organism: Vulpes vulpes (assembly GCF_048418805.1). Taxonomy (NCBI): domain Eukaryota; kingdom Metazoa; phylum Chordata; class Mammalia; order Carnivora; family Canidae; genus Vulpes; species Vulpes vulpes. Next base: position 36,122,723 of record NC_132792.1, on the reverse strand, counting down.
AGAGGGAGGAGAAGCAGGCTCAAGGCAGGGAGCTGACGTGGGAATCGATCCTGGGACTCCAGGATCACGCCCTGGGCCAAAGGCAGGCACTAAATGGCTGAGCCACCCAGGGCTCCCTCTTATTGCTTTCTGATTTGTTCTTGGCTCAAGAAGACAAGAATCTACCCCTCCTTTCAAATTAGGCCCAATTGACAGACAGTGGAAGTAAAACTTAATTTTGTCAAAAATAATTTCCTTTTTGGACAGAATTTGTTTGTCCCATACTACTTCTGTGTAGTAGTATGGTGCTGATTCTCCACATTTTTACACTCTTTCATTTTTAAGTCTCATCCCTATGAGTATCCTTTTCTGGAATCAGGGCAAATGAAATTGCCTGAAAATCCATGTGTCTAAAGCAAAAATTATAGTGATTTTCTGTATAACCTTTCGTGACTAACAGAATTATCTTACCAAATTACACATTACTTCCTCTCCAGATTATAAATCGTTATGTCAGCCTTGACAGTTGCAAGATATTGGCAGATCTTGTTAAACTAAATTACAATTTTCTCATACCAACTTGCTACTCCCATTTATGACACCTTCTTGCCTGAATCAATAATTTTGGCACTTAAACATAGACCTGTATTTTAACATTTGTTTTATGCTTTGTTCCTCTTGAGACTGTAATGCCCTTGAGGGTAGATTCTATGTGTTGCAAGATTTTTTTAATGCCTCACAACTCCTGAGTAAAGTTTTGGCATATGGTATGTACTCAGTGAAGAATTCCTCAAACAAACATGAACTGTTTTTATTCAGTGTATGTACAGCACTTCTTTAGAAATATGAAAAATTAAAATACATGATCTCTATCCTGTGATATATGTCCTCATACTAAGTTCCACGTAATTTATTAGATCTATAATCATTTATGTATAATTATGAAGTCGAAAAATCCCAGAAAACATATATTGTTATGTTTTTCTAATATATGGCAGCAAAATCAAACTGAAGATTAATTCATTTGGCAGGAAAATGTGACTTGAAGTGATGTGAAGCTATTTATAGTATTCATTTATTCTACTTAAGAAGAATATTCTTTTTTTTAAAAAAAGATTTTATTTATCTATTCATGAGAGATTCACAGAGAGAGAGAGAGAGGCAGAGGGAGAAGCAGGCTCCATGGAGGGAGGCCCGACGTGGGACTCGATCCAAGGACTCCAGGATCATGCCCTGGGCAGAAGGCAGACGCTAAACCGCTGAGCCACCCAGGGATCCCCAAGAAGAATATTCTAATGTTTCACTTCAGAAATAATTGATCCTTTAATTATGGTGGTATTGTTTTACATGGTATATGTATTATATTACCTTTTGAAATCTGAAAAAGTCTAACTTCTGAAATACATCCAACCTCAAGAGTTTTGGGAATTGTAGATCTGTATGACATACAGAAAGTTAAATGATAAAATAGTCAAATAACCAATATAATAATGATAGAAATATCTCAAGCCTATCTTAGTAAGTTGCCTAAAGGGTCATGGTGTCCCTGTTGGGTGTTCCTGCAAATGGGCATGCACTCAGTCTTGGATCCCAGGGACCAGAGGCAGATGACATGGGAGTATTTTCCTGACATGTCCAGGCATAAGAAGAGTCAGAACATATGTACAAAGTCCTTTAGAGAGCACGGAGGATCAAAACCAGGGAAACCAAATTCAGTCATCCAGGAGTAAAAGATGGCCTGAAAAAGGAGCCAGAGAGGCACTGAAATAGAAGGAGGAATTAAGCATAAGGTGAGAGCCCTGGGCAGTCGCCACAACCATGGTTGATAGATCTGTAACTCCATGCTACATAAGTGGATGGCTTTGGTGTAAAGTATAGAGTTGGAATGGGCTGGTATAGATAGTATTGCTTGGCTCTGAAAGGGACCCTTAATACAATAATTTATGCCTATGCCCTTTCCTTATTTAAAAATGAGTAATCTAGAATTTATTTTTTAAAAATATTTTATTTATTTATTTTATTTTATTTATTTATTATATTTATTTTTATTCATTTTATTATTTATTTTATTTTTTATTTATTTTATTTTAAAAAAGATTTTATTTATTTTATTTATTTATTCAGGAGGGACAAAGAGAGAGAGGCAAAGGCGCAGGCAGAGGGAGAAGCAGGCTCCATGTAAGGAGCCTGACGCGGGACTCGATTCCGGGACTCGATTCCGGGACTCGATTCCGGGTCTCCATCCCACGTCTCCAGGATCACACCCTGGGCTGAAGGCGGCGCTGAGCCACCAGGGCTGCCCAGTAATTGGAAATTTAATAATGATTTTTCAAATATCTAGTTAGTGGTTGAGCCACAATACAAATCCAGCTTTTATGTTGCCTATCTAGTGCTTTTCTACCACAGGGAAATGGTACTTCAGTCTGGAGTAGTCATGAACAACTTTTCAGAAGTTTGAATTGGATTATAGCAGTTTGCCAAAACTTGAATTGAGTTATATGAATTGAATTATTATCATAGTTTGACAACACTTAAATCTCCATAAATCTCTGACTATATTTTTATATATTTTTTTTGCTTGTTTAAATACCTTGGTGTCAAAGATTGTCTTAACTTTTTAAATCCCTAAAGTACCTAGTAAGTGTTTTTGCACAAAGTTTAGAATGAGAAAAGAAGGGTGGAAGTGGAAGCAGACCAAAAATAAGTGTGCATTATAGTAGAAAGAATACCACTGGGAATTACAAGACCCAAGTTCTATTCTAGCCCTACACAAATTATCTGGATAACCTGTGCAAATTACTGAACTCTCTGAGATCCACTTTCCATCTTTAAAAAGGGTAGGGTCAAGTGACCTTTAAACTCTTTTCTTCTGTATTTTAGCTCTATGTCTATATTTGGAAGAACATAATTACCATTAATACTTACTGGTTTTAATTGTTTAGGTATTACAAAAGCATAGGTCATATGGGCTTAGATTTTCTCTCTATAGAGATCTCTGAGTACATCTGGAATATTGAGTAAGATATTTTGGTAAAATGAAAATACAAAATAAATTAATATTAACAATACTTTCAACAGTAATCATTTGACATCCAAAGTCCTGAATAATATGTGTCCTCTGACTTCAAGTTGATTAGGATTGGGGGAAAAATTTACTTTACATAGTTAAAAATCTAAGTAAACAAAACAAGTTCTATGGAGCTTTGATATGTTTAGCTGGAATGAATCAGCGTCAAAGAGTGTGGTATGACTGGCTATTCAACCTTTCACTGGGGCTGCTTAAATTATTTAGCATTTCATAATATAAATATTTTGATACTGTGCACTCCTTGATTAACATGAAAGTGGCTTATCATCTTTGAAGAAAATTGTAACCCTTACAAATCAACTCAGAGTATAATGTTTCTAATTGAATATCATCTAGGATAATAGGACTAGGATAATATTCCCAAAGCACTTTTTCTGAGTCCCAAACATGTTAGAGAAGTATCATATTCATTTCACTTTATGTTGTATTAACTAATGGCAAAACTATTTGGTTGGAACTACATAGCATTGTGATTGGTGAACATTTTAATAGAGGAAATATAAATAAAGATAACATTTTTCTTTAAAAAAAAAAACACCAGACTCTCTCTCTTTTTTTTTTTTTTTTTTAATTTATTTACTCATGAGAGACAGAGAGAGAGAGAGAGAGACACGCACAGGGAGAAGCAGGCTCCATGCAGGGAGCCTGATGTGGGACTTGATCCCAGGTCTCCAGGATCAGGCTATGGGCTGAAGGCGGCGCTAAACCGCGCTGAGCCACCCGGGGTTATTGAAACATTATTGAAAAATAACGTTTTCAAAAGAAGGACATTGCTGGTGCTTGACTACCTGTTCTATAAGACATTTATTCAGTCTTGGCAGTTAATTTAGATTAGAACATTTAAAGTTTCCAGCCTATGGCCATCTTTACAGAATAAACCATTTTGTGAACATTTCTTATGGGTATTTTCCTAAACAAGGTTTTTTTTTTCAAACTTTCAACTGTTATCCACAGTATAAAATAAATGTGACATTGTGACCTGGTACCCACATACTTATATGGTAACTAAAACAAACTTTCAGGAAATGATACTTACCTTACTATGTGTGATACACAATGAGTTTTTTGTTGTTGTTGTTGTGTTCTACTTTATTTTATTCTTTTGAGATAGTTGGTCGAAATGCACTAGATTGATTCCTAATTCTAAAAGGTCATAACCTACAGTTTGAAAAGCTTTAGCTAAATCCCTTTTTGAGGGCAGTTACTATTTCCTATTTAGTTTTTTTTTTTTTTAAGATTTTATTTATTTATTCATGAGAGACACACACAGAGAGAGAGAGGCAGAGACAGGCAGAGTGAGAAGCAGGCTCCATGCAGGGAGCCCGACACAGAACTCGATCCCAGGGTCTCCAGGATCACGCCCTGGGCTGAAAGCTGAGCCACCGGGCTGCCCTTTTTATTTAATTTTAATTCCACAGTGCCTAGATCTGTGCCCAGCACATAGATGGTACTTAGATAATGTTTCTTGAGTGATTTGTTCTTGATCTAGTTTCAGAGATATTAAAGTATCAGTGACACTTATCTAGTAGTTGCATGAAGCTGTTGAATGAGATTAGGAAAAAATGATTTGTAATTAAGGATGAAGCTAAAATATATATGAGAAGAGGCAAAAGTCACCAAACACTTAAAAACCATGATAAAAACATTGGTTCTCTAAGAAGTTGTAGAATCAACTGCTGACTTGCATTTTTTTCAGATGCCACTATTTTAAACTCAGTATTCATTTTTCTAATAATTTTTATCTTAAAACTATCACGTTTCTCCTAACTGCTGCGTGTGTGTGTGTGTGTGTGTGTGTGTGAAGCTTATGTTTGATTTGGTGTTCTTTTTTCTTTTAAAAGATTTTATTTATTTATTCATGAGACAGAGGCAGAGAGAGAAGCAGGCTCCATGCAGGGAGCCTGACGTGGGACTCCATCCTGGGACTCCAGGATCACGCCCTGCCTCGAAGGCAGGAGCTAAACCGCTGAGCCACCCAGGGATCCCCAGTGTTATTTTTTCTAAAGTAAGCTCTACATTTTGTGAACTTTAACTTTATTACCATTCCTTAAACAATATTCCTAGCCAAATACTATTTGAGAATAAATCACATATTTTTTCTTTTTTGTCTTATAATCATGTAAAGTTTTTTCCCCCATAGTAATGTCTGCTTAATTTTTATTTTAAGTATGGTCATTAGTAACTTAAACTTTTCCACTTATACTCATTAATAACTTTTGGGGGGAGGTTTTGACAAATATTTTGGTTCCTTGTAAGTTCAACTCAAAAAAAATTCTGCTTATAACAAATATATCAGAACAGAAATTTCTAAAAGATTGCCTGGTATTTTCTTTCTAGCTGCTGGCCATTCCCTTTGTAGCAATATTTTATATATTAGAGTTTCTGTTTAACAAAGAATTAGGCTAGTTCAATGAAATTTTCTGGAATATTATTAGTCCAAATAATAGAAGATACATAATTTATTACCAGCAGATTTGAGTGGGGTTGGGTCAATCGATCAGGGAGTTTTTACTACTGCTATTTTACACTTAGTGGTATTTTATAATTATTTTAAAAATTAATGTTCTCTTCTCAGATACCAAATTCTTCAATGGAATTTTATATTCTTTTCTTTTTGCAATTGTTCCCTTTTTTCCTACTTCTTTTTGTATCACACAAATACTTCTGTGCTTTATACAATATAGAAACTCACTGAATGCTTGCTGATTAATTTTAAGTTATTCCCTAAAACATTTAGGATCACTGGGGCTCTCTGATATTAATGTTAACTAGTGGATAGTGAATTGGGGTTAGAAGTTAGAGAATTAAGTATGTAATTATGTCTTTTTTATTAATGGAGTGATTTATTCTCTATATCCTTTTTTTTTTTTTTTTAAGATTTTATTTCTTTATTCATAGAGATGCAGAGAGAGAGAGGCAGAGACACAGGCAGAAGGAGAAGCAGGCTCCGTGCAGGGAGCCTGACGTGGAACTCGATCCAGGGTCTCCAGGATCAGGCCCTGGGCTGCAGGCGGCGCAAAACCACTGCGCCACTGGGGCTGCCCCTGTATCCTTTTATTTTTTAATCTATAATTTACATAGGGCTAATAATTGCAGTTGCCTTTTGTCTCAGATCATAATGTTGAAGATCATGAGAGTTATAAGAATGTTTTGGGTTTTTTTGGCAGGAAAGAATGTTTTTTTGAAAATTTAAAAGCATTCTACATGTATAGATGTTTTGTGAGGCCCCTGATACATGATTGTGATTACATAAGAAAATGTTCATAAAATAATCAGCACTGTGCTTAACACAAAGCACTTAACAATGGTGGCTGCTGTTATTATTATTTAACTTGCACACGTGCTTAAAATTTCAGTTACTTTATATTACACATTTTAAAATGGATAAGGTCTAATTATACTAAATTTTTGTAAATTTGTTTCTCATGCTTCTCATTGTATGTGGTTTTCTTAATTGGAATTTTTTTGTCTTTTAAAGTATGCATTTACCATTTATACATTTTTACACATAAATAGTTAACATTTATAATTGGATTGTTTAAAATATAATTAGTTAATTATATACAATTGAATATTTTGAATTATAAAAATTTGAATTATTCCATATATAACCATGTAATAAGACATTTGGTTATTTGAGTAATGGCAGTTGCTTTGAATTATATAATTTCAATAAATTATATTTTGTCCTATATCAGATAAGCAAAATTTATATTGCATTATTTTTTAATATAACAGATATTTTACCCACAAAGATCAATTTTACCCAGTTGAAGATAAAAAAGTTCAAAAGCAATTTAAACTTAACAATTGAGGGGACACCTGGGTGGCTCAGTGGCTGAGCGTTTGCCTTTGGCTCAGGGTGTGATCCTAGAGTTCCCACATAGGGCTCCCTGCATGGAAGCTGCTTCTCCTCCCTCTTCCTATGTCTCTGCCTCTCTCATGAATAAATACATAAAATCTAAGAAAAAAAATAAACCCAACAATTTAGATCTCATACAGATAGTTATTTTTTACCCATTTATAATTTGCTATAGATCCCTTCCTTTTTTTTTTCAAATTATGTTTTATTGTTTTCCCTATCAAAAAATGATCCTATTAAAGTGACTGGAGCCTTCCTTCTGTAAACATTTGAGATACTTCATACTTTTTCAATTTAAAATTATTTAGATGGAAGTTATTCAAGTAGTTTATTACCCTCTTCCTATAGAGGAAAAAAAGTGTGTTCCTCTGTGTGTGTGTTTGTGTGTTCGCAGGCTTGCCAAGTTTGTGTGTGTGATTTACTTAAATTAAGATTGCTTTCTTTCCTTTCAGAAACCTTTCCCAAAATGTTAGAAGAAGCATAGAAAAACATTTGCAACTTTTGTTTCACTTGGTGAACTAGTCAGGAACTGTGCGCAATAATCCAACATCATCTTAAGATTTTTGGCTGTGTTTTCTCAAGAGCAAGAAAAGATTTTGCTTCCAGTTCCTGCACATTATTTTTTATTCGTTGGATTTCCTATTCAGCACCACTTTACTTTTATTCTTTTGGTTATTAATCTGTTCATTTTGGAAGAATAAGTAATTAAAACAGTTTTGAAAAGTTTTCTGTGTATGAGATATTTTGTTGGAGCATCTACAAAAGCAATAAAAATACTTGTCCAAATCCTCAAGATGCAGGTGGTGTCATGAATGTTTTGAAGGCAGGAAACCATACAGTCCTATTTTAAGAGATTCTATTTATTTTTAAGTCAAATAAAAATTTTCCCTGCTCTTTAAAGTACCTGACTGGCAAGACAACTTTTATGGCATCCATTTATAGAAAAAAAAGAAAAAGAAAAGAACACACAATTCTTTTGGTGGATTGAGGTTTGAATACCACAGCTCTTGGAGACATAGAGATCTAGAGCTTAATTTGGAGTTTATTTATTTTTTCACCTACTTACTTGCTATCTTCTTAAACATGTTAATTTTTATCTGTTTTATTTCTTCTTTTTCAGTGTAATTACATCATCTCCATAACCAGGAGAATTGCTGCCTGCTCCTCAGTTCTGTATCATTAATGAAGATCTTTGTCTGTTGGATTTCCTTAGTACAGGTTAGTACTTGACTTTTAGTTTGCTCAGAGTCATTATCAGGACTTTTCTGACTGTACTATCAGTGCTTTCTTTCTTTGTTTTTCATGTGGTAATTTCTTTCCTTTTTTTTTTTTCTTTTTTTTTTTTTTTTTGAGCAAAGAGAAGTGTATTAAGCAGAGATACAGAGAAATCTCTCAAAAGTTAGAGGGGTCCTGACAGGGTTGCCCTTTCCTAAAATTTTTGTATTGTATTTTCCCATTTCTGTTCTCTTCTTTCATAGAGGTTCTAATAAAAACCGAGCAACCAACCAAACAAAACAAATGAAAACTCCTTCCTGCTTCCTGAATACTTTGACTTTCTCATATTTAGTTTCCCTTTTATTTCATTCCTTAATTATTATTACTTTTGAAAATTATTTGGCATCTCTTTTAATTTCATCAGGTCATACTCTATTCCTAATAATTCTCAAATCTGCAACTTCTGTATCGGTACAGTTTCCAGCTTCTAACAAAGTAGTCCATCTAAAACACAAATATGAACAGATCACTTGTCCTAAGAAACCATTTAATAATTCTCCATCACCTGCAGTAGAAAATTAATCTTAGCACGGAATACAATGTTCTAGCCCCGGTCTACCTTCCTGACACTTATTTTGGTAATATGAGATTTCACGTAATCCCCAGAATTTACTGTGCTGTTTTCTCACCTCTGTACTTTGGCTCATGTTTTTCTTTACCTAAAACTTTTTCTTACCCTTTCTTTGCCTAGCTAGGAAAGAAGGCATTTATCTTTCAAGACTCTCCTTGGATATCATTACTTCCAGGAAATCTTACTGGTGAGTCATGTGACCCCGTCTCCTTGCAGTCTTTCCTTAACTCTTCTAGCTCTTATTTATCTGTTGCTATCATTCACTTAAGAATGAGCATCTTGTGGGGCCAAATTTGTAGTTGGTTTTGTGACAGAAAGTATTGTTAAAGGTATCTGTTGAGGGGCAGCCTGGTGGCTCAGTGGTTTAGCGCTGCCTTCAGCCCGGGGCCTGATCCTGGGGTCCCGGAATCGAGTCCTGCGTCGGGCTCCGGCATGGAGCCTGCTTCTCCCTCTGCCTGTGTTTCTGCCTCTATTTCTCTCTGTGTGTCTTTCATGAATAAATAAATAAAATATTTTTTAAAAAGTATCTGTTGAACTTTTTTCAATTCTGTGTAAAAAAAAGTTGAAAGAGTTAATAAAAAAACTACACCAGACAAAAGCACATCACAGGCTTCTGATAGCTTTATTATCACAAGCAACTGATCCAATAGGCTAGACTTCTAACTTTTTCCTATTCTGAATCCATTCATAATGAGGGAGTGAGCCACAGCATTACACCCTGAAAATTCTGGATCAAAGCAGTTTCTCTGTTTGCAATTCCAGTTTCTCTGGAACTGTCTGACTTGGACAGTTTTGGCATGAGTAATAAACTCTCAGATTATTTTAGAAACGATGAGCTCTGTGCAGCAGGTGTACTTCCCAGTGTATGCTGACAACAGAAAGAAAAATATAGCTGATTCCAGTTCCAGAACAACCTCAGTCTCTAGTCATTCTCCAAAAGCCTTTGGCAGGAGATATATTGGAATGCTCTGACTGTCCATGTTCTTGGAAAGATGGCAGTGGGAAAAAAGTTGCTTTCATCAGGCAAGTGTTCTTCATTTCTAAGTTCAAAAAGTTTAACCTCTCAAAGAATGTTTAAAAGACAACAGAACTTTAAGCATGTCCAAGAAAGTACATTAATAATAGTCTCTGCTTCCACTCATTCTCATACAACTTAACTTATTCCCCAGCTATTTTGGGGAGAAGAATTTCCCTAGTATTCATAGGAAGTAAGCATTTTAAAACTCATGAAGCTTGCTGTAATGAGCATGGGGTGTTATACGTAAGTGATGAGTCACTAAATTCTACACCTGAAACCAATTTTACCACATATGTTAACTAACTAGATTTTAAATAATAACTTGAAAAAAACTAAAATGAGGCTCGTATACATTTTGAAGGGTACACATGCTCTTGTCATTTATTTTTAACAGGAGGGATGAAAGTAAGAAACGTTCTATAGTTCATGTGAGTTCATTGAAACAGTTCTCCAGTGCATGTTTGCTACATTGCTCAATTAATACTATTTTTTAACCAATTAATTAGGAGCATATGAAATTATCCAATGTTACGACAGAGAAATAATCACCTTTTTAGATATAGTTAAAATTTATTTAGGGTTGGCTAATAATACTGATTACTATTTGATGCTATATGTAATTTTTCTACATCAATGTTGTCCAATAAAACTTTCTGCTATGATGTAAATGTTCTGTGTGGTCCAATAGGGTAGCTAATAGCTACGTGGAGCTACTGGGCATTTAAAACGTAGCTAGTGTGAGTGAGGAACTGAATTTATAATTTTATTTAATTTTAGCTAAATATAATTAATTAAATTAATTTTAATTAAATTTAAATAGACACATGTGGCTAGTGGCTACCATGTTGGACAGTGCAGATCTAGGGCATACAATGCCAGCAGTAAAGTTTTTAAATTTATTTTTTAATTTATTTTGGATGTTATTTATTTATTTGACAGAGAGCACAAGCAGGGGGAGCAGCAGGCGGAGGGAGAGAAATAAGTAAGCTCCTCCTCATGGAGCAGGGAGGCTGACATGGGGCTCGATTTTAGGACCCTGGGATCACAACCTGAGCCAAAGGTAGACACTTAACTGACAGAGCCACCCAGGTGCCCCAGTAAAGTTGTTTTTTAATAAAATACTTGGGTACAAGGAAAGTATCATCCATAATCAGATGATCCATTCTCTCCAATGCTGATTACATGTCTTCCTCTTAGTTTCCTAATGCAAATTTTTGTGTCAATATATCTTCATGGCTTGAAAAACTCTTTTTTAAAGTTTTTATTTCAAATCCAGTTAGTTACCATACAGTTTATATTTCAAGCATACAACATAGTGATTCAACACTTCCAAATATCACCTGGTAGTCATCACAAGTGCACCCCTTAAGCTCCAACACCTATTTAACCTATCCCCCTTATCTCCTCTCTGGTAACCATCAGTTTGTTCTCTATAGTTAAGGGTGTTTCTTGGTTTGCCAAGACAATCCAAGCATTATTTGTAGCTTTGAAATTAGAATAATTTAAGTGCTTAACAATGGAGTTAAACATAGGTTAAATAAATCCTAGAAGTTATATTATATAATTGACTATTACAGATTTAAGGTAACAAATGCTTACTGACATAGAAGAGTATTCTTCATATATTATTTAAAAATTCATGTGTTATGAAAACTCATTTATGATAGTTATTCTTCACATAAAAGGAAATTAAACTACCTATTTAATTTAAAGAAAAATGAATACCTGTGTTTCTATCACCCACTTACTAAAATGAAAAGCAGCAGTAAATGAAAAATGAAACACTACCAGTTTCTTTAAATATCCCTATATGACATCGTATGATGGTAAGTGCAAGAAACAAAAAAAAAGAAAGAACACAAAGTGCAAGAAACAAAAAAGCATCTTAGAATATCATAAAAATGATAAAAGTATTTTCAGTATAACTTAATTCAGTGAAAAGACAAATGTAGAGTGGAAGATGGGAGATTTATACACTAAGATGTTAGCAGTTTTTACCTCAGGTTGATGGCATTGAGGGTGAATATAAATTTTAAATTTCTAATTTATGTTTCATTCCTTTGCAATGAACATTTTTAGGTTTGTAATAAAAATACATAACAGGGGCAGCCCCGGTGGCACAGCGGTTTAGCGCCTCCTGCAGCCTAGGGTGTGATCCTGGAGACCCTGGATCGAGTCCCACCTCAGGCTCTCTGTATGATGCCTGCTTCTCCCTCTGCCTGTGTCTCTGCCTCTCTCTCTCTCTGTCTCTATGAATAAATAAATAAAATCTTTAAAAAAATACATAACAAATGCTTTATATATACATGTAACTTTATCATTATCTTCAGTGAAAAAGGGAGATTGAAAAGTCAAGAAAATCCTTTATTTTCCTTGAAGGCTAGGAAGATTATCATCAGAGACTGGAAAAGGATTGTTTATGATTCACCATCAAACAAAAAGGTCTTTAATAATCATTCTTAATCAACATAACAATATTATCCTTTTTGGTAAAGCTCTGTATTAAGTGCAAAAGAACCCTAAGTATGTACGTGTCCTGAGTGTTCAGATTAGACAGAGGAGATTCTTTCTAGTTGCAATGGCAAATAGCTTATCAAAGAGGAAGGCTTTGATTTGGACTTTAAAGGAAACAGAAGATTTAGATCAGCATTGACAAACTCTTTGGCCTTGGGACTCTTAAAATGCTCTTCAAAATTATCGAGGACCCCAAAGAGTTTTTGCTTACATGGGTTCTATCTCTTTGTATTTATCATATTAAATTAAAATCAAGAAAATCAATAAATATCTATTTTTTAAAAAGATTTTATTTATTTGGCAGAGGCTTCTGGGAGTTTTTCTTTAAAGCATAAAAGATGATAACAGCAGCTAGGCCAACTTTTGAACCTGCAAGAGGTGGGAGAGGAAAAGGAGAAGGTGATTTGAGCCAACTCTCAAAGTAAGTATTCAGTAGAGACCTACCTTCTCATACAAAGATAAAATATAGACAAATGACTCAGGATGTCCCTGAAGAGGGTCACAACCATGACTTCAGGAAGGAGCTGGAAGAGAGAGAGCAAGCTGCTGCAAGAGAAAAAAATAGAAACCGTCCAACAAGAAAACATACAACCTCCTCGTCGGTGTCAAAGAAGCCTCTGTTAGACCAGATTCCTGCTGCCAACCTTGATGCAGATGATCCTCTAACAGATGAGGAAGACAAGGATGAAGATTTTGAAGAGGAGAGTGATGATAATGACACTGCAGCTCTTCTTGCAGAACTAGAAAAATTTTAAAAAGAAAGAGCTGAAGAGGGATCCCTGGGTGGCACAGCGGTTTGGCGCCTGCCTTTGGCCCAGGGCGCGATCCTGGAGACCCGGGATCGAATCCCACATCGGGCTCCCAGTGCCTGGAGCCTGCTTCTCCCTCTGCCTGTGTCTCTGCCTCTCTCTCTCTCTCTGTGACTATCATAAAAAAAAAAAAAAAAAAAAAAAAAAAAAAAAATTAAAAAAAAAAAAAAAAGAAAGAGCTGAAGAGCAGGCCAGGAAGGAACAAGAACAGAAAGCTGAAGAAGAAAGAATATGTATGGAAAATATTTTGAGTGGAAACCCTCAATCTCATTGGTCCATCCCAGCCTCAGGCCAACTTCAAAGTTAAAAGAAGGTGGGACGATGATGTTGTTTTCAAGAACTGTGCAAAAGGTGTAGATGATCAGAAGAAAGACAAAAGATTTGTAAATGATACACTGCGATCTGAATTTCACAACAAGTTCATGGTGAAATATATTAAATAGTACAGTTTTATGTGCTTAATTAAAGACGGTAAGGTGTAAACGATCATTCTCACTTTGTTCTGTTTTTCTCTTTCCCCTCTAAATTGTGTATAGGCTTCCCTAATTTTAAGTTCCAAACTACCTTTTTATAACCTTATTTGATGAGGACTTGGGAATTGGTTTAACCTAGGTTCCATCCTCTGAATATTTCCAGTAATATGCTTTCCTTTTAATATGGGAAAGGGAATCTTCTTGTAATAAATATTTTCAAAACTTGAAATATCTAAAAAAAAGATTTTATTTATTTATTCATGAGAGACACACAGACAGAGGCAAAGACAAAAGCAGAGGGAGAAGCAGGCTCCCTGCGGGGAGCCAGATTTGGAACTTGATCCCAGGACCCCGGGATCAAGCTCCAAGCAGAAGGCAGATGCTCAACCACTGAGCCACCCAGGCATCCCAATAAGTATCTATTAATTTATTTTAAAATAAATTACATGTTAACATAAATAATATATTCTTATGAAAAATAACTATATTTTTCTAAAACAAAACCAGTTAGTGAAAAATATGCTTATTGTTTTACATTTTGCATTTTAATATATGGCTTAATAGAAGACAGCAGGATTCTTATACCTGCTTCTGTTGTGATATTACACATTATACAGCCTCTGGAAAATTCCACTGTTCATTTGCAAAAGAATGAGAGTGAGAAGGCAAACAGCATGTTACTGTTTTTACAAACAAAGTGTTGATGTTGTGAGCTCCCTGAGAACCACTTAGAGAATTATTGCTGAAAATAGACTGGGAGAAAAATAGAGAAATGGCATTATTTCAGTGCTGGGAAAGCATAAGGCATATCAGAGAAAGTGAGCAAACTGGTCTGGTTGTTGTGAAAGATTTATATGGGGGAAGGTGGGAGAGATATGGCTAGAAATGTAGGTTTTGGGGAATCATATTATGTCATTTAAAACATACCAGCTTCCTTACTTATGGCTATAGTCACAGATCTCTACTTTTGGCTTCAGAAATTTCCAGGACAAGAATGATAGAAGAGAAATGCGTGCTTAGTTCCAGGCAGTTACTGATTTGTTGATTGCTTCATTCATTCAATTCATTTGGTGTCTACTACTTTGCCAAAGTATCCACTATATTCCAAGCATCAAGTAAGAACTAGTGATACAAAGATGATAATGACATAATCCCTACCCTATAGTAGCTCTCAATTAAGTGGGAGATTCAGGTATTAGAAGGTAGCGATACATTTCTTAAACTGGAGGATTATAGAGCAGAGGGCAGCTGTGACTGGGAGGCATGGTGGACAGGTTGTGGGGTGGATAGGAAGTCTTAAAGGTTGAAGTCCCAAATACTAGCAACCAGTCCTATCAAACCATGGTGAGAAATACTGGAAGTATAGGGATGACAATTACATATCAGAGCTAATACAGTAGATCTGGGGTAATGTTCAATACTACAGAATAATTTCCTGAATATATGTTCTCTTTTGGAAAGTAGAAATGTACAAAGTCTCTTTCCCTGAAAGTCCTACAGAATCTTTTCAAGGGCAGGCGATACCACTTTAGCGTCTCTTTTCCCTTTCATCATCTTTTTCAGTGTTTTGGCTCTCTTCTGTGACTCAGTAACTAGAGTGAAGGGAAGGACGAAATGTCATTACTACAGCTTTAAACCAGGTACCGAGAACACCTTTACAGCTCAGAGCGTTATGAATAAGTAAATAAACAAAGAACCTGTCTCCCAGCACCACCTGCAGGGGATGAAGAAGTCTGCAGCAGAATTCAATACTCTGCCAAAGTATCTTTAGTCCAACATTCTTTACTGAGCATCTACTAAGAGAGTGATTTTAGTAACTGAGGAGAACACAATGATCAATAAGAGACCATGCACCCATTCCATAAGGAATCTTATTAGAATTTGGAGATTTTTGTAGTGATTAGAGTAGCTTGGAAGAAACTGATTAAATCTAAGAGAATCAGATTTCTTTTGTGCAGATAAATAAAAAAGCAAATATTACATTGCCTTTTTACATCTTCCATTGATAGAAAATAAGGAAGCTGGTATGTTTTAATTGACATAATATGATCCCCCAAAACCTACATTTCTAGCCATATCTCTCCCACCTTTCCCCATATGAATCGTTCACAACAACAAGACCTGTCTGCTCAACTCTCAGAAGTAAGTTTGCCTTGAACGCCTTCCATTGATTTCGTGGTTTTTAAAAAAGGTTTTTTATTTATTTATTCATGAGATACACAGACCCCCTGTGGGGAGCCAGATGCAGGACTCCAGGACCCTGGGATCACGACCTGAGCCAAAGGCAGATCAACCACTGAGCCAGCCAAGTACCCCTGATTTCAGTTTTAAGTAGTGAAGTAATGAAATCTGCTTTTGAGACTTCGAGTCTTTTGAGTTTGTAATATGATGAGAAAGGCCTGTGTTGCATACTAATAATCTATGTGGGCCAGTTAAGGTTGCTCTTTTCCTAATTTTAGGCTACCCCAAACAGATGTCTTATGGGATAGCTCTCTGCTAGCTATAAAAGGGTTTGGATGGAAGAAGATACATATCTTAGTATAAATCCATATGCACCTATCTGAAATTAACTCAAAGCATATTCTATCTAGTAAGAGCCTTTTACTTTCCTTATTGAATCATGTCCTAGAAGCTAGGAAGAAAGAGATTTCCAAAAGTTCCTAGACTTTTATAGACTTGCAAACAAGTATGAAATATTTTTCTGATTTCTAGCATTTAAAATAGGAGAATGTACTAGGTACACAAAAAGCAAAATAAATGAAATTATTTTCATTTATAAAAACATTTGTTATTTGTAGTAACATCCTTAGAATGCAGAAAGACTTGTGATAACATCCTTAGAACACAGAAAGACAGGGATCCCTGGGTGGCTCAGTGGTTTAGCAACCTGCCTTTGGCCTGGGGCATGGTCCTGGAGTCTCCGGATTGAGTTCTGTGTTGGGCTCCCTGCATGGAACCTGCTTCTCCCTCCCTCCCTCCCTCCCTCCCTCTCTCTCTCTCTCTCTCTCTCTCTCTGTGTCTCTCATGAATAAATAAAATCTTGAAAAAAAAACACAGAAATACTTCTGCTGGGTGAGTGATAAAGACTATGAATAAAGCTGATTTGCAGACGGCTTTCAATGTTTTTCTTTGTCTAGATTTGGAGAGTTCTTATATGTATAGGCAGGGTTTTTAGGGGGAACAGCCAGTCAGCTATTAATCCTCTCACTCATCCCATAACCCCAGAAAAATCTTATGTGACTTTGGCTAGTGGTATTCTTGTGTTTCCAGTCTTTTAAACTAGGCATTTGAACTTCCTAATGCAAATTAAGTCTTGGATCATCACTCCCAATTAGACCTCTTCCCAAAATCACACCATGAGTTGTGAAAGCAATAACATGACTGGTAGATTAAATAATATACTGTTAAAAATAAAGGGATCTTAAATATTATAGAGTCTAGTATTTCTCAAAGTATGGGTTCTCTATCTGCAAAAGAATTTCTTGCCTCATTACAAATGCGGACTCTTGGGCTACACACCAAACCTAATCAATTTCAGTCCCTAGGAGTGGCATCCAGGAATCTGCATTGTTAACCAATTCCTTAAATTGATATGTGCATTAAGGATTAGGAACCACTCATTTCGGGATCCCTGGGTGGCGCAGCGGTTTGGCGCCTGACTTTGGCCCAGGGCGCGATCCTGGAGACCCGGGATCGAATCCCACATCAGGCTCCCGGTGCATGGAGCCTGCTTCTCCCTCCGCCTGTGTCTCTGCCTCTCTCTCTCTCTCTCTCTGTGACTATCATAAATAAATTTAAAAAAAAATTAAAAAAAAAAAAAGGAACCACTCATTTCATCACATTGCTTCATATTGCAGATGAGGAAATAATATCAGAGAAGTCAAGTGATTAGGCCAAAGTGACACAACCAGTTAGAGGCAGAAACCGGACTCAAAATTTTAAATTCCCAAATTTGAATTTCTTTCAACTATAAGTAGTTTTTATTTATTTGTAAATTCCCAATAGATCTCAATGAAAAAGAAATTTGAGTTCTTTGTTCCCTGATATTCTCCTCAAATTTAATACTAATAATTTACCATTAATAGGTTCCCAGTACTTGGTGAGTAAGCTGTTGCCCTAAAATTTAGGGAATATCAACTATAGAAGCTTATAGACAAAGGAATTTTGTTATCTTGTTAGTGTCCCATTCCCCACCACAATAAGACAAGCAATAAGACAAATAAGAATATATATTCATGTTTCTTAAATCGCATGAGAACAACAAAATGTAAACAGAAAATCCTGCTACCAGTGTTAAACAAGAATATCTCACCCTCTATAACAACATACCATATGGTATTTCCCTACCTTGTTCAGTATTTAGCCTAACAATTTATTGCTGGGCGTCTTGGCAGCAAGCTGTGCAAGTCGAAGTGGAATCTGATTGAGGTGAGTTAATTAATGTGGTGGCAGCTTGGAATGTTGTCCAGCTGCCAGTGAGAATTATGTTTGTTTGCCTTTGGCCCAAGTGTGAAATGGCTGGCTGTTGATTTCAGAAGTGTGAGTGTACATTTTTATATCTCACATGAATGAATACATTTTTTGTATCCTACACATTTGGGGAAATGCTAAAATTTATTGGGTAATGTTATTTACTACTTGTGTGGCAGAAAGAGAAAAGTAGAATTTTACGCCAGAGGTTGACTTTGCATCTGTAGAAAAAGCAAAAGCAGGTGGCATATAAATCTATGAACAGGTAAATAAGCCATCTGAAAAATAAGCCATCTGAAATTAGGTCATCTGGGCTAATGTTTTCAGGAATAACTTTAAAAAGGAGGTAAGCAAGATTTGAACCAGAGAAGAATAACTCTTGTAATGATAAAAGGATTCTGAAAGTAGAAACATAATTTGAAATTTGTCTTGAAAGGAATGGCTTTTGGATTTACTATTTAGTTACATTTAGAATTTTTATTTTCTGGGATCCCTGGGTGGCGCAGTGGTTTGGCGCCTGCCTTTGGCCCAGGGCGCGATCCTGGAGACCCGGGATCAAATCCCACATCGGGCTCCCGGTGCATGGAGCCTGCTTCTCCCTCTGCCTATGTCTCTGCCTCTCTCTCTCTCTCACTGTGTGCCTATCATAAATAAATAAAATTAAAAAAAAAATTTAGAATTTTTATTTTCTTTTCAACAAACACAACCCTTTATTGAAGACATCATCTCTCTGTGCAATCCTCCTTTCTATCAACAAAGATGAGTAATTCCTGTGAAGTGTTTTTGATGTAAAGGTATTATATAGTTTTGGCCAAGGTTACTGATATAAGCAGGGTTCTCCTAGTAGTCTATAACTGACATGAAACCAACATAGTTCAAAACACGTTCGCAGGGTGTCAGATATTACTGTTTTCTGACTATTTTTTCTATGTAAAATACTAGTAAGATAAAATGACTTGGCAAGAGTTTTACTTTAGTAGATTAAGGAGATGAATACTTAAAAATTTAATACATATATACACATTTCCTTCTTTTATTCCATCATTTTGAAGAAATTTAAAATACACTAAAACTGAAGGAAACAGTAGGTAGGAGAGATAAAAGCAAATAATATGAAGAAATATTTGTAAACCTAACAAAAAAAATGTTACCAGAATGCCTTTCTGATGGTAAAAAGATTTTCTTAAGTCTTGATGTTGCCATGAGAATATTAATAAAACAAAATAGAAGTGTTTACACTTTGGAAGATACTAAACAAAATTTGTATGTCAAGGAAAACACTAACGAAAATAGTATTTTAAATGTAGAATGTGCAGAAACATATGGAAAAAAAACCACAGTTCTTACCTCCTTTAGTCTAAGAAAATATGACGATAGCTCTAAAACTTCTATTCAGATAGGTGAGTGTTACTTCAAGGTTTGTTTATTTATTTATTTATTTATTTATTTATTTATTTATTTATAAAGATTTTATTTTATTTTTTAAAGATTTATTTATTTATTCATGAGAGACACAGACTGAGAGAGAGAGAGAGGCAGAGACACAGGCAGAGGGAGAAGCAGGCTCCATGCAGGGAGCCCAATGTAGGACTTGATCCCAGGACTCCAGGATTACGCTGTGGGCCCGAGGCAGGCACTAAACTGCTGAGCCACCCAGGGATCCTCTACTTCAAGGTTTAGATGTCGTTTTATTGAAAGTCAAAGAAAGGTAATTTTTTTGGTCACATGCTAAAAAATAGAACATGATAATGTTTCCTTTTACACCAGGAGTATTTGCTATAGTTTTATTTATGATGCTTTTTCTATGCTAAAATATTTAGTAGTAGAAGGGATTATTGTGATTATATATATAGCTGCAGTTGACTACTGGTTATTTTATTATTTTTATTTATTTGATACGGTAATTTAAAATATGAGAGGGACATTTTGTGCCTCCTTTTCACGTAAAAAGTAAAAAAAACACAAAACTCTGCTAAATATTATTGTATTTTTCACACTATAGTGTTATCATATCCTTAACCTTTCAGGCCAAAGTAAGCCTCTGAGTCTCCTCTTAGATTATATCATTGTCAGAGTAAATAAGAAATTAAACATTTTAATCCTATTTACACCATATGGGCATCTCATAAGGTCAGACTTATCACAGATAACTGACCAGAGAATGAATTTTTATAAATTATTTGGTTCCTGTTAATTTTTTTTAATTTAATCTAGCATGGATATATTAGACATTCTAAAACTTAACCCTTAAACTTCCCTGATGTTTTTAAGTACGTAATAATTATGGAGGATACCCTTACCCCGAATTTGATTATTGCTCTCACATAAGGTTTACACTTACAAAGTTAATGTATTAAATGTTTTTGGTGAAATGCTAAGCTAAAAAAGGTAGGTTTTGTTTTAGAAAAATTAGGGCCAATTAATGAATGCTGATATTAAAGGGTACTCAATTAATTCTACATCCTGACACTACATATTAAGTTTTCAAAATACTATGAAAAAATTGTATACTTTCCTTTTTTGTTTTTTTAAAGATTTTTTAAAATTTATTTGAGAGAGACCGCAGGCGTGCATGAGGGAACGGGAGGGTTGGGCGGGGGAGGGCCGGCAGAAGGAGAAGGAGAAGGAGAAGCCTACTCCCAGCCCAGCAGGGGCCCAACCCTGGGGCTTGATCCCAGGACCCTGAGATCCCGACCTGAGCCAAAATCAAGAGTTGAATGTTCAACTGACGGAGCCATCCAGGCGTCCCCAAAATTTTGTACACTTTCCATGTACAAAGTGATACATCAATAGGGAATGATACAAGCTTAAATAAAGTCAGTTCTGTGTCAGAGATAATTTATAAGAATTGTTCACTACCTTTAGTTACTGAGTTCTGCTTGCACTTTCTGCATCCTCATAAGTTCTATGTGATAACATTTGAATTGTTATAATGAAATGTTAAAATTATTGAAATTAAAAAAATTATCCTCATTCTACTGAACTTAAGTTTGATTAAGCATTAAGAATTAATTTGAACGCTTCTCCATTTTTCCATGTGCTCTTTTCAGCTATAACTGTCTTAATGAAGGAATAGAACCATGGATTTATGGAACTTCAGATGTTAAAGAGACTTCAGGATTCTCAGTCTGTGAACTATAAGGTGAGTAAACCAGTGTCTGAGATTTATTTTTTTTTAAGATTTTATTTATTTATTCATGAGCAACACAGAGAGAGGCAGAGACACAGGCAGAGGGAGAAGCAGGCTCCATGCAGGGAACCCGACGTGGGACTCGATCCCATGTCTCCAGGATCATGCCCTGGGCTGCATGCGGCGCCAAACTGCTGCGGCCACCGGGGCTGCCCCAATGTCTGAGATTTAAAGGGGCTTACTGAAAAATAAATAAATAAATAAATAAATAAATAAATAAATAAATAAAATAAAGGGGCTTACTGAAATCATGAACCAAATCATGGGTGGAGTTAGGTTTCAGACTCAGATCTGTAAATCCAGTGTTCTCTCCATCTGTGTTAATATTTCCCTAATAACAATATATTTCATTTTTTAGAAGTTTTAGGCTTATAGGAATATTCTGAAGACAGATACCCCATACTCAGTCTCCCTTATTGTTAACATTATACATTAATATGGTTTATTGGTTACCATCAATGAACCCAAACATTTTCAGATTTCCTTATTTTTTACCTAATGTTTTTCTTCTGTTCTAAGAGCCCATCCAGGGTCCCACATTACATTTGGTTGTCGTGTCTCCTTATGCTCCTTTTGGTTGTGAAGGTTTCTCAGACTTCTCTTTTCTTGTTTTCAAAGACCTTGACAGTTTTGAGAAGTACTGTCAAGTATTTTGTAGCTTGTCCCTTATTTGATATTTGCTTGATGTTTTCTCATCATTGTTCTAGGTTTTTAGGAGAAAGACCACAGAGATGAAGTGCCATTTTTATCTATCATATCAAGGATATAGCCTATCAATATGACTTATCACTTTTGGTGTTGACCTTAATTGGATGGTAGTGTCTGTCAAGTTTTTCCACTGTAAAGCTACTCTCTCCTGCCCTCTTCCACCTTTTTTATATTATACAGTCTGGAAGAATTCCCTATGCGCAGCTCACACTTAGGGAGTGAGGAGTTATGCTCCTGCTCCTTGAGGGTGGCATACATGTATAACTTATTTGGAATCCTTCTGTGAAGGAGATTTGTCTCTTCTCCCTCATTAACTTATCCATTTATTCAATTTCTTAAATTTGGGGGATGCCTGGGTAGCTCAGCAGTTGAGCCTCTGCCTTCAGCCCAGGGTGTGATTCTGGAGACCCGAATCGAGTCCCATGTCTGGCTCCCTGTGAGGAGCCTGCTTCTCCCTCTGCCTGTGTCTCCTCTCTCTCTCTCTCTCTCTCTCTCTCTCTCTCTGCGTCTCTCATGAATAAATAAATACAATCTTTTTAAAAAATTTCTTAAATTTGATATAGACTCAAGAATATTTATTTTATGTTCTGAGTTATAATCCAATGTAAGTATCACTCACTTTTTGAAATTTCACATTGCACTACTTCATTTCTACAAAAGGCCTACATTAGTACATTTTTCTGTAAACTGAAACAAATTCGAAGAGGTTTTCACTTTATAAGAAAAGGCGAAAAGCTAAATAGCACTCAGAATTTCTTTTGCAGTGAGCCCTTATAGAGGCGGCACACACCCTGAACAGTGAGAGTAACACTGCCAAGCTCCTTTCCAGGAACTATGCATGCTCAGTATCTCAGCATCAAGGCATCATAGCTTCGACCTGTGTCTGTGAGCTTCTGTGCTTTATCTCAATTTATTTCATGCACTTGTTAGCAAGATATGCCCTAAGATATCAGAGAAGCTGAAGAGAGGCTATTTTTGGGGTCTGAGAATTCTCAAAGATTTTTTTCCACATAAATTAAAGGTATTAGCTTCTTCAGTTTACACCATTTTGGCTTACAAAAGGTTTCATGGAAACACTGTTTTTGGATAGCAACGGAAACCTGTATTACTCAAAGGATAATTGACCATATAGTTGTGGGTTTATTTATGGGTTTTCTATTCTGTTGGTCTATGTGTTTTTTTTTTTTTTTTAAGATTTCACTCATTTATTCATGAGAGACACACACAGAGAGAGGCAGAGACACAGGCAGAGGGAGAAGCAGGCTCCATGAGGGAGCCCGACGTGGGACTTAATCCCGGGTCTCCAGGATCACACCCTGAGCCGAAGGCAGCGCTAAACCACTGAGCCACCAGGGCTGCCCTATGTGTCTATTTTTATGCCAGCAGCATACTGTTTTAATTACTACTGCTTTGTGATATAACTTGAAATCTGGAATTGTAATACCTCTGATTTTGTTTTTCTTTTGCAAGACTGCTTTGGCTATTTGGGGTCTTTGGTGGTTCCATACAAATTTTAGGGTTGTTTGTTCTAGTTCTGTGAAAAATGCTTTGGTTATTTTGATAGGGATTGTTTAAATGTGTAGATTCATTTGTGTAGTATAGACATCTTAACAATATGTTCTTCCAACTCATGAACATGGAATGTCTTTCCATTTCTTTGTGTCATCTTCAATTTCTTTCATCAGTGTTTCATCGTTTTCAGAGTACAGATCTTTCATCTTTCATCTCTTTGGTTAAGTTTATTCCTAGAAATGTTATTTTTGGTGCAGTTGTAAATGGGATTGTTTTCTTTTTCTTTTTCTTTTTTTTAAGATTTTATTCATTTATTCATGAGAGACATACAGAGAGAGAGGCAGAGACATAGGCAGAGGAAGAAGTAGGCTCCATGCAGGGAGCCTGATGTGGGACTCAATCCGGGGTCCCCAGGTTCATGCCCTGGGCCGAAGGCGGCACTAAACCACTGAGCCACCCAGGCTGCCCTAGGCATGATTCTTAAAGGCTAAGTTTTCTCTCTGTTAAAATTCACAGTACACATTAAATGCTCAACGAATAATATTATTCCTAAACTCACTATGTGGCAGTAGTGATGTTCTGAATCATTTATTATGTTGTTATTTGATAATAACTTCTAGTAAATCGGGGCGTCTGGGTGATTCAGTGGTTGAGTGTCTGCCTTTGGCTCAGGTCATGATCCTGGGGTCCTGGGATTGAGTCCTGCGCTTCCTGCGAAAAGCCTGCTTCTTCTTCTGCCTATGTCTCTGCCTCTCTGAGTCTCTCATGAATAAATAAAATCTTAAAAAAAATATCTTCTAATACATCAATGGATAATTCGGGCATTCATTACATTAGAGCATCCTGAACAAAGATGGCACTTCATTTGTAAGGTACATCAATGTATTACTTACTGTGTAAGAAATTGCCCCCAAATCTAGCAGTTTAAAATAATCAATATTTATTCTCTCATAATTTCTGCTGTGGGTTAAGAATTCAGGAGCAGCTCACCTGGGTGGTTCTGGCTCAGGGTCTTTTATGAGGCTGCAGTTAAGAAGCCAGGGCTGCAGTCATTTTAAGCTGCCTGCTGTCTGGAAACCTCAGTTTCCTCTTTCCTCTTGGCAGGAGGGCTCAGTTTCTTGCTAGTAGACTTTTCCCTCATGCAGCTTGACTGTTCTCGTTATGGCAGCTGCCTTCATGGCAGCTGGCTTCTCCCAGAGCAAGTCATCTAAATGAAAGAGCAAGGAAGAAACTATGATGCTTTTTTGTCCTTATTTTGGAAATCATGTTGTCGCTTTGGCCTCCGGTATCTCTCAAAAGTGAATAACTAAATACAACCCATATTCAAAGGGAGGGCGATTAGTTTCTGCTTTTTAAAAGAGGTGAACTAGGGGTGGTGGATGGGGAGGAGGGCGGGGGGGTGGGGGTGAATGGGTGATGGGCACTGAGGGGGGCACTTGACGGGATGAGCACTGGGTGTTATTCTGTATGTTGGCAATTTGAACACCAATAAAAAATAAATTTATTATTAAAAAATAAAATTAAAAGAGGTGCTATTAAAGGATATGTGCACATATTTTAAAACCCCTGCAACCAATGAGGAAATTTGTGCAGAAAAAGATTTTAAGGATATTTCTGGTATTGTGGACTGAGGAGAGAAAAGTGTTTAGCATGAGTCTCCCTAACTAGGTTTCTGGATACAGATTTCCTACATAAAATCACCCCAACAAATCTATTTTGCCTCAGTTTTCTTCCTAAAATATTGGGTCCACCCCAGGTAAATACATGTTTCAATTATTTAATCATAAAATCCTGATCTCATGGAGAAGTATCCCGACTTTCACTGTAAAGGAGTCCCCATTGGGTTTCTCGCTAAAGTCTCTTGGCCATTCAAGATAAGAATCTTAACTCATATTCTTCTGGAAGCTCAGGGTTAATCTTCATATCATACAAAGAATATCTCCCTGGCCAAGCTGACTTAGTGTGTTAATTTACTGTGGCTGCTGTAACATATTGCTACAAATTGGGTGAGTTAAAACAACAAAATTTATTCTCTTGCAGTTCTGGAAGCCAGGAGTCTGAAATTGAGGTGTCAGCAAGGTTGCACTTCCTCTAGGGGTTGTAGGGGTACGATCTATTTCTGCTTCTTCCAGCTTCTGGTGACTCTTAACATTCCTTGATAGATAGCTGCATCACTCTAGTTTTTGCCTCCATGGTCACATTGCTTCCTTCTCTGTGTTATTTTCCTTCATCTCATTTTTTTAATGAAAATAAACTTCATCTTCAAAGTTTCAGAATTTTAATTATAAATGTGCAGAGTTTCATCCAAGGTTGTCACCAGTCTCATCCAAGTTTCCATCAAGGGCTCTGAAATTATCAAGGCCTAATAACTATTTTTAAAGACTTTAATGCTTACAATGCATGAATAGGTAACGTGGGCCCATTACAAATTTTAGTTTTTAGTCA
Source organism: Vulpes vulpes (assembly GCF_048418805.1). Lineage (NCBI taxonomy): Eukaryota > Metazoa > Chordata > Mammalia > Carnivora > Canidae > Vulpes > Vulpes vulpes. Next base: position 36,096,809 of record NC_132792.1, on the reverse strand, counting down.
ATTGATCATATTTGATTATTTGGAGCCATTTATAGAAAATTCAATTCAACCAGGTATCTGCATAAGGCAATGCAGACAAAAATTTTGTAAACTAGTGAAAACTATGCAACTTTTAGGTATTATTGTCTACATGTAGTCAACACCGCATTTTATTTTATTTATTTTATTTTATTTTATTTCATATTATTTATTTTATTTTATTTTATTTTTTACTATTTTTCCATTAGCCTCTTTTTAAAAATTGAATTTAAAAAATTTTAAATTTGCATTTATTCTATGCAGAATTTACTCCCAAACTATAAGTTTTTGTTTTTTCAGTTTCTTCTGGGATATTTTTTTCTTCTGTGCAACCTCCTCTTCCGGTTTAGGAACAATCTGCTCTTTTTCAGTAAGGATAATCTCGATGTGGTAGGGAGAATTCATGTAAGCATTAATATGACCATGAGCCCTGTAGATTCTATGCAACATCTTGGAGGCTTTGTTCACTTGGATGTGTTCAATGACCAATCTCTGTCTAAACCCTTAAGTTCAGCATTACTCTCTGCATTTTTAAGCATGTACAGTAAAAATTCAGCACTCTTCTTGGGTCACCAACCCTGTGTCCAGCATCACTGTTTGGCCTGGACATATCTACCAATTCCACCATTGTAGCGACAGAATGGCACACACTATTTCTGCAAAGTGACATCTTTCAGATACTTGGTGGCTTTTTGGATATGGATACTCTTGATGGCTTAGGCAGTTTCATGTGTGTTCTTAAAGTGAACACAAAGATTTGAACCTCTTGATTTGCATGATTTTGTAGGGTTTTCTGGGTCAAGTGAATAGCAAACCATTTTCAGAGTTCACCTCAGGTTGCTTAGGGGAAGAGGAAGAGCAGAATTTTAAATTTTTTTATAATTGACATATAATATCCTGTTAGTTTCAGATAAACATAATGGCGATTCAAAAATTCAGTATTTTGATACATTAGGAGATGATCTCCATGATAAGTCTGGTTGCCACTTGTCACCATACAAACTTATAATATTATTGACTATATTCTCTATGTTGTACATTACATCCCCATGACTTAATTATTTTATGATTGGAAGTTTGTTCCTCTTAATGCTCTTCACCTATTTCACACACACTCCCGCCTGCAGGTAGCCATCAGTTTGTTTCCTGTATTTATGAATCTGTTTCTGTTTGTCCACTTGTTTTGTTTTCTTAGATTCCACATACAAGTGAAATCATATGGTATTTGTCTATGTCTGACATATTTCACTTATCACAACATGCTTTAGGTTCATCCACGTTGTTGCAAATGGCAAGAATTCATTCTTTCTAGACTGAATAATATCCATTGTATATATGTACCATATCTTCTTTATCCATTCACCTATTAATAGACACCTATTAATAGACACTTAGGTTGCTTCCATATCTTGGTTATTGTAAATAATGCTGCAGTGAGCAGAGGGGTGCATATATCTCTTCAATTGGTGTTTTAATTTTCTTTTTTTAAAGATTTAAAGATTTCATCCATCTATCCATGAGAGACACAGAGAGAAAAGCAGAGACATAGGCAGAAGGAGAAGCAGGCTCCATACAGGGAGCCTGATGCAGGACTCGATCCTGGGACTCCAGGATCATGCCCTTGGGCTGAAGGCAGGCGCTAAACTGCTGAGCCACCCAGGGAACCCCGGTGTTTTAATTTTCTGTGGTTCAGTACCCCCAAGAGGAATTACTACATTATGTGGTAGTTCTATTTTTAACTTTTTGTGTCACTCTTATAAGGACACTTAGGCCTACTTGGAAAATCTAGGAGAAACTCTTCTCAAAATTCTTAATCATGTACTTTGCCATAGAAGGTAATTTTCAATCTTTCACCATATAAGGTAATATTCATAGGTTCTTAGGATTAGAATATGGTCATATCATTTTGCAGGGTCACCATTCAGCCCATTACACCTAGTCACTATTAATTATCCTTATAGGAGATCCTTATAGCAAAATAGGAGATCCTTAAAATAGCTCCTAAGATATGACCAAAACTTTTCTCTAAAACTTACTATAAATGTGTACTATAATCAAATGTTTGTAAATATATAAATGATTTCTTGGAAAAAGTAGGATTTGTGATTCTTTCAAGGTGTGATGTAAAGTTGAGAAATATTACTACTTAACTTTGTCAAATATTAATAATTTGACTTATTTTAGAAAAACCGAAACATTACAGATACATTTGAAGTACTTTGTATTCTTTCCCCTTTTAAATTGTCTTGAATTTGGTATTTTTGTCAGGGAAGTATCTAACACTATTTCTAAATATATACATAGCTATCACAATATATAGCAATATATAGCATGAATGCCATATATATGTATATGTATATATGTGCAATTAAATATATAGCAAATATATACTATGTATGTGATATGTTATACCTTGTTACTTATTTTTTCTCAAGGTTATATTTTTTCAGATTTATTAATTTTGATAAGTGTGTGACTTTGTTCTGTGTTTTTTCAGACTGTTGCAAACTATTTGCAGCTCACAGTATCAATTTCATAAGTCCTGAACTAAGTTGGAAAAGAAAAATAGAACAGAGAAAAGAGAATACATCACATGTACTCAGTTTCAGTATAGTTTTGTGAGAATTCTCATTGCATATATATGTGTACTGAGTCATTTGTAAACTATATTTCCAACTCTAGGTAAAATATTTGAAAGTTGGGCAGCCCCGGTGGCGCAGCGGTTTAGCGCCGCCTGCAGCCTGCGGTGTGATCCTGGAGACCGGGGATCGAGTCCCATGTCAGGCTTCCTGTATGGAGCCTGCTTCTCCCTCTGCCTGTGTCTCTGCCCCTCTCTGTGTCTCTATGAATAAAAAAAAAAAAAAAAAAAAACCTTAAAAAAATATTTGAAAGTTATAGCCCTAACTCATTCATTTTCACTACTATGTTTCTTTGTATCAGTATACCACAGTTTAGTTAATTTTTCCTGTTGATATTTCTTTTTTTTATTTTTTTCCTGTTGATATTTCAATTGTTTCCATTGTTTTATTACTACAAACCACGCTTCAAAATACTGTTAATAATGTCTCCTTGTGCACATGTGCAAGAGTTTCTCTATACTTACAAATGGAATTGCTAGAGTACATGCATCTTCAGATCTGCTGGATTTGGCTAAATTCCTCTCCATTGTGGAGTTTTCACTAGCAGTATACTTATTCCAGTCATTCTGTATCATTGATATCAGACATTGAAAACATTAATCTGATGGGTATGACATAGCAGGTCATTGTTTTAAATTGTGGTTCTCTAAATATTAATGAAGTCGAGTATGTATTCTTGTGATTATTAGATATTTGGGTTTCTTCTGTTATGGATTGCCCATTTTTCTCTTGTTTTTAACTCATTAATTTGTAGTTTGTTATAAAAACTGTGCTTTAATCTTTTGTTAATTAATATAAATTGCAATATTCTTCATCCAGCCTATGGCTTGTATTTTACTTTAACATATAATTTGATAAACTTACTTTTGATATGTAAAACTGTTTTTTAAAGATTTTATTTTTTCATGAGAGACACAGAGAGAGAGGCAGAGACATAGGCAGAGAGAGAAGCAGGCTCCCCATGGGGACCCTGATGTGGGACTTGTTACCAGGACCCCAGGATCACGCCCTGAGCCAACGGCAGACGCTCAACTGCTGAGCCACCCAGGCATCCCTATTAAGCTTTTTATTTTTTTTTAAATTTTTTATTTATTTATTTATGATAGTCTCACAGAGAGAGAGAGAGAGAGAGAGAGGCAGAGACATAGGCAGAGGGAGAAACAGACTCCATGCACCGAGAGCCCGATGTGGGATTCGATCCCAGGTCTCCAGGATTGCGCCCTGGGCCAAAGGCAGGCGCCAAACCGCTGTGCCACCCAGGGATCCCCCCCTATTAAGCTTTTTAAAACAGTTTGTCCTCTTTATGTATTTTTGTCTTATTTTCAAAAATCCTTCCTCTCTGAGGAATAATAATTTTTCTCCTATGTAATTTTTATAAATAAAAAAAAATTCCTTTTCACATTTCCTTTTTAAATTTTTCTGGAACTTTTAAAATTTTTTTAAAAAGATTATTTATTTGAGGGAGAAAGAAAAAGAGAGAGAGAATGCAGGGGGCAGGAACAGAGGGAGAGGGAAACAGAGCAGACTCTGCTGAATGCTGAGTGGAGGTGGGGCTCAATGTCATGAACCTGAGATCAGGGCCTGAGCTGAAACCAAGAGTCCCTTGAGCTGAAACCAACAGTTGGATGCTTAACTGACTGTGCCACCCAGGTGCCCCTGGAATTTATTTTTGTGTTTGTTGTAAGCAAGGTAGATTCACCATGAAATGAGTGAAACTTAAGCTTCAGGGACTGTTACTTGCACAAGTCCTTTCTAAGGGCCTGGAAGAAGCTCAAGTAATGTGTTCATTAGGGGTTGTATATTTTTACAAATTTGCAGAAGTAAAATATTTTGCTATTTTTTTTCCTAAGTAGGGATCCCCAAATTATAAGTTTCAGACTCTATAAAACTTGGACTTTGTCCTCGGTCTGAGGTAGGAGTCTAATTTTAAATTTTTTCCATATGGATAATAATTGCTCCAGTACCAATTATTGATATTTGCAAACACTTTGCCATTGATTTGTAATGCTACTTCTGTCATACATCAAGATTCCATAAATGGGGAGCTTTATTTCTGGCCTCTTTTATTCAGTCCTGTTGGTATACTTGACCATCCTCCAGTTTACTTGGATCTAGTAGCGGTTAGTAGGACTGTTTCTGTCCTCAGATAGGGTTTTAAATTAGGCTAGTCCATTTGTGGTAGCATCCTTTTATTTCAATGAAAATTACAAACAGGAAGTCAGGCTTATATCAGTGGAAACAGTATAGTGTTCTGAGATTGGGTAGACCTTGAACTTTGCCTAGTTCTCCTAGTTTCTGACCATTAGTATGATGGGAATCATACTACTTTTCTAATAGAAAGTAACATGAAAAAGTCATCTGTAGCCGATAACTCCTCCTTAAGCCTTGACTGATTTTCTCATAGAGTTCTAAATGATTTTTTCACATTCCACAGCACTTTGTACATATTTCACTTAATCATATAGTAGGTTAGTCACTTATCTTCGTAATTCCAATGAAAATGAGCTCCTTCCATGTAGGCACACCTTAGTGCCTAGCATGGTGTAAGCCACATAGTGGGCATTCAAAAAATGTCTTTGAGTTCTGAGTAAATTCAGAATGCCAGACTAATATGTTTAAACAATTTGAAGCAACCATTATTGTTGATTTCCTATCAGTTGGACTTTTTATGAACTATTCTGTGCCCAGCTTTCAAGGGAGATAACATTTACATGACTTGGACAGATACTTGTTTACAGTTAACTCTGAGGCTACATTAAAAAATCTTTATGTGATATAACTGTTTAGGAAGCTAGTCAGGTGTATTTTGTGCAGCTACTTCATATGTAGTATTCTCTACCCAGAAAACTTCTTTTGTTGTTACTATTATTATAGAAATTAATTTTTTTTATGTTTGTTTCTTTCCTTCTCAAAAGGGAAGAAATGGAGACTTAAAGTTTTAAGAGTTGGGTTGATTGGCTATGACGATAGGTAGTTCACTTAAGCTTTCTGTGTCTGAGCTTCCTCATCTTGCCATAATTTCGTTCTAAAAATAATAAGATACAACACGTAAAGATTATTAAGTCAGTAATTGTCTAGATAAGTATATTTTAAAATTTAATCAAATAATTATTTAATGAGTAAATCAAATTACAATCTTACTGTTCCTGAAGTAACAAAGTTGAATAGATTAAGTTAATCTCAAGTCTATTATTTATTTACCTTTGTGTTACTAAACACTTACTGCTATAACAGATAAAGCCCCAAATCTTAGTGATATAGTTTATTTCTCTCTCTCTTTTTTTTTTTTTTTTTTTTTATATATTTATGATAGTCACAGAGAGAGAGAGAGGCAGAGACATAGGCAGAGGGAGAAGCAGGCTCCATGCACCGGGAGCCCGATGTGGGATTCGATCCCGGGTCGCCAGGATCGCGCCCTGGGCCAAAGGCAGGCGCCAAACCGCTGCGCCACCCAGGGATCCCTTGTTTATTTCTCAATCGTGCAAAACTCTAATGGATGCTACTAATCAGCACTTTGTGTTTCTCTAGGCAATGATTCACAGACTTGCTATTTTTTTTTGTCCTTGGCATCTCTGTGGACATTGGGAGTCCTCTGTTTCATTCTATTTGTCTAGCTTGGGATGGTGCAAAGAGTAAGGCTGTTGCATGGAAGGATTTTATGAGCCAGGCCTATACCTTCATCACTTCTATCCACAGTCAGATGATTAGAACTCAATTATTTCACAACACTTGACTGCAAGAGAGTCCGAATAATAATCTAGTCATGTGCACAGGAAACAAAGGAAAATAGATTTATTGAATAATTGTTAAAGTCAATTACTGCCACAGCCTATTAAATACCACAGAATATGCAAAGTGCTAGGATTACAAGTCCTTGTACTTGAAGATCACATAATATGCTATACACAATAGAAAAATAATAAAACAGGGTGCCTGGGTGGCTCAGTCAAGGGGTCATGGATGGAGCCCCACGTTGGGCTCCTTGCTCTGCAGGGAGTTTAGTTCTCCCTCTGCCCCTCCCCCCCACTCATGCGTGGGCTCTCTCTCTCAAATAAAGCCTAAAAAAAAAATAATAAATACAATAAACATAAATAAGTAATAAAGCCTTTCTCTAACTTTTCAGTCTTTTAACCACCACCCAAGCATTTAAAAACTTTGCCTGATACTTTTGGTTTCTGGCACAACCAGAAATAGCTTAGAAGTTGCTGCTCCATCTTAACAAGTAAAAAGCTGAACAAACTGAAATATCACAAACTTTCCTTAGATCCATCAGGGAAGTAAGGCCACAGGGCAACCATGGCTCCCAAAACTGGAGAGATGGATGAATAGAAAGAATCACAACTTATTGCAACAGAAATCTATGAGCAGAAACCTGCTAGGGAATCAGTGTCAGCAAGGAAAACCTAAATTGTTATTGACAAATTGCTGAAGGCTCAGTGTGGACAAGTCTGAGAGTTAAATACCTCAAGGGGACCCAGTCATAGGGAGGTCGCCACATTTTTGTGAGATTTATCTCAAAGAGCTCTTCTAGGTTCTGAGTGAAGATCAGAGAAAAATTCCCCTGTGCTTCTGGCAGAGGGAGAACAACAACAAAAAGCCATTTTGAAATATACCAGAGCATTTTTTCTTTTTAACAAGGCCTACATCAGGAGAAACTACTATAGTTTCCTTTATACCAGAGCCTAAACTGTTGGTGTTTTATCAGAGCCTAACCTACTGAGGTGATGGGAAATATATAACTCCAGCTTCCTTTAGCCTTTCCTGTAGGGGAACAGAATATCCAACTCCAGACCCCTCTAGAGTGGATCAAAAAACAACTATATGTTGTCTACAAGAAACCCATTTAAAATATAAAGACAGATACAGATTAAAAGTACATGGATAGAGAAAAATATGCCATGCTAACTAATACTGATCAAAAGAAAGCAGGAATAGCTTTATTAATTTCAGAGAGGACTTAAAAGCCAAGAAAGTAATCAGGAATGAAAAGGGCCATTACATAATGATAAAGGAATCAGTTCTCCAAGAAGATAAGAAATCTTAATGTGTATACACCTAAAAACAGAGTATCAAACTATGTGAGGCAACACCTAATAGAACTGTAAAGAGAAACAGATGCACCTAAACATAGCCAACTGGTCTTTGAAAAAGGAGCCTAAGCAACACTACGGAGCAAAGATAATCTTTTCAACAAATCATGCTGAAACAACTGGAAATCCACATGCAAAAAAAATAAATCTAAACATAGGTCTCATACCATTCACAAAAATTAAAACAAATTGCATTCAAACCTAAATGTAAAACATGAAATAATAAAACCCCTAGAAGATAATAGGAAAAAACCCAGGTGACCTTGGTTATGGCAAAGACACAGGCAGACTATGTGAAAACAGTGATTTGAAAAATGCCTGGGATGCAAGAAGAGAGATTATTCACTGTCTGAGAGTGCTTACCTGAGAGCTGCAAGCAAGGAAACCCCTCTCTTGGGAAAAGAAGCTGGCTGGTGCCATTTGCCTCCACCACCCCTCAGCATAACCAACTTCAGTAAACAGCACAGTGCCAACACTGCTGTTGGCCTAACCTGCTTATACCAAGTCTTGCCCACTTGGCACTCTGCTGGTATTGTTTTTCTCCGGCAAGGGTGCCTAAGGCCCAGCACAGTGGGCTCCTTCCCCAGAAGATCAGCAGAAACCCCTGCACATACCATGTCTTCTGACCAGAGTTCTGCAAGGCTTCAGTTCTAGTGGAAGTAGCATCAGGTCTCATTTAATAAGCAGACTGGAGAACACCTAGTTAAAACTTGCCACATTTGGGCCAAGGTCCAAAAACTGCTCACTGCAGGCAAGGAGAGCCTCTGCAGATGACTGGCCTGAGGGACAGAGCAGCCCACACACAGGAGCAGAGTATATGCAGCACACGCCACAGACACTCCCTGAAGTGCCAGACCTTGGACACTATATGACCTCTTCTTCATAGAGCCATTACTCTCAGGAGCAGGAAACACAGCTGGCTTTTCAAACACATTGAAGAAGACAGAGACTTAGACAAAATGCTAAGACAAAGGAATTCATCCCAAAGAAAGAATAAGAAAAGGTCATGGTCAGAGATCTAATTGAAACACATATAAGTAATATGCCTGATGGAGAATTTAATGCAACAAACAAAAGGATACTTACTGGGCTTTAGAAAAGCATGAAAGACATCAGAGATACCCTTACCATGGAGCTAAAAGAGTTAAAAAACAGGCAGAAATAAAAAAATGCAATAACTGAGATTTGAAACGACTGAATGTAATGACCACAGGAATGGAAGAAGCAGAGGAATGAATATGTGATATAGAAAATAGAATCATGATGGGGATCCCTGGGTTGCTCAGTGGTTTGGCTCCTGCCTTCCGCCCAAGGCGTGATCCTGGAGTTCCAGGATCGAGTCCCACATTGGGCTCCCTGCATGGAGCCTGCTTCTTCATCTACCTGTCTCTGCCTCTCTCTCTCTCTCTCTCTGTGTCTCTCATGAATAAATAAAATCTTAAAAAAAAAAAAAAAGAAAATAGAATCATGGAAAATAATGAAGCTGAACAAAAGAGAGAAAGAATTATGGATCATGAAAATAGACTCTGATTCCATCAAATGTAAAAATGTTCATATTATAGGAGTCCCAGAAGAGAGAGAAAAAGGAGCAGAAGGTTTATTTGAGGAAATTATAGCTGAAAACTTGCCTAATTTGGAGAAGGAAACAGACATCCAAATCCAGGAGGCACAGAGAATTCACATGAAAATCAACAAAAGCAGACCAACACCAAGACATGTTGTAGTTAAATCTGCAAAATATAGTGATAAAGAAAAAATCCTAAAGCAGCAAGACCAAACAATTTACAAGACAAAACAATTTCCCTAATTTACAAGGTAAGACCCATAAAACTAACAGAAATATATCAGGCCAGAAGAAAGTGGTATGATATATTCAATATATTGAATGGGAAAAATCTACAGTCAAGAATATGCTATTCAGGGGCAGGGATCCCTGGGTGACGCAGTGGTTTGGCGCCTGCCTTTGGCCCAGTGCGCGATCCTGGAGACCCGGGATCGAGTCCCACATCGGGCTGCCTGCATGGAGCCTGCTTCTCCCTCTGCCTGTGTCTCTGCCTCTCTCTCTCTCTCTCTGACTATCATAAAACAAAACAAAACATATATCAGGGGCAGCCCCTGTGGCGCAGCAGTTTAGCGCCGCCTGCAGCCCAGAGCGTGATCCTGAAGACCCGGGATCGAGTCCCACATCGGGCTCCCTGCATGGTGCCTGCTTCTGGCCTCTGCCTGTGTCTCTGCCTCTCTCTCTCTAGCTGTGTCTCTATGAATAAATAAATAAAAATATTTTAAAAAGAATATGCTATTCAGGAAGGCTATCATTCAGAATAGAAGCAGAGATAAAGAGTTTCCCAGGAAAACAAAAACTAGAGTTTGTGACCACTAAACCAGCCCTACAAAAAAATATTAAAGAGGACTCTTTGATGGAAAAGACCAAAAGTAACAAAAACTAGAAAGGAACAGAAAAAAAAACCCTCCAGAAACAATGTCAAAACCAGTAATAAAATGGCACTAAATACATATCTATCAATAATTACTCTGAATGTAAATGGACTAAATGCTCCTATCAAAAGACATAGGGTATCAGAATGGATAAAAAAATGAAGACGCATCTATATGCTGTCTACAGAGACTCATTTTAAACCTAAAGACACCTGCAGATTGAAAGTGAGGGGATAGAGAAACATTTATCATGCAGATGAAAGTCAAAAGAAAGGTGGAGGAGCCATATGTACATTTGACAAACTAGATTTTAAACCAAAGATGAGATAAAGAAAGGTACCCCATCATAATAAAGGGGCCTATCCAGCAAAAAGATCTAATGATTATAAATATTGCCCCCAACATGGGAGCAGCCAAATATATAAAACAATTAATAACAAACATAAAGAAACTTATCATAATAATACAATAATAGTAGGGGACTTTAAGACTCCACTTACATCAATGGACAGATTATTCAAACATAAAATCAACAAGGAAACAGTGCCTTTGAATGACACATTGGACCAAATGGACTTAACAGATATATTCAGGACATTTCATCCTAAAGCAGCAGAAAACACATTCTTTTCAAGTGCACATGGGACATTCTCCAGAATAGATCACAAATTAGGTCACAAATCAGGCCTCAACAGGTACTAAAAGACTGAGATCATACCATGCATATTTTCTGACCACAATGCTATAAAACTTGAAGTTAACCTCAAGAAAATATTTGGAAAGACCACAAATATATGGAGGTTAAACAGCATGCTACTAAACAACAAATGGGTCAACCAGGAAATCATAGAAGTTAAAAAATACAAACGGAAAAGAAAACACGATGATCTAAAACCTTTAGGCTGCAGCAAAAATGGTCATAAGAGGGAAATACATACCAATACTGGCCTACCTCAAGAAGCAAGAAAAATCTCAAATAAATAACCTAACCTTATACCTAAAGGAGCTAGGAAAAGAACAAATGAAGCCTAAAGCCAGCAGCAGAAGAAATAAATGATATAGAAACTAAAAAATACCCCAGAAGAATAGATCAATGAGACCAGGAGCTGGTGCTTTGAAAAAATTAATAAAATTAATAAACTCTTACCTAGACTTATTAAAAAGAGAAGAGAAAGGACACAAATAAATAAAATTACAAGTGAGGGAGGAGAATAACACCACAGAAATAGAAGTAATTATAAGAGAATATTATGAAAAAAAAGAGAATATTATGAAAAATTATATGCCAACAAATTGGACAACCTGGAAGAAATGAATAAATTCCTGGAAACATATAAAATATCAAAACTGAAACAGGAAGAAATAGAACATTTGAAGAGACTGATAACCAGCATAGACATTGAATCAGTAATCAAAAATCTCTCAACAAACAAAAGTCCAGGGCCAGAGGGCTTCTCAAGGGGATTCTACTAAACATTTAAAGAAGAGTTAATACTTATTCTTCTCAAACCATTCCAAAAAATAGAAATGAAAGGAAAACTTTCAAATTCATTCTAAGTCCAGCATTACCATGATTCTACAACCAAAGACTCTACCAAAAAAGAGAACTATAGGCCAATCTCCTTGATGAACATGGATACAAAAATTCTCAGCAAAAGAGTAGCAAATCCAATCCAATAGTAGGCAAGGAGAGCCTCTGCAGATGACTGGCCGGAGAGTCATTAAAATAATCATTCACCACAATTAAGTGGTCTTTATTCCTGGGCTGCAAGGGTTGTTCAATATTCACAAATCAATCAACATGATACACCACATTAATAAAAGTAAAGGATAAGAACTGTATGATCCTTTCAATAGATGCAGAAAAACATTTGACAGAGTACAACATCCATTCATGATAAAACCCTCAACAAAGTAGGGAAGAGAGGGAACAAACCTCAGTGAATAAAGGCCATATATGAAAAACCCACAGCAAGTATCATCCTCAATGGGGAAAAACCAAGTGCTTTTCCTATAAGGTCAGGACAAGACAGGGTCACCCACTCTACTGCTGTTGTTTAACATAGTGCTAGAACTCCTAGTCTCAGCAATCAGACAATAGTAAAAAATAAAAGGCATCCAAATTGGCAAAGAAGTCAAACTCTTATTTTTTTTTAATTTTTTTAAAGATTTTATTTATTTATTCATGAGAGACACACACACAGAGAGAGAGAGGCAGAGACACAGGCAGAGGGAGAAGCAGGCTCCATGCAGGGAGCCCGACATGGGACTCGATCCCAGGTCTCCAGGATCACACCCCAGGCTGCAGGCAGCACTAAACCGCTGCGCCACCAGGGCTGCCCTCAAACTCTTATTATTTGCAGATGACATTATATAGAAAACCCGAAAAACTCCACCAAAAAATTGCTAGCACTGATACATGAATTCAGTAAAGTTACAGGATACAAAATCAATGTATAGAAATTGTTGCAATTCAATACAACAATAATGAATTGGCAGAAAGAGAAATAAAGGAATCAATCCCACTTACAATCACACCAAAATCCATAAGATACTGAGGAATAAACCCAAACGAAGAGGTAAATGATCTGTACACTGAAGACTACAGAACACTTATGAAAGAAATTTAAGAGAACACAGAGAAATGGAGACACTCCATGGTAGTGGATTGGAAGGACAAATATTGTTAAATGTCTATACTACCCAAGGCAACCCACATTTAATGCAATCCCTACCAAAATGCCACCAGCATTTTTCATAGACCTAGAACAAACAATCCTAAAATTTGTACGGAAACACAGAAGACCCCAAATAGCTAAAGCAATCTTGAAAAAGAAAAGCAAAGCTAGAGGCATCACAATTCTGGATTTCAAGCTGTATTACAAGGCTGTGATCATCAAGACAGTATGGTACTGGCACAAAAACAGATATTATATATATATATATTATATATAAAATATATTTTTTATAAAAATATATAAAATGGAATATTACTCAGCCAAAGAATGAAATCTTGCCATTTGCGATGACATGGATGAAGATAGTATTATGTTAAAGGAAATAAGTCAGTCAGAGAGACAAATACCAGGATTTTACTCATATGTGGAATTTAAGAAAACAAATGAACATGGGGGTAAAAAGGCAAATCAAGAAACAGATTTATTTTTTTTAAAGATTTTATGTATTTATTTATGAGAGACACACAGAGAGAGGCAGAGATGCAGGCAGAGGGAGAAGCAGGCTCCATGCAGGGAGCCCGATGTAGAACTTGATCGGGACTCCAGGATCAGGCCCTGGGCGGAAGGCGGTGCTAAACCGCTGAGCCACCTGGGCTGCCCCAGAAACAGATTCTTAAATATACAGAACAGAGTTATTGGAGGGGATGTAGGGAAGGATGGGTTAAATAGATGATGGGTATTAAGGAGTGCACCTGTTGTGATCAGCACTGGGTGCTGTGATAAATCATTAAATTCTATACCTCAAACTAACATTACGCTGTGCTAACTGGAATTTAAATAAAAATTCTTGGAAAAACAATTTTTTTGATTGCTTACAGAACAGAGTGCAACAGAACACAGGCTGAAAACCACTACTTTTGATTCTTAAAACCAAAGAAATCAATGACTAAGTAATTTTCCCAAGGCAGGAATTGGCAATTTTTGTTGTTGTTGTTGGCCCCAAGAGAAAAACGGCATACTAGGACAAAAATCATGATTATTTTATTTATATGGCATAGTAAAACAAATCTAAATTAATATTAGTGAACTGCTCTTATATATTATTATTATTTTTTAATTTACTTATGATAGTCACAGAGAGAGAGAGAGAGAGAGAGAGAGAGAGAGGCAGAGACACAGGCAGAGGGAGAAGCAGGCTCCATGCAGGGAGCCCGATGTGGGACTCGATCCCAGGTCTCCAGGATCACGCCCTGGGCCAAAGGCAGGCGCTAAACCACTGCACCACCCAGGGATCCCTGCTCTTATATATTAAATTGACACCTTTCAGAATGGCTAAAATCAACATCACAAGAAACAACAGACATTGTTGACAATGTGGGAGTAGGCCCTTCTAAGAATATAACAAGACTTTAGTAGAGTTTTTCATACAATTTGTGGAATCATTTTTTATATTAAGGTTTCTGAGTCATGGCTTCAATCTGCTTTCCAAGTGAAATAGGTAACTAAGTGATTTCCTAATTTACTTGGCTAATTCAGAGGGCTTTTTTTTTTTTAAGATTTTATTTATTTATTCATGAGACACACACACACACACACACACACACACACAGAGGCAGATGAAGAAGCAGGCTCCATGCAGGGAGCCCCACGCGGGACTTGATCCAGAGACCCCAGGATCACACCTCTGGCCAGAGGTGGCGCTAAACCACTGAGCTACCCAGGGATCCCCTAATTCAGCGGGTTTTAATAAGGCCTGCATACTTGAGTTATTGAAGGCTTTTTTGTGAGGGGAGAGTTGCTCTGAATTAACAATTAGCTGCTTTTTTTCTTTTGAAAGTTTTCATTAACATAATAAATGTAAATACCTTGGCATCCTCATTTATGTCTCTTTTCTTTTCTTTTCTTTCTTTTTTTTTTTTTTTTTATGTCTCTTTTCTATTGCATTTTCTAACACTCTTTCAAGAAATCATAACCTGAATTCCAATTAAGAGCTTTAGAAATTTAGGAATACTTACTAACCATTTTCAATTAAATGCAACAAGATGGGTGGGTTATTTTATTTATTAAGTAATTCCCACACTCAACGTGGGGCTGAAACTCACAACCCTGAGATTAAGAGTGGCATGAGAGGGCTGAGCCAGACTGGCGCTCCCGTTTTTAAATTAAAAAGACTTTTTTTTTTTTTTTTTTGGAAGGCATTTTAATCACTTTGTAAGAAAGTCTACTTTTAAAATTCAATGTCGGGATCCCTGGGTGGCGCAGCGGTTTAGCGCCTGCCTTTGGCCCAGGGCGTGATCCTGGAGACCCGGGATCGAATCCCACGTCGGGCTCCCGGTGCATGGAGCCTGCTTCTCCCTCTGCCTGTGTCTCTGCCCCTTTTTCTCTCTCTGTGTGTGACTGTTTTCTTCTCACGTTACTGTTTAAAAAATCAGGGAGCATGTCCTATGCTAAACATTTCAGCCTAAGAAATGCCTCTTAAAACTCGAATTCATTCCTTATCAGCAATTTCTTTTCATTTTATCTCTGGGAGTATTATATCCTTCCTTCTGATATTCCCAGCGCTTTTTTGAAGTCTCACCTTAGACTGCAGTCTAACAGTTCTTCACAATATTCTCTGGTCATTCTGATGGGGGGAACACAGGGCTGAGGACAAGGCGCAGGCCTGGGACAAGCCCGTGAAACAGGCAGAGGGACCTTCCTCTAGGGACTCAACTGCCTTGATGTCAATACTTTGCTAAAGGCAAAAGGCAACCTAGTCTGACCCCTAGGAGCCTGTCAGTCTCCTTTAACATACGAAGATTCCTTTAGAAATTACGTGTTGGCGGTTGTGCCCAAGCACCTGGCCCAGCATACACATCCGAAGGGTCTCACGCCTCAGGTCTTACTGGACGGTACCAAGTGACCCTTTCCCAACAGCACAGCCAGCCCCCTCGAGGTCCTGGAAACCTTGCTCCCAAAGTTCCTCGAGCGTTCGCGTCGCCAGACCCTGCCAACCCCCGCGGGCCGGCGGCCGCAGCTCCTCCTGCCCACAGGTCCTGTCCCCAGGCCTTAGGAACACCACCATTTTGGACGAAAGACGTCTCAAGAATTCATTCTTGGTCGTGGGCTCCGGACCTCACCTACATTCCATATTCTTTATGAAGTCCTTCACCGCCGTCATCAGCGAACTTAGGGATCCTTAACCACTCCTGCCAATAAACGCGAGCTCGTCTGCACGTTTGGTACGAAGGCATTCCCCCTAAACGACACATTCTAATTCCTTCCATTTCTCCACTGTCGCACCTTTCCTCCATCAAACGAACCTCGGATCTAAATTTAAATCTGCATTCCCACCCCCCACCCCTTCCCAGCTCCTGCCTGCGGCCTTATTGCCGTTGCCCTGCCCACTGAACCCAAGTTCCTCTCCCCAGGCCTTCCATTTCCCAAGATAAACAAAAGCCACTTGTTTTTCAGGGCTTTAAACACCAGCACCCGCCTTCTTCCCCCTTCATCGGACTCGAGGCCTCTCCGCGCTTCCCCACCGGGTCAGGAGTTCCACCACCCACAACCGCTTCTCAACCCCCCGCCCAGGCGCTACTTCCGGATCGCCGGTGTCTCCACTTTACCAGTCCGCCCGCCTCCCCCGCGCATTTCCTAGGGCTTTGTCTTTAAACACTGGCGGGGTCGGATCGGGGACGCAGGCTCGCCCAGCACAGGAGGGCGGTGGTCTGGAAGACGCCCCGAGAGGCGGCTCCAGCCTGGGGACTCCCGCGTCGCTGCGAAGTCGGCGGGCAGCGGTGGAGGGACAGTTTGCTTGGAGCACCGAAGGGGCTACGCCGGAAGTGGCGCCGTCCCGAGCTGCGCCGCGGCCGCTGGCGGGTGCCGGCTACCGGGAGGCGGAGAGGACGCCGCGGTGCTCTATGGCGTAAGTGTCAGCCGAGGGTGCGGTACGCCCGGGGCGGGAGCCGGCCTGGTTCTAGCCCTGGTTCTACGGTGGTAGGTCCGGCTGGGTCCCGGGAGGGAGGGCCTCATGGGGGAAACTGGACTGACTGCTGAAGCGCTGCGGCGGCCAGAGGGCATCCCGCTCCCTTCTTTCTCCCATTCCGGGGGGTCTGCTCCCCTCAGTCCATCAGCGTATGCCTCCCACTCTTCACCAGGCCAGTTGAGGGCAGTTGTACTAGTCAGCAGTTGTAGCTGGAGTAGGCACAGCCCCCTGTGTTTCCGGCTTCTGGGAGCCGGGGAGCGGCTGTTTTGGTGGGGACTGTTGCTTTTAGGCCTCTCCGACCCCTCCTGAGAAAAGCTTTTTTTTTTTCCCCACCTTCGCTGCCCTACCGACTCAGTTACTTCTCATGTTTGTCTTTACCCCCTTCAGCTTCTGACTTTGACTCTGCACCTTGAAAGATGCTGGAATCCTATGTGACTCCAATTTTAATGAGCTATGTGAATCGCTACATCAAGAATTTAAAGCCATCAGATCTACAGCTTTCACTATGGGGTGGAGACGTGGTTCTCAGCAAGCTCGAGTTAAAATTGGACGTGCTGGAACAGGTAAGCTGTGGCGGTGTCATTAACTGGAAACGTTTTCAGCTAGCATAGTAATAATCCGTTGTTTCCTGTACTTAGGCTATATGCTTTAAAAACTTGAATTTTCTCTTGAAATATTTTGGACTACTCTGAAACTACACACTCTCCTTTACAGAAGTTTTCTTCATGCTTCGTTACTAGTGATGGTTTGTTAGAATTGGATTCCCGAAAGGTGCCTCAACAAATAGGAAATCAGTTTCATTGTTCTTGTCAGAATTGTTCAGTCTGCTGACTCAATTCGGAAGCATTACGGAGCTGCTAATTTACATTGCTAAGATTTCTGCATGAAGCTAGAAAATAGTATATTCCCATTCTTCTTTTTGGGAAATGGAAGGGCCTGAAAGCAAGAAATTTCTATTTCTTCATAGGAAAGATGACTTTACCCATGGCACCCTCAGAGAATCGAGCACACACAGATTGAGAATGCCAGCAAAATGGAAAACTTATTTCATCTTCACTTTTTAGTTTTTTTTTTTTAACTTGAGAAATGGTCTGATGTAGCTGAACTGTAATTTTAAAGTTTATATTTTTATTAATCCACTGAGTACATTTATTACTAACATGTGCCAGGCAACTCTGTTAGGCCTTGAGGTTACAAAAATTATCTGTGGAAACTCAGAAGGGCCAGACTAGCTGCTTTTTAGAGACGCAGGCAGAGGGAGGAGAAGCAAGGAGCCCGATATGGGACTCGGTCCCAGGAATCAAGTTCTGAGCCAAAGGCAGATAGATGCTCAACCTCTGAGCCACCCAGGCATCTCAGAGATAAGGGCAAGTCTTAACCTGATGGTGAAAGTTAATAATTTTTATATTCTGCTCCTTTTATTATTGAGTAATCTAGAGTTATCACTAAGAAATAGTACTCTTGCTTCCTTCCTCTTCTTTTATCCAGGGTTAATTATCTTAATATTTTCATTTTTTATTTTATTTTATTTTATTTTTTTAAGATTTTATTTATTCATGAGAGACACAGAGACATATGCAGAGAGAGAAGCAGGCTCCATGCATGGAGCCTGATGTGGTACTCGATCCTAGGACTCCAGGATCTCACCCTAGGTGGAAGGCAAGGCACTAAGCCACTGAGCCATCCAGGGATTCCCCAGTATTTTCATTTTTAAAAAATGACCACAAGCCCTAAGTATACAGCTCCGTTTTTATGCATGTGTACAGGTGTGTAACCACTGTGAAGATGAAATAGAATTATTTCCTGCCTTTGAATGGCTCCCCTTTGCAAATCAGTATCCCCAACCCCTAAAACAGGTGACCATTATTCTGACTTTTGTCAACATAAAGTTTTACCTGTTCTTGAACCTTAATAAATTGGAATCACTAGTCTGGCTGTTTAACTTAATGGCTAAAATTAACCCATGTTGCAGCAGGAGCTGTAGTTCTTTATATTGTCTTGTGGTATTCCATTGGCTAAAGATTCACAATTTATTTTCCCACTGATGTACATTTGGGTGGTTTCTGCTTTGGGCTCTTATGAAGAAGGTTCTTGTAAACATTCTTGTATGTGTATTTTGGTGGACATAGATGTAAATTTTCCTTAGATGTATACTTAGGAGGTATGTATTTGTTTAGCTTTGATGGATACTGCCATAGTTTTCCAAAGTGGTTGTATCCATTTACATTCTTATCAATGGTGTTTGAGAGGTCCAGTTACTTCAGAGATTTGCTATTACTTGGCATGTTTGTTATTTTAATTTTAGCCGTTCTGCTGGGTGTGTAATGGTGTCTCATTAAATTTGCGTTTTCTTAATGACTGATGTTGAACATATTTTCACGTGCTGCTTATTGGCTATTTGAATACCCTCTTTTGAAAGTCTCTAATTCTTTTGCCTTTTTAATAAAATTGGGTATTTTTTAAATTGGTGTGTAGGGGTTCTTTACATATTTTGGAAATGAGTTCTTTGTCAGATATATTTTGCAATAACTTCTCCCAGTCTGTGGCTTGGCTTTTTACTCTCTTAAAATTATCTTTTGATGAATAGAAGTTCATAATTTCAGTAAGGTCCAAGTTGTCAGTCTTTTCCATTATTTTGTTTAAGAAATATTCACTTATTCCAGGGACATGAAGATGCTCTTGTTTTGTTTTGATTTTAATCACCCTGTGCTCATCATGACAACTGCTCTCTTAATATCTCACTTATTTAACCCATCCCCCCACCACCTCCTCTGGTAACCATTGGTTTATACTGTATGGTTTAGAGTATGTTAATTAGTTTACTTTCCTCTTTTTTTCCCACCTTTTACTCATTTTTTAAAATTCCGCATATCAGTGAAATCCTACAATATTTGTTCTTCTCTGACTTATTTCACTTAGCATTATACACTTTATTTCCATCCATGTTGCTGCAAATGGCAAGATTTCATTGTTTTTGAATGGTCATGGCAACCTTCTTGAAAATCACCTGGGAGGGATGTGAGGGTTTATTTCTAGGGTCTCAGTACAGTTTCCTTGGTGGTTTGTAGGTCTGTTGTTGTCAGTTTCACTTTGATTACCAGAACTTTGTAGTAAGTTTTAAAATCAAGAAGTATGTAATCTCCAATTTTGTTCTTTTATTAATTTCTTAAATCTTAGGAAAAATGAATGCTGGAGTCATGTGGGTCAGGAGTTTTCTTAGTTGGAAAGTTTTAAATTCTTGATTTAATAAAAAAAAGATTTTATTACTTACTTTAGTGGGGGAGGAGGAACGGGGGTCGGGGGAGGGAGAGGACCAAGTGGACTCCACCTTGAGCCTGGAGCCCAACTTGGGGCTCCATCTCAGGACCCTGAGATAATGACCAGAGGTGAAACTGAGTCAGTACTTAACTGACTGGGCCACCCAGACACCCCTCTGGTTTAATTTCTTTAGTAGATAAAGGACTGTTTAGATTTTTATATCTTTCTGTTAGTTTTGTTTAGTTATATTTTTCCTTTTTTCTTTTTTAGTATTTTTTTTTTTTTTTTTTTTGGTCATGTTTTTCAATGAATTTCTCCATTTTTGTCAAAACTAGGGATCAGCAAACAATGGCTTGGGCCTGCTTTTGTAAGTAAAATTTTATTGGAGCACAGCTATTTTAATTTGTTTACATATTGTCTAACAGCTTTTGCAAACTAAAATGGTAAGAGTTGAGTAGCTGGGATAGAGTGCATGGCTTGCAAAAGCCTAAATATGTACTATCTGGCCCTTACTGCAAAAGTTTTCCTTCCCCTGCTCTGAATTATCACACGTAAAGCGATAAGTTGTTTTTTTTTGGTCCAGTTTATTTTATTTATTTTTTAAAAAATATTTTATTTATTCATGAGAGAGAGGCAGAGTCACAGGCAGAGGGAGAAGCAGGCTTCCTGCAAGGAGCCCCATGTGGGATTGGGCCTGGGATGAGGACCTGAGTCAAAGGAAGATGCTGAACCATTGAGCCATCCAAGTGCCCCTCTTTTATTGATTTCTAATTTAATTTCACTATGGTCAGCATAGTCTCTGTATCATTTTAATCCATTACAGTTATGAATCAGTATATGGTCTATTTTTGTAAACATTCTGTGTACACTTGATAAAAAGTGTGTATTTTGCAGTTGTTGCTGTATTCTATAAATTAATTTACTTCAAATTGACTAATAGAGTTTCTAAGATCTTTAAATCCATGTGGATTTTTGTATCTGCTTGTTCTGTCAATGATTAAGGTATATTAATATCTGCAGTTATTCTACTTTTTAATTTTGTCAACTTTCACCTTTCACTTTACATATTTAGAAATTGCTCTTAGGTGTACACAAATTTAAGTGTTATCTTATTGTTCAGAATGCTTAAAAATTGTCCTGAAATGTCTTTCACTCTAGTAATTCTTCTTGCTTTAAAGTCTTCTTAATAATGCTGTTTTAAAAATTGCTTCAGTTGCTTATGCTAAAGGTTACAAAATGCATATTTAACTTATTAGAGTCTAACTTAGTACTTTTACCATTTCCTGAACAGTGTTAACAGTTTGACTGTATATGCCCTCCCACTTCCCTGCATTTTGTTAGTATTGTGGTCCTTTTGTGTGCTTGTTCAGTTTGGTTAGCTGGATTTGGCTTGTTTTTCTACCTTTTCAGGTAGAAGTTTAGGTTATTGATTTGGGATATTTCTTCTATTATAGGCATTTAAACAGCTACAAATGTCTTTAGCTGCATCCCATAAATTTTGTTATGTTGTATTTTCATTTTCATTCAGTTCAAATGCTTTCTGGTTTTCCTTGATGAATGTGTATTTTTGTATTTGCTGGATGGAGTGGTTTATACATTTCAGGTTTAGTTTGTTGATAGTGTTGTTCGAGTCTCCCATATGGTTGATTTTTCTATCTATACGTTATTTTGAATATTTATTTATTTTCAAAAAATATTTTATTTATTCACGAGAGACAGAGAGAGAGAGAGAGAGAGGGAGAGAGGGGCAGAGACGCAGGCAGAGGGAGAAGCAGGCTCCACGCAGGGAGCCTGACATGGGACTCCATCTCGGGTCTCCAGATCAGGCCCTGGGCTGAAGGCGTCGCTAAACCGCTAAGCCACCTTGGCTGCCCGGTTATTGTGAATATTAAAGTCTGTGACTGTTTAGCTATTTTTTTTTTTTTTTTAACTTTTGTTAGTTTTTGCTTTATGTATTTTGGGGTTTTGTTGCTATGCTCATGTATGTTTTTATATTTTCTTGAATTAACCTTTCTATCATTATAAAGTGTCTCATGTTATCTTTAATTTCTTTAAAGTCTATTTTGTTAATAGTGTAATTACTCCAGCTGTTCTGTGGTTGCTGTTTGCATTATACATATATATTTTTCTCAGTACACTGTTTTTTAATTGTCTTCAACTTCTGTGTTGTTTTTCTTCATGCCTAATATCATCTCTTTGAAAGTTTTACTGGCGTGTTATTTAGTTTTAACTATACCTCTTTTCAAATTTCATCTCGTTCATTTTTATTTCATCCCAAGACTGCGATAAATTATTCACTTTGGAAAACAGTCATATGAAAAACAGAAATAGGGCACCTTGGTGGCTCAGTTGGTTAAATGTCTGACTTGATTTTGGCTCAGGTCATGATCTCAGAATCCTGAGATTGAGCCCTGTGTTGGGCTCCACACTGGGTGTGGAGCCTGCTTAAGATTTTCTCTCTCCCTTACTCCCTCCCCCTGCTTCCCTCTCAAAAATAAACAAACAAAACAGGAGGACAGAAACACTGGTAGAAATAGTATCATAGAAATGAAAATTTACTATATGCTTAAAAGAGAATCTATACTGTTTCTCTAAATAGCAAGAAAATGTATTTCAGGTATTCCAGGCAAGAAGCTGGGTCACATGATTTCCTTGGAGTCTCATTTACTGCTTTTTAATTGATGTATACTTGACATAAGAGTATAAAATCAGGTGTACTACATAATTTGATATTTTATATATTGCAAAAGGATCAATTATCAAAATAAATTTAGTTAATATCTGTCACCCTGCATAGTTAATGAATTTATTTTTGTAATAAGAACTTAGAGGATTTATTCTCTTAGCAATGTTCAGATATATAGTTTAGTATCATTAAAGTCCTCCTGTACATTACATCCCCCTGAATTATTTTACAGCTGGAAGTTTGTACCTTTTGATTCCTTTCACTCATTTTGCCCACCCCATACCCCTGGCAACTATCAATCTGTTCTTTGTATCTGTAGAAAAAAATTATTTTTTCGTATGTTTTTTAAGATTTATTTTCAGCCTATTTGCTTTTGAATTTAAAGTTTGTCTTTTGAAGAGAACATATATTTGGATCTTTTAAAATCCAGCCTTGGGGTGCCTAGGTGGCTCAGTCAGTTAAGTGTTCTACTTTGATTTTTGGCACAGGTCATGATCTCATTGTTGTCCAATTGAGCCCTACATCAGGCTTGTGCTAGGTGTGGAGCCAGCTTAAGATTTTCTTTCTTTTCCATTACCCCGACTCTTTAAAAAAAAAAAAAAAAAAAAGTCCAGTCTTACAATCTTTGCCTTTTGATTGGAGTATTTAATCTGTCCACATTTAATGTTTTTAATTGTATGGTTGGATTTACATCTACCATTTTCTATTTTAAATGTTTTTTGTGTCTTTTTTCCCTCATAATGCTTTACTACTTTTTTTTTATATTAAGTATTTTTAATGTTTCATTTTCTTTAATTTTCACATTTTTGTTCTTAGTGGTTGCTCAAAGGATTACAATATGCATCCAATTTCTATTTCAGATTAATGCTAAATTTGTTACATTAAAATACAGAAACTTTCTCTGTTGTAGCTCCATTATTTCGTTTAAATGTCTACTACTTTGTGTTAGTGTTACATCTTTATGTGTTGTAAGTCCAATGGTAGTACAATTTGATTATTTTATTTTAGATAATGGCCTTTTAAATCAGAAAAAAATGATAAAATTACATTTATTGATGCTTTTTGTGTGAATTTGAGTTACTGTCTGATGTTCCTTTCAATCAGATAGATGTACTTTTAGGATTAACTGAATTATCTGAGTCTTTGGGTATTCCTTTATTTTGCCTTCATTTTTTTTTTTTAAAGATTTTATTTATTTATTTATGATAGAGAAATAGAGAGAGGCAGAGACACAGGCAGAGGGAGAAGCAGGCTCCATGCTGGGAGCCCGATGCGGGACTCGATCCCGGGACTCCAGGATCGCGCCCTGGGCCAAAGGCAGGCGCCAAACCGCTGAGCCACCCAGGGATCCCCTTGCCTTCATTTTTGAAGGATATCTGCTGGATATAGAATTTTTGGTTGACAGTTATTTTTAAATGTCGTCTCATTACATTCTTGCCATTATTGTTTGTAATGAGAAGTTAGCCGTTTTGTTTCTGATTTTAAGATTTTCTTTTTGTCTCCGGCTTTCTACATTTTTATGGAGATGTGTTAGGGGGTGGATTTACTGATTCTTTTGCCAGTTGATACTGAGCTCTTCTAGTGGATTTTTCACTTAATTTACTGTGCTTCTGTGCTTCCATAGTCTCCATTTAGTTCTTCTTGGTAATTTGTTTCATTGATATTTTCTATTTGATGAATTGTCCTATATTCCCTGAATTATGTAAATATGGTTTCCTTTATTATTTGAACATAGTTATAATAGGTATTTTGAAGTCTTTGTGAACTAAATTGTACAGTTGAGCACCCTTAGAGTTTTTATTTACTTTGTCTACTTTCCATGTTTCATATATTTTTTGGTTGAACACTGGACATTTTAGATAGTAAGTTGAAGCAACTCTGAACTCTGATTTCCTCTATCCAGGGGATGGTTGTTGTTGTTATTGGTTTATTTCTTTAGTGACTTGCCTGAACCACATTTGTGGTATTTCCCCTATAGTGTGTGGCCTCTAATGTTGGAATTTAGTCATCAGCCAGTGGTTGGCTAGAAGCTATTTAAACCATTGAACTAGTAAGGCTTCCACTCTTTGGCATGTGATATATATCATAATGTTCTCAATTCAGAGAGTTTGTAAATCGGATTTTTTTAAATCTTTCTTTCCTTTCTTAACTTACTGAGTTTTACAAGGCCTCTTGGTTAATCATGAATGAGTAGCTTGTTAGTTCCCTCTCCTCTAAGTAAGCACAGCCTGGCAAATGCATATAGCTATCCGGACTATCAGGGATATGTGAAATCATAGCAAGGTCATCTTTGGCTGTTTTATTCTCTTGATCTTTCTGCTAATTTTCTGGCCGATCTGCTGTTTTGTAGCTTGTACCAACAAATACTGTTTCCTGAGGTTATACTTCTGATTTTTTTCTATCATTTTTGACAACTTTGTCTAGTTTTGTTGCTTTTTGGAAAGAGGACTTGCCAAATTCCTAATTGAGAATTCTTGAAGTCCTGTCCTGTATTCATTTTTATTTTGTAGTAAAATGTATAAAACTTACCATCTTAACCATCTTGAAGTATACACTAATTATAACTGTATGCACATTGTTATTGAATAGATCTGTAGACCTTTTTCATCTTTCAAAAATTATAACTGTATACTCATTTAACAACTTCCTTTTTCCTTCTTTCCCCCAGCCCCTGGCTACCATCATTTTATTTTGAAAGAATTTGACTACCTTCGGAATCTTGTATAAGTAGAATCATACAGTGTTTGTCTTTTTGTGACTGGTTTATTTCACTTAGCATAATGTCTTCAACATGTTTATTCATTTTATAGCACAAGACAATTTCCTCTTTTTAAAAGACTGGATATATTTGATTGTATATAGCATATCTTCTTTATCCATTTATTTTTCAGTGGACATTTAGGCTGCTTCCATCTTTTGACTATTGTGAATAAAGTTGCAGTGAACATGGTTATGCAAATCTTTTTGAGATCCTGTTTTCAGTTTTTTGGTATATATTCAGAACTGATTTATCATGGTGATTCTAGTAATTTTTTGAGGAGCATCTATAATGCTTTCTTTAGAGGCTGTATCATTTACATTTTTACTAACAGAAATATTTGTCCACATATTTACCAGCAATTGTTACTTTTTGTTTTTTGATAGTGGCCATTCTTATTTTTGTTTTTTGGTAGTGGCCATTCTAACAGGTATGAGATGGTAGGTTATTGTGGTTTTGATGTGCATTTCCCTGCTTAGTGATGTTGAACATCTTTTCATAAACTTGCTGGCGATTTGTATGTATTCTTTTGAGAAATGTCTCTTCAGTCATTCATCCATTATTAAATTGGATTACTTTCTGTTATTTTAGATATTAATTCCTTATCAGATAATGGTTTGCAAATATTTTTTCCCATTACATAGGTTGCCTTTTCACTCTCTTGAATGTTTTCTTTGCTGCATGAAGGTTTTTAGTTTTGTCTGTTTGCTTTTACTTGTTAAATTTAAAGTATGCCTGTTGTCCGTAAGAATATTTTGTTATAGCCTACCTAGAATTAGGTTTCTTTTTTTTTTTAATTTTTTTAAATTTATTTATTATAGTCACAGAGAGAGAGATAGAGAGAGAGAGAGGCAGAGACACAGGCAGAGGGAGAAGCAGGCTCCATGCACCGGGAGCCTGACGTGGGATTTGATCCCGGGTCTCCAGGATCGCGCCCTGGGCCAAAGGCAGGCGCCAAACCGCTGCGCCACCCAGGGATCCCTAGAATTAGGTTTCTAAAAACTATTTAACACCCTTCTTAAATTCTTTGTTACTAACATTCTTTGTGCACTCATAGATATTCTGATTTTAGGAATGCATTTTTTTTACAATGTATTTCTGAATAGTTATAAGTGAATAAAATTTTGAAGTACAGTATATGAAGTAAAAGGAATGAAAATTGTCTTATAATTACATTAGGATGGTCTATTTATATCAACATTTGTGTTTTATCTTTAGCAAGGCATAATGTATTCTCATATATCACAATTCTGAGGAAATGGAAGCCATTTTGCTTATAGTTAGATTAATAAGTGTTGACCTTTTTTTTTAAAAGATTTATTTATTTATTCATTCATTCATTCATTCATTCATTCAGAGAGAGAGAGAGAGAGAGACAGAGACAGGCAGAGACACAGGCTGAGGGAGAAGCGGGCTTCCTCCATGCAGGAAGCCTGAAGTGGGACTCGATTGGGGTCTCCAGGATCACACCCTGGGCTGCAGGCGGCGCTAAACTGCTGGGCCACCGGGGCTGCCGGATAAGTGTTGACCTTAAAGCAGATTTCAGTATGGGTGATATAGTTCAAAATTCTATGTTTAAATATAGAATGCTGCCTCATGTGTTAGTGTTTAGGTAGTAGAAAGTTATTAACAACATTTTAATAATACCTAGGTCTTGAGTTTGATTCACATGCTTTTAACTTCTTTTGTGAGAATCTGATTTGTGCCCATAAATTGCAACTTTGGGCATTTCACAAATGTCTTATTGTTTCACAAGTCAGGAAGTGGTAGAGATGGCAATATCATGGGCTCATTGTTCAAATAGATGCATAACCAATGGAAAGTTTAAGTAAGTATTGTTAAGTATTGTTCTGGCATCATATTTTCCAGTTTTGAGTCCTGGTTTTCCAAGATGTGTCATTTTGGGAAGTTACTTGACCTTTCTATACCTCAGATTCTTCATCTGTAAAATGGGTAGATTAATAGTATTTACCTTTTTGGGCTCTAATAAGGATTAAAGAATTGTATTCAGGTAAAGTACCTGGTACATAGTAAGTGCTCAGTAAACATTGTTTTTTGTTATAGATGCTGTTGAAAATATAATCTGTGCCAGTTGATTTACACTTGAAATTAATCTTTCAGGGCAGCCCTGGTGGCCCAGCGGTTTAGCGCCACCTTCAGCCCGCGGTGTGATCCTGGAGACCCGGGATCTAGTCCCACATCAGGCTCCCTGCATGGATGGCGTCAGCTTCTCTCTCTGCCTGTGTCTCTGCCTCTCTCTGTGTTGTGTCTCTTGTGAATAAATAAGTAAAATCTTAAAAAAAAAAGAAATTAACCTTTCAGCTTAATAATGGCAAATACTTAAATTGTGACATTCCATTAGAATAATACAGTAGAAATAGATTTTAAGTATTCTGCCCTTGCAGAAAAAAAAACTTGTGAAGACATACATGAGACCCACATATTTTTTTTTTTTTTTTAAAGATTTTATTTATTTATTCATAGAGATGCAGAGAGAGAGAGAGAGGCAGAGACACAGGCAGAGGGAGAAGCAGGCTCCATGCAGAGAGCCTGATGTGGGACTCGATCCTGGGACTCCAGGATCATGCCCTGGGCTGTAGGCGGCGCTAAACCGCTGCGCCACCGGGACTGCCCCGAGACCCACATATTTGTAAGCATAGTTAGCATTTTTATAATGATTGTTCTTAGAGGAGGATAATATTCTAAGCACTTTATATAAATTTGTTTTTTTAAAGTAAATTTTTTTCTGCTGCTTTACAGTTTTTTTTTTTTTTAAGATTTTTATTTATTTACTTATGAGAGACAGAGACAGAGAGAGAGAGAGAGAGGCAGAGACACAGGCAGGGGGAGAAGCAGGCTCCATGCAGGGAGCCCGATGTAGGACTCCATCCCTGGACTCCAGGATCACACCCTCCGCCAAAGGCAGGCGCCAAACCGCTGAGCCACCCAGGTATTCCCCACTTCTTTCTAATAATAATGGAAATCAGTCAGCAAACATTTACATTTTATGACCAGATAGTTTCCAGGTACAATCTTTAATTGGGTAAAGCTCAATACTATTTTTAGTTTTCAAGGTTGGTCAGTTTTTATTTTCTTGGGTCGCTCTCCTATCTCTTAACTCTGCTCCCACGTCCTTCCTTTGAACTTGCTTTACAATCCTGCTCTATTAGTTTTAAAAAATACATGTTTTTAATAGAGATTTTAAATATCCCATTCGGTTATCTTAACCCTGCTGTTTATGATGATTATTACAACCACTACCATGTGTGAACCTTTGTTATGTACCATGTATTGTGTTTTATATTGACTCATCAGAAAAAGAAACGGGGTCCTAGGCAGGTTAAGTAGCTTAATAAGAGTAACTTGTACAATAAGTTTTTGTGGTGTATCATTAGCTATAATTGAACAAGTTATTTGTTACCTTTTGATGAATAGTATTCTAAAAAATATTTTTAGATATTTCATTTCTCTTTTTAGAAAGTAATTTGAGTATTAGAGTAAAAAAATTAAGCACTTACTAACTTCATGTTTTATGTTTTAAGGAATTGAAATTGCCATTTACTTTTTTAAGTGGACATATTCATGAGTTGAGGATCCATGTACCATGGACAAAACTGGGTTCAGAACCAGTGGTAATTACCATCAATACAATGGAATGCATTTTGAAACTTAAAGATGGAATACAGGTAAGAAGTTTTTGAACCTAGTTGTTTGTTAACCAGTTTTAATAGTTATTGGTGTTAATTTTTAATGTTTGGGATATGTCACCTTTTACAAAAAGTTTATGTACACTTACTGTTTCTTACATGCCTATTAATGTAGCATAATTAATTGCAAAAGGATATTCTTATATTTGGATAAATTATTCTGTGGTTATTTTCATACTAATTTTACTTAATCTAATTAAACATCATAGGGATCATATAGATGGCTTATTATCTGTATCTACTAGAAGTAGGACCTGATTGTGTCCAATTTTCAGGTGAAGGTTTTTGAGTTTTTGCAAAAGACCTATATGATTTTCTTATATTTACATGACATTTCTAAATGAGATGGAAATTTGTCATTTTTTGAGATGAAAATATAGTGAATTTACCTTCATATCAAATTTTAAGTTTTTATTTTAATTCCAGTTAACCTACAGTATTATAGTAATTTCAGCTGTAGGTTATAGTAATTTAACATTTAAATATAACACCTGGTGCTCATCACAAGTGTACTCCTTAATCCCCATCGCCTTTTTAACCCATTCTCACACACATCTCTCCTCTGGTAACGACTATTAGTTCTGTATAGTTAGGAGTTCATTTCTTGGTTTGCCTCCTTTTTTCCCTTTTGCTGGTTTGAATGGGTAAATAAGCTATGATATATTACACACACACACACACGTATCATATATATGATATATATATACATATATATATACACACACAATGGAATATTACTCAGCCATAAAAAGAATGAAAATCTTGCCATTTGCAATGACATCTATAGAGCTAGAGAGTGTTTTGATAAGCCAACTAAGTCAGAGAAAGACAAATACCATATGATTATGTGGAATTTAAGAAACCTATCAAATTACATTGACGTTTTGGCATCAGAAGCTGATTTTTTTTTCCTGACCTAGCTTTTCTCTGACCCATCTTACATTTCTCCTTAGTGTTTTGGTTTTCGCTTTTTATAAAGATGTAATACTGATTTTTAAGGAGTTTCTAGCAAAAATTATTTAATCTAGAAAGCAGATAGGCCTGATTGCAGTATATCATAAATTTTTCCATTTTCATCTTAGAGAAAAGTAGTGTCTCTTTCATTTTATTACTTTTTCCTTAGCCCATATTTAACTTGCAAGTTTAAAAAATGCTTTCTAGAACCAAACGAATTGATGAATATTAATAATTTAAATTTTGCAAATTAATAGTTTATTAAATGTTAAGGCAATTTTAGTGTAATGCTAAGTATAACTTTAGTCTGAAATTATTATTTATGATGTTAAAATAATTTCCTATTTTATTTTATTTTTTTAATTTTATTTTTTTAATTTCCTATTTTAAAAAGATACTTTGTCATATTAACCCACCGGACTCTTTTTCTCCTTTTTTGAAATCTTTCATTCTAAACCTTTATTAACCAATTTAACTGATCTAGTTTCTGGAACTAAGTAGACCAATGCTGTATTATCATGAGAATTTATTTTGTAAATATAAAATACATGGGAGATTGATAGAGAAGTCTGTGATGTAGTTATATTACAACAGAGTTTTACTTTACATTTATTTTGGGTAATACTTAAATGGTCTTAATCATCGTCTGTTCCTGGAATTTAATTTTTTTAAAAGTCTGGACTTAGTTATACCACCCATGGAGTGTTCCATATTAAAAGAGAAAAAAAAAATCCATACACTAAGTATTTTTTCAATGGGAAGGTGGAAGTTTCAAGGCCAGATGTCCCATAAGAAACACATTTTAAAAGAGGCAAATTACAACTAATTATAGAGCCTGTAGAAAAAGATTTGTAACACATGATTTAGTGCAGCCTAGAACTAATATTTGATATTGGACCATGCAGATGGCTACTGCAGGAATGATCAGGTTTCTTGCTGCATGGTATTTGAGACTTGAATTTTGTGGTGTGTACAGCAAAAGGTCAACTGTCATGAATGTAAACTACTCTCAAAACAAGTATTTTTTGCAGATGTTTAAAATTTTGAGGTAGAAAAGATTTTTGAAAATTGCAGTTGACATTTGGACAAATTATTCAGCATTGTCCATCCCTGGAGAGTAATACTTAGGTTAGTGATTGGAATTAATTTTTCAGTAAGACATTATAGATGAAACACGTTTTTAAACAGTTTATTTTCCTATGTTAAGTTCTGATTAGTATAGTAGAAAATTAAGTTAAAAAGTTACATATGTACTAGTAAAACTGAATAAGCCTATATTTAATTTAAATTATTTCAAATTACTACATTGTAGAATCACAATGAAGTAAATACTTATTTCATAAATTTAGTGTGGGATGTTTGGTTAAATGAAGGGATCCTTTAGATTTATAGATACGAATCTGTTAATACTACTATTGATATTTGACAATTAATAAATACAACTTAAAGTTAGAAATCTGAGGTCTAATTCAGAACAGAACATTACAAAAATATAATATTGCTAAATGCCTTGATAAGAAGGCATGTCTCATTTGTAAAGTTCAGTTTAATTCTACCAACATTTAGTTTGTTGCTCTTCAGTGCACTGTAAAAACATTGCCAAGATATTTATATAATCTTCTAAAGAGACCTAGAGAAAGAGATTTATGATGATTGTGGGTGACTCTAGAGATAATAATTATAATATATTGCCTTTGCCTTAGCATATCTCTGTAATTAGCTTTTTGTTTTGTTTTGTTTAAGATTTAGAGAGTTCTTGGGTGTGAGCCAGAAGGTGGGAGAGGGAGGTAGGGAGAGAATCTCAAGCAGATTCCCTGCTGAGTGCAGAGCTCTATCTTTCCACCCTCAGATCATGCCCTGAGTTGAAACCAAGAGTCGGACGCTCAACTGACCAAGCCACCCAGGCACCCCTATAATTAGTTTAATAGAGATTTTTTTGGGGATGAGAAGGTGACCCAAGTTGTTGTGTTAGATCAAATGCCACCTTGATGTTCACATTGAACTATTTTTGGTGAATTAATATTTCACTCAGAATATATTTAACTGTTAGCTGTTTACTCTGAGAGACATATCGGTCATCAAACCACCTTTAGATCCTTCAGATTTTACTTGTGAGCGTTTTTTTTTTTTCCCCCTGACTTCAGATACAGAATTTGATTCATGACACATCATCAGTGGTCCCAGTCTGACTTATTTAACTAGTTCCCTCTAATAAATACATGTGGATCTAGCACATAACTGAGTAACTTACATTTAACTATGTGCTCTCCTCCTTTTGCTTATCTTGCTTTTTAGCCTCTTTGGGCCTCATCTGGAAAATAGGGCAAGACTTGATACATAGTTCTTAACCCTATGGTTGGTTGTATATGATCTTTTAGTTCATTGTATTAATAAATCTTGCAAAAAAACTTCTTTAACCTAGAGTAGTAGTAAATTTGTTTTTAAAGAACTATTTATTCTGGCCTTTGTGTCACCTAGAAAGTTTAAGAAACAGCAAAACAACAAGAAGCCCCCACCCCCCAAAACCTATAAAGTCTTTTGACCTGATAAAAGTGACCATTTGCAAAGCTATTTATTGAATACTTGCTGTTCATTAAAAAAACAAAAAAACAAAAAAACAAACAAACCCCCCACAAACCTAAAATCTTTTGTACCTCAACCAAGACTTTAAAATGTAAAAACGGATTAAACCCCCTCAGCTCTTTGTTAATATATGTATGTGCTTTTTAATCCTGGTCAGTGCTTGGAGTTACAGGACAGTCTTGTTCTCTTGCA
This sequence comes from Vulpes vulpes, assembly GCF_048418805.1. Classification (NCBI taxonomy): domain Eukaryota; kingdom Metazoa; phylum Chordata; class Mammalia; order Carnivora; family Canidae; genus Vulpes; species Vulpes vulpes. Next base: position 36,063,846 of record NC_132792.1, on the reverse strand, counting down.
TGTTTTGGTGCTCTCGAAATCCACTATTCATTTAGGTAGTCTTAAAGACCATAGGAAAGTATCCTATCTTGTCCTTGAAGCTTGAGCACTATGCTGGAGGAAGTATTGGTAAAGCTATTAATATATATATGGCCTTTTAAAAAAACACTTTAATTCTCTTAAATAAGGTGGGATTAATTTGAATGACTACTACTATAGTAGTCATTTGAATGTGTTATGTGTCATTGTCACCACCCCCCCGCCAAAATTCATATATTGAAATTATCCCCAAAGATGATGGTATTAGGAGGTAGGGTCTTTGGGAGATGCTTAAGTCATGAGCCCTCATGAATGGGATTAGTGCCTTATAAAAGAGGCTCCAGAGAGATGCCTACCTCTTTTGCCATGTGAGGACACAGTGAAAAGGTACCAGCTGTGAACCGGGAAGAGGGCCCTCAAACCAGACCACGTTGGCACTTTGATCTTGGACTTCCCAGCCTACAGAACTGTGAGAAATAAATTTCTGTTGCTGTTGTAAGCTACTCAGTCTGTGATATTTTGTATAGCAGCCCAAACGGACTAAGACAACTTACTTTTTCAGAAATTTAACAGGGTTCAGAAATGCTGACTTGAGCTGTGTACTTTATTGTACTATTATTGATTTCCTCACTTGCACTGTTATAAGTTAATGATGGTATTGATGATAATGAATAATGTAGTCTAGATTCATTCTGTAGTTTCCTTATATAAAAAGTGAGAAAGAGTTCCCTATAATTTATGGGTAGTGTCTTTACTCTCACAGGGAACCCCTTTTATATGTAAAGGAGATGAATACTCTGGTACATCTTCCTGTGTAACAGTTCAGAAAAGCTACATAATTATTAATAAAATTAATTATAGTTTTATATCATTTTTGATCTAGTGGAAGAATTTTGTAGATGGAGTATATAGTTAAATAATTTCCAGTGTTGGGCTATATTTGCTGCCTACAAACTGCAGGGCTTGGTTTGAATTCTTGTTTCTGGTGTTGTAGCTGGAATGGTGAACTAAGAGTAGGAAGTGGGGGCATTGATGTTTTATATAAAGAAGGCAAATGGAGGAATCAGCAGAGGAGAATCCAAGAGTCCTTGACAGTGATTCCTAAGTAATCTGCCCTAGTGATAGGCCACATGAAAGAGTGGAGAAGTTGTATAATTATAATTACCAAATAATATGTAGAGGAGAGATAGTAAATGTCATTCACATCCTCAGCTTAGAGAAGAATAAGCCAAATCACCCTTTCTGTAAGATACACATAAAATCATGTGTTTTGCTGAAGAAATTTTAAATATGTGAATCTGATTCTGAATTTACTTGCACTTAATAGAGGTATACCAAATTTTTTGAGTAAGTGAGGTATTCCGTTTAGTTAGGTGCAGCAAGCATTAGGGTGGTTCCCATTCTCTTCTGTGTATCTTGAATCTTCTAAAATTAACTTAATACCTGAGATTATATTCTAAATCTGTTTTGAGATGTACTAGAGAAATAGATACTTTTGAGTTTCACTCTGGGTGGAATTCTTTCTTTATGTATTTGTATATATTCATAGCGAATTTCAAGTATATGCTATAGTATTATTAACTGTAGTCACCAAGCTGTACACTAGAATCTTAGGTCTTGTTCAGCTTATAACTGAGAATTTGTACCCTTTGACTAATATTGCCCATTTGACCCAGGACCTGTCAAACATTATAATTCTACTGTTGCTATGAGTTTGACACTTGACACCGTTTTTTTTTTTTTTTTTTTTTTTTTTTAAGATTCCACATAGTATTTGTCTTTGGCTTATATCATTTATCACAATGCCCTTCAGGTTCATCTATGTGGTTACAAATGCAGGATTTATTTTTCACAGCTCAATAATATTTGTGCATGTATGTGCAGGTGTGTATGTGCACACGTGTGTGTATGTAGGCACTCCTCCATTGATGGACACTTAGGTTATTTCCATATCATGGCTTTGTCAGTAATGCTACAGTGAACATGAGAGTACAGATATCTCTTTGAAATAGTTATATTGTTTTCTTTTCATATATATCCAGAAGTGGGATTGCTAGATAATGTGGTAACTCTATTTTTGAATTTTTAAAGAACCTCTGTACCATTTTCCATAATGACAATACCAATTTACATTACTACCAACATTGTACAAAGGTTCCCTTTTTTCAATATTCATTATTTCTTGTCTGTTTGATAATAGTCATCCTAATAGTTTGGAGTGATATTTCGTTGTGGTTTTCATTTGCATTTTTATGATGGTTATTGATGTCTAGCATCTTTTGAGCTGCTGGTCATTTGTCTAACTTCTTTAGAAAAATGCTTATTTAGTTCCTTTGCTTCTTTTTAATTGGATTGTTTTTTGATATTATAGTTCATTTTTAATATTTTAAATATTAACCCTTTATGAGATGTATAGTTTGCACATATATTCTCCTGTAAACAGGTTGACTTTTCATTTTGTTGATAGTTTCCTTGACTGTGCAGTAGCTTTTTAATATGAAGTAGTCCCACCTTTTTTTTTTTTTTTTTTTTTTTGGTTTTGTTGCCTGTGCTTTTGGTGTATCCAAAAATAATTGCTATGACTGATGTCAAGGAACCTTTTCCCTTAATTTTTCTTGTAGTAGTTACACAGTTTCAGGTCTTATCTTTAAGTTTTTAATCCATTCTGAGTTAATTTGTGTGCTTGGTGGAAGGTCGAGTCCATTTTCTTTTTTTGCTTTGTAGCTGGTTACTTAGTTTTTCCAGCATGACTTATTGAAGAAACTGTCCTTTCTGTATTGTGTGTTCTTGGTTCCTTTGCCAAGGATTAGTTGACTGTATATGCATGAGTTTATTTCTGGGCTCTCAATGCTGTTTCATTGATATGTGTCTGTTTTTATGTGAGTACCATACTGTTTTGATTACTGTAGCTTTGAAATATATTTGAAACCAAGAAGTGTGATGCTTCCAATTTGGTTCTTTCTCAAGATTGCTTTGGTTATTTGAGATCTTTTCTATGGTGCCATATGAATTCTGGAATTGTTTTTCTGATATATGTAAAAAAATGCCATTGGAATTTTGATAGGGATAGCATTGAATCTATAGATCATTTTATTTATTTTTTATTTTTTATTTTTTAAAATATTTATTTATTCATGAGAGACACAGAGACAGAGGCAGAGGGAGATTCAGGGTCTTCATAAGAGCTGGGTATGGGACTTGATCCTGGATCCCAAGATCATGACCTAAGCCAAAAGGCAGCTGCCCAACCGCTGAGCCACCCAGGTGTCCCTATAGATCATTTTAGATACAGTATTTATTGTTTTTGATGCTATTGTAAATGAGAATTTTTTTTTGAGAATGCTTTTTAAATTTCTCTTTGATAACTCATTAAAAGCATATAGAAACACTGATTTTTGTATATTTACTTTGTATCCTGTAACTTTACTGAATTAGTCCTACTAGTTTTTTGTAGGATTCTTTAGTTTTTTATGTGTAACATAGTTATCTGCAAACATTTTAAGGCTCCCTTTCTTGTTTGGATGCCTTTTATTTCTTTTTATTTCCTAGTTGTTCTGACTAGGATTTCAAGAATTATGTTGAGTAAAAGTGATGGGATTGGGCATCTTTGTCTTGTTCTATTCTTATAGGAAAAGCTTTTGGCTTTTCATCATTGAGTATGATATTAGCTGTCATGGTGTCCTATATGGCTTTTATGTTGAAGTACATTACTTTTATACCTAATTGTTGAGAGTGTTTATCATGAAAGGAATGTTGTCAGATGCTTTTTCTGCATCTAATAAGATGATTTTTATCCTTCATTTGTTAATGTGATGTATTATTATATTTACCTGTGTACATTGAACCATCCTGGTATCCCAGGGGTAAATCCCTCTGTGAGTTTTTAAATATGCTGAATTCAGCTTGCTAATATCTTGTTGAGAGTTTTTACATATATATTCATGAGGGATATTAGCCAGTAATTATCCTGTAGTGTCTTTGTCTGGGCTTGGTATCAGAGTAATGCTGGACTCATAAAATGAGTTTGGAAGTATTCCATCCTATTACATTTTTTGGAGTGCGAGAAGGATTAACATGAGTTCTTCTATATATATTTGGTATAATTCACCAGTGAAATATCTTTCTTGGGCTGTTCTTTGTTGGGAGTTTAAGTTTTTAATTACCTGGTGCTCATCATGACAAGTACACTCATTAATCCCCCACCAACCTCCCCTCTTGTAATCGTCAGTTCTCTATAGTTAAGAGTCTGTTTCTTGATTTATTGTTCCTTCCCCCACCCTTTACTTGTTTGTTTTGTTTCTTAAATTCACTCATATGAGTGAAATCATATGTATTTGTCTTTCTCTGACTGTCTTATTTCACTTAGCATTATACTCTAGCTCCATCCATATTGTTGTAAATGGCAAGATTTCATTCTTTTTTGTGGCTGAATAATATCCAGTTTTATATGTATATACCACATCTTATTTATCCATTCATCAGTCAGTGGACTTAAACTGTTTAATAATTTGGGTATTGTAGATAATGCTGCTATAAACACCAGGGTGCTGCATGTATCCTTTTGAATTAGTGTTTTTGTATTCTTTAGGTAAACACCTAGCAGTAGTGCATTTGCTAGATTATAGAGTAGTTCTATTTTTAACTTTTTCTTTTTTTAAAAAATATTTTATTTCTTTATTCATGACAGACACAGAAAGAGAGGCAGAGACACAGGCAGAGGGAGAAGCAAGCTCCATGCAGGGAGCCTGATGTGGGACTCGATTCCAGGTCTCCAGGATCAGGCCCTGGCCTGAAGGTGGTGCTAAATCACTGAGCCACCCGGGCTGTCCCTATTTTTAACTTTTTGAGGAATCTCCATACTGTCTTTCACAGTGGCTGCTCTGGTTTGCATTCCCATCAACAGTGCAAGAGGATTCCCCTTTCTCCACATCCTTGACATCATCTGTTTCTTGTGCTGTTGATTTTAGCCATTCTGATAGATGTCAGGTGATATCCCACTATGATTTTGATTTGCATTTTCCTGATGAGTGATGTAGACATCTTTTCATGTGTCTATTGGCCATCTGGATGTTTTCTTTAGAAAAGTGTGTATTCATGTCTTCTGCCCATTTTTAAGTGGGTTGTTTTTTAGATTGTTGACTTTGATAAGTTCTTTATAGATTTTGGATACTAACCCTTTATCAGATACGTCATTTGCAAATATGTTCTCCCATTCTGTGCTTGCTTTTTAGTTTTGTTGATTGTTTCCTTTGCTGTGTAGAGCTTTTTATTTTGATGTAGTCTCAATGGTTTATTTATTTATTTATTTTAAAGATTTATTTATTTATTAGAGAGACAGAGAGAGAGAGAGAGAGAGAGAGAGAGAGAGAGGCAGAGACATAGGCAGAGGGAGAAGCAGGCTCCATGCCGGGAGCCTGACATGGGACTAGATCCCGGATCCCAGGATTGCGCCCTGGGCCAAAGGTAGGCGCCAAACCGCTGAGCCACCCAGGGATCCATCAATGGTTTATTTTTGCTTTTGTTTCCCTTGCCTCAGAAGATCTACCTTGAAAAAAGTTGCACGATTCATGTCCGAGAAATTACAGCCTGTGCTTTCTTCAAGGACTGTTTGGTTTCCTGTCTTATGTTTAGGTCTTTAATCTGTTTTGAATTTATTTTTGTGTATGGTGTAAGAAAGTGGTCCAATTTCATTCTTTTGCAAGTGGCTGCCCAGTTTTCCCAACACCATTTGTTGAAGACTTTTTTTTTTCCCCCATTGGGCATTCTTTCTTGCTTTGTTGAAGATTAGTTGACCAGAGTTACGGGTTCATTTCTGGGTTCTCTATTCTGTTCCATTGATCTGTGTGTGTCATTTTGTGCCAGGACAATACTGTCTTGATCCCTACAGCTTTGTAATACAGCTTGAAATCTAGAATTGTGATGCCTCCAGCTCTGCTTTTCTTTTTCAGGATTGCTTTGGCTATTCAGGGTCTTCTGTGGTTCCGTACAAATTTTAGGATTGTTTGTTCTAGGTCTGTGAAAAATGCATGTAGTATTTTGATAGGGATTCCATTAAAGGTGTGGATTATTTTGGGTAGTATAAACATTTTAACAATACTTGTTTTTCCAATCCACAAACATGGAATGTTTTTCCATTTCTTTACATCTTCCTCGATATCTTTCATAATTATTCAATAGTCTCCAGAATACAGATCATTTACCTCTTTGTTTAGGTTTATTCCTAGATATCTTAATGGTTTTTTGCAGTCATAAATGGGATCAATTCCTTGTTTCCTCTTTCTGCTCTTTCATTTTTGGTGTGTAGAAATGCAACATATTTCTGTACATTGATTTTTTTTATGTCCTGTGACTTTGCTGAATTCATGTATCAGTTCTAGCAATATTTTGGTGGAGTCTTTCACACTTTCTACATGGAGTATCATGTGTGAGTAGTCAAAGTTTGACTTCTTGTTGATTTGGATGCCTTTTATATCTTTTTGTTGTCTGCTGAGGCTAGGACTTCTTTATGTCTTCTCTAATCTTTATTCATTCCTGGTTTTGGGTTTACTTTTATTTTTTTTTAATAGTTCCATAGAGTGTAAATTTAGGTTGTTGATTGAGATCATTCTTTTATAATACATTTTTTACAGCTATAAATTTCTAGGTATTGCTTTAGTGCATCCATTTGTTTGATATGTTTTTTCATTCATCTTATTTTGTAGTTTCTTTGTGATTTTTTTTCCGCCATTGTATGTTTACATAGTTTATAATTTCCCTTCTGTTACTGATTTATAGTTTTGTTCCATTGTAGTCAGAGTAGATACTTCATACAATTTTGAACTTCTGAAATTTATTTAACTATGGCAGATAATCATCCTATCATGGAGAATGTTCCTTGGGTACTTGAAAGCTGTTTATATTCTTTTCTTCCTTCCATTTTATTTTAAATAGATACTTTAAGTAATCTCTACACCTAGCATGGAGGTAGACTCTTTTAAAAAAAAGATTTTATTTATTTATTCAAAGGGACACAGCTAGAGAGAGAGGCAGAGACACAGGCAGAGGGAGAAACAGGCACCATGCAGAGAGCCTGACGTGGGACTCGATCCCAGGTCTCTAGGATCATGCCCTGGGCTGTAGGCGGCGCTAAACCGCTGTGCCACCGGGCTGCCCAGGAGGTAGACTCCTAAAACAGTCACGTTCTACCGACTGAGCCAGGCTCCTCTCTTCCTTTCATTAAAAAAAGATTAAAAATTATTTATCTTAAAAATAATTATAGATTTGCAAGAAGTAGCAAAGAAAAATACAGAGAGCTCTTACATCCCTTAACGCAGCCTTCCCTAATGTTAACATCTTGCATAACTATAGTATAATATAAAAAGGAACTTACATTGACACTATTATTAATTCAGTTTATTCAGATTCACCGTGTGTGTGTGTGTATGTGCGTAGCTCTGCATGTTTTATTCTACCTGTAGCTTTGTGAAACTACCACCACAGTCAAGATACAAAACTGTACCACCACTGCAAGGCCTCCTTGTGATACTCCCTTATAAACTGTACCATGAGTGTCCTTGCCCTCTGACCCCTAATCTCTGGCAGCCATTTATCTTTTCTCATTCTCTGTAATTTTATTTCAAGAATAATGCATACAAATGATATCATACAGTATATAAATTTTTGAGGTTAGTTTTTTTTTTTTTTTTTTTGCTTAGCATAACTCCCTTGAGGTTCATCCAAGTTATTGGTTGTTGTATGTATCATTGAGTAGTATTCTGACACACATTTCTGCTGTACCACAGATTGTTCAACCATTCATCCTTTCAATTGATTTTTGGTAGCTTCCCTTTTTTGATATTACAAATCTGCTCAAAATATTTGTATACAAATTTCTTTCTTTTTTTTTTAAATAACGATTTTATTTATTTATTCACGAGAGACACAGAGATAGGGAGAGGCCTAGGCAGGGGGAGAAGCAGGCTCTTTGTGGGGAGCCTGATGTAGGACTTGATCCTGGGACTCCAGGATCACGACCAGAGCCAAAGGTAGAGGCTCAACCACTGGGCCACCCAGGTGCAAATATCTATGCTTCTCTAAGTTCTGGGATAGATGCCCAAGGTCACTATTGTTGTATCCCATTTATATTTTAAAAGAAATTGCTAAATTGATTTCTAGAGAGTGGTTGTACTAGTGTCCATTCCCATGAGTAGTATAGGAGTGATCCAGTTTCTCTGTCCTTACTAGCATTTGTTATTAACACTATTTTTTATTTAGCCATTCTGATAAGTATGCAGATATCTCATTGTGTGTTAATTCTCAATTCTCATTTTCCTGAGGGTAATTATGTTGAACATTTTTCATATACTTATTTGCCATATGTACTAGTAAAATACGTATTCATGTTTTTTGTTCACTTTCTAATTTGAATGTTTGTTTTATCAATGTTGACTTTTGTGAGTTCTTTTGTACATTTTATTTATTTATTCATTCATTCATTCATTCATTCATTCTTTTGTACATTTTAAAGCAAGTTCTGTGTCAGGTATGTGGTTTACAAATGCTTTCTGCCAGTTTGTAATTTGTCCTTTGATCATCATAACAGTGCCTTTTGTAGAACAAAAGGTTTCAAGTTTGGGTCTAATTGATCAATTTTTCCTTTTATGCCTATGTGCTATTGATGTCAAATAACTGTTTGCCTAGCCCAAGATAGCAAAGATTTTCTTGTATATTTTTATCCTAAGAGTTTTTTAGTTGTACATATTTAAGTCTATAAACTTAACACCTTAGATTAAAATCACCTCAAAATAGATTAGTTTGAAGCTCTCTCTCTCTCTCCCCTTTTTTTTTTTTTTGGCCTATGGATGATCCTCGCTTTTCCAGCATGAGTTGTTGGAAAGGTTGGCCTCCTCCATTGAATTACTTTAGCACTTTTATCAAAAATCAATTTGGTATATTTATATGGGTTTATTTGTGGGTTCTCTTTTCTTTTCCATTGATTAGTATCACACTGACTTGAGTACTATAGTTACATAGTAACCTTTAACATTGGGAATTGTGTATCCTCCCACTTTATTCTTCTTTTTCAAAATTGTCCTGGCTATTTAGAATTGAACATTTCTTTTCAAATAAATTTTAGAATGAGCTTTTTGATGCCTAGGAAAACCTGGTTGGGATTTGGCAGGAATTGCCTTAAATATATAGATCAGTATGGGAGGAATTGGCATCTTTTCTATGTTGTCTTCTAGTTGGTGAACAGAGTATGTGTCAACAGTTATTTAGATATTTCTTGAAGCATTTTGTTTTTTCAGCATATAGATCCTGTATGTGTTTGGTTAGATTTATACCTAAATATTTTCTTTGGACTGTTGGTAAATGTCACTGTGTTCTTGATTTTGGTTTCTAGTTATTCATCTTTATATTATGCAGTTGATTTTTGTATGTTAATCCTATGTCCTGTGACTTTGCTTCAGTTATTTACTCTAGGAGTTATTTTTGTTTTTGGTAGATTTCTACAAGTAGAGAAGGTTTTATTCACTTTTTATCTGTATGCCTTTTCCACCATTTTAAAAATTTACAAGTTAATATTTACTGAATATGCCTCCATGGTGCCACTGTAAATACTTCTGCACAGGTCGGTAGTACATCAGTGTTGCAAAATCCAGTGGACACTTTTCACTTTTTAATCCTCACCCAACTGTGATAGTTGATACTTTTAATCTCTCTCTGAAAACTTCACTTTCTATGGCTCCTCTGATTGTTTCCCTATATTTCTGGCACCCTTTCTCTGGCCTCTCTTGTGACCTTTTCTGCCACCCATCCCAAAATTTATATTAGTTTCCTGGGCTTTCAGTATTTTAATCCTGTCTTTGGATAATTTTATTTCCTATGGATTTAGTTATTATGTGTTGTTAATTCATAAAATCCTACCTTGAAGTCCAGTCTCATTTTCTGAGCTTCAACATCAAGAGCGAAGATCTTTCTTGGCTTATATAACCCATGGAATGTTCCATATTAATCTTAAACCGAAATACTTTCCTCCTTTTATATTATCTATTTCAGTGATCAATTCCACTATTTACTTTCAATCCAAACTAGAAACTCTGAAGTCATCCTTAACTTTCTACATTGCTTTTATTCCATTATTCATCAGTCTCTGGATTCCACTGATATACTATGTCTTGAATATAGATATTTCAGTCATCACTAGTACTTCTCTCCAAACCATTTTTCACACTGCCTTCAGGAATGAATGAGATTCCTAAACTGTAGACCTGATGGCTTAACTCTTTGCCTAAAATTTATTTATGGCTATCCTCCTGTTGCTTCTGTAGTTCTCAATCTTTTTAGCCCAGCTTCCTGGATCACTTTCTCTTCTCTCATATTTGTTTCTCTGAATCATTTTGTAGTACATCACACTGACACTGTATTGATTACCATCGTACCTAAAGAAATGTAACATATAAGTTCATTTATGGATAGGGATAATAGACAATAATAATTTATCTGAGTATCATTTTTAAAAGATTTTATTCATTTATTCATGAGAGACACACAGAGAGAGGCAGAGATACAGGCAGAGGGAGAAGCAGGCTCTCCTTGGGGACCCTGTTGTGGGACTCAATCCCAGGTTTCCAGGATCACGCCCAGGGCCAAAGGCGGTGCTAAACCTCTGAGCCACTTGGGCTGCCCCAAGATAAGTTTATGTATAGTTTGATGTTTGTAAGATTTTATTTGAGAGAGAGAGAGAGAGAGTGAGTGTGTGTTCATGTGTGAATGAGGAGGTGGGGCTGCATCGGACAGAGGAAGAGCGAGAGACAGAATCTCCAGCAGATTCTGCACTGAGCTCTCCATGGAGCCCATTGGGGACTTGATCTCATGACTTTGACATCATGACATGAACCAAAACCGAGTTGACCCTAACCAGCTGAGCCACTGAGGCACCCCTACTTTTACTTCAATAAACTGCTTTGTTCTTTTTTTATTTTTAAAGATTTTATTTATTTATTTATGAGACACCCAGACAGAGAGAGAGAGGCAGAGGCAGAGGGAGAAGCAGGCTCCATGCAGGGAGCCCAATGCAGGACTTGATTCCGGAACTCCGGGATCAAGCCCTGGGCCTAAGGCAGGTGCTAAACTGCTGAGCCACCCAGGGATCCCTACACTGCTTTGTTCTTGCTTTAAAAAAAAAAAAAAAAAAAAAAAAAATATATATATATATATATATATATATATATTTATTTATATATATCTAGAATCTTTTATTGTGGCATGTATAAACTTAAAATTTATGCCATATGAAAACCGAACTTGACATAAACTGGATTTTTGGTTAAATAAAAAAATAATTAAACTTACTGAGGAAGTTTTATTAACTTTTTATTTTTTATTTATGATAGTCACAGACAGAGAGAGAGAGAGAGAGAGAGAGAGGCAGAGACATAGGCAGAGGGATAAGCAGGCTCCATGCACCGGGAGCCCCATGTGGGATTCAATCCCGGGTCTCCAGGATTGCGCCCTGGGCCAAAGGCAGCCGCTAAACCGCTGCGCCACCCAGGGATCCCACTGAGGAAGTTTTAATTACTGTTTACCATGTTGGATGTTTTAGAGGGGTCCTGTTGTATTTGTTTTATCCTTGGGAAGTTTTTTCCTTTAATCCTTGGGAAGTTTTTCCCTTTTGAGCTGAAAATGGTATTTTCATTCTCTCATAGCTCTTCTATCTTAGGAAGAAAAGTCACATTTGGATTTAAACAAGTAATGAAGTTTTTATTTTTATGAAGGACTTTCTAAGAATGTTATGAATGAATGAAAATATGGGGTTGTAATAGAAGTGCCAGTACAACCTCAATTATAGTGTTCAGTGTTGTGGACACTATAATTTATATGTTTAAATGCTGCAGACAGAAAACAATACTGGTTTGATACTTTGCAGCTTGCTGGTGGTTGGTTGCATGTTCTCTTTCCTTTTTTAGCCTTAAGGCATCTCAGTGTGTTGTCTGGCATTAACAATAATGAAGAACAAAGACTGCAGCTTCTTAGTTTTTACTTCTGTTTGGTTCAAAGGCTAGTCTATAGGTTCCCTTTCAATGCATAAAATGCAGTGGTTCCCTGATTTTCCTTCTGATGGTTAGATACTGCTAATTTTCTTTTTTACTTGAACTTGTTCATTATGTCATGATTTTTTTTTTTAAACTTGAGATATCTAGTACATAGAAAGTACTAAGTCTGTATTTGAACTGAGTTTTCTATAGACAGAGTTGGGTTTTACTAGTCTGACAGTCTGCTTATTAATTGGAGTGTTTTAGGTAGTGTATATTTTATGTGGATTTTAGTAAGGTTGGTCTTTTTTTTTTTTTTTTTTTTTTAGTAAGGTTGGTCTTAAGTTCTTAAGTTGAATGTCTTTGTTTTCTGCTTGTCTCATCGAATTCTTTTCCTGCCTTTTTTGCATTTGCTGAGTATATTTGAGCAATCCATTTTATCTTTGTTACTGGTTTATTTGCTATCTCTCCATTTTTTAGTCATTGCTTTGGGGTTAATAATATGCATGTTTAACTTATATCACCTAGTTTCAAGTAACAATATACCACTTCATGGGTAATATAAATATTATTCTTTAGTATGCTTACAACGGTATGCTTCTCTTTATCCCCTGCCATAATTTGTGCTAATGTTGTTTTAACTCTTCTATATATGTTATAAATTTGCAATATGTTGCATATTTGCAATATGTTATAATTGCTTTGAACAGTTTTTGTTTTAAGAAATTAAAAAATAAGGAAAAAGTGTTCTATTTACCCATATACTTTGGCATTCTTGATTTCTTTATATCAAAGTTTTCATCTAGCAGCATTTTATACTTGATGAACTTCCTTGAATAATTTTTGTAGTCCATTTCATCTTGCCATAGATTCTTTCAGTTTTTGTTCATTTGAGAAAGTCTTTGCAGCTTTCTTTGCTTAATAATTCTGATTGCTAGATATAACCATTGGGTTAACTCCTGTTTATCTGCTTATGCCTACAGCTTTTCTAATAGCAACCCTATCATTTCTAATTTAAAGAGACAGCAAGAGTTGGAATGAGAGAAAAATGGTTAACTATAAGATGAAAGGATTTTGGTGAGAGTAATAGAAAGAGCTTAAAGTAATTCCTTTTTTGAACTCTTTCAAGACTTTAACAAACTCTGTCAAAAAATTTTCATTTTTTAAAAAAGCTTATTTATTTATTTATTCATAGAGACACAGAGAGAGAGAGAGAGAGAGAGAGAGAGAGAGAGAGAGGCAGAGACATAGGCAGAGGGAGAAGCAAGCACTATGTAGGGAGCCTGACGTGGGACCCATCCAGGGTCTCTAGGATCACGCCCTAGGCTGCAGGCGGCACTAAACCGCTGCGCCGTGGGGGCTGCGCAAAATTTTCACTTTTGATAAGCGGTTTGTCCTTAAGAACTTTAATTTCCTCATTTGTTAAATCACAGTATCTCATAGGATGTTTGTAATGATTATAAACAATGAATTAAAGCTTCTTGCATTGTTTTTATTCATAAGTGTTATACTGTAAAATAATATTCTACGTATTATCTGTTTGCTTTAAAAAAAATTCCTTTATAAATAATGTTCTAAAGTCAAGGACTCTTTCTTTTCTCACTTATGCAGGAGATGGCAGTTGATACCATTGTACAGAGTATCCTGAATGTGATCCTGTATCCTCTCCATTCTATTTTACTATCTTCAGGATCTTTTTTTATGTCTACACTGAATGGAGTCTCTTCCTGTCTCAGTTTGCTCAACAACACTTACTCTTTAACGTACTATAATCTGGCTTCTTCCTTTACTACTCTGATAGAACTACTCTTTCAAACTTCAGTAATAATCTGTAAATATTACTATTAAGTTAACTTTGGTCTAATTTGAGATGATTATAAATACTGTAATATTCAGATTTGATATCTTTTTGGTGGAGAATTAAATTTACTCACGTTGTCCAAATATGGAGTAATTTTAAGGAGAGACTCTTGTTTGGTGTTGATGGTTACTTTGTGTATTCGCATGCACGGAGGTGCTGTTGATGATCAATATTCAGTTGTTGAGTTCTTCCTGAAGTTTAGGCTTATGCTTATTTAACAGTGCAATCTTCAGCTTTCCTGATAGGTTTTATTGTTTGCCTCAACTTGTCTAAATGCAGACATCCCTGCAAATTAGATCTTTCTGGATTTTTGTATCATATTTAGTAACACCATTATTGCCTCTGAATTGCTTTTGTTTTATAGGGAAAATAGGAAATATGATTGAGTATAAATAAAATTATTGTAATATCTTCCTTGCAAACAGCAGTGTGATAGGGGAAAATATTATTTAGGATTTTCTGTATTTAAGTAGTTTATGTTAAAAGAAAATTTTCATATACCAGAGAAATGCCAATGAAAGATTGTATACACCTTTATGAAATAAATTATTTTTCTTTTTCAAATTAGACAGAGTGTAGGCTGTGAAAAACAAGCTTATTAAAATATAAATTATAATTCTTTAATAGAAAGAAATACATTGTTTTCTTATAACAGTTAAAGCATTTACATCCTAACTATTGTTTAAAGTATGAGTATATGGGACTCCTGGGTGGCTCAGCGGTTGAGTGTCTGCCTTTGGCTCAGGTGTGTTCCTGGAGTTCCAGGATCGAGTCCTACATCGGGTTCCCTGAATGGAGCCTGCTTCTCCTGCCTGTGTCTGCCTCTCTTTCTGTGTCTGTCATGAATAAATAAATAAAATCTACACCCCCCCCCCCAAAAAAAAAAAACTGTATGAGTATAAATGGAAACTTAAGTATAACATAGATGTTACGGGGTTTCAGATATAAAGTAAACAAGTGTTTCTTATTGAAACAGAAATATGGTAAACATAGCTGTTGATTTTTTTCCTTTGTTCTCCACCCCCTGCCCCCCCTTTTTTTGAAAGCAGCATATTACACCACTTCTTTAGGAGTGAAAGTCCCTTTCATACCTAAAGCAAAAAGAGTCGTCATAATATAATAATAACATATTATATATATTTATTCACATTTTTAAAAAATTTTTATTTATTTCTTACTATTCATTTATGATAGTCACAGAGAGAGAGAGAGGCAGAGACATAGGCAGAGGGAGAAGTAGGCTCCATGCACCGGGAGCCCGATGTGGGATTCGATCCCGGGTCTCCAGGATCGCGCCCTGGGCCAAAGGCAGGCACTAAACTGCTGCGCCACCCAGGGATCCCTATTATATATATTTATAATAAAACTTAAGAATTTGTGAGTTTTATACTTGGTAATGTTGTTATGGTACATAATTAAACACTTTTTAGCATTTCTGTCATTCCTTTAAAACCTTTAAATTTTTTTTTTTAAGATTTTATTTATTTATTCATGAGAGATACACACAGAGAGAGAGGCAGAGACATAGGCAGAGGGAGAAGCAGGCTCTATGCAGGGAGCCTGACTTGGGACTCGATCTCAGGTCTCCAGGATCACGCCCTGAGCGGAAGGTGGCGCTAAACCGCTGAGTCACCCAGGCTGCCCTAAGACAGATGTTTTAAAGCTGGGGTTATTATACGGTGGTCCATTGTCCTACCACCTGTTTTGGTAAATAGAGGTTTTTTGAAACATAGCCCATCTTATTTGTTTACATATTGTCTATGGCTGTTTTCATGTTTCAATGGGCAATGGCAGAATTGAATAGTTGGAACAGACTATATAGATTGTAAACCCAAATTTTTATTGTCTGGACCTTTATAGAAGAAGTCTGCCTACCCTCGTTTTATAGTATGTGATCATCCAAATATTGACATTAAATTCCATTTAAAGCATAAATACTATATATTGCCTTTTCCAATTGATATGATAGGAATTTGCATGTTTGTGAGTACTCAAAATTTAGAGAGCCTGCAGACATTTATGCTGAGTTGACATTGTCAGTGTGAACAGTATAGTTGTTGTGTATATTTATATTTATGTGGAAATAGATAATTTGGAAAGGTAAAGCACTATTTAGTGTTAAATTGTCAGATACCTTGGTTAAGTAATACCCAAGTAATTTGAGCTCTTAAAGTATATTTTCTTTATTTGGAGACAGGAAGAAAACAAGTTAACACTGAATGGTTAGAAATTAAGTTATTAGAATATATGTGTGTGTGTGTGTGTGTGTGTGTGTGTGTGTTTTCATTGTAGTATGAGGCAGGAATATGGCTAACTACTTTTTTGTACTATTTGAATAGTCTTTCTTCCCCAATGATTTATAATACCAACTCTGTCCTATTCATAGGACATTCTGTTATTCATATCTATCTTGATATGTTTCTGGGCTCTCTTCTATTTATTTAAATTTAATATAGTTCTATAATCATACTCCTGAAGGGGGGGCCATGGCTGAAGGCGGGGCCATGTCTCTGCTTCTCTGTGGAGTGTGTGTGTGTGTGTGTGTGTGTGTATACATATAGATATTGTTTGTTCATATCCCTCTGTGAGGATTTTAATACATTTATTTTAAAACCTAAGTCTGTTCTAGAAGATTAATAATACTGTGAATGTCATTGATTTCTTCAGCTGTTTTGGCATTAGATTGCTTTGTGCTTTTTAGAATAGTGGTTGTAAGGTTGTTTTGAGTAGGGTCACTATCTGTTTTGCCACCTTTTCTCTCTCAAGCCCTTTTGCTCATCCCTTCTTGTCTAGTAGAAGTTAACCTGTTCTGGCTGTCCTCTGGAGCCAAGTCTTATTTTGGCAGTTTTGGGCTCCTGGGTGTTGATATTGGGTGATACAGAGTTACTTGTGTCAATTCTTATTTGTGAGGTTTGTTTTCTCTGACTCCCTTGCCATGCGGCTTCATGTTAAGTTCTAGGCAACAGTTGGCAGTAGCTCTTTTTGGCCACTTTTCAAGAATTGGTTGTTTTACTACATTATTGGTTTCAAGTGTTAAGCCTGGTAATGGTCTCTTGCCATACTTGGACCATTTTGAGTCCTCTTTTTTCCTCACCTGGCTCAGTCCACTCTTATACCTTGAGCATAACTGGATCTCTTTTTCAGTCTGACTCACTGCTTTGAACCTGGCTAAATTTTTTTCTTTAAACTTTATTGTTAGCATCCCTCAGCCCTAAATGTTTCCACTTATCCAGTCTGCCATATTTTTAGGAGTGTTAATCCTTATCTTTTTTTAAATTGGAAATCTAGTAGCTTTAAATACTGTTTCTGTTTGGGATGAGCCCTACATCTTTATTTCCAGTTGCTGTTTTGATCTTGACGTGTACATATTCAATTCCCTTGTGGACATACAACACCCTTGGTGTTGATGTGCATTCACCAGAAATGCCACATATTCCAAAATGAGCATACTATTTATTATAAAATTAGATTTATCAAATCAGGTGGTTACTTCCTGTGTAGTCAGGAGCTTAGAGAGCAGTGTCATCCTGTATAGTTCATGGTCAAGCATCACTATGCCCTGAAATTTCCAAAGCTCATTAGCATCATTTTGCAAAGTTAGAGTAGTTATAAAAGTTCATGTTTCACTTTTTAGACTGAGAAGATGGTAGTTTTGTTGACTAAATTAGGATGTAAAGGACAGAGGATTTTTTTTATTTTTGGAAATGGGGGTAAGGGAAAGAGAACAGCCATTTGCAGAGGTTTTTTTTTTTTTATGTGTTAACTTTTGAGCATTTAAAAACATTCTCATTGCTATTTCTCACATCATCTAATTTCTGGCTTTTTATAATCTGTAAATTGTTGGTGTGTCTGCTTTTGCTTTGTCACATAATCAGAAGATTCTTCTTCCTGAATGATGTACTTCATTTTGTTAATCTTCCACTCCTAAGTTTTGCTGACTCACCAGAATGTAAAATCGAGCTTAAATTTCTATAAGGAAGATATTCATGGTGGAGATAATTTACTTTAGCTTTTTTATAGCTTTATGTTTTTTTGTTCTCTCCCTAAATTGGACTACTTATTCTTTTCAATAAGACACGTGCTTTCTTCCTTCCTACCTTTTTTGGTTCAGTCATTTCCTTTTTTTTGTCCTGTAGGGCACAGTCTTTTTTAACCTCATGTCCTTTGTGGCATTTTTCTGACTAAAGCTCACTGTGATCCATTCCCTCCAAATATATGATCCTCAGTACAGTGGCATTATTTGGTCTTTTCTCATAGGGAGGAAGTAGAGCAACTCTAGTTAGGATTATCTGATTTAATACCAGTGGGATTTTGAACAATTTAATCTCTTTATGCCTTAGTATCCTCATCTTTAAATGGAGATACTTTTGCATGGGGAACAGTGTCTAATTCATAGGGTTGGTAAGAGGATTAAGAGAGATAAATATAATGTCATTAGCAGTAGGTGACACATTAGAAGTACCATAAATTAAAAAAAAAAAAAATTCTGTTTGTCTCTTTTCCTCCCCATCTGCCTTCCTTCTTTCTTTTTCTCCCTGCTTTTTGGTCTTTTTCAAGTTCAGGAAAGGGCTGATAGGAAGGGCTTTTCAGCAGACACATCTGGGTGTTTATCCCAGCTTAGTCACTTCCTGTCTTTTTTGACCTTTGGACCTCTTAACCTCTCATTCCCTCATCCTTAAAATACTTGAGGCCTGGTCTGGTGTGTATAAGTATTCAGTAAAGGTCATTATTGTTTATTTTGTGACGTACATGATTGCTGACTAACTTATATTGCTCTTAACCTTTTTATACATATAAAGATTGTTCCTCAAGTAGGTAAGTAAAATACCCGCCAGATAAGGGTATCATCTGTTTTTGTTACTTACTTTCTCTCTAAGTGTCAACACCTGCATACACATTGATCAGGTCTTTCTTGCTGAAAGAAGTTATGCCTAAGAAAACTATAGTTTTATTAATCTACTCAAGCACCCAATCCCCTGTCCGCCTTTGTGAATTCTGGTAAAAATTAAATAGTAAAATGTCTTTTGCCAGAATGCTTCTTTATATGCTTTTGTTCTTTCCTCTATTAATTTCTGCCTCTTTCACCTTCCAAATATGAGTGGGTCTAACAAATTCAGTCCACCGCCTGAAAAGAGAGGAGGAGAGGTTGGCAATATGATACACGCTTAGTGATACAATGGAAGGAGATGTCCTAGGCAAGAATATAGGGCAGATGTTCCTTGAATGTATTGCAGTCAACCACAGTTTTCTGGCTGGGTAGTATCTGGGTCAGGTGGCTGTGTATGTGTGAAAAGAAGGCAGGAGAAAGATGTTAATCTGGGATAAATGGCTTTGGTCCTGTTACTTGAGTAGCATGGATCTCAAAGATAGAAGACAGGCCCCACCACACAGTGTGTTTACAGTTAGAAGTGATGTCTTTCATTATTTAAATGTGGCCTAATGAATGTTCAGCTTCAGCCTATCATATTAGCTATTTCTTCTTTTGGGAGGATCAAGCAAAGGAATGTAAGGGGGCATAACTCTCTTCTTCTCGACCTTGGGAGAGAAGATGGAAGCAGTCTCTTGTGTGGGCTGAAGTTGATGTGTGAAGAGATTGTGCCTACATACCCTGGGATCACACTATGAGCCAAAAGCAGATGCTCAATCATTGAGCCACCCAGGCGTCCTCTCTGAGAGATTCTTTATTGCATTTGACAATTGCCAGTATATTTGCTACTGGAGAGGATAAAGATGCTTGTCCCTACGAGTTCTGCAATAGTTCATTTGCAAGGCCCTCATTCTATTTCAGTAGTTTTTGGTGACCATAGCTTCCAGATAAGCTAGTCCTTTTCTGCTTATCTGCATGCCACAAGGCTGAAGGGCATAAAGCACATCACTTTTTTTTTTTAAAGATTTTATTTATTTATTCATGAGAGACAGAGAGAGAGAGAGAGAGAGAGAGAGAGAGAGAGAGAGGCAGAGACACAGGCAGAGGGAGAAGCAGGCTCCATGCTGGGAGCTCGATGCGGAACTCGATCCCGGGACCCCAGGATCGCGCTCCGGGCCAAAGGCAGGCGCCAAACCGCTGAGCCACCCAGGGATCCCCTCACTTCTTAATTCTACTTTTTAACTTTTTTCCTTCAGTTTTTTTGATCTTTAGCCTCTTTGTCTATTTTTAAATAAGGAATTAGAATGATTCAGCCACCTGTTTTAAGTCATGTCCTCAATCTTATTCATATCATTATGAATCTGGGAGTTGACGGGTTTCAAGTTTTAATTGACTCCCCCTGATGAGGGCTGAGGTGAAAAGTATGCAACCTGATCCTATGATCTGTCAGTATGTAAGTAATGGATCTATTTACATACAGTGTTCACCACATTTTCTGTTAGGAACTTTTGTAAGGAAATGACATTCTTGCTTGTTTCATGAGGAGCAAAGGGCAGTATTTTCAGAAATAGCTATGTGGTCCCCAAGAGAAAACATTCTTTTGCCATGAAATATACTTACCAGACATTTTGTGAAAAATTGCAGCCTAAATAAGAAAGATGTAACTGTAATGTGTTTGGGGTTAAAAATTATCTCAAAACATTTTAGCTAGTTATTTTTGAGAACAGGGTTTCTTTTAGTAGAAATTAGAGACTTTCGATGAAGCAAAATGTGTCCAAAGTGATGCATACTGGTTAGAAGCAGATGGTGAACTCAAAATGATGGAAGGAATTCCAGTTTTAATGGTAAATATTATAATTCTTGTTTTGCTTTATTTTTATTTAACGGGATAGGATTTGAATGGAAGGTGACTTATAATTGATACAATTAAAATGTAATGGAAATGAAAACAAGTTCAGGTTATCAAAAGGATTACTTTCTAATTATATATACAACTTTATTTCCTAACCATAATTAAGAAGTATTTGTATTTGGGGGATCCCTGGGTGGCTCAGTGGTTTAGCGCCTGCCTTTGGGGCAGCGTGTGATCCTGGAGTCCCGGGATCGAGTCCCACGTCAGGCTCCCTGCATGGAGCCTGCTTGTCTCTCTGCCTCTTTCTCTCTCATGAGTAAATAAATAAAATCTTAAAAAAAAAAGAAGTATTTGTATATGTATATTTGGTAATGTTTGTTTTATAATACAAATTCCTGTGAGTACCATGATTAATGGTCATTTTTAAAGCTCACTCAGATTTCATGTTTATTATAAATTTGGTCAATCAAATTATTTAGTTTTTTGAATAATAATGGGTAGTTCATAGGGAAGCTTTATGCAGTGTGTTTTTTTTTTTAACTCTTTGAAATCTTATATTTAGTCTATGCACTTTACCCTTTTTTTTGCTGCTAATAACTTTTTAAAAATAAAAATAACTTGTTCTTTTGCTTAAAAATGTTTGTCATCTCATATGTGGCAGATTTATTGGACTGCAGTAGTTTTAGTGCATTTTGGCTGGAATGTTTATTATGACATCACTGTAATCTATATACAGTATGTGATTTCAGATGGTTTCAGTGTTAAATATTTTTATAATTACGCTAGTTTTGGCAGTTCACTTGGAACTTTTCCACGTTTCTTTAATGAATATGTTTTACTTCTGGGCTTTTGAGACAACCATATGTTTCAAAAATTAATAGTGTGCTTTTAATGTTAACGCTGTGCAGAAGTGTATGACTACAAACATTTTTAAGGATGTAAGCTGAACTAAAAGTGACTACAGTAAGTTTTTATTCACAGTAGTGGTCTTTTAGTATTTAGAGATGATAACACTCCCCCCAAAAAACAGAAGATGTCATTACAAAGATTGAATAGTGAAGTTGTTTTGTGGACTGAAACATAGTGAAGTTTGTTTTGCATTAATTTAAAATGAACATAAGTTCATGTGAAAATTTTTTCTTTATGATAACAAAACTTTTACTTTCTGCTTGTATTGAAGTTTCAAACAAATTTTTTTCTTTATTACTATATCCCTAGTGTTGAAGCCATGTTATTTTGTAAAAGATTTATCTTCTTTAATTGTTTTATTCTCTTGGTGTGGTATTGAATAAGAATTTTTGTGGTCTAAAGGTCTTACTGTTCTTATTCTAGTATCCTATTGGTAAATTTAATGGTTTTTCTTTTTTTTTTGGTTTTCCTTTTTTTATCTTTAAATTTTCTTTTCAAATATGTAAAATAGAAAAACCTATTTCCTTACCCTTCTTGTGTTTTAAAATAGTTTTATTAGTGATTAATGAATTGATGAGGCACGGTACACCATTGGCTATCTTTTGTATTGATACTTTTTTTTTAAAGAGGGGTAGAGGGGGCGAAGAGAGAGGGGAAAGAGAATCTTAAGCAGGCTCCACCCCCAGCATGGAGCCTAACGTGGTGCTCCAATCTCACAACCCTGAGATCATGACCTGAGCCGAAATCAAGGGTCAGAGATTTAACTGACTGAGCCACCCAGGTGCCCCTATATCTCGACCTTTGAATTCTCCTCATATGTACCTTTCCTTTAGGCAAAATGTGCTCTTTTATCCCAAAAATAGGAATAAGAAGATGCCAGATGAAGGATGACTGGGTGGCTCAGCAGTTGAGCATCTGCCTTTGGCTCAGGACGAGATCCTGCGGTCCCTGGATCGAGTCCCACATCGGGCTCCCTGCAGGGAGTCTGCTTCTCCCTCTGCCTATGTCTCTGCCTCTCTCTCTGTGTCTCTCATGATTAAATAAATAAAACCTTAAAAAAAAAAAAAAAAAAAAGAAGATGCCAGATGCTTTTACTTTATTACTAAGCCCCATCTATTTTCTCCCTGTATTGCCGGTCTTCTTGAAATAGCAATCTATGTGTATTGTTTCCACTTTTGATTTCTCATTCACTCTTTAAACTATTCATTTACTGCTCTCCTGTGTTTCTACTAGAAGTATGAAATCTCTTTTCTTATACGTTATTGGCATCCTAATTACCAAATCTCGAAACATGGCAACTAGAATGAACATCTTTATAGTTCTTAATGTTACGTTATTTTTATTGAACTGATTCATGTCTTTAGCTTCTGGTATGGTTCTCTCTTCTTAAACATTGTATACTTTGGCTTTATTTGACTAATCATTATTTCTGTACATGCTACATGCATATATACTGTTTTGCTTTTGCTTATGATTTCCCTCTATTTAGCCTCCAATCTTAACCTAAAACATTCCTATACTCACTTTTATGAGCCTGACCTCTCTAGTTCTTCCAAATAGAAGTTCTCTCTTTTTGTTCCTAACATAAAAACCATAAAACCTAGTTATATGTTTTCAATGGATTCTGAAATCCTTGAGGACAGGTATTAAACCTGACTTATCTTTGTATGTCCAACAATTAGCATATAAGAGCATTATATAAACTTACAGTTGAATAAAGGCAGGAAAAGAGTACTGTCTGCATTTATAAATAAGGGAATACATTTCAAAAATGTGTTTTGTTGAAGTTTTTGTTCTCCATATTAAAACCCAATGAAAACTTGTATCTAATGTGGATAATAATTCAGTAAACATAATTAGACTGCAAAGGAGTCTAAGGATGATTGAGATTAATCATTAAAGTGACTAAGAAGACAACTTGGATTCAAATTTAATTTAACACACAAAATACTGAAGGCCTTAACAGATAAACAGCAAGGGAGAAATTAAGACCCTTTCCATTTATTTTGTATTCAGATGGAAAGTCCTTAAACACTTCTGTTAAATAGTCGTCTTTTGCAAAAGCCATATATAAGAATTTTTTTTTAAAGATTTTATTTATTTATTCACGAGAGACACACACACAGAGGCAGAGACACAGGCAGAGGGAGAAGCAGGCTCCATGCAGGGAGTCTGATGTGGGACTTGATCCAGGGTCTCCAGGAGCAGGCTCTGGACTGAAGGGGGCACTAAACTTGCTGAGCCACCTGGGCTGCCCAAGAATTCTTTGGTGTTATCAAGTGGTTTGTTTAGATCCCAACTCAAGAAATGAAGAATTTGTGGTGTACAGTAATTGTTATTTTTAAATGCTGTTTGAGAATGCAAATCATAAGAATTGTTTGTTTATATAGATTTTTAGAGCTAAAAAATAAGCTGATCAAATTTAGTAACTGTAAGCTGTGTATATTCAACCAAGAAAACCTTTCCTAACTCTTGAATGGTGGTTGATACTTTTCTTTAAAATAATAATAGGATGACCATGAAAGCTGTGGTTCTCATTCTACGAACCGTAGTACTACTGAGAACACGAAACCATCAGTAAAACCCCGAAGAATTCAGCAGGCTGCTCCCACAGATCCTGATTTACCACCAGGTAACTTCTAATGAACTTGATAAAACTAAAATTTCACTTGTTATTAATTGTTGTAGCCTGTTGTAGAATGTACACTTTCAGTATTTAGTGTCATAAAAGACTATATTTGTGTGTACATTTGCTTCATGAAATAAGAACAGATCAAGCCCAGAGCCCTCAAAAATATCTTTCATTCAAATTTTGATGCTCTTCAGCAGGATTTTAACTTACATTTCTTTCTTACATCCTGTCCAAGCAAAGACATGCCTCTGCTTTGTTACTCATAGTCTCTTTGTTCCCTTGCTTCTTGCTAAACAGGAAAGTCACTAGATTGTTCTGAGTTTCAGGAAACTGTAGAGTTCACCAACAGGATCATAGAATTTTATAACCATCTCTTTCATTTCCTGAAGTTTTTATTTACTTGGAACAGTAGTGGCTTACAAATAAATAACAGTTCCTTAGTAACTATTTAATGAAGAAGAATAACATGATCATGACATGTCAGCTCTGTGGCCATAGTGCATTGCTACCTTTTTACAGTTAGGAATTGTTTTTATCAGTCACTTCTCTTTTGATTTTATTCATCAGTCATTTCTTTTTCTCAGAGATATAGTTGACATTGCTATATATTTGTTTTCTGTGCCAAAAGTTTGTAGGTTTTCTGTTGGTTTTAACCTAGTTAATTTTTGACAGCCTTCTGGCACCATCTACTAAGAGAGTAGAGTTAGATACAGCATTTCATAGCCCCCCTCCCTCAAATATGTTCTAAGTTACGTTTTAGTTGAACATTTTAAACTAGTGTTATAGTAATATTAATGCTGATGCTTTATATTCTTCTGAACTTAACAAGTTTTGGTAATCTCCCTGGCTTTAAATAGATTAGTTGCTATAGCTTTAAATAGATTAATTGCTATAGCTGGAGAAGGTGGTAGAGGAAGATATTTTACTTCTGAATATTTCTAATTCTTAGAGTGGTGTGGGGCAGCCCCGGTGGCGCAGCGGTTTAGCGCCGCCTGCAGCCCAGGGCGTGATCCTGGAGACCCTGGATTGAGTTCCACGTCAGGCTCCCTGCATGGAGCCTGCTTCTCCCTCTGCCTATGTCTTTGCCTCTCTCTCTCTCTCTCTCTCTCTGTCTCTATGAATAAAGAAATAAAATCTTAAAAAAAAAAATTCTTAGAGTGGTGTGATTGTTCCAGAACTTTCTAAATTTTTTCTTGCTAATTCTTGGGAAAAATCCTTGGTGAATTAAAGTATAAATTAAACTGTAGCTTGTTCTTATTAAATGGGCAACCTTTTTACCTCCCCAAATTTCTGACTACATATCCCTTCAAAACTTCCTATGTCAGCTCATTGTATTGAATCCTCTCCATTAATAAATTCTGGTGAGAATAATCATTTTTAAGTTTAACTGTTGAGTCTTGTAACACTTCTTTTTCTTTTAAGAACTTGTTTAAGATAAACTAAAAGCTTTTTTCAGTTGTTGATTTCACAGATAAAAATCTATAGGCTAACCTGCATGTACTCAAAACAGGTCCCAGACTTTTAAAAATTCTTTAGAGCCTTTAATAGAATTTAGACTGATACTCAGAATAGAGAAAATTGGTCTATTTTTTGGGAGCATTAAAAATAAAACATAAAAACATAAACATAACTGAAATAATCCTATTTTTAGAGGCATGAAATAGAACTGTATTCTTAACTACTTGAGGTAGCATTTTGATTAACATGTGCTTTGCTGCCTTGCCTAATAGGAGGACTGGTATCCTCTTTTATGCTGACATAAATCACAGTGAAGGAGTTGATTTAGGGAGTAACTGAACATGTTGGGCAATTACTGGGAGGCAGAGTAAAGTTAATCTTGCCAAAGTGGGGAAAAAAGGGATAATTTGAGAATCCAGCTGGATAATGGTAAATCATTTTATTTAAAGGTTGACTCATATGGTTATTTGAGGAATCTTTTCTGGCAACCTTGTCCTGCCTGGGAACCATATTAAGGTTCTTCCATGGTAGAAATTAATTTTTGGTCTCAAAATTTCTAGGGCAGAGTTATGGCTGTGTTTACAATTTTGGAGTTTGAGCATTTACATAGACTCAGAGATGCTTTCTGATGTTCGTGTTGCCAATGGTCCTTTGTTTTACACTCTTGAGGGATGGGTCACTTTTGAATTGGGGAAGAACATAAGTTGACATCTAATATTCTGTTTGCAATCTCTTTTCTTGGTATTTTGAATAGTCTTTTATCAGATTATGGATCCTGACCAATTAGTGCAGTAGAAGAGCAATTTAATGGGTCATAGCAAGCATTTAGAATATATGGAAAATAATAGAAAACCTCAGAGCATAAAGGCATATAGTAAAGTTATTAGTAAAGAAATGTGTGCATATGTGTAGGCTTGTGCTGGGTTATAATGTAATATTTTCTTCTGGTAGAAGGGTCAAAAGAATTTGAATAACTGATTTGAAGTATGCACGTTCTCTTTCAGTCACTGATCTATGGGCACAGGACTTTCAATTGCTGCTAAGAACAGTTTTGAATTGTGAGCTTAGCATATCCTGTAAAATATACTGATAATTCCAATTTAGAGAGAAGGTTTAAGGATGTTTTATTTATTTATTCATTCATGCTTTTATCAGTATTCTCTGCATTTTATCTCTCTGTAAAGTGAGACAACTTCTAAGCTAGATTAGCTGGATTATGTGGTTCTGTGCTCTCTGAAGTATATAGCCTTCGGCTTTTATTGAAGGTCATTTTAT
The DNA here is from genome assembly GCF_048418805.1 of Vulpes vulpes. NCBI lineage: Eukaryota > Metazoa > Chordata > Mammalia > Carnivora > Canidae > Vulpes > Vulpes vulpes. The sequence continues at coordinate 36,036,960 of NC_132792.1, read as the reverse complement.
CTAAAATGGCTTTAAGAAGATGTTGTCTTTCAAAAAAAGGATGTTGTCCTTTAATTTACTCAAGGTCTTTTAGTTAAATTTTTTTCTTATTTAATAGTTTATTTTTTAAGATTTTATTTATTGATTCATGAGAGGAACAGAGAGAGAGGCAGAAACATATGCAGAGGGAGAAGCAGGCTCCCTGTAGGGAGTCTGATGTGGGACTCCATCCCAGGACCCCGGGATCACGACCTGAACCAAAGGGAGATGCTAAACCACTGAGCCATCCAGGTGCCCCAATAGTTACTCATTTAAAATAGAATTCTACTTGTTAGGAAGCTCAGATAAACTTTGTCTTCCATTGCATGGCTTCCTCATGGCTTCCTCTTTCTTGGTTTGTCTTTCCTTTTCTTTTTACCTTTTTACCCAGAACATGTGTGTGTGTGTGTGTGTGTGTGTGTGTGTGTATACACACACACACACACACACATACACAGCTTAATAGAAATATTTAGGATATGGATAAACTTTAAAAACCATGTTGCCTACTGGGTCTGAAGTTATGACTTAGTCATTTTTGATCATCATCTAGCAAAGAGGACAGCAGTTCTTTGAAGGGCCAGTTAATAAGTATTTTAGGATTTTTAGCCATATATTTTCTCTTGCAGCTATTCCATTCTTCTGATGTAGCATGAACTCAGCCATACTAGAAAAACTAATGTATTGTGCCTATGTTCTAATAAAACATTATTTATAAAAATAGATGGCAAAGACCTCATTTTTGAGGTCTTCCTGATCTAAACAATGTTGGTTCATAATAGGCCCTTTTATGTTTACTGCACTGCACAAATACTGAACTGCATAAAATTATACAATGTTTTCTTCAGACTTCAATAATCAGTGTCCTAGGGTCATTGGAATGTGAAATAAGAAGCTACTTCAAGATTTTCTGGTCTAGCAGTTTATTTTTTTGGGATATGGACCCTTGAAAACCTGTTGTAAAAGTTCTACACCTACAATATGCACATATGAAATTGCACATAACTTTAGGATATTCACATACCTGCTGAAGTCCATCTCTAGGCTTCAGCTAAGCACCTCTGATCTAACCCACATTTTGTAGATAAGAAAATGGAAACTCATGGGGCATCTGGGTGGCTCAGTCAGTTAAGCATCTGCCTTCAGCTCAGGTCATGATCCCAGGGTCCTGGGATTGAGCCTTACGTTGGCTCCCCGCACAGTGGAGGCCCTGCCTTTCCCTCTCCCTCTGCCACTCCCCCTGCTTGTGTTCTCTCTCTCTCTCTCTCTCTCTCTCTCTGTCAAATAAGTAAAATCTTAAGAAGAAAATGGAAACTCAAATATATTGGTATACATAAGGAGAACTGATGGTAATTTAGTAGTCAAAATTTTTTTCTGCAGAAAATATTGAATATGAAATGGAAGATAATAGTTTGTGTGTTGTGTTATGCATTAGACTGCTGAGGCTTAATTTTCTGAAAAATCTCTTGAAAGGAAGTTCAATAATAATTGGGGAGTATATGAGATAATTTAGGAATATTTATAATAATGTCATCTGTTCAAGAACCTGAGCCAAGAATGTCAATGTCTTGTTATAGAAGATAGCATAATTATTTTCTTTCTGTCTGCTTGTGGAAGAGCACAAGAGTTTAAATCTATCTAATCATTATTTCTTTCTGGAACATCTAAGAGAAGATCCTGTGGCAAATGAAAAAGAAATGGATTTCACATCTTCTATTTTTTAATGCCTTTATTGTTTTAATATCTTCCATTAACATTTTTAGGAAAAACTTTTTATCCTCTAATAACAATGACACATTGTGTAAATTGTGTTAATCAACTGGTTAAATCCTCACCAGTTAGCATTAACCTAACAAAAGTGTCGTTTTCTTTATGTATCAGCACAAAGACTGTGTTCTACCAGAAGCCCAGGCTTCTTTTTTTAAGTAGGCTCCATGCTCAGCATGGATCCCAACACAGGGCTCAAACTCATGACCCTGAGATCAAGACTGAGCTGATATCAAGAGTCAGACACTTAACTGACTGAGCCACCTGGGTGTGAGGCTGTGCTGTGCCCTAGGCCAGACTTTGAGTTCTACTGCTTTCAGTCTTCTCCAGAGGACAGACTGGAGAAGATTTTTCTATTTCTTAATCCTCCCACACTGGAAGTGATACATATTCTGCTCAAATTTCACTGAGGGAAACTGTTTGCATGGACATTATGTATGGCTTAGAAGTCCTTATCTCAGCAACAATTCTCCATTCTGGAAGGGGAAGCACAAGATACTCATGGAGAGCTAGCTAGTCATTTCTGATATCCAGGTGTTTTTTTTTAATATACTGATATATTGTTCCTTTTAAAAGTAGGCTATGCTTAAAAGTGTTATGGTAATCTTCAAGATATCTAAGGTTTATATATTTATTATGGAAAAGGTGATGATTGGAGAGCTTTTATTTCATTCTAATAGATTGTATTTCAAAATAGTGCTTAGTGGCAGGCTGTTTAGTTCCCTAAATATTTCTGTGTGAATGAGAGCATGCTAGAGTGGCTCATTGAAGGCTATATTCCCTTCAAGAATTAACTGCTTAATCTGGGAGACTTTGTAAACTACTAACTACATTGCAAAGCCAAAGCCAAGAGGAGCTCTAAGGAAGCACAAGTAATGTTTTTTGGATACTAAAAGGAAAGAGTGGTTATGTTCAGGTGTGTGTGGCTTCCAAAACACACAAGTATCACAGACAGCCAGGAAAGATTGAAAATGAAAGGATGGGAAATAGCATAACAGACAAATACTATCAAAAAGTCTGTTTTTATAGCTTAAAAACCATGCAAAATGAACCTTAAGGCAAAAGCATTAACAGATATATGTAATAGATACTAAATTATAACAGGTACAGTTTACCCGCGAATATAACCGGTACAGTTTCCCCCCAAATATATGACTTTGTATGTGTCTAACAACTTGGCCATGAAATGTGATCAAGAAAATAAAATGCAATCATACATTTTATTAATTGGGATTACCAATTTTTTTCAACTTTTTATTTAAGTTTCAGTTCACATACAGTGTAATATTAGTTTTATAGGTACAGTTCAGGGGTTGAACACTTGCATACAACACCCAGTACTCATCACGACAATTGTACTCCTTAATTCCCATCACCTATTGCACCCATCCACCCACCTCCCCTCTGGTAACCATGTTTGTGCTCTGTAGTTAAGAGTCTGTTTCTTGGTTTGCCTCTTTCTCTCTCTGTCATGACAGTCAATTTTTACCATTTTATTCTCTTTTCATCACTTTGTTATATAGGAAAGCTTAATTTTAACTTTTTGTTAGCTGATACCAGTATTCAGTTGTATCTTTTGAATATTCTCTATGACCAATAGTCATCTGTGTGTAATGGCAATTTTGCATCCTTCCCTGTCAGTACTTACACTTCTTTTTTACCTTAGTTTTGTTTGGAGCTTCTGAGACCATCAAAATAATAACACTAATTGTAATGTCCACTCACTGTGAGTTTTCTTAGCTCCCACAGTAACTGCCCTGAGTTATTGTCTAGTTACCAAACCATTTTTAATTCATGTTTTATTGAACCTCCCTACTGTATGGATAAAAGAATCCTTGTTGGGGATCCCTGGGTGGCGCAGCGGTTTAGCGCCTGCCTTTGGCCCAGGGCGCCATCCTGGAGACCTGGGATCGAGTCCCATGTCGCGCTCCCTGCATGGAGGCTGCTTCTCCCTCTGCCTGTGTCTCTGCCTCTCTCTCTCTCTCTCTCTCTGTGACTATCATAAATAAATAAAATAATAAAAAAAAAGAATCCTTGTTCTTAACCTTTTAAAAAAGTTTTATTTTGAAATAGTTTCAATCTTTCAAAAAAGACAAGAGTGTTACAAAGAACTTTACCTTTAACTATTTGAGCATAAGTTGCCTATATGATGTTGCATAACCCTCAAGTTTACACCAAAACTACACTAAAATGTTTTTAGATATGGTAACCAAATCATTCAACCGTAGAATTTGATTTTGAGAACTTGGCTTCCCTGTGACATTAGGATAAATAGATTGTAGATGTTGTCTCTTTGTAACCAAAATTGGTGCATGCTATTTCATTTAAGAATATGAGGGAGATAAATAAGACCTAGTCTTTGGCCTCTAGGATTTCATTGTTTAACAGAGAAAATAATTATATACAGACATACACAAATGACAGTAGTAACATAAGCCCAAGGGAAGTGGTAGAGACAGTCTTCTTAATGTTGTGTAGGTTAGGGGACATTGGAGAAGAGCATGTAGAGGAGAGAGTTCATAGTGTTTTACCTGGCCCTGTGGGCATAGATGTATGTGCCTGAAGGATTTTGGAGGAGTGGGGTTGTGGGGTGGGGAAGAGTTGGATAGTGATAGGAATTTCTGGAAAGGTTGATTAGTAACAGGGTGTTGTTTTAGAGCCATCTAGTAGGACACCTGGTAGGTTTTTATCCCAGAGTTACCTTGCATTTTCAGGTGCTTGTGGAATAGACCTGGATTACTGTTATATTATCTGAATAGATATACTTTCAGGGACTATCTAAATATTTAGTGATCAGAGCTAGAAGATCTGCTGTTTGAGACTCTTCTGTAGCTTAGAAGTAAGTTATGGAGGATTGGGGAGATAGTGTATCATTTCTTCCAGTGGTTAGTTACTGTTTCTTTGGTATTGTATTTTTAATAAAGAAACATAGACTATGGGAATAGTTCTTAGATATTTTATTCTTTTTTTTTTAATTTTTATTTATTTATGATAGTCACAGAGAGAGAGAGAGAGAGAGGCAGAGATACAGGCAGAGGGAGAAGCAGGCTCCATGCACTGGGAGCCTGACGTGGGATTCGATCCCGGGTCTCCAGGATCGCGCCCTGGGTCAAAGGCAGGCGCCAAACCGCTGCGCCACCCAGGGATCCCGATATTTTATTCTTTAATGTTGAATTGGCTTAATCATCTCAACTTGTATGTTAATTTTATAATGAGAAACTGAGGAAAAATATAAAAAACAATCCATTAGTAGGGTTCTGTTGGTTAATATACATTTACAGTATTATGTTTCTATTAATTTGCATTAAATATTTTCTCCAGTTCTATCTTTTGAGAATTTATCTTTTGAAGGTAATAAAAACTCATGAACTCTTAAGAGGTTTTTATGAATTCCTTATTGATGACACGTTTTTCAGAAATAGGAAAACCAATATTAGTCATGCTTCTTGACTTCTTAGAAACAGGATGTTTATTTTTATTTTTAACATCTGTGTTGAGTAGTAAAAGCATGGAGGATTATACATTCTAGGATTGAAACTTCTGATTTTTAAAAATTTCTTCTGGAAGCTTAATTTGTTAAGCATTATTTTAGTATCTGCTCTCAAAAGAGTATTTATTACCTTAAATTTATTGATATTTTGTACATTAATTTTGTAGCATATGATAATTGGCACTCTAAAAGCTGCTAATAGTTTCCACATATGAGAAAAACTTTGTTGAATTACATTTCTTTCCTATTTGTATCCACTGGGGATGAATGAAGGAGTTGGTTTTGCATAGGTGTTATGGTTGAATGGATTCATTTTTTTTTAAGATTTTATTTATTTATTCATAAAGGACACAGAGAGAGAAAGAGAAAGAGAGAGGGAGAGAGAGAGAGAGAGAGAGAGAGAGAGGCAGAGACACAGGCAGAGGAAGAAGCAGGCTCCATGCAGGGAGCCTGACGTGGGACTCAATCCAGGGTCTCCAGGATCACACTCTGGGCTGAAGGCGGTGCTAAACCGCTGAGCCACCCAGGCTACCCCGTTGAATGGATTTAAATAGACTTTCTTTCAGGAGGCTTTAGTGGAGGTGTTAACAGTGTCAGTTGCTGACAGAAGTTGATTCTGTTTTGCCCAGTTAAGTTCTGAATACAAGCAGTATGGTTCATGAATTAGCTAAAATTTTAATCAGCTTTTAAATAAGTTTTATAGTGGGAGATACATTTGAATCAAGTGAAGTTTTTAATCTTTTTCTTCTGTGTTTTCTTAAAATACTGTTGAGTTTTATTTATATTTCCAATTTAATTCCTTACTAATGTATCTGTATACACATTTATTGTGTGAGAAGCTTCTGAGAATGTGGAGTATCCCATAGGAGCATAAAATTAAAAGAACAGTTTGAAGATTTTAGGCAAGCTATAGCCAAAAAGAATGTCCACCAGTTACTTCTGCTGTTTTTTTAAACTATTTGTTTCTTGTTCTTTATTTCTCTGTGTTCGCATTATGCTTTTCTTGATTCTTCCATACTTTTTCTTTTCATTGTTTTCTTTTTCCCCATCTCTTTAAATTCTATCTACATTTTTTCCTTGTTCATATTCTCTCCTCTACCTTGCTTCAGTATTATTTAGTAGTAAGTGGAAATACTTGAATCCGTTATGATGGGCATGTTTCTCCTTTCTTTCTTCCTCCCAGCCTAACTTTTGAATATTTATATGGCTCTTTAAAGTAGGAAGAGAAGATGGCTCAAAAGAAGCTTAAAGAAGTGATTCTTCTTCTAATATGTTGTAAAATGGGCATATAGTAGCATTGTTTCATTTGGGAAAATGTTTCTAAAATAGACAGAAACCAAAGTCCTGGACATAGGATTATCACTGACTGGGATCTAGTATTATGTTATTAAAAAGGTATAGTCTCTGATTTTTCTTAGTACAGGAACACTTCTAGAATTTCTTGGTAATGGTTTTTGGGGGTGGATCTGTTACTTAGCTGTGCCAGTTTTTGTAAGCCTGTCTACCTGACTGTTAGTTTCCTCTTTGCAAAATATGTTAAATGATACCCACCTATCGTATACATTAAGTTCAATAATATTTTAAGAATTATTCTTTATTGACAGACTTAATGGCTAATTGAGTCCTTTTTTCCTATTTTATAGGTTATGTGCAGAGTCTGATTAGACGAGTTGTAAATAATGTAAATATTGTTATAAATAATCTCATACTAAAATATGTTGAAGATGATATTGTTCTTTCAGTCAATATCACTTCTGCAGAGTGCTATACAGTAGGTGAATTATGGGATCGTGCATTCATGGATATTTCTGGTGAGTAAATATCAAGAAAAGTATAGATTTTTCCATTATTGAAATAGTTGTCTTGGTTTCTTAACCTTTTCTGGGCCAAAAGGCTGTTCGATAATATCTAATGAGAGCTTTATGTCTTTAGCCTTAGAAAAAAAAATATGTAAAATTTATTATACAATTAGAAGGGATTACTACAACTCTGTTTTTAGTTATAAAATCCTAGACTCTTTTTAATATTTTTAATTTTTATTCTTTCTTACCTACCACATGCCTGTTTCAAGTGTAGTATATAGCATTTTGCAGTGCTGTAGGTTTGTAATAGAAATAGTTAAAATTTTTGATGTATTTGAAGGAGGAAGAGGAAAATGTTGCCTTTGTATTGCTCACTAATGGCAAAATAATGTATCTGACTGGTTTATGGTTTAGGCTTGTATATTCCAGAGCATATTTGGAACTGGAAATCCTACATTTCCTTTAGGAGTATCCTAAAGCCTCTATTATATGCCATAATCTCCTTATGCTTGCATTAAAAGAACTATTAAGTAATATAACTTTAGTAACTACCATTTACTTACTACTATTTGATTATGTTTTACATGGTAGGCATTGTGCTAAGAATTGAAAAATACAGGTGTCAAAGAGACCCTGCTTTTTTTCGGAAGAGATATTAATAAATCATAATATTTGTTAGTATATGTTCTGATAGGGTAAGGAGTGGGCATGTTTTGAAAATATAGTGAGAAGACTATTTTTAGCACCTTTTATCTGTGACTTGCCAGGGTATATATTTGTTAATAGTGCTGGCACTAAAGTTAAATGACCTGAGTTTGGATCCTAGATGTCCCACTTAGTATAGCTATTAGTTGTTGGGTGAGTTACTTGACCATTTCTTTGTTTGTTTGTTAAATGGGGGTAAAATAGGAGTTTCCTTATAGAGTTATTTTATTAAATACATTAATGCACTTAAAGCACTTGTAAAAGTGTCTTGTACATAGTGCTTAGAAAATGATCTGTTAAAATTATTTACATTTCTTTTCTCAAATTCTCATAACCCTGTGAAGTGATATCCTTTCTCATTCATGTACTTATATATTCATGTATCTGTCTTAAGTCCTACTTAAAGGGAGGCAAAAGGAAGTTTAGTCTCAAGGTTACTTCACTTGCCTAGTTTAGGCATACAGCTAGGAACTAGCAGAATTTGATACAGTATCATTTTTGTGTGTTCTGCAAGCTTTACTCTTTACATTTTTTTTAAAAGTAGGCTCCACACCTGACATGAGACTTGAATTCACTACCTTGAGATCAAGAGTTGTATGCTTTACTGACTGAGCCTGCTCACGTGCCCCTTAGTCAGTTTGTTTTAAAATGAGGAATCTTGATCTTGCAGCTTTGTTGTGAAGCATAAATCAGTGCATATGCAAAGTCCCAAGCATTATTTCTGAGACATTGTAAATGCCTTCCTCTCATCCTCTGTGGAAAAAATACTCCATACAAGCCCACAAGGAAACATTTAAGGAAAATGGAAAACAAGCAGAACTGGATAATGCAGGATTGAATGAATGTGTTGACATTTTATGGGAAGAAATTTCATTTATAGTTTAATATATGAGTAATGCAAATATTACTCTGGGAAATCATAGTGAATTAGAGTCTTGGATTGGGAGTTAGGACATCTTAGTTTCAATCTTCCTGCCATCACTAATGTAGTATAACCTTGGATGAGTCATTTGTAAAATGTGAATTATTATTTCTATCAATGTGCTAATATATTTAAGAAAATCAGTATCATATCACATGAAAGTTCATGAAAAGGGTGGTGATAAAAACAGCAAAAATAGTATCTTTTACTTGTTAAGTTCTTGTTAACTGCTAGGCCTGGTGCTATGCTCTTTACATTATCTTCTTTTAATCCTTTACTTTCTGAGGTAATCACTATTCTTTCCCCTTTTATTAATTTTTAATACAGCATTTAGTATTTATAAAGATTTAGGTCACATATTTTGTTATAAAACAGTATAATGAGCGCATCTCCTCTATCTAGAACAGTGATAGTAGTTTACCCCCACCAGTGTACTTTTCCCTGTCCCATACCTTTCCTCCTACCGTTAACTGTTGTATTAAATTTTATCATTTAATTACTTAAAGAGACTTGTGTTATAAAAAGGAATGAAGTACTGATACATAAACATGGACAAATCTTAAAAACATTCTAAGTGAGAGAACCCATATAAGGTGTATATTGTATGATTCCATTTGTATTAATCACACAGAATAGCCAAATCTGTATAGATAGAAAGTAGATTGGTGATTACTTCAGGATTGGGGTCAGGGAGAGGACAGTGAGGGAATTGAAGGGCTGAAGGGGACAGAATTTCTTTTCTGATAAGATGAAAAAATTTTCAAATTGATTGTGGTGGTGGATGCATGATATTGTCAATATACTAAATGCCACTCTGTTGTATCCTTTAAATTGTTAATTTTATGTTATGAATTTTGCCTCAAAAAGTGTCAGATGTGGATATAGACCTAAATAATATATTACGTGTATTTTTGAGCTATGTAAAAATAGTATGCTCTTTGTAGGAATTTGAGGTTTGAGTAAAACTTCAAAGGTTTCCTGTTTTCAATTAATGTTATGCTTTTAATGTTTTCCCATATTGTTGCATGTAGTTATAGATCTGGAGTGCAAGTTTAGAGAAGCTGTGAGTTTTTCAGTGTAAGATATTAAATGAATGATTATTACTCAGAATGTATTTCTTAATGTGGTTTCTCAAGAATTATATTTATTTCGTACTTCCATTGCAGATAGTGAAATGTAGCAAAATTTTTCATAAATTTTGTTTTAAATTTGTTTAGATACCAAGCAATTTGGGAACAAGCTACTTCATTTCTTTGTCCTTTATTTGATTCTTCATACTTGCAGTGGGGATTTTGGTGCCGATTTCATAAGGTTATTGGAGGGTTTAAATAATAAATGAGAGATTCGTTGCATAGGTTCTGGCTCATGTATTAAATGCTCTATTAATCTTATTACTATTTGTACTAATAAAAATGGTTGCCTTTTTTTCGTCCAGCTTTCCTTTTTACTTAAAATGTTTTTTTTTTTTTTCTTTTAGCAACTGATCTGGTGCTGAGAAAGGTTATCAATTTTTCGGATTGTACGGTTTGTCTTGATAAACGAAATGCTAGTGGTAAAATAGAATTTTACCAGGATCCTTTATTGTATAAATGTTCCTTCAGAACTCGTCTGCATTTCACATATGATAACCTAAATTCCAAGATGCCATCTGTTATTAAAGTAGGTGTTTCTTTTTCTAGTAGTTGAGTTGCATGTCTCCATTTTGTTTTTTTGGTTCTTGTGTGTGCTATTAAAGAAAAAATTAACCTCATAAAAATAGTTTTTGTAAGAATTTTATTTCTATTTATAATTTTAGGTTATATTGTTATATATTATAACTTTCTGTATTGTGTGTTGTACTACAGAGATTCTTTTTTTTCTCCCTGTGACTATAGCTTCCTTTTAAGTTTGTCCAGATGTTTATAAGTGTTTTTCTCTTTGTAGGATCTTCTCTATTTAGAAGTGTAATTATACCCATCATGGATTAAATACCAATGTATATTTCAGTTCTTATAATTTATATAACATGATCTGATAACTAGTTATTGTCCCTCTTTCTTAGATAACTTTAAAAGGCTTAGTAGTTAACCTAATATCTTAATTTATTGGTTCAGGAAATTTTAGCTTTTGATCTATGGTTTCAGAATGTAATTAAAATCTTAGTAGGAATTTCTTAGGTAATGTGAAGAAAGTTTGTTATCCCAAGATACTGGAATATATTTTCAACATGTATTGTTAATTTCTTAGTATAAATCTTGTGTTCTTTCATTATATAACAGTTTTCTAAATCTCTATCCATATATCAGTTTTTGAAAAAGAATTCAGAGTAGCTTCTGGTCTTTTTAAGAACTAAGTTTTAATGTGGAATTAATTTTTATTGTTGAGTTTCATGCCTTTGAATACTAAAGTGCTATAATGGAAAAGATGCCCCTGAGTCTGAGCATGGGTATTGACTACTCTGCTTGATTGTATATGGCTATATAAGTTATGGTTTTTGAAAAGACAGTATTAAAAAATAATACTTTATTTTTGAAGTAGCTTTACTATATATTCGTGAAATCCACCTGTTTTTCTTAGGTAGTGCTTTAGTCATCAGTGCTTACTTTCTTCACCATTGTGTACAATGCACATCAATTTATTGAAATTCTGTTATTTTTTCCTTCTATTTTTGAATTAGCTTCCTTGCCAAAGAGAAGCATGGAAAAGTATTAATTCAATGGTATCAATGCCTCTGTCTTGGGATAATGGGCTTAGTTTCCTTCTTTTACCTTGAACCTGCTAGTATGTTGGGGAATGTTAAGGTTAAATTCAAGATACATTAAAAAAAATATTTTACTTATTTATTCATGAGAGACAGAGAGAGAGAGAGAGGCAGAGACACAGGCAGAGGGAGAGGCAGGCTCCATGCAGGGAGCCCAATGTGGGACTCGATCCTGGGTCTCCAGGGTCACCCCCTGGGCTGAAGGTGGCGCTAAACCGCTGAGCCACCCGGGCTGCCCTCAAGATACATTTAGATACAAATGTAATTATACATTCTAGAATGTGGTTAAATTAGAAGAAAGTAAAAATAAATGAACTTGAGGAAAATTTAGTGTTAGCATGTAAGTTTGTGTTCTCAAAATTGATTAGCCACGACAAATCATCTTAAAAAGCATCTTAATATAAATAAGTTGTTGACATGGGATTCTTGACTCTGGTAATCACTAAATTTGAGATACCATTATGCTCAACTGAAAGAAAATTGAGTTTTTTATTAATACCATTGTGATGTAAGGTTTGCTATTTTGACTTAGACCTATCATTCTTCTAACTCCTCGTCCTAGGAAGTGTATATTAAAAGCACATGGTTAACCTCATTGGTCATCTCAAAGAGAGAGGATTTCCCAGAATATTCCAGATACCCTAATTATTCACTTAAGCTTCTTTCATATGTTTAAGTGGTTTTGAATTTACTTATGTTTTGGTTAGGCTTTTTATAATTTTCTGTCTGTTGAGACAAATATGTCTTAGGGTTTGTGTCATCTGAGACACAGATTATATGGGTATATAACTTATTTAACATTTCCCCTATTTTTGAAAATTACTTTTTAAAAATATTTTTAGAGCAATGAAAGTCTGACCTAAATCTTTGACCAATTTTCTGATTAATCCCTTCAGAACGATTTCAGGTAGTTGCAAATATCTTACTAATGGGCTTAAATTTTAATGCCTGTGTTCTGTATTGGAAAATTATTTCCAGAAAAAATTTAACCAAGTGTATATGTTCATGAACCTTAAGGAGGGTTCCTATCCTTAAATATGATCATGTTAAATTGACAGCTTGTTAAAATATATTTTAATTAACATTTGTTAGTGAAGTTAGATTTTTAAAAATTATGTTAACTGGCCATTTGTTCTTTGAAAAACACATTCAGGATCCCTGGGTGGCGCAGCGGTTTGGCGCCTGCCTTTGGCCCAGGGCACGATCCTGGAGACCCGGGATCGAATCCCACGTCAGGCTCCCGGTGCATGGAGCCTGCTTCTCCCTCTGCCTGTGTCTCTGCCTCTCTCTCTCTCTCTCTCTGTGTGACTATCATAAATAAATAAAAAATTAAAAAAAAAAAAACACCTTTAAAAAAAAAAAAAAAGAAAAACACATTCAGGTTCTTTGTCCATTTTTCAATCAGGGATTAATCTTACTGATTTTAAGGATACTTTGATCTGTCTGCCATATATGAAATACATAAGGTATTTTATATATTTTACATGTATATGTTTATGTTATATGTATGTATAAAATATGTTTATAAAGGATTTATTCTTTGTTACTGGTTCAGCTAAGGTGGCCTTTCACTAGTAATATTGGTGCCATACAATATTTTAAAAGGATGTGGTAGAGAGATACCAGATTAAGACGAGCTTGGCAGGCCTGCACTGCACGCTCTGCCTTCCTGCTACCAACCTTTTACTTACCTTTTCTTGATCTGCTTATTGTATGATTTTTAAATAAGTTTTAAGAAATCTGTACTCATTTAAATGAGTATTTTGCAACTTTCTTTCCCTTCAAATACAAATTTTTCTGCCTTTAACCCTAAAAATATGATGATTACTATAACCTTTTCATGTTTCATAGACTCTCAAATACCTTCCAAGAGACTTGAAAGTCAAAATAAACCATTCAAGAGACTTGACTTTATGACTTAATTGGTTTTATTCCATGTTTATGTAACAGCAAGGAACCATTACACTGAGACTATGTTTATATTCCATTAATGTCTTTCTTTCTAAAGGATGAATTTGATTGCTATATATCCTATTTGTTGGTGATTAATCTTGTTTCTTTTTTAATAGCTGATTCATGTTATAAATTTTATGTCCTATTTATTTAAATCTCTTAAAATTTGTTTGGAAAACTTTTCTGAACATATTGTCACTTGGTTTTTCATATTTGACAAAATTTTATTATGTTTATACTTCTGTAGTTGTAATGTTAGTAATTTTTCCACTTAGGCTTTTAGGATGTGTATGTATTCTTTTTGGTTAATAAAGCTATAAAGGGTGATTAAGGTTTTACTAAAATGACATCATTAAATTTTATTCTTGGTGTGACAGAAGTTTTTCTGAATTTGAGGAGAATGCTATCATTCTCTTCATAGTATGGAGTTGATATTTTGGTTCCATAACTTTATTTCTGGAAAAGTTATCTAGAAAAAAAAGTTATCTAGAAGTCTAGTGTGACTATCTTTTCATCATCATTTCTATTTGGACTTAAATAATTTGGTTTAGTACAGTTTCTATCTAAAGTTTATTGGCCATTGTAGCAAGATTCCTGATATTAGAGTGAACTGTTTTGGCTTATACTGGAAATGTTTGGGACATTATTTTTCTCTTATGGTATTCTATTTTAGGACTTTTAATATTTATGTTAAAAGGTACTTCCTTCGAACATGTTTTTGTTGGTGTTTTTTTTTTTTTTCACATACAGATTCATACTTTAGTAGAGAGCTTGAAACTTTCTATCACAGATCAACAATTGCCTATGTTTATCCGTATAATGCAACTTGGAATTGCTCTTTACTATGGGGAAATAGGCAATTTTAGAGATGGAGAAACAGAAGATCCTACCTGCCACAATAAAGATATGTTAGGAAACATTACAGGTAAATATAACAAAAACTTTATTTTAAATTATTGCTTGTATAGTGTTTTCACATTGTGAAACTTAAATAAAACATTAGATTGAATTTTGCAGTGTTCTAATATGATGGGATGATTTTATTTTGGTTGTTTGACACTGATTTTTTTTAATATGCTAGATATTACTTGATTTTCTTTTTACATGCCCAAAGTAACTAATATTTCTAATAGGTATAAATGTTTAGAATGTATGTTATATATAAAAGTTAAGGTAGTACAACATCAACATTTCCTAATAAATTGTGGATTGGTTTTTTTTTTTTTTTGGTGAAGGCTTACCAAGAGTTACAATGGAGTTAGATATATTAATTATATGTATTTAACAACTATAGTTATGTTTAATTGACTATATGCTTCAAGATACCTAGTTAATTAATGGGAACATTATTAATGTAGTATATATTTCATTGAAGGATACTGGTGAGTTGACTTCAGTTATTGAGTTCATTATACTTTTACTAAAGTCTCCTGAATGTACTGAGTATTGGTAATGTAGGAAAACACAGAGATAAAAAGATGTGTTCTTTTCCCTTAAAATCTTAAGGTACAGTAGAACAGATAGACCTGTGAATAGTTTACTATGGTGTGGTAGAAGAATAGAATGTTTGATTAACTAGAGGTTTAAATGATCTGAAGAAGGAAGATGATGAAAAGAATGATTGACTTTGACTTGGCTTTGAGACATAGGAAAAATTTGGAGAAATAATGAATTTCCATAGTTAGAGCCTTTAGAAAGGAAAATGCTAAAGGGTGCCTGAGTGGCTCAGAAGCTAAGCTTTTGCCTTTGGCTCAGGTCATGATCCTGGGGTCCTGGGTTCAAGCTCCTTGCTCAACAGGAAACCTGTATATCCTCCCTCTGCTTGTGTTTTTTTTCTCTCTCTCTCTCTCAAATCAATAAAGTCTTGGAAAAAAAAAAAAAACCTAAAACTTAGGAACAAGTAGCCCAACTTTAAAAAAAAAAATGAGGAAAAGGCCAGAACAGATATTTGTGCAAAAAAGGTATGCAAATGCCCAACAAGCAGATGAAAAGGTGCTCGACATCTTTAGTCATGATAGGGAATGCAAATCAAAACCACAGTGAGACATTTCAAGGCTACTGGCAGGACTATAATAAAAAGACACATAATCACAAGTGTTGGCAAGATTGTAGAGAAGTTGTAACCCTTGTGTTGATAGTGGGAATGTAAAATGGAATAGCTGCTTTGGAAAACAATCTAGTTTCTTAAAAAGTTGAACAAAGAGTTACCTATGACCCAGCAATTCCACTTCTAGGTATATATGCAAAAGAATTGATAACCTAAGGGATCCCTGGGTGGCTCAGTGGTTTAGCGCCTGCCTTTGGCCCAGGGTGTGATCCTGGAGTCCCAGGATGGAGTCCCACATCGGGCTCCCTGTGTGGAGCCTGCTTCTCCCTCTGCCTGTGATCTCTGCCTCTCTCTGTGTCTCTCATGAATAAATAAATAAAGTCTTAAAAAAAATTGATAACCTATGTTTATATAAAAACTCACATTTGAATGTTAATGGCAGCATTATTTATGAAAATCAAAAAGTAAAACAACTCAAATGTCCATCCACTGATGAATGGATAAATGATTGTGAGATACATATATATATATATATATGTATCTCACAATCACACACACACATACACATACACACTAGAATATTATTCAGTCATACAAAAGAATGAAAAACTAATACATGCTGCAACATGATAAACTTTCAAAATACCTTAAGTGAAAGCAGCCAGTCAGAAAGGGACACATTGAATGATTCTATTTATATTCCATATTAGCCAATTCCATGGAAGCATAAAGTAGATTAGTAACCAGGCCTGTGGGGACAAAGAAAATGGGGAGTGATTGCTTATGGGTAAAGGTGTTATTTTTAGAATGATGAAAATGTTCTAAAATTGGATGGTAATGATGGTTGTACAACTTTGTGATTATACTAAAAACACTGAATTGTACACTTTCAAAGGTGAAATTTTATATTTAAATTATAGCTTATTAAAAACTATTATCACCTTAAAAGCTTAGGGAAATAACATTAATAAGTCTATGTGTGATATACCTTTATTTCACACTGGAGAGTGAATTCCTGTTAGACAACTCCTGAAACAGGAATAGTATCTAACGCCTAGAAGAAAACCTAGCACCAGAAGGTGCTCAGTTTTTTTTCTAACATGCTATTATGACAAACTTCAAATATATAGAAAAACAGAGGGGATCCGTGTGTAGCTCAGCGGTTTAGCGCCTGCCTTTGGCCCAGGGCGCGATCCTGAAGACCCGGGATCAAATCCCACGTCGGGCTCCCGGTGCATGGAGCCTGCTTCTCCCTCTGCCTATGTCTCTGCCTCTCTCTCTCTCTCTCTCTCTCTGACTATCATAAATAAATAAAATAATTAAAAAAATAAAAAAAAGAAAAACAGAGAAAAAACAGAGTATATGGTAGACGCCCATATACTCATCATCTAGATTCTACACTTAATGTTTGTTAATTTGCTTTAGCACATAGCTGTTCATTTAACTTCTTTCTTCAGTTCAACAATGTTTTTGACTTCGAAAGCATATTGTTAACTAGTGTTTATTAATGGTTTTTATTTTTTCGAGGGTGTAATTTGCAAAGTGAACTGCATGAATCTTAAACTATTTGAGCTTTGAGAAGTGTGTATACCTGTGTGATTTAGAACATTCCTCAAGATACAGGTTATCAGTATCTCCAAAAAGTTCTTTTTTGCCCCTTTCTAATCATTCAACACCCCATTCCATTTCCCCTCAGGAAAAGACTGAATTTGAAAAAGTTCTGTTGATTCTAGGATTTCATATAAATCAGATCATACAGTATAAACTCTTGTGAAAGGATTCTTTCATTAAGCATAATATTCTTTTTTACTTTTAATTATTAAGACTTTTTTTTGAGCAGTTTTAAGGTTCACAGCCAAATCAAAGGGTATGTATAGAGATTTCCCATATAGTCCCTACCATCAAACATGCATAGCCTCCTCCTGTTATCAACATCCTACGTGGGATGTAGTACATAACACATGTACTACAATTGATGCAACTACTTTGACACATCATTGTTACCCAGGGTCCATAGTTTACATTATGGTTCACTCTTGCTATTTTACGTTCTCTGGGTTTTAGCAAACGTGTAATGATATATGTCCATAATTACAGTTTCATACAGAGTATTTTCACTGCCCTGAAGGTATAACATTTTGGAGATTCATCTGTGTTGTTGCATATATTATTGCTAGATACATGGTATGAATATACCATAGTTTATTTTAGCCATTCTCATGTTGATGGATATTTGGGCTGTTTCCAGTTTTGGCTATTATAAGTAAAGGTGTCTGGGACATTCTTCTACAAATCTCTTGTAGACATGTGGTATGCTTTCTCTTCGGTAGATACCTAACAGTGGAATTGTATGTTGAGGTAGTGCCAGGTGTGCCATTGACATTCCCACAACATTGTATGAGAGTTCCACTTGTTCCACATCTTTGCCAGCATTTGGTGTTATCTTTTTTTTTTTTTTTAACTTTTTGCCATTTTGGTGGATATATCTCATTGTGGTTTTAATTTGCATTTCATAGATGGGCAGTTATTTTGAAGTTTTTCATGTGGTTATTGACCATTAATATATATTTACCGTTGTGAAGAGTGTGTTAAACATTGGTTATTTTTAAACCTTTGTTGGTTTTCATTACTGATTTGTAATTTTTGTAATATATAATTGATTCAAGTCCTTTGTTACATACCTGTTTTAGGAATATTTTTTGTGGCTTGTGACTTGCCTAATTCATTTTTGAGTAGATTTCTGGAGCAGAATTTTAGTTTTTAATTTTATTTAAATTCAATTAATTAACATTTGTTATTGGTTTCATAGGTAGAGGTCAGTGATTCATCAGTTTTATGTGGTATCCAGTGCTCATTGCATCATGTGCCCTCCTTAATGTCTAGAGTTTTAAATTTTGACTAAATGTAGATTTCAAATTTTTGTTTTATAATTGTTTCATTCTGTCGTCTAAGAATGACTAGGTTTTTCTTCTATGTTATAGAAGGAAGAAAACAGGGGGATCCCTGGTGGCTTAGCAGTTTAGCGCCTGTCCTTGGCCCAGGGCACGGTCCTGGAGTCCTGGGATCGAGTCCTGCATTGGGCTTCTGGCATGGAGCCTGCTTCTCCCTCTGCCTGTGTCTCTACCTCTCTCTCTCTCTCTCTCTCTCTCTCTCTCTGTTTATCATGAATAAATAAATAAAATCTTTAAAAAAATAAAAGGAAGAAAACAACTCTATTTGCTTGCAGAATAGTCAGAATTAGTTTTCTCATCTATCTAAGGCATAGATCCTTTTATTGTGAGTACTGTGGATTCCTTTGACACTCTGGTACAGTCTATGAACCTCTTCTCAAAAGGTTTTCAGCATCTTGGTTTCAGTATGCCATGGTATCCTTTCTTCATGTTACTTGTGTTTGGAATACATTAAGGTTTTTATGTCTGTGGGTTTGTAGTTTTCCTGTGTACTTAGAAAATTTATGGGCATTATTTCTTAAATTATCTTTTTCAGTTCTCTCTCCTATGGAGACTCTAATTACATGAATATTAGGCTGTATGAAGTTCACCAGAGCTCTCTGCTGCTCTGTTCATTCTTATTCTTTTTATTTTTATTTTGTTGATTTTTTTTGTTGTTGTTGTTGATTATTGAGCATTTCTGTTTCTGCTCTGGCTCACTAATCTTCTGTATCTAATCTGCTGTTAATCACAGTTTATATTTCAGCTCAGATACTGTGTTTTTCATCTTTAGAATTTGTATTGTTAAAAAATTTATCTTTCATATTTCTTCTCATTTATGCTTTCTTAAATACTTTAAGTATTTATATAGCTGTCTCAATGTCTGTGTTTAGTAATACTAAGCTGTGTCATCTTTCTGTATGACTTTTTTCCTAATCTGTGTTTTATATATTTTCTTTTTTTGCATGTGTGATAATTTTTAATTTGATGCCATACATTGTGGGTTTTATCTTGTTGGGTGCCAGATATATTTGTATATAGCAAAAAGTTAAGTTACTTGGAAATAATTTAATTCACTTGTCTTGCTTTTTTTAGTTGTTTTACTTGTTTTTTTTTTTTTTTTTTTTGTTTTAGTTGTTTAGTTGTTAGGTTGTTTTACTTGTTTTTTTAGTTGGGATCAGAGCCACCATTAGCTTAAGGCCAGTTTTGTCTCACCAGTGATGCAGCCTTTTGAGTACTTTCTTGATGCCTAATGAATGAAAGGTTTTTTCTTTCTTTCTGGTGAGATCACAAACTAGTCCCAATTTTGTGTAAGTCTTGAGGGTTGTTTTCTTGGCTTTTTTCTGGTGGTTCTTTTAGTGGCCTCAATAGTTTCCTTGCATGAAATTGAGTATTACTTACCTGAGACCTGGAGTGGGAAGGACCCTCTGCAGATAGAAGCTCTCTCTCTGAACAGGTTTTTCTTGTTTGGTACTTTCGCAGCAAACTGTAGCCCCTGGACTCATTATTCTTTCTTCTTAGGAGACTACTGTGCTTGGATTCTCTCCTCCTTGACCCTGGCTTAGAAACTCCTTCCAGGCCATAAGATGGGGCAAGCATATACCTCATTTTTTTTTTTTTTCCCCATGTCTCAGGACTCACTGGTTTAACTGCCTGATACCTAGTGTCTGAAAACCATTATTTCCTGTATTTTTTTTTTAACATGTGCTTCTATGTCAATACATTAAATAATGACAATTAGCAAGAAGTGTAATAGCTATCATAATTTCAAAGTAGTAATGTGTGTAAATGGTATTTTGAAATAGCTTTACAACTGCCTTTCTGATTTTTGTAGGCGTTACAGTTGATGGTGATGCAACTGTGATTTGTTACTTATATTTATAATTAAGCTATGTAACTGCAGTTTGTTAGCTACATTCATAATTAAAAGTGCTACATTTAAACACTTTATTTTTTCCATTGAAATTTATGAAGTTCCTGAATTCTATCAAAGGGTCCCAGGTTAAGATGCACTGTTCTGAAGGAAAAGAATATTTTAGGAAATTCTAACCAGAGATTAGGGAGATGCTTTTTTTCTTTTCAAGGCTCTAATTATTCTTTCTTCAAGGGAGGTGAGCAAGAAATTTGAAACTTCAGAAGCGTCTTTCATCAAAATCCCTCTTAATTTTTAATTAAGTATGAATTATAGTGGCTGGTTGCTAGTGATTTTTTTTTTCTTCACAAGGTCAGGCAGTGAGTACTTCTTCTGTTTCACTGGTTTATTTTTATTTATTCATGAGAGAGAGAGAGAGAGAGAGAGAGAGGCAGGCAGAGACATAGGCAGAGGGAGAAGCAGGCTCCCTGCAGGGAGCCCCACGTGGGACTTAATACCAGGACCCTGGTATCACAACCTGAGCCAAAGGCAGATGCTCAATCTCTGAGCCCCCCAGGTGCCCCTATTTTAATGATTTAGAAACAGATGTCAAGAGTCCAGCTCTGTAGAGTCAGCCTGGTCACTGCTTCCTGGATAGAGGTGGCCTG
Source organism: Vulpes vulpes (assembly GCF_048418805.1). NCBI lineage: Eukaryota > Metazoa > Chordata > Mammalia > Carnivora > Canidae > Vulpes > Vulpes vulpes. The sequence goes on along the minus strand of NC_132792.1, from coordinate 36,016,066 downwards.
ACTTGTTTTATGACCAAGATGATATTCATTGACGTCCAGTTTGAAGTCTTACCTGGGGCATTGGTAACAGGTTTTATTCATTCCCCAATAGAAACTGATAAAATGTTTATGGTTAAACAGCAAGATAAAAAGATTATATAAAATGCTTTCTAGATTTTAACTTTTATAATTTATTTTGAAGTAAAATGGCTAAAGTTTCTTGATACTTGATACTAGGTTCTTTAGTTACTGCATACTGTCATTTCCTTCCCAGAAGAACTAAGGTAAATGGTCATGAACTATACATATAGGATATTCCAAGAGTCTCCTGTCATAAGGTTTTTAAAAGTTACGAAGTTATTCTAGGCAGAAATCCTATAAGTAGATCTGAATGAAGATGATACTTAATGGAGTATATGTATTATAGTTTTATCACTGAAAAGTAGATATGCTGAAATCTGCTGGAGACTGCTTATACCATGAATTTCCTAAAAAGTAATTTTTTTCTACATTCCATGGTACTTGTTTTTTGTTGGTGTTGTTAGGATAATGTTAAAGGGCTTTGATGCAGTTTGTCTTATAAAAATGGAATGAGTTGGGGATCCCTGGGTGGCGCAGCTGTTTGGCGCCTGCCTTTGGCCCAGGGTGCGGTCCTGGAGACCCGGGATCGAATCCCACGTCGGGCTCTCGGTGCATGGAGCCTGCTTCTCCCACTGCCTGTGTCTCTGCCTCTCTCTCTCTCTCTCTGTGTGACTATCATAAAAAAAAAAAAAACAAAACAATGGAATTAGTTGGAATGGTTGAAATCTGGATCCTATGCCAATTTCTAACTTAGTGAAAGTTCTTTGCTATAATTTTTTCGTATGTAGAGTGGGTACTAATTTACATTCCTAGTAATAAGAATCACCAACAATACTATTTTGTTTAGCTTTATGTATGTATGATTCTATTATAATATTTACTTCTGCCTTTAGGAATAGTTCTTTTTTTTTGGGGGGGGGGTGCATTTTGCCTAGGAGTGCTTGATGTTTTTATTGGGTATATCAGGAAATAAAGAACTTTTCTTGGATATTTCTGATACTGTGTTTCTTTTTTCTTTTTTTTATAAATTTATTTTTTATTGGTGTTCAATTTGCCAACGTATAGAATAACACCCAGTGCTCATCCTGTCAAGTGCCCACCTCAGTGCCTGTCACCCAGTCACCCCCACTCCCCTGCCCACCTCCCCTTCCACTACCCTTAGTTCGTTTCCCAGAGTTTGATACTATGTTTCTGAGAAAAGTCAGTGTTTCACTACTTTGCCTTATTTTGAGGAGGAAGTTTTTAATTAGTGGAATGCTAAAGAATGAATTTATTCTTTATATTTAGCTAACACATTTAAAATTATATGATTGATTATGCCATATATAATATGAATTGTGAACTATGAATGGGGATTAGCATAGTACAACATGTAGAAACTTGAAAGTAGTGGGGTGCCTGGGTGGCTCAGTGAGTTCATGTCTGCCTTAGGCTCAGGTTACGATCCTGGGGTCCTGAGATGGAGCTCCTTGCTCAGCAGGGAGCCTGCTTCTCCCTCTCCGTCACTTTCCCCTGCATGTGTTCTCTTGAGTGAATGCTCTCGTGCTTTCTCTCTCTGTCAAATAAATAAAATCTTAAACCAACAAACTTGAAAGTAGTAATGCTAAATTATTGGTTTCAAATAATAATAGCCATTGTATAATTTGTGTATGATTTATATGTGGAAAGAAGGATGTGTTACAGAATTTACATTCTTTTTTTTTTTTCAGAATTTACATTCTTAATTTTAAATTGTCTTGATTTATTTAAAATGACTTTATTTTGATAGGTTCTGAAGATGAAACAAGAATAGATATGCAGTATACTGCTCAGTACAAAGGCCAAGAGCTGTATTCACAGCACGAAGATGAACAGCCACAGGGATGGGTATCGTGGGCCTGGTCATTCGTGCCTGCAATTGTGAGTTACGATGATAGCGAGGAAGACTTCCTTGGGAATGATCCTACATCAGCCATGCATCAGCAAAAAGCACAGACTTTGAGGGATCCTATTGTGTCTATAGGATTTTATTGTACAAAGGCAACGGTGACTTTCAAAGTAGGTTTCCTCTTTCTTGTCTATTTTACCTTTAATGTATAAATTTTGATTTCTAGGAAGGATCTGATTTGAAGTTTGTTTTATACTTGGTAGATGTAAGATAGTCTAGCAATCTTTTCTTTTCTTTTCTTTTCTTTTCTTTTCTTTTCTTTTCTTTTCTTTTCTTTCTTTTTTCTTTCTTTCTTCTTTCTGATTTTATTTATTTATTTATGAGAGACAGAGAGAGAGGGGCAGAGACACAGGCAGAGGGAGAAGTAGGCTCCATGCAGGGAGCCTGATGCGGGACTCAATCCCGGGACTCCAGGATCACGCCCTGGGCCAGAGGCAGGCGCTAAACTGCTGAGCCACCCAGAGATCCCTGCAGTCTTTATTTCATAAAATTATGTTCCCTCATCTGACTCTGAATTTTGATGTTTTTCTATCTTCTTAAAGCCTTCTCTTTTTTTTAAATCAGTTTCTTGGAAATCAGTTTCTCCTCCCACTGAATCTTTAAATTGGCATATAGAGATCTCTTTATATTTCTATTAAAAAATCTCTCCCATGAATTCATATATACCTCCAGTTACTGTTTTATCTCTGGCTTTCTTTCATTACAAAATTTCTTTAAAGGACTGTTTATATAAAATTTCACTCTTTCCTCACCTCTTTCACTCTACAAGATAGTCCTATTTCTTTTCTAGGTCCTCATTTAACTTGTTTTTTTCAGCAGTGTTTCACAGGCTTTGACTCCTTTCTTATTTGACAAACATGTAAAGTATATAGTCGAAAGAGATTATATAATAGGTATTTTCCTTTTAAAGAACAGTAGAATGAACACTTTAATATTTTTATGGTAAGTTTTTAATTCCAGTTAAAACAAACCAATATAACATACAGTGTTACATTAGTTTCGGGTATATCATATAGTGATTGAACACTTCCATACAACATCTGGTGCTCATCACAAGTGTACTCTTTAATCCTTATCACCTATTTAACCCATCCCCCCACCCTCCCAAACCATCAGTTTTTCTCTATAGTTAAGAGTCTGTTTTTTTTTGGTTTGTCTGTCTTCCCTCACCTTTGTTGCTTGTTCACTATATGTGGCTTAAAATCCACATGAGTGAAATCTCTGACTGGCTTATTTCACTTAGCATTATACCCGCTAGCTTTATTCATGTCATTACAAACGGCAAGATTTCATTCTTTTTTATGGCTGAATACTCAGTTGTGTATACACACACACACACACACACACACACCCCATATCTTCTTTATCTATTCATCAGTCAATGAACAATTAAACTGCTTCCATAATTTGACTATTGTAAAATTATGCAATCAGCATAGGGATGCATGTATCCCTCTGAATTAGGAATACCCTTTATTGGGGATCCCTTGGTGGCTCAGTGGTTTTGTGCCTACCTTTGGCCCAGGGCGCAATCCTGGAGTCCCGGGATCGAGTCCCACGTCAGGCTCCCAGCATGAAGCCTGCTTCTCCCTCTGCCTCTCTCTCTCTCTATCATAAATAAAAATAAATAAAAATAAATCTTAAAAAAAAAAGGAATACCCTTTATTTTAAGAAATAGAAAATTCTTATTATTTTGGCATCCCGTGTGTGTTCTTTGAGCATATACTGTCTTATTTGACAGATATAGCTTAAAGTTAATTTTGAGTGTTTATTTCATAGCTTTTATTTTTGCTTTTAATTATTTTTACAGATTTTATTTATTTATTTGACAGAAAGATAGAGAACATAAGCAGGGGGAGTGGCACAGAGATAGAGAAGGCTCCCTGATGAGCAGAGTCCGAGGTGGGACTCAGTCTCAAGACCTTGGCATCCTTGAGCCAAAGGTAGACTCCTAACTGATTAAGCCACCCAGGCACCCCTCTTGGCTTTTTATAATAGTGTTATCACACATGTAATGCCCTTAAACAGTATCTAATTCATTCAACAAGTAGATACTAATGCCTTCTACGTGCCAGGCACTGTTTTGTCTTTAAGGTTACCCATTGAGCAGATGACATATATATCCCTGCCTCTTAAAGTATAAATTGTCAAAAAAAAAGTATAAATTGTCACTATAAGCGAATAAGCTGTATAGTATACCCATTTATAATAAGGGTTATGTAGAAAAAATACAGAAGAGGAATAGTGAATGTGTCCATTAGATAGGAAGGGATTATGCAATTTACTTTTGGGTGATCAGGGAAGGTTTTAATGGGAAGGAGATCTTTAAGCAAAGACTCATGAAAGAGGAAACTTTGTGAATTAGTAGGAAAGAATATTCGAAGAATAGCAAAAGACTCTAAAAGTTCAAGGAATAGTAAGGAAGCCAGTGCAGCCACAGCAAAGTGGGCTAAAATCGAAGCAGTATAAAATCAGGTCAGAGAGGTGATGGGGTTGGGGAGAGATCCGTAAATTGTAAAACTGTATAGGTCATTTTAGGTTGGGGACTTTGTCATTAGTCCTGAAGAGGTTGAGAAGTTTTTGGACAATTTATAGCATAGTGGTTACAGGATGATCTGAGTTATATTTTAAATTGCATCACTCTGGTTGCTGTGTTGAGAATAGATTATAGGGGGTGAAAGCAGAAATAAGATCAGACAGGATAAAAATTTTCAAGCAGAAGATAATGATAGCTTGGACTAGGATGATAGGCAGGGGAGGTGGTGAAATGTAACTGTATTTTGGATGTGTTTTGAAGGTCAAGAGGACAGTGTTTCTTGATTTTATTATGAGATGTAAGTGAAGAGGATCCAGAGATGGTGCTTGAGCAACTAGAATAATTGAGTTCTGATTTTTTGGCATGAGGAAGACTGTAAGAGGATTAGGTTTGAGATAGAATGGGGAGTTTGGTTTTGGACAAATTTAAAATGCCCACTATATATTCAAGTAGAGCTGTTGGGTTGGATTAATGAATTTAGAATTCAGATTAGAAGTTTGGTCTGGGCATAAGATTTGAGAGTCAAGATTTTATTAAGACTGGAATCAGTATAGATACAAAAAAAGAAGAGGTTCTAGGGCCAAGCTCTGGGGTACTGTGATGTTAATGATTTGGAAAGAAAAGGCAGAAATAATGTGGGAAACTGAAAATAAGTTAGGCAGAAAACCAAAAGTGTCTATTTGGAAGCTGAGTGCCATAACGTTTTAAAGTTGACAAAGTAGGTCATTTGTGAGAATGGATTATTAGATTTGGCATTGTGGGAATTGTTGGTGATCTTGACTAGAGCAGTGATTTGACAGTAGTGGGATCTTAGTTGGAGTTGATTAAAAGCAAATGGGAACACTGGTGGGAAAGTAAAGTGGCACAGTCACTGTGGAAAAAAGTTTGGTGGTTCCTTGAAACGTTAAACTTACAATCAAGTTACTCAGCATTTCCACTATAGGTGCATACCCAGAGGAATTAAACTGTACTTAAATAGATGTATATGGGGATCCCTGGGTGGCTCAGTGGTTTGGCGCCTGCCTTTGGCCCAGGGCGCGATCCTGGAGTCCTGGGATCGAGTCCCGAGTCGGGGACTGCTTCTCCCTCCTCCTGTGTCTCTGCCTCTCTCTCTCTCTGTCTATCATAAATAAATAAATAAATAAATAAATAAATAAATAAATAAATAAATCTTTAAAAAAATAAATAGATGTACATGAATGTTCATAAAAACACTATTTACAATGACCAAAAAGTTGAAGCAACCTGGGGTGCCTGGCTGGCTCAGCTGGTAGAGTATGCGACTCTTCAGCTTGGAGTAGGTTCGAGCCCCACATTTAGTGTAGAGATTACTTAAAAAAACAAACAAAACCCTTAAAAAAGTTGAAACAAACCAAATGTCCATTAGTAGATGAAAGAAAAATAACCTTTTCAGAAAATGGTGGGTAGTTTTTTTTTTTTTTGTTTGTTTGTTTTTTTTTTGTTTTTTTTTTTTTGGTAGTACACCAAACTCAGTAAGTAATTTTTAAAACAGCTACTTGTATCTCCAGCTCTTGGAAATTGCTGGTATACATTGATCAAATAAATCATCCATCCTCTGCCTGTCTCCTCTTCTGCTTTCCATCTTCCAAAATTTTGAGATCCTCTTTTATTTAATAAATTCTTCAGTTTTATTTGTCTTGTTGGTTTATTATGGAGGCATTTTTCTGCAGGAGATAAACTCATGGGTCCAACCTGTGATGTAGTATTTAGTTAACTTGTTAGATACTGGAAATGTAGCACAGAAAATAACAAGTTTTTGCTCTCAGGGTGTTTTTAATTTGGCGTGGATTGTTTCCTTAAATAAATTTTTTCAATCAGTAGTAAAGGGAGACAATTTATAACTACCCCAGCTAGTGGATTAAAAGTATTTTAAAGTAAATAGTCTTTAAAGACTTTTCTAATTTAAAATCATTAAGTATTTTCTAATAATGACAAACCCTAAAAGATATAGGAAATGAGTTTTTAGCAAAAGTTAAACTTGATTGATTAAAAATTTTTTTTGGTAATAAAGACTGGGGCAAAATGGTAAAAATACATATATTTTACACTTATTTCTAATTTGTCTATGAAACAAATTATTTTTATTATAAATTTCATAATTGAAATTACCTGATCCACCTTAGATGAAAGGAATATGTATCAGTCTGTAAAATTAAAAACAACAACAACAACAATAAAATCTTTAAAACATAATAAACTGCATCTGGGTGGTGCAGCTGGTTGAGCGTCTGACTCTTAGTTTTGGCTCATGTCATAAATTCAGGGTCCTGGAATGGACACCAATCAGGTACCATGCTCAGTGTGGAATTTGCTTGAGATTCTTTCTCTCCCTTTCCCTCTGCCCCTTCTGCTCATGCTCACACACTCTCTCTTGACTGTTGCCAACAGTCGAGATACACATTCCATATAATATCAGTTTTGTTTTTTAAATTTATTTAAAATTTTTTTTTATGATATGATCATCTCTGCATTTAACAGATGTTTTTGGCAATAATAATTGTAATTGTATTAATTGTAAGTATATTCAGACTTAAATGATAAAAGATAAACATTTTCTTAGTAACAGCAGCATGAATTAACTACTTACTTTGAGAACTTACACTTATGACTTGGTGTAATTTTGAGTAAAGTTGACCTACAATGTTACATTATTTCAGGTGTACAACATAGTGATTCCGCATCTTTATACCTTATGGTAAGCTAACCACAAGTGTAGCTACCATCTGTCAACATACAATGCTACTACAGTGTCATTGACTATATTCCCTATAGTGTGCCTTTTATATTCCCATGACTAATTTTCCTGTAATGGAAGCCTACATATATCCCATTCTTCTTGATCTGTTTTGCCCATTCCCCCTTGAAACCATCAGTTTGTTCTCTGTATTTATTGGTCTGATTCTTTTTGTTGGTTTGTTTTTTAGATCCTACATATGAGTTAAATCATATGGTATATTGCCAGTTTTAGATGATCCAAAAGAAGTTGTTTTTAATCTAAGTTTGTGAGGGAATTTAAAGATTGCTAGTAAAATTCTATCTTTTCTGGTGATTTTTGCATATTTATGTTGAATTTGAAATTATTTTGGTATATTCCTCTTCATTGATGAGAAGAATTGTATTAAATTGAGTCAGAGTAGTTTGTGTTTATATACAAAACTTTTATAGACTTTTAGAGCAGTACTCATTATACATCTTTTTAAAAAATTTAGAACATTTATGTTTCTAAGGTTTCTCTAAGAGACGTATGTTGAAATTTAGGAGGAAAACATTAGAATTCATTGTTCAGCTTGGATTTAAGAATATATGGAATTAATTTGTGGTTCATATTTTGGTCAGAAAATAAGGTCATGTTTCTACATTAGCATTCTGAACAGTTGATATCAATCCAACAAAAATCATGCCAAATTAAATGTAGCATTAAAAAAATCATGTTGAAGATTTTTCTTGTAATATTTGAGTCCTTTTAATCAATTAATTGCTTTTTCTTTACAATAATTGTAGACAGCTGAAGGGTGATCAAGTTTAAAATGCTGAAAAAAAAGTCTAAAATGCTGAATTTTACTTGAGCATTTTAGAATTGTACAACAGTGTGTATACCAGTTCTAGAAGCATCTAAGAGATGAGGGCTTATATATACAATATTTTTGTTACAAAAAATGAGAATAATCAGTTGATTTTAAGTATAAAGTTATGTTTAAATGATAACGTTTTTGTTCAGTAAGTTCTGTTTGACTGAAGTTATTGTTTTTTTTTTTTAATGTGATCTTTGATTTTGCCTTAATGTTTGAATAATGTATCCATTTCACAAGAGTGTGGACGGGTCTCATTAGTAAACATGGCAGAATACCTTTGAGAAAATAAAGACTTTATTTTGGAATAGTTTTAGGTTTATAGAAAGCTTGCAAAGTACAGAGAGTTCACATAGACTACTTACTGAGTTCCTCTGTTAACATTTTATGCTATCATAGTACATTTGTCAAAAGTAGGAAGCCAACACGGTTGCATTACTGTTAAATTCCAGACTTTAACTGAGTTTCATAATGTTGTTTTCTGTAACATGATCCAAACCAGGATACCACATGCATTTAGAAAATTTACCTCTTAAAAATGATTTATCTAGGTTTGTCTAGATATATACAAGTAATGTTTTATAAACTTCAGGCGTGCGAAGGTTGTAGGGGTGGTGGGTGTTTTGGCAGCATCTAGGTTAGTACTTGTTATCTAGCTGTCACTCATTAAGTATTTACATGATTGAATGAGTCTGAGACATATATTTTGAAGGTAAATCCCCATGAACCTACTTCCCTCATAGAGCTAGATGAAGTTTTGTTGAATTTGTGTTTTTTCATAGTTTTCTTTTTGATGAAAAATTTGGGAGAAACTTTGGAAATGATTGAACTAACCCTGGTTGAATGTGTAGGGAGTATAAAATGAATTGAGGTTAAAATACATGTAAATTTTTGGCAGAATATATGAACCATTATATGAGACTGTTCTAGTTACATAGGTTTTTTTTTACCCTTTTTAGGCAATATTGCTAAGACATGTTAAATAAAAATAAGATGGTATTTCAGTTCTCTCTTTGAGCTTAGACTAACATTTTCTTTCTTTTTTTTTTTTTTTAATTTTTACTTCTTTATGATAGTCACACAGAGAGAGAGAGAGAGGCAGAGACACAGGCAGAGGGAGAAGCAGGCTCCATGCACCGGGAGCCCGATGTGGGATTCGATCCCGGGTCTCCAGGATCGCGCCCTAGGCCAAAGGCAGGCGCCAAACCGCTGCGCCACCCAGGGATCCCTAGACTAACATTTTCAACCGTTATAGCATGGATAATCTGTTACGGCTGTTTTTGTTGCACCTGTTCTCCTGCTTAATAATTAAATTTCCTGAATCTTAAAAGTTGACCCTGTTTACATCAATTCATCATAATAATGACAGGTTATTGCTATCTAATACTAATTTTACTTACTTAATATTCTTATATTGTTTCTTAGCTCACTGAAATGCAAGCTGAGAGTAGTTATTATAGCCCTCAGAAAGTAAAATCCAAAGAAATATTGTGTTGGGAACAAGAAGGAACTACAGTTGAGGTAATCATTCAACATTGAACATATATTTAAAACTTTTTGAATGTTCCTTAAAGTTAATATGCAGTAAACGGAGGCTTTTATCATAGTGACGTGTTTAAAATATATTCATGGTTTTTATTTTTATTTTAGTCATCAATAGTATTGATTGAAATAATTATGACTTTAACATAGATTCTACTGTAATATGAAACATTAATTCTTTCAGTCTTTAACTCGTATGAGCTTGTATGTATATGTGGATTAATGTTGATAAGATGGCAGTCATTGAGGATACAAAGATTTGAGGATACAGAGAGAAATAAGATGTTTCTTATTTTAAATTTGGAAAGGCCATAATCCTAGAGGTTTCTACTAATTCAGAAATTCTACAAGGGGAACCTATAACATGTTTTTAAGTCTGTAACATTTTTATGAAATTCAAATTTTTAGTTCTAATGTTTCCTTCCCTCTTATAGGCCCTTATGATGGGAGAACCTTTCTTCAATTGCCAGATTGGTTTTGTAGGTTGCAGAGCCTTGTGCCTTAAAGGAATTATGGGTGTTAAAGATTTTGAAGAGAATATGAATAGAAGTGAAACTGTAAGTCAGATTCTCCCCCTACCTCTTCCCCCCTCTTATGGATAGAATACAGGGATAATGAAGTGCTTATTGAAGTGTTTAACCATACCAAAAAATCTGTTAGACTACATATATCTTTGGCTTAAGAGAGGAACTTCACTGTTTTCCCTGTAAGAAATTATAGGGCTCAGGGGAATTTAGAAAGTTGGTAGCACTTAACACCTGGACAGTAGTTCCAAATACTTTCCAATTCATAAATGTTTCATCTTTCTTGTTTATGGCAGCTACTTGGAGTTCCTTTTTGGTTTGTAAAATGTTCTTTGCCAAGATAGGCAGTGAAAATGGAGACAGCATTCCTTGTCTTTTTATAGGACTTAAAGTTGTAGTGATTTCTATTAACTACTTAATGGGTATTATAAAACCAAGGTTTTATTTTCTTTAACAGTTTAATGATTTTTCCTCCTGTTCAAAAATTTTGCATTTATTTTTAGGAAGCCTGTTTCTTCATTTGTGGTGAAAATTTGAATATGAAAGGTTTGACATACCTTACAAATTCATTGTTTGATTACCGAAGCCCAGAAAATAATGGTACTCGTGCAGAATTTATCTTGGATGCAGCTCATCATAAGGTCAGAGAATATATATTTGAGCCAATTTCTAGCTGTGTCTGGATGGACACTTTGTGTGAATACTTGTGATTGCCATTTTTCTTTTTAAGTAATACATTCTGAATGCTGGTTGTTTATTGAAACCTTTAGAATATTTTAGTCCAGGTTCTACATCTATAGAGGTTTGAAGAGTACACAAAGGTCTCTACTTATATATACTAAGTAGCCAATTAGTTTGTTTATCCATTCCCTACTGTTAAAATAGTCATGGAGGAAACTTATAGAATTATCATTTAATTAGCAGTTACTTTTGGATATAGGATTAATGGGAAGAGATGAAGAATTTTACATTTTACTAGGTAAGTGTCTTAGTGTTTGAATTTTTCATGTAAAATAATGTTTTATAGAGTAAATTTAAAAAATCAAAAAGTATAATAGAATAAATAATATAAATCTTAATCCTTTTTCCTACATTTACTTTTATAAAGAATTCCATTTTAATCTGCATATTTGCATATATTTTGAATATTTTAGTATATCTTTAGTTTTTGAGTTGTTTCATATAAGTACTGGAATATTTAACAATATATAAGGATTAATTATATTTGAGAATATATATTGGACAGTTTTGTGAGGGTGATAAAGATTAAGGGTATATTATTCCATATAGTTATTAACCAGACATTATTGATAAAGTGGTCAAAATGTCTAGTAGAATTATGGATGTCCTTTGGTGTGGTTTGTAGTATTGTAGTAGAGTTAACATTACCTGTCTTAGAAGTGAATTTTTTGGATAGCCTCTGTTTTCCTTTTTTTTTTTTTTTTTTTGGTAAACTTTTGAGTTGATACACATTCTATGTAAGGAGTATATTTGATTCTTTACCTGTCAGGCTTTTTTTAAAAATAAATTTATTTTTTATTGGTGTTCATTTACCAACATACAGAATAACACCCAGTGCTCATCCCCTCAAGTGCCCCCTCAGTACCCATCAGGTTTTAAACTTAGAAGTCTCTTCTGTACAATTTGTGTTCTGTTTGCTTTTCTTTGTTGGCAGGAGACCTACACTGAGGTAGCTGGAATGCAAAGATTTGGGGCTTTTTATATGGATTACCTGTATACAGTGGAGAATATCATTGGCAAAGGTACTGTTTCTTTCCTTTGTGTTTGCTTTTCCTTGGATAACAGAAACAAAAGACTCATCAGAATCAGTTGGTCCTTGACTGGTTGTAATTGGTTACATCAGATTTACCTTCTGTTACTTAGGGAAATAAGTTTAATATTATGTTAGAATTTTCTTAGATACTTATTTTTATCTGTGTGTAGCTGACTGAGAAGTCATTTTTTATAGCCAACCAGATTTCATTCTATTATGCACCAAATATTAAAATTTTGATACATCAAATTTTATGTTGCATTGAGTTGTCAAAAAGCATAAACATTTCCTTTTCTGTGTTAAATGCATTTTGAAGGTTATATAGATCTTTTATTAAAAAACTGTTTCAAGCAGAAGAGTGGAAATAAATACTTCTGGAGACTGTGGATATATAGTCTTATGTGTTTATAAGCAATCAAATGATGCTTTTAAGAATTTAACTGATACTTTATGTGCTCTTCAATATACTATATTGTACTTATTCTCATCTTTTTTCATATTGAAACAGGTTTATCTTTTTTTTTTTGTTAACTTTTCATATAGTAATGATTTCTGTGTGTTAGGTGATGAGTTAGATATAGTGAATGTCAAGAAGACCACAGCATTTCTCAAACTAATAGGTAGGGTTTGTACACTTAAATAAATTATTATAATATATAGCACATTAAAAACAGTAGTATAAATGGATAGCTAAGAGAGGTCTAGGTCAGAAAGTGACTACTTTATTATTTTTTTTTAAAGATTTTATTTATTTACTCATGAGAGACACAGAGAGAAAGAGAGGCAGAGACACAGGCAGCAAGGAGAAGCAGGCTCCTCGCAGGGAGCCTGATGTGGGATTCAATCCCTGGCCTCCAGGGTCATGCCATGGGCTGAAGGTGGCGCTAAACTACTGAGCCACTCGGACTGTCCAGAAAGTGACTACTTTTATGTGTAGAGTTAGAGTCTTCACAGAGGAGTTGATCTTGAAAGATGATAACAAGATAACAAGTGTTGTTAGTTGAAAACAGAAGGAAAGAGCAGTGATTTTCTGCTTCCTTTTTTTGTAATGGATTTCTAAATGTTGCTGTTCTCATTGATGAAACCTTGGGTTTACTCTTTTCCCTATACTCTTTCCTGAAGTTCTCTCATTCTTTTCCATGGATATGTACCTTTGTACATATTTATAATTTTAGTCCAAACTTCTTTAAGTATAGAATTAAATATCTAGTGTGTACATGGCGTTTTTACTTCTTTACATGTCTCACAAATATTTCAAAACTGAATATGTTCAAATGGAATTATTAAAATCCTTATTACTGTCTACTGCTTTCCTCTTAATTTCAATATTCTTGTCTTGGAAAATTGTTCTGTCTTGGGGCTGTTCAAGCCAGATACCTAGGAATCATCATGACTCACTTTTCATCTACAAAATCTGTTTTAAATTCATTCACTTCTCGTAAACTCCACTCTTCCCACTTTCATCTAATCCACTGTCCTCTCTACATTTTAATAGCTTTTTTTACTGGCTTCCTGCTGCCTACCCTTTAGGTTGGTTTAATTCCGTGCTTAAAACCCTCACTCACTGCCTTTGCATTGCTTTATTTAAAAATTAAATTGTGTATCATATTTTGGTCTTGAAATCTCAAGAAAGATTTTGGAGGAAAAGATATATTTTGATATGGACATTGAGGTAGATATATTCAGTAGCCAATTATATATAGGAAAGGGCAACTAAGAACTTCAAAAATTGTTACAGTATTGTAGTTACCAAATGTAAGATGGTAGGTCTTCTGGTTGGATATGAAGCCTTTTAAATGTGTTATGGATTCCCTGTCTTCTGAGGACATTGGAGTATCAAGTAGTTGTCCTTCAAATGAAGGAAACCAAGCACTGAAAATTGTATTTGTACATATGCTGCTTCCACAGTTTCTAAAAGATAGAAGCAGTTTATATTTGCTAGTGTGCTAATCTGATTCTATAGCCTGCAATCATAATTACTGGGTTCAGCTTTTCTTCCTTTTTTGGATTACTTGAAACAGAGAAATTGTAGATTGAACCTAAGAAAAGTATTTTGAATTCTCACAGGTTAATTTCAGATACTTTAAAGAAATATTTCAACTAAAATTCTTGGTTTGGGGGCACCTGGATGGCTCACTGGTTAAGCCTCAGCCTTTGGCTCAGATCGTGATCCCAGGATACTGGGATCAAGTCTCACAGCAGGTTCCCTGCTGCATATGTCTCTGCCTCTCTCTTTCTCATGAATAAATAAATAAAAGCTTAAAAAAAATAAAATTCTTGGTTTGATGTCACTTGACATTTTTTTGTTTATATAGTCCATACTAACAGAAAGTGCCATAAATTTACATAAATGCATATTGATAATTTCACAAAGTTTATAGTAAAGTCTGAAATTTTGAAAGTTGATTTGATTGGCATGTTTAAAGTAAGTCTTTGATAGTATTCTAATTTAAGAAACCTAGTAAATGCAGTAAAAAAACCCAAAAACCTTATATTTTGTTGTGATTAATGATGTAGTAGTACTTTAACCACATTGTGAAATGGCATATAAACAAAAATTCATTTAGTAAGTTTCCTGTGCTACTGCTTGACATTGATAAGCATCTTCTGACAACTATTTTGTTTTTGTTATGCTGCCTGAAAACATTGTTTTACAAACTCAATTGAAATATATTTTTAAAAGCTTTTATTTATTTATTCATGAGAGACAGAGAGAGAGAGAGAGAGAGAGAGAGAGAGAGGCAGAGACACAGGCAGAGGGAGAAGCAGGTTCCATGCAGGGAGCCCGATGTGAGACTTGATCCCGGGACTCCGGGATCACGCCCTAAGCCCAGAGCAGATGCTCAACCACTGAGCCACCCAGGTGTACCTAAATTGAAATATTTCTTATTAATATAACTGGGTATTTGTTACTATGACTACTGCCTTTCTCGTCTATTTTTAGGAAGTTATTACACATGTTGTTATGGACCTAAAATAATAGATAGCTGAAAATGTAATCTACAACAGGAAAATTTTTAGAGAACTATAAAGAGTTACAGTTGAAACAGTGCAGTTACTGGATTGATAAAAGGATGAGAGAGAAGTATCGTGGTTCATTGCCTGTTTGAATCTAGATGTCTTGGGACAGTGCTGGGGGTAAGGGAATGATAAAATAGAAGGATTTTTTTATTCCTACATTCTGTTTAAGGATTAATTTTCTAAAGCAAAAACAGACTCTTTTGTCTTTAAAGTTACCAGTTTTATACATAGACTTCTAAGGTATGTTATATACAAGCAAACTTTAATGAGAAGTCATGGGTGAAAAAGCAGATGAATCTATAATGAAAGAGGATAACTGGGGATATGTAGTTTTCACCTACACTGACAGCACAGATGGTTGGTGGAGTTGTTTTGATAGCTTGCAGAATAGGAAGGGGAATAATTTTCTATCAGTGAGTATAAAAGTATGGGAAGTTAGGGGCAATAAAGATGCTGTTGCTTCTGGCTATCCCAGAGAGACTGGTAAGTCTTGTCTTTTCATTGGGCTGCCTTGATATTGTGTTGACTCTTTTTTTTTTTTTTTTTTTAATTTTTATTTATTTATGATAGTCACAGAGAGAGCGAGAGAGAGGCAGAGACATAGGCAGAGGGAGAAGCAGGCTCCATGCACCGGGAGCCCGACGTGGGATTCGATCCCGGGTCTCCAGGATCGCGCCCTGGGCCAAAGGCAGGTGCTAAACCGCTGCGCCACCCAGGGATCCCAATATTGTGTTGACTCTTAAGAGTAGCCAAAGGTTGAGGGAGCTGGGATGACTGAAACATATTGAGAGTGGATACGGTAAATATCTTGCTGAAAAGATACAGCTAAAAGCCAGTCCTAAATTTACATTTCAGACAGACCACTGGCATCTAAATTTAAACTACCTCATAGGGACACCTGAATGGCTTAGTGAAGGGCATCTGCCTTTGGCTCAGGCTGTGATCCTGGGGTCCTGGGATTGAGTCCTGCACCAGGCTCCCCACAGGGAGCCTGCTTCTCTCTCTGCCTATGTCTCTGTCTCTCTCTCTCTGTCTATCATGAATAAATAAAATCTTAAAAAAATAACTACTTTATAATCAAGTTGCATTATCTGCAAAAAAATAAAACAACCAGTGACCAACAAAAACAACAACAAATCTCGAAGCTTATAGACTTCTATTACTTTAGAGACAATTTGATGTCTGAAAAAAGGATCTTTTTATAAAATGACATTTATTTAGGAGGCCTAATAGCCCTTATGGGTCTCAAAGCAGGGCATTTTCCTTGTTTTTGCATATTGTTTGCAACCAGAGTTCTTTTGTTGTTTTCAAGTTAGCTCCACAACAGATTTACATGGCTTAGCTATGAAAAGCAGTGATTTTTTTTTATGTGAATAGCATGTTGCTTATACCTAATTTCTAATGTGACTCAGTATTATTTATGCATATTATATATAATATTAACTTTGTTTTATTTGTGACATTTAAGTCTGTGGCTGTTATCTGATTTTTGAATATTCAGTTTTTGTACATGGTACTGAGACTAAAGATTGAACTCGTTTATTTGAAATTACAGAAATGTGTTTTTTAAAAAGCTAGGAAGTATGGGTACAGAACCTTTGTGTTTAATTAGGCCTTCCTAGATAAAGGTACTAAGTGCTGGGAAGTGTTACTTTCCTATTTTTGTTTGAAAAAACAAATGGCTTAAGAATTAGAAATTACCATATGTTTTCGCTTATAACAGTAGATTTATGTATTAAAAACAAATCTCTGATATATGGAGTGTATGTATTAGATAAGGAGAAATACTTGCAGATAGAGCCAATATTTTTCTTAGAAGATAGCCCATGGTTTCTTCTTTAATATATGGGCAGATAAAGGATTGAAGAACTTGGGTTCTGCAGCATGAAGCATGGCCATATGATTTTATTCTGGAAAAAGTTTTAAGCAGGTAAAACCTATTGTTCCACTTCCACAGTCACTATAGACAACTCTTACAGCACCCTGTGAACATTTTTTTCAGTGAAATTTTATAAGATAAAGTGTTAAAATGTAACTTCCTCTACTTACCATTCCTAGTCAACATTGTAGTATTGTGTATAGAATTATTGGATATTAGGCATTGAGATTTTAGAGAATAATTTTCTAAGAACGAACATTTCAATTTTAAAGCACTTCTTGTAACATTAAATAGATTATGGGAGTAATTGTTATTTGAATTAGTATTTTTTTGTTGTTGTTGTTAGTAATACCATCTCATCTGTGTAGAGAAAAATATAGATTGGCAGTGTTCTGTGTATTCAGCCAATGGAGAATTGATTTGAAGGCATTAAGCTGTAAGCTAAAAAGATGAGTAATATTACGATTGGTATATCTCATTGTTTAAAATATTAATGTAAGATGTGGTTTCTTGTAGGGTCTGCAAATCAACAAGACTTTTCTCCAGGAAAAAGTGAAGATATGGGAACAGTTCAGGAGAAATCTACCAAAAGCCTTGTTATAGGTCCTCTTGATTTTCGTTTGGATAGCAGTGCAGTACATAGAATTTTGAAAATGATTGTTTGTGCCTTGGAACATGAATATGAACCATATAGTGGGCTAAAACCAGGTTTGTTTTTGGCCTAATTTTGAGTCTCTTGCTAGTTGATTTGTTTGTGTGTGTGTGTGTGTGTGTGTGTTTAAAGATTTTATTTATTTATTCATGAGAGACAGAGAGAGAGTCAGAGACACAACGCAGAGGGAGAAGCAGGCTTCACGTAGGGAGCCCGACATGGGACTCCATTCCAGGTCTCTAGGACCACACCCCAGGCCGAAGGCGGCACTAAACCACTGAGCCACCCGGGCTGCCCTTGCTAGTTGATTTGAATGATTATATAATCTGATTTGTTGTATTTTGCCAAATTACACTTTTTTTATATCGTGTGCCTGCTTTTTATGTATTTAGTTGTTTAAAGAATACACTTGTGTGTAGAAGTTATGGGAGACGTCAAGATTTGGAAATTATTTATGTAAGTACTTTATTTGCTAGTATTTGTCAGCATTTTATTGCCATACCTTTTTGATACTTTTTCCAGTGTATATTCTTGAAATCATTTTCCCACCTTAGTGGATTCTAAAGAGCATGGAGATGGAGATGGACTCTAAACATACAAATTTAGCATTCAAGGACACTTACGACTTACTGGTAAAGAATTTGTTGTACATTTAATTTTTTCTACATGCATGAAGGTATTGCAGTTTCAAAAATACAAATTCATTTTTTTTGCAATAAAGCACTCTAGGACATTATAGCATGTAAAGGGACCACTATGCGGTCAGACTACGGCTTGAATTCTGACCCCCACTTTTAACCTTAGGAAATTTAAGTAAACATCACTGATTTTTCATTTTTCTGTCTCAGTAATGAGTTTAATTATTGTGACGGAGATGGTTAAATTGTTTCCCCAATATCCATTATCTTCTTATTTTATAGTAAAAGAGATTTCATGATAGAAATTCTTATGATAAAAATAAAGATACACATTCCAAGTATAGTTATAGGACTCAAGGTTCTGGCTACCTGGATAGGAGCAGAACTTTAATTACGTGAATTTTGAGGCTGTGACTCTAAAAGTAAAAGTGCATATCTTCCTTTTTTTCTTTACCTCTTCCTTCTGGCTAGAAAAAATTATAATGGCAAGAGCTGGAGCTGCCATCTTTGATCCTGAGATGAAAATTGCATGCTGATGATAACAGCAAAAAGATAGCAAGAACCTAGGTCTTTTGTAGCTTGGTAGCACTATGTCAACTCTGGATCCTTTAGACTCAAATTGTTATATGAAATAAACCTTAGGCTGTTGTCCAAACTTTATTTGACTTTTGCCATAGCAAATTTACTGTTACCTAAATGTTATCCTAGTAGGACCAACTTCCAACATCAGTGCATGTAATAGTATATAACACAATGCCTAGTATATATTAAGTCCTTGACAGGTTTATGCATTCGTTTCTTGTACCTTGCTTGAACGCCGGCTCCATCCCAGACACTCTTAAAAGTGCTAGAATAGTATGTATAGAATGGCTAACATAAAAAATGGTGATGGTACCAAATGTTGGGGAGAGTGGGAAGAAACTGGATCGCTCATCGTTGCTGATAGGAATGTAAAATGTACTTCTGAAAACAGTTTATTTCTTTAAAAACTAAACATGTAACTACCATATTAGCCTAGCAACTATACTTTTGGGCATTTATCCCAGAGAAATGAAAACTTAGGCTCACACAAAAATCAGTACCTAATTTGTTTTTCTCATGTAAAAGTCCAAGCTGGTAGGTATTGTAGCGTATTAGAGTAACTGTTCCATGAGATTATCTTAGACCCAGAATTCCTTGTGTCTTGTTCTTCTACCATTCTTTGAGATATACCTCATCTACATGGTTCATGTTGGCCCACCATTACAGTATCTAATTTGAATCAACAGGAAAGTGGGAGCAAGAGAAAATGGTAGGTATGTAGTTTCATTTAATAGCATGGCTCTGTCATCCCATTGACCAAAATTTAGTAACCTGTCCGTATACCTAGTAGTAGGGAGACTGGAAAGCATAGTGTCTGAGAGTCCCAGTACTAGAATTAAGTTCAGAGAGTTTTATTGCTAAAAGAAAGATTATAATTAGCAGTCTCTTCAACAGTGGAATTATGCTCCCCACCCACATATGCACATACATATATATAACATGAATTTTTATCTGAAGCAGTTTATCATCTCAAGAATGTGATTATATACATTTATGTATAAATCTACATGTTATACAATATACGTATATGTATATAGACTGCTGTTAGCTCACTTTAGTTTATATATATATATTTTTTTTAAATTAATTTTTATTGGTGTTCAATTTACCAACATACAGAAAAACACCCTCACTTTAGTTTATATATACAGACAATTCTCACCTTGCATGGTAATTAGGAACCATAAAAATGTGCCAGCTGAAATCATGGAAAGTGATCATAATGTTACAAATTGAAATTGTTTCACGCTTTTGGATATTTTTGTCAAAGCACTAAGAGCTCTCTTACTGTTGGTATGAATGTACATAGAGATAGAAATAGTAAAAAAGTAAGTTTTTTTTGTTGTTAAAAGAGTAGTTTTAATGGGAGTTTTTCTTTTTTTTTTAATGGTAGTTTTAAGAGTAGTTTAAATGATGCTTGTCTCCTCTTCCAGTAACTTATAGAGTGACTGCCTTTCCTATGCTTTGGCAAATTGTCATATTTCTAAGTTGGGATCAGATTCCTATACACTTTCAAATTGTGAAAACCTCTGAGGGTTCCTTTCATGGGAAGAATTTTGTTTGCATCACTTCTTGTGGGACATCTTCATTCGTTTTTTTTGTTTTTGTTTTTTTTTTGTATTTTTTAAAATTTTATTGGAGTTTGATTTGCCAACATGTAGTATAACACCCAGTGCTCATCCCATCAAGTGCTCCCCTCATTGCCCATCACCCAGTCATCTCATCCCCCTGTCCACCTCCCCTTCCGCTACCCCTGGTACAGGCACTGTGGAAAACTGTTTGGAGGTTCCTCAAAGAGTTAAAAATAGACATCTTCATTTTTGTTATCACCGTTTTGATTATCACAACTACTTTCTACATTGGCGTTGATAAGTCTGTCTTCACTACTTCCCCTAGCTGCATATTAAGAGTACAGTGTTGATATTCCCACAGTCAGCTGTTTCTTCTGTAACTCCTTGTATGTTCTCAGTTTTTGTTTCTTTGCTGCACTTTCATCTTTGATTGCCAATTCTGTTTCAATTATCCACTTTTGTAAAATGTCACAGGGGTTTATCACTAGTAAGCAAGGAGTCAGCACAACTATATTTTTTGCCGTCTATGTAGGAGTTAAATAACACACATGAGATCCCAGTAGCCAGTAGCCAAATCTGACCAACTTTGAAAGAAGTAATGTAATTGGTCACTGATGATGATGCATATCTTCTATTTATGTTATGATTTGTGGATTGAAGAACTTGCAGTAAGGTTTGTACTTTATGCACTTACTATATTGTGGTAACTGAGATTTGAACTGATTTTTGGCAACTGGCTTTTTTTTTTTCAATTGGCATTTTTTTAACTAAAACAAGATAACTGAAATTGATGTATATCAGAACTGTGCAAAGTGAGAGCTGCTTCTATATATACATAAGTGCATGTAAATGAGTACATATGTATTAAATCTTAAGTTTTTAGTTCTCCACTCTTTTAAAGCTGTTTATTGAGGTGTAGTATACATATTGGAAAGTATAAAACCTAGGGATTTAGTTCTGTGAATTTTGCAAATTTAACTATATCTAGGTAACTAACTGTTCAAGAAATGGAACCTTAGCAGTGCTAAGTCCCCTGTGCTCTCCTCTTTACTCCTTTGACCCCAAGAAGGGTCTCTTTAACTTCTAACATCATGGGTTAAGTTTTTGCTTAGTTTATAATTCATGTAAGTGGAATCACACAGTATGTATCTTCTGTCTCTTACTTTAGCTTTAGCTTGTTTATAAGATTTATTTCATTTTTATATAATGTTATATTCATTGTGTGAATATACCATAACTTTACTGTTGATGAGTATTTAATATCTAGTTTTTGGTTACTATGTTAGTGATGCCACAAACATTCTACTACATGCCTTTTGGTAAAATGTGCACTCCTTTCTGTTGGGCATGTGTGAATAGAATCACTTAGGTAAAAGGATTACATTATGTTTACTTTTAGTAGATATTTCTAAAATGTTTTCCCAAGTGGTTGGACCACTTTACACTCTTATTAGTAGTTTGGAGAGTTTTTTTGTTTTGTTTTGTTTTGTTTTTAGTGTGGAGAGTTTTAATTGCTGGGGCTGGCAAACTATGATTTCTTCTTTCGTGCAGGACATGAGCTTATAATGGGTTTTGTGTTTTAAATAGTTAGAAAAAAATAAAAGAATCATATTTTATGACCTGTGAGAACCATATGAAATTCAATTTTCAGTTTCCACAGGTAGAGTTTTATTGGGACACAATCATGCTCATACAATTAGGTATTGTCTGTGGCCTTTTTTGTGCTACAGTGGTTGTGACAGACTAGATGGCAAAGGCTAAAATATTTTTTAAATAGTCTTTATGTAAAAGGTTTGCTGATGTTTGGCTTGCATGCTTACCAACACTTAGTATTAGCCTTTTTCATTTTAGCCATTTTAGTGGGTCTGTAATGTTGTCATGTGACTTTATTTGCATTTACTTGATGCTTAATGATGTTATCTAGTTTTCCATAGAATTTTTGGCCATTTGGAAATATTATCTTTTGCTTATTTAATAAGGCTTTGTTGCCCATTTTCCTATTCTGTTGTTTATTTTGATTTTTAAAAGGTTTTATATTAATTTTTTTTAACATGGTGAGTCCTTTGTATAGATATCTATATCCATCTGTATCTAAGGCAAATACTTTCTGCCAGTTTCTAGCTTGCTTTTGCATCATCTTCATGGTGTCTTTATGAGCAGAAGCTATATTTTTAACAAAAGAGATGAAGAATTTCTTTGAAATATTTAAGACATATTTTAAAATATGTAAATTTTTATACAGCAAAGACATATATTTACATTCTAGGGATCCCTGGGTGGCGCAGCGGTTTGGTGCCTGCCTTTGGCCCAGGGCGCGATCCTGGAGACCCGGGATCGAATCCCACGTCGGGCTCCCGGGGCATGGAGCCTGCTTCTCCCTCTGCCTATGTTTCTGCCTCTCTCTCTCTCTCTGTGACTATCATAAATAAATAAAAAAATTTATATTCTATAGTAGTATAACTTATATTTGTTAAGGGTAACACATTTTATAATTGTCTTATTGTTCAAAAGAAAAGTATAATTTGACCTTGAAATTTGGGAACCAACTCAGTTATTCAAAAATAATTTTTTATTACATTTTCATTATTTCATCTTAGATATTAAGGATGAAAATGAAACAGTACTGAATCCTGAGGAAGTGGCATCTTTGGAGGAATATATTCCTACTCGACATACAAGTATTACTCTTCTAAAATGTACCTGTACTATTGTCATGGCTGAATTCAACTTGTTGGATCATTTGTTACCTGTCATTATGGGAGAAAAGGTATCTTTTGCAGTTCACTACTTTTTTTTCCTCATATGTGCATATTTGCAAGTCCTATGATCTTGTAAGAGGAAAGTGATTGAGTCAAAGAATATGTGCTTATATAGTTATCTGTGGTGTGTTAAAGCAATGTAACTGTGATTGTTAATTCTTAGAAAGGTGTGTGTGTGTACATATATACATTATATATATAACTTCAATCTAAGGCTGTATAAAGAAATTTTTTTTTAAAGATTTATTCATTTATCTATGATAGACATAGAGAGAGAGAGAGAGAGAGAGAGAGGCAAAGACACAGGAGGAGGGAGAAGCAGGCTCCATGCCAGGAGCCAGACGCGGGACTCGATCCCGGGACTCCAGGATCACTCTCTGGGCTGAAGGCAGGCCCCAAACCGCCAAGCCACCCAGGGATCCCTGAGTATAAAGAAATATTGATGAGAGCATGGACCTAGAAGTCAGTCTATATACAAACTATGACACATTGCTTTGTATCTCTAAACTTGTTTCTGAAAAACAAAACTATTTTTCAAATGAGCTGACAGATTCAGCTGGTAAAGAAGCAGTAAGCCTAGATGGATTCAAATAGTTTATTACATATAGACAGCAAAAGCAAATCATTAATGGTGTCAGCTTTCAGGGCAACTTTGAAACCAGAGGGCCAAAATGACATGTAGCATACATACACAGCATACTATTAAGTAAGGTGCCTTGTTGTCAAGGATTCAGTTCCACACTTCATCTAAATAGTTACATAGATTACAGCTGTACATTGAAAGGAGTAAGTGGAAACTCCATGTCTTACTTGAATGAGGGATGCTGATGAGAAAATGTCTCCTAGCAGTCAATAGAAGGTGAGAATTCTAGAAACTCTTTGCAAGATTCCCTCCCTATCTCTTCATGTTCTAAGAGAGTCACAGGATGTTCTCCCAAGGCTTAGGTCTGCTCTGATTGCATCTTGCTTTTGTGGTCTATATGGATTTGTTTAAGATTGTCAGGGTGCTGGCACAGAGCTGTTCCCTTACAGTACTACCTACCTCTTAAAATCATTTTTAATACTAGATGAGAAAATGCTCATAAACCATTTTGCAAATATTAGAAACACAGTAATTACTAGCTTATTGTTAATGAGGATTTATTAGATGCTTAATACTTGATTTAAGCCATATATAATGTATTGCTTTCTAAGTTTACCATATACATAAGAAGGTATTATTTGTTATCTTTAGATTTTTTTGGTTATATTTCTTTTGATATCTACATACTGATGATTATAGAAGTAAAAACTATTCTCACTTTAAAAAGAGCTATGACAGGGAGTTGACTGTAATAGAATAGTTTAATTTTGTGTATTTGCTCTCTGTTACCCACTTAAAATTGTTATGTTGCTCAGTAAAGAGATAATCTGGGGAAAATTTCGGCAGAGAAAAAGTATGTCAGTATTAGACATTAACTTCGAAGCAAGTATGAGTAATGAGTTCAAGAAAGAGACAAAAAGGTGGATGGTTTTAGAAGAGACTTCAGTCTATATAAAGAAGTACCAAATTACATTCTGGAACTGAAAACTGTAATACAAGTTAGAAATAAAAGGATGGGGGCACCTGGGTGGCTCAGTGGTTTAGCGCCTGCCTTTGGCCCAGGGCGTGATCCTGGAATCCCGGGATCGAGTCCCACATCAGGCTCCCTGGATGGAGCCTGCTTCTCCCACTGCCTATGTCTCTGCCTCTCTCTCTCTGTCTCTGTCTCTCAAGAATAAATAAATATTAAAAAAAAAAGAGGGTCCCTGGGTGGCACAGTGGTTTGGCACCTGCCTTTGGTCCGAGGTGCGATCCTGGAGACCCGGGATTGAGTCCCACGTCGGGCTCCCGGTGCATGGAGCCTGCTTCTCCTTCTGCCTGTGTCTCTGTCTCTCTCTCTCTCTGTGTGACTATCACAAATAAATTTTTAAAAAAATTAAAAAAAAAAAAGAAATAAAAGGATGGAAAAAGATATGTCATTCAAATGCAAATCACAAGAAATACAGTGTTGGCTATTTTAATACCAGAAGATGTGAGTTTAAGGCAAGAAATGTTATTAGAAATAGCTGTTTTGTAATAATAAGTGTTAACCCCATGAATGGAACAACATAGATAATTCTTACAGATGGCATGTTGAATGAAAGCAGACAGTCATGAGTTTGTGTCTGTATGATTCCATA
Source organism: Vulpes vulpes (assembly GCF_048418805.1). Taxonomy (NCBI): domain Eukaryota; kingdom Metazoa; phylum Chordata; class Mammalia; order Carnivora; family Canidae; genus Vulpes; species Vulpes vulpes. Next base: position 35,990,809 of record NC_132792.1, on the reverse strand, counting down.
AAGTTAAAGAATAAGCAAAACTAGTCTTTGGTGATTGCAGTTAGAATATTGGCTACCTCTGGCAGTGATCTGATAAATTACCTTGAGAAGGGATTATATTGTAGAGTGCTTGAAATGCATGGTGGTTACAGATGTAAAATTTTGTTGAGCTCTCCACTTAGGATTTGTGTGCTTTACCATATGTGATACCTTTATATTCCAAAATAAAGTTGTTTAAAAAAGTAAGTAATTGCTTAATAAGTGGTAGTTTAAAAATTATCAATAAAAAGTTTAAAAAGCATACTCAAGCAAGTATGTTCAACTTAGTCAATTTTAGGCAATATTTCTCAATAATGGCACTGTTGGCTTTTTGGACTGGGAAGAGTATTATGTAGCATTTACTATCTTTAGCCAATCTCTGTGAAATGCTACTACTACTCCCCAGTTATTATGAGAATGAAGGACAAACAGTGAAATCGTCTTCCATGGATTTTCACATATGTCTATGGACATGCTGTTTCTCATTGAGAATGATAGTATATATGGCATTTTAAGGTAATAAGTTAGTTCGAGGTTTAGAGGGGGTTGCTTGATAATCAGGGTTCATAGTCTGGACATCTTGAAACCTACTTGAATTTATTTGGAACCTTAGAAAGGTTCTATAACACTGAATGCACCAAGCCCAACCTGAGATTCTTAGGATTTTATGAGCTTTTAATGTGTATGTTATTAATAGATATGATATGGATCAAAAGTTTTTCCTCCTTGCAAATTTTGCTGCTTGTGTGAGACTTTGGAGTAGTCTTCTTAGTCCCTTTGTCATCTAAATGTGAATAAAGGGCAGGAAGACAAATGGTGGCTGGCTCTGGGATAGCTAGGTCAATAATTGGAAATGATTGAGGTTAAAAAAATACCATTAAACGTACTGAGGAGGGTTGCCTGGGTGGTTCAGTCAGTTAAGTGTCTGCCTTTGGATTCAGTCATGATCCCAGCTTCCTGGGATTGAGCCTCATGGTGGGCTCCCTACTCAGTGGGGTGCCTGTTTCTCTTGCTCCCCCTGCTTGTACTCTCTCTCTCTGTCAAATAAATAAGTAAAATAATATAAAAAAAGTACTGAGGAGTACACAGTGAACAATTCCAGTTGATTGAAAAATAAAAAGTTTAGCTAAATGGGCAGTAATAATTTTGAAATGTAGGACATACTTAAAATATATAGAAGGTATTTGGTTACGGTAAGAGAGTCCCTTAGAAAGTCATTTCTAGATTGATTTGATGACATTGCAAAATGTGCCAGTCTAAGGCTTGTATAGGGGGCATTGCATGTCAATCACTGTTTTCCTGAAATATAAAGGAAACTCTATTATTTTCTAGAACTCAAGTAACTTCCTGAATACTACAAACTTCCAGTCTCTGCGTCCTTTGCCATCCATTCAGATATTGGTGGATAAAATTAATCTGGAACATTCCGTGCCAATGTATGCTGAACAATTGGTACATGTGGTCAGCAGCCTTACTCAGCCTTCTGATAATCTGCTTCATTATTGCTATGCACACTGCTATCTTAAGGTAGGAAAAGTGAATTTTCTTGTTTATGAGTATCTGTTTGGTTTTGGGAGAATTAAATATCTTTTTTCTTGGACTTGTAACTTCATAGGATTAGTAGTACCCCCATAAGATGAGATTTAAATGATATGTAATATATATATTCATTATTGAACATAATTAGATAAAAGTATACCTATCTGAAAGTTATTCAGTTACTTGACGTTACTAGCTTAATGTTTTATAAGATAATGTTAATTAAGATTTTTGAAGATTTTTTTAAAGGATTTATTTATTTATTTTAGAGGTGGGTAGAAGGGGTGGAGAGGAAAGAATCTTCAAACTGACTCCCCACTGAGCATGGTGCCCAATGCAGGCTCAGTCTCATGACCCATGAGCTCAAAACCTGAGCTGAAATCAAAAGCTGGTTGCTCAGTTGACTGAACCACACAGGTGCCTTGGTTTTTGAAGATTTTGTGTGTTGTTGATAATAATTTTAAGTAGTTTGAAGGAGCACTTAATTTATAAGGGTGTTTTAAAAGACTTATGATATCTTTGAGGGAAACATTTATTTGAGATAATGCCTCATAAAGAAGGTTTAACACATTTGTTTTTTGGTTACTTTCCTCTCACTGAATTCATGTTAATTTCTTGATACAAAGAGAGAACTTTTAATGTTTTAAATCAAGTTATATAAAGTTAATTATTGGAGGCTTTACTTAGCTCTTCCATTTTTTTTTGGTAAATAATATGTCTCACTTGGTTAAATATTGGACTCTCAGTTTCAGCTGAGGTCATGGTCTTGGGGTTGTGAGATCCAGCCCTGCATTGGGTTTCATGCATAGCACTTGGAGAAAGACTCTCTCTTCCTCTCTCTTTATCTCTGGCCCTCCCTGCCCCACTCCTTGTCCCCTCCACTTATGCATGCACATGTCTCACTCTCTCAAAAAACAGCAACAAAGCATCCCATTGTAGGTACATAAAGATAAACTCAGATGTTGAGTACTAAGTGTTTCTGCAAAGCAAACACAGATGTATAGTCTAAGTAGGAATAGTGTTTATCTAACCAGAATCTCTTTGGACTAAAGAAAACTACACAAACTTATATTCAAGAATAAGAATTAAAAATGCACTAAATTTCATGTAGAGGACTCCAAAAGAGGGCTCCTGATTTTATTGGTTCACACTTCATCGTTCCATGTTTTAAAGTTAATAAATACTTGCATATTTGTAGACTAAAAGGAAACCAATGTAAATATAACAGATTTAGATCACCTCTAGTTTAAGATGGTAAAATTTGTTTTCAAACCATGTAAAGTAGAACATGTTTTCCTTTTTTTTTTTTTTTTTTAAAGATTTTATTTATTTGCTCATGAGAGACAGAGAGAGAGAGAGCGAGAGGCAGAGACACAGGCAAAGGGAGAAGCAGGCTCCACGCAAGGAGCCTGACGCGGGACCCGATTCCAGGTCCCCAGGATCATGCCTTGGATCAAAAGCGCCGCTAAACTGCTTAGCCACCCGGGCTACCCAGAACATGTTTTCTTAGTAGAAGTCCAAGCAAAGCCCATTTTTTTTTTTTTTTTTTTTTTGCAAAGCCCATTTTTAAGAGGATGGAGGAAATCTACTCCCTTGATGAAAGAGTGATACAGTCATAGGAATAAGAGAATACATTTCCACAGATTTTTAAGTTGATGAAATTAAAAATGTAATAGACTGCTCTTTTTTTGTAATACAGTTTGACTAATGAGAAGAATGGAATTATTTTTCTTGGGATCACATTTTACTTCATTGGAGTTCCTACTTAGTATTCCCTATCACCAAATGGATTATAAATGTTTATATGTAATGTTTATATGTAAAAGTTATTCTTAACTGTAGACAATACAAATCAGGCATTGGGTGAAATTTGACTTGTGGTTTGCTGACCCCTGCCCCAGAGAAATTTTTGCATATGGAGGTATACACAACTGGAGATCTCTATATGCTCACATGGATAACTTTCTAAAATGTAATTTTTGGTAGGAATACCAAGATGCACAATGGTGTGTGTGTGTGTGTGTGTGTGTGTGTATGTATATGATGTGTATATATATATATGTATATGTGATATTTATGTAAATAAAAAAATCAAAATAATGCTGAAGATTGTTCACACATTTGAAAGGGTCTGTGAAGGTATAAGAATGCGTACTATATATCCCAAATTCTTGAAAATAGGTGTAAGTGGTTTAAGGGTGGTGTGGGGTGCCTGTAGGACTAGTAGGAGTGTCATGTTTTTTTTTTTTTTAAGATTTTATTTATTTATTCATGAGAGACACAAGGAGATGCAGAGAGAGAGAGGCAGAGACACAGGCAGAGGGAGAAGCAGGCTCCATGCACCGGGAGCCCGATGTGGGATTCGATCCTGGGCTCATTCCCGGGCCTCCAGCATCACGCTCTGGGCTGAAGGTGGTGCTAAACCACTGAGCCACCCGGGCTGCCCAGGAGTGTCATGGTTTTAAAGTAGACATTAGGTATGCTTTAAGGTTTTTAAATTTTTAAAATAATGACTATTGATACGATTTATGTGACATAAATTCACCTTTTTAAAAGAATAGAAATTGGGATTTTTAGGGTTTTCAGAATTAATGCACATGTCACCACATCAAATTTCAGAACATTTTCATGAATCCCTAAAAGAAATCGTCTGCCTATTAGCATTCATTCCCCATTGACTCCCCACCTCCTACCCCTTGTAACTACCAACCTATTTTCTGTTTCTATGTATTTCCTTATTCTGAGCACTTCATACAAATGAAATCATATAACATAAGATCTTTTGTGACTGGCTTCTTTCACTTTGCCTAATGTTTTTAAGGTTCATTCAAATTGTAGCATGTATCAGGATTTTATTCCTTTTTATGGCTAAATAATCTATTATATGAATAAACTGTATTTTGTTTATCCATTTATCTGTTGATGGGCATTTGTGTTTCAAAATGGGCATTTTTGGGGCACCTGGATGGCTCGGTTGAGCTTCTGACTCTTGGTTTGGGATCAGATGATAGTCTCAGGGTCGTAGGATCAAGCCCCACCCTGGTCTCTGTGCTCAGCAGGGAGTCTGCTTGGGTTTCTGTCTCTCCCTCTTCCTCTCCCCCCTGCTAGCATGCATGTGTGCTTGCTCTCGCTCTCTTAAATACATAAATCTTTTTTTAAAAATGGGCATTTTTGGCTGTTAATAATGTAGCTATGAACTTTCATGTATAGATTTTTGTGTGATCACAGGTTTTCATTTCCTTTGGGTGTATACCTAGGTGTGGAGTTGTCTGGTCAAATGGTAACTCTCTATATTTATTTATTTTTAAGATTTTTTTTTTAAAATTTAAAAAAATTTATTTATTTATTTATGATAGTCACACACAGAGACAGAGAGAGAGAGAGAGGCAGAGACACAGGCAGAGGGAGAAGCAGGCTCCATGCACCGGGAGCCCGATGTGGGATTCGATCCTGGGTCTCCAGGATCGCGCCCTGGGCCGAAGGCAGGCGCTAAACCCCTGAGCCACCCAGGGATCCCCCTAACTCTATATTTAACATTTTTAGGAATTACCAAACTTTTCCCCCAAAGGGATTATTAAATTTGTTTCCTGTTCTACCACCATTGAATTTTTTATTTCTTCACATCTTCACTAATATTTGTTATTGTCTGTCTTTTTGATTTTAGTCATCTCAGTGGTTGTAAAGGGATATCTTGTTCTGATTTTGATACATATTTCCATAATGACTAATGATATTGAATCTTTTTTTCATGTGCTTATTTGCCATTTGTATGTATCTTTGGAGATATATCTATTCAGATCTTTTGCCCATTTTTGAATTATGTGTCTTTCTATTGTTGAATTGTAAGCATTCCTGAGGTATTCTGAAGGATTTTATTTCTTTAAAAGTGTAGGTGACAGAATGACAATATTCATATTTTTAAAATTCTGGGCAACAATAAAAAATTATTTTCTCAATTGTTTGTGGAAAAAGTCCAGAGAAAATATTTGATTTCTCTCCATAAGAAAGGTACATATTATCAGTTTCACTCTCTAGTTTCTTTTTGTTTCTGTGGATACATGAATCGAAACTAGATTTAGAAAGTTAAAGAATGAGTAGGCAGTGAAAAAAAAATGTAGCATTCTCCAGGCTTCTTTCAAGATACTTGCTGATTAAAGGTGAGAAATGGAGTTTTGCTGATGGTTAGAAGTGAGATGGTGGTGAGAAAATTTGCTTTTTCTTTAAGAATAAGTGGAGAATCAAGCATGCTTTTTTGGAGAGGGGAAGAAGAAAATGGTGGGAGGAAGCAAGGCAGAGTGAAATTGTGAGCTAATAGATGAGCTAAGTGAAATGAAGCATCATATTGCTATTTTAGCAATATGAAATTTGAAGAAGTCCTTTATCCTTTTTGGACTTCATTTTTCCCGTATGAAATGAAATGATTTATTTTCTCTAAGCAGTTTTAGCTCTGAAGCTTCTAATTTTTAATACCCTAGATCTGATTCTTTTTGTCCTGAAGTCTTTTCTTTCCCAAAATGTTCATTATTCTGCAGAATTCTCATTATAATTATTCTTTCTTTAGTTTTTGCATATTCTGATGTATTACTGTCTATAGATTACTTTTTAAAAAATTGTTTTTACTTTATTTTTATAAAATAAACTTGGCATTTTTCAGTCCCGAAAAATAATTTTTCGGTGTACACTTTAGGGAGAGTAACTACACTCATAATTGTGGGACTGTCATTAATATCCAACTCCAGAATCTTCTCATCAACCCAAACTGAAATTGTTAAACAATAATTCCAAATCCTCTTTCCTCTGTTCCTGGATACATTCTTCACTCTGTCTCCGTGAATTTGACTACTTTAAGTACCTCAGATTTGTGGAATCACATAGTATATGTCCATTGAGCTGTTGTATCTCATTAAGATACTGTTTCTGAGATTTATCCATGTCATAGCATATTTTAAAGCTGGCTTATAGTTTGAGTCTGAATAATACTATGTCATATGTATATACCACATTTTAAAAAGTTTTATTTATTCATGAGAGACACACAGAGAGAGGCAGAGACACAGACAGAAGGAGAAGCAAGCTCCTTGCAGGGAGCCCAATGCCGAGCTCCATCCCGGGACACCAGGATTATGTCCTGAGCCGAAGGAGTTGCTCAACAACTGAGCCACCCAGGCATCCCAACATTTTATTAATCCATTCTTTCACTGATGAACACTTGAGTTGTTTCCACATTTCAGCTAATATGTATGGTATAAACGTGGTGTGTGAATACCTATTAACTTCACTGATTTATTTTCTATATATAGCTTGAAATGGAATGTTGAATAATGTAATTTTATGTTTATTTTTTCAGACACAGCATATACTTTTGCACAGAAGCTGTAGTATATTTTAATTTTTTTAAATTAAAAAAACTTTTTTTTTTCAGTTAGTTCCCATACAGTGTAATAATAGTTTCAGGTGTACACTATAGTGATTCAGTACCCAGTACTCATCACAGCGGGTGCACTTCTTAATCATCACCTATTCCCCCATCCATCTCTCCTCTGATAACCATCAGTGTGTTCTTTATAGTTCAGAGTCTTTTTCTTGGTTTGCCTCTCTTTTTCCCTTTACTCATTTATTTCTTCCACAGAGGAATGAAATCATATGGTATTTGTCTTTCTCTGACCAACTTGTTTTGCTTAGCAAATACCCTCTAGGTCGATCCATGTTGTTGCAGATGGCAAGAGTTCATTTTTAATGGCTGGGTAATATTCCTGTGTGTGTGTGTGTGTGTGTGTGTGTGTGTGTGTGTGTGTACACAACCACATCTTTATCCATTCATCAGTGGATTGGATGTTCCATAATTTGGCATTGTAGGAAATGCTGCTGTATAAACATCAGGGTGCATATATCCCTTTGAATTAGCATTTTTGTACTTTTGGGGTAAATATCTAGTAGTGCAATTGCTGGATTTTAGGGTAGTTCTATTTTTAACTTTTTGAGGAACCTCTATACTGTTTTCCACAGTGGCTACACCAGGTTCCATTTGCACCAACAGTGCACAAGGGCTCCACTTTTTCTGCATCCTTGCCAGCACCTGTTGTTTCTTGTGTTCTTGATTTTAGCCATTCTGATAGGTGTGAGGTGATACCTCATTGTAGTTTTGATTTGTATTTCCCTGATGAGGAGCGATGTTGAGCATCTTTTCATGTGTCGGTCATCTGTATGTTTTATTTTTGGAAAAATATGTATTCATGTCGTCTTCCCATTTTTAAATTGGGTTTTTAATTTTTTGGGTGTAGAGTTATGCCAGTTTTTTATATATTTTATATATAGATTCTGTTTCTGAATATATGTAATATCCTTGGTGAAAGCAACCTCAACTCATACTGTATTGGTTTTCCTTTTTCTAGATAAAGTATTTGTAATCTTGGTCAAGGGCTGTTGATAAATTAGTAGGTTATATAAGTATTTTAAATCTATGTATCTCATTACTGTAATTTAAAGGAGAGTTGGAATTGGTTATTTTGAAATAATTATTTTTGATGTGGTAGATAGACACACTATCATTATAATTTATATTTGTCTGAGTGTTCCCATAGAAGCATCTCTGGACAGCGTGTAAATTTAGTAAGTTTAAAAATCATAGAATAAAGTTTCCCCAGAGTTCTTTGCAGTTCTGCAAACATCCAGCAGGGATCTCCTCTACACCCAGTTTCCATCTGAGTGCACTGAATAATAGTGTCTGTGATTATACTGTTGGGGCACTTCATAGAGTATTAGAAAGTGGCTTGAGAGAATTTTTAGTTGAACACAGATAATCTAATAGGATAAAATATTATCCTTATTCATACTCTAGAAATATTTGGAGGTTGGGCATTGTTTTAAAAATGTTTTATATTAAGTGATATTAATTGTAAGTGTTGGAATCCTTTCAATGGACCTTTTAGAGGAAATAGGAAATTCTGAAATTGCACAGTGTCTGGAAATCCTTGGTATACAGTGTTGCTCAGAAAAAGTCTTCAAAGAGAATGTATGTGAATAACTTAATTTTTAAGATTGATCATTTAAGTACTAGAATCATTTTTTTCCATCTCAATTCTATAATTTCTTACCACCAGGTTGAAACAGTACTTATTGGATAGTAGGTGTATCATTTTCATTTTTCATTTTCTTTGATAGTAATTCGGTAGGTAGGCCCTTTGAAATGCAGTTTTCTTTAAAAATATGTAATTCTAACTAATATCTCATTTCCAAAATAATTATTTTGTTCACTTGGAACTGACTTTAGAGCAAATTCTTTGACATTGTCAGTTTGATAGGGACATAATACGTTTTTGATACCATTTGGAACGGTTTAATACTTTTTAAAGAAATGAGTCGTTAGTTTATAAGTTCATTAAATGAAAGTATTTGTTTTGGAAATTAGTTACTGAAAAATCTTAAACATCTTTCACTGTAGAACTTATCAGTTAATATAAATCGTAGAGATAGGAAGTCAGTGCTTTATGAACCAAAGGAATAAAAAATAATAAAAGTAAGTATTAGGCTTAATCTACTTCTGTATGTTGTTGGAAAACAGTAACTCTATTTTGCATCCCTGTGTTTTACTGTTTCCTGTTTGAGATGTTTATCTTTTGCCTTATTGGAAATTATTGGAGCAGAAATAATAAGTTTAGTGTTTTATATAAAGTTTGATGTTATATTGATTCTTCCTATTAAAGCAAATATACTCTTCTGGAATTTCAGGGAATGCTTATAAAATTTCTTTAGTGTGATCTGCTCGTTTTAAGTACAAACATATGAAGAGTAATTTATGTCATGTACCACGTTTCTGGGGATGAAAAACCTCAGCCCTACAATTTTCACAGAAGAAAGGGAAAGATGTAATATTTTAGGACACGTTTGGATATTCTTTTTGTGTGTGCATAGTGTAAGTTGAAGGCAAAACACATTTTTATGATTGTTTTTGTTGTAATTAATGCTCTTTTAGCCATAACATTATATTAATGGTAATTTATTAAAGTTAATTTTTACAATGTGTACAATTCAGGCGGTTTATATTAATAGCAAGTGTGTGCATATTAGCAGACAATAAAACACATAATGTGAAACTTAAAGTTAGTAAGAAGCAATGATTTTTCAGGGATGTGAAAGAATTACTATATATTTAAATCTTTTAATTTGGGCTTAATGTTAAGTTGAATAAAAGAAAACAATGTTTGGGAAGTGGAAAAAGACATTGGAACATATTTAGTGTGCAGCTGTTGTAGAGCAAATTGAAACTGACGTATTTCATCCTGTGCTTATTAAAACTTTGTGAACATTTGGATCTTTTCTTTTTGTTTCAGATATTTGGTTTCCAGGCAGGATTAACATCTTTGGATTGTAGGGGATTTTACTGCTTACCTGTACCGATTATTCCCTCTTTCAGCACTGCTCTTTATGGTAAACTTCTGAAACTACCCACATGCTGGTAAGGATTTTGTTAAAATGTGGTTTATGGTAATTTTCATTTATCATGAAGGGGAAAAATCTCAATTGTGTCTGTCTTATGCACGTGTGTCACTTTTATACAGAACCTTAGAAGAATATCTGAAGATGTACTGACTTTTACTGAGACACTAACCTTTCTTTAATGCTTGATGTATACTAGGTCCTAGTATCTTTTGTGGTAGTGTTAAGTGTTGTTGGGTATTAACTATTAATCCATGTTGGAACTACAGTAAATTGGTGCTGCTTCATACTATACTAGGAACTGCAAAGGCAAATATCTTATTTTTTTCCTTTTTGAGAGACAGGATGCAAAGATTTTAAAAAGTTGCAAATTAATATCAAGGCCTAAGTATTTATCACCCAAATAACAATTTCATGTGTATTCCTAGCCACTAAGAAAAGCATACCCATGACATAGATTTAGAGTATTTGATAATGTCTGTAGTTGCTGCATTTTGGAAGAAACTGATTTTAGCCTCCTTATTTTCATTTGGCTTTGGGTTACATTATTTAGAGATCCTATTTCCTTAGATTGAGAGAGGCTTATAGAAAGAAAGCCAATAGTTTACCAGTCATAACTTTTCATTGTTTTTTTCTTTGTAGTTGAAAGCATTTTTTAATGTTAAAGACAAAACTGAAGATGTGAAATAAAGTTTAAACACATGAAATTATATTCTAGTGAGATATTTCTACATTTTAAAATTAGGTCATTTTTACTATTTAGAATATGTGTTTGCTTTCCCAACCTGATTTAATAAGCTTATTTTTACAGGATGTATTTTCTGTTAGTTATTTATGAAAAGCAACAGAAGTTCTAGAAAATATTCTTTAAAGTACTTCATTTGTTAAAAATATATTTCTATAACAGTATATAACTCTTAAAATGAAATTTGTAAATTAAATGCTCACATCTTCAAAAACTTTGTCTTTTGATCCAGAAAATTAAAAAAATATAAAAGTTGTAGTTAAGTAAGTCTTGAAATCAGTTCTTGTATAAAATGAAACCATTATTAAAAAATCATTGTTAATTTCTCTTGGTAAGTTTGATTTTGTCCTTAGTCATCCATATTCCACACATGTCATTTATTATGTTTTATAGAAATTCACTTTTTAACTTTTTATTTGTATATACACAGCATGTTGCATTTGAGCCAAGTTTTATATTCTGATCTGTTAAGAAATACCATGGGATATGTCCCAGTGGTATATCAGTATCAACTTTAATGAATGTGTGTGAGCACTGTTATCTCAGTTATGTGCTGATTTATTTATCATTCATAACATTGAGATTTTTAGAAAAACAGTGCAATTTACTATAGAAAATACCTAGCTTTTTTAAAAAATAAGAAGCCAAAATTTTCAAAATGAATTATAGCTTTTATATGAAAAAAATTGAATATTTAAATAGTCAAGGCTTAGTTTAATGATGTATAGGGCTTACTCTACATATTGCCAAGTGCGATTTAACTGCATGGGCAGCCTGAGTGATTCAGCGCCGCCTTCACCCCAGGGCATGATCCTGGAGGCCTCGGGATCGAGTTCCACATCAGGCTCCCTGCATGGAGCCTGGTTCTCCCTCTGCCTGTGTCTCTGCCTCTCTCTCTGTCTCATGAATAAATGAATAAAATCTTAAAAAAAAAAAGTCTGCTAACATATGAAAGTAAATATTCCCTTTAAATACTAAAAACATGAGATCACACAAAGCTTGTATTCGGATGTGACTTGCTTTTTTGTATTTAAGACCACTTCTGTATTATTTGAGTGATATTTTTCTATGCTTTATGTGAGTATATTGTTTTTTAATAGTTTCTTTACATTATTTTCCTTAATAGACTGTAAACTATAGTTTGTTCTTAGCAACTCTAAATTGAAAGTAATACATATAAGACTTACTAAATTGAGATGTATCTTAGTTAAATGAAATGAATAAGATACCAGATAAAATTCATCATAAAGGGCTTATTCAAACAAAATCATATGAGAACTGAGAATTTTATTTAATTCATGTAGTGAGCGAAGATTATTTTAGTAAGGCACCCTAGTTGTGTCACTAAATGTCAGCTCTGTTCCAGTATGGTATATCCCTTCCTCAAATCATACAAGCTGTTTCATTTGGATTTTTAAAAATCACATTCCAGTTTCTTAAAGCACATGTATGATGCTATTTATATCTATATCTGTATTTTTTCAATAATGAGAAGAACATATTTACTGTAGATCGTAGCTTTTGAAGCATATACCACATTGAAAACCCTTTTAGTTGGTATATTTGAGTTGGCAATGGAAATCTATATTTTATGTAAAATAATAAAGTATTTAATACTTGTTTAAAAATGTCTAAATTGATACTAATTATATATATGAAATTTCAAACTAACATTTTAACAGGTTTGCTAATTTAAAAAAATATGTGGCTTAAGTAACATTGAAAAAAATTTATTTTTCTCACATTTGAATGTTCATGTTAATCTATTTTGGCTTCAGTGAGCAAGCTAACGCTAAACTCCAGTTTCTTGGGATTTATTTTTTTCAAAATATTTTGGTCATATTTTATTTTTCAATCAGTATTACATACTTTCCAAACAAAAAATATAAACATTTCAATAATTTTTTTCTTCATTGCTTTACATCAGATTAACTTAATTCTTTTAGTCTCTTGGAATAGGACTGAAATATGTAGGTTATAGTGGGAAAGACACAATGACAATAATATTTAATGACATAGATCTTGAGTAATTCAAATTTTAATTTTCCTCTCTTTTTAGTAAGGGGATGTTTAAAAATGGGCAATGAAGTGTTGGTTAAAAGGCAATAAAGTATAACTTTGTTATCACTAGTAGAAATAAACCTTGGTCTTCTGTAGATATTTTTAAAATTTCTACAGTGGTAGTGCTTTTAGGCTTCTAGATACATTTTTGGAGTTAACATTTTTTTTTTCAGGACAGAGAAACTATAATAAATATGCCCACTCTATTTCTAAACTTTTTAATTGAAATATTACTGTTTTATAGAAAAATGTCTGTATTATGGTATTTCATAAATGTATTGGCCCTTTGGCAACCTGCAGAAAGATTAAGAAACAGAATTATATTAGCATCTCAGAAGCCTCTCTTACTTACCCTCCTGCAAGGTTAACTATTATCCTCATTTCTATTAATAATGATTAGTTTTGTCTGTCCTTGGACTTAAATAGAGTCATCCAACATATTCTCCTTTTTGGCTGACTTCTGTCACTCAAAAATAATGTTTGTGACATTCATTCATAAGGTAGAATGTAGTTTTTAGATTGTTTGCTCTTGTCACTATACCTCAAATCATACAAGTTTATGTATTGTATTACATAAACATTGACCATTTGTACATCCTCGATCTGCAATTTTAATTGAAAAATAAGTACCTAAAGTATGTGTTAATTTATTTTTTATTTCTTTGCCGCTTTTCCTTAAGAAGCTTCAATTCTATTAGGGGAGAGTAGATATTCATAAATATTTTTGATTTCCTGTGTTTTGAGAGGCAATGTGCTACATATGGATATTGGGGAAAGAATACAGTAGAATGCAGTGAGGGTAAGAGATATCCCCTGAGCATGAAAACTTAATCTAGTGGGAGAGGACATAGGCATATAAGAAAACAGTTGTGTTTAAATGGCAAAATTGAGGCTTAAATAAAATGTCCTAATAGTTTATAGAAAGTAGAAAATTTCCCTTGAACATCATGGTTGGCTTCTGAGAAGTGACAGTACAAGTGGGTTTTACTGCTTGAATTGGGTTGATATCCAGACATGAGCAGGTTGGTTGGGGTGTGAAAGCTTCTAGGGGGTAATATTGTCTCAACAAAGTCAAGGTTGCTCTCTTGGATCTGTGAATGGATACTGTGGGAGAGGAATTTGGGAGGCTACTTTTGGGCCTAGACTTGTATATGATTAAGGATGTCTGAGCTTTTTAATATGAACACTTAAAAAAAAGTTAAACCAGTTAATCAAATGTTTGTTAACCCAGTTTCTTCCTCATCAGGCTTGTAAAACTGCAATTATAGTCTCAAATTCAGTTTCTTCCATAACTGAAGGTTCAAAAATGTAATCTCATTTATATGGAGAGAAATGCAGCATACTTTGGAAGTTCAGAGAAAAATTACTTTGGCTCAGAAAGTCATGAAGAACATGAACATGGTAACTTGTAAGCAGGTTATTAAAGAATGCATAGGATTTGAAGGAAAATACTCTTTAATGCGGTATTAGGTACATAAGCTTAACAAACTTTTCATAATAATCCTATGAGCTAAGATGATATTCTCTTATAAAACTATAAAACTCAGGGAGGTTATTTAAATTATCCAAAGTCACACAGTGAATGGGCAAGGATTTTCATAGGTTATCTGATTCCAAAGTCTTCAATCCCTTTCTTACCTGAAGGACTGAAGATGTACATTATCTTCTGTTAATCATCTTCAAAGGCTCAGTGTGCTTTTTGCCTTGTAGTAAAAGTGGATTTCCATGTATTTAGAGGGTAGTTGAGATAGTACAGCTAATAAATTTGAACTCTCCTAGTATACATTCAACAGAATATGGATACTGTGATGATCTCATAGAATTGTAGATAACAGGGTTGGGTGGAATCGTAGGCATTTTCTCACTTTCTAAGTCTATGACATAGCTTTGATTTATAGTTGTCTATTCATGGGTTGAATATTTTATTCAGAGGGACTTCACTACTTTGTCAGGTAGCCAGATTCCTTGTTGGGCAGCTCTAGAGTTCTTTCTTTTATTGAAAAGAAAGTCTGCTTTCATGTTTTTTCTCTTCCTTAATTATTGCTAATATATGTCATGAGTCATTTTTATAGTCATAGGAATGTGGGAAAACACATTTATTTATAAGATTGAGGGATCCCTCTAAGTACCCATTCCTTATTTAGTACGGTAGCAGACGAGTTGGTTTCGATTAATGAAGTTATTGAGCAGTTCATTTGGTTGAGGAAGATGTTTGTGGAATCCGTGTTTGAGTTTAGTGTTAATAAGGAAAGAGGATTTGGTGATAGTGGGCTCATGATAATTGACATGGTGTCTAAAGAAGAAGTGAGCAGATACTGATTCTTTTGCCTCCCTGAAATGGAAACTGAAGAAGCCATTCTCTTGAGCTAGCTCAGGATAACACTAGAGTAAACACTTTTAACTTTAATGGAAACTAGGCTCTTCAAGCCTAAAAACAAAATGCCAATAATATTTATCAGCAAACATAGAGAATAAATAACCTACCCCACAGGACTCTCAAAATGATGTGTCTTCAACTGCCCCATCTTTTATAATATCTCAGTTTGAGAACATAGAGTTGGGTATTTTTAATGACCCTGTAATAGAGCTTTTTATTTTCCTTTTTTCCAGAACTATGATTATTTTCATGTGTCTGCTTTTGTGATAAACATTTTCATTAACAGAATGTCTTAAAACTGGTAAGACTTGACTGGGAGGCTAATTCTCCACTTGAGTGGCAGCAGGCTGATTGTCAGCTTTGGTTTGTGCATTTGCAATGTGCTTTCATGGAATGTTTTGAACTGAAAAGAAACGCTTTCATCATATATTATTTTCTCATTTCAAAGATGAAAAAGCTGAGTCCAGGAGAGTTCAGATTACTTAACCTAAGAGTACACTGTTAATATCAATGCCTCAATTTGATCATCATTTTCTTTTTTTTTCTTCATTTTTTTGATT
This sequence comes from Vulpes vulpes, assembly GCF_048418805.1. Lineage (NCBI taxonomy): Eukaryota > Metazoa > Chordata > Mammalia > Carnivora > Canidae > Vulpes > Vulpes vulpes. The sequence goes on along the minus strand of NC_132792.1, from coordinate 35,975,073 downwards.
CAAGGCTCTTTCAGCTGTACCATATTGCTTAAAAATTATTGTTTAAATTTTTCATGGTAAAAGATGTAAAACATCATTTTAACCATTTTTGAGCATATAATTCAGTGGCATTAAGTATATTCAAATTTTTGTGCTACTATGACCATTGTTCATCTCCATAGATTTTATATTCTGTACCCATTAAAACAGTAACTACCCATTACTCCTTACTTTCAGCCTCTGATAATTGTCTGTATAAATGTGACTATTCTGGGTTCCTCATGTAAGGTAAACCATTCAATATTTATCCTTTTGTGACTGGCTTATTTCACTTAATATAAAGTTTTCTTTTTTTTTAAATATAAAGTTTTTAAGATTCATCCATGCCGTAGCATGTGTCAGAATTTTTTCTTCCCTCACTTGGTCCTTCCTTACATCCCTCCTTCTCTCCTCCTCTCCCTTTATTTCCTTCTAAATTCATTCCATTTGAAGGTTGAAAAATTCCATTGTATGTATGTGCTTTGTTTATTCGTTCAACCATCAGTGGACATTTGGATTGTTTCCACCTTTTTTAGCTATTGAAAATAGTGCTTTGAACACGGGTGTACAAATATTTGAGTACCTGTTTTCATTTCTTTTGGGTATATACCTAGAGGCTGAATTGCTCGATCATATAGTAATTCTGTGTTTAATTTTATGAGAAACTGTCATTCTGTTTTTCACAGTGGCTGTACCATTTTACATTCCCACCAACAATGCACAAGGATTCCAATTTCTCTGCATCTTTATCAATGCTTGTTATTTTAGGTTTTTTTTGATAATAGTCATCCTAAAGAATACCTAAAGAATATGAAATGTTATTTCATGGAAGTTTTGATTTGCATTTCTCTGACAAGTGATGTTAAGCATCTTATATCAATTGCTTATTGATAATTTGTATATCTTCTTTAGGGAAATATATATTCAAGTTCCTTGCTCATATTTAAATTGGATTGTTTTTGTTGTTGAGTTGTAAGTGTTCCTTATGAAATCTGCATACTAAAATTTTATTATATGTATGGTTTGCCAGTCTTCCCCTCCAGTTCTGCGGGGAAACATTGTTTTTTAATGTGGAAATTCTGTTTTAATCTAACTCCCAAAACAGAAGCTTAGTTTACATATCTTTTGCTTTTTATTTTAAAATGTATTATTTACATTTGACAGTTTTTCCTAAAAATTGGTACAGCTTGAGCAAGTAAAAAGTGATTAAGTGCATATTTGGAATAGTTGTACTTACTTTGGGGAGGAAGAGAAAAGTGATAAATTTGTTAGAATTCTTGGAGTATTTTCAAATTTATATTCAAGTAGCTTTTGCTCTTAACATTTATAGGGATAGCTAACTTAAATTGTTTTCTACAGGAAGATTTTATAACTTTTGACAGTAAAGGGAGATCTTTTCTTGATTATCTTCTCTTAAAAAAACATGTTTGAAAGATACTTAACTGTTAAGTTCTTAAAAACTTAGATACAGTGCTTGACAGTCTATACGTTACAGAAAAATTTAATAATACTAAATACAATGAAAATTAAAGTAAATAAAGATTAAAGATTAAATTAAATGAGTTTTCACTTGGTTGTTTTATTTATTCTAGGTAGGCTTTAGGAGGATGTAGGCCTTAGAACCAGTAGGAAAATTGAGACCTTCATACCTATTTTAAAATTTTTTTGTAAATACCTCATTGTTCTCATACATCTGGGCTGGCATTTATGAGTATGTGTGTGTGTATATATATTCTGTGTGTATATGTATGTATGTATGTGTGTATTTTTTCAAATTCACATGCATACTGGCTTCATCACCTTTTTTATTAACAGTAGTGCCTGTTAATTATTGAAAAACAAGAGTTTTTTTTTTTAAGTTATTTAAGGGAATCCAAAATTTTTGTGAGCATTATTCATTAAAAAGATACTATCACAGCATAGTGTTCACTGTTACTTGGTTTGAAATTTAAGAGAATGCTGAAATACAGCTCTTTGAGGTATTACTAAGTGGTAAATTAATTCAGTTAAAGCACTTAATGTTCTGATTATGAGATTATTTCCCTAATGATAGATGTTAACATTAATTTTAACAGTCTGGTGAAAGAGAATGTATTTTAACAAATCCAAGCTGCAAAATACTGTTCTGTGTATGGTCACATAGTTAGACATTTCAGAATAGACTGAGATTTATATGAATCCAGCATTGTTTGGTTTTTATCTTTGTCAGATCCTCTTGAAAGGGACATATGTTGCTGGTGCAGGTTTCTGCTTTATTATTTTTTTTTTTAAAGAGATTTTATTTATTTATTCATGAGACACACAGAGTGAGAGAGGCAGAGACACAGGCAGAGGGATAAGCAGGCTCCATGCAGGGAGCCCGACGTGGGACTCGATCCTGGATCTCCAGGATCACGCCCTGGGCTGAAGGCGGCGCTAAACTGCTGAGCTACCCGGGCTGCCCAGGTTTCTGCTTTAAATGCAGATGAATCAGAGTTTGATTCATTCATCAAAGTAAGATAGAAACTCATCAAAATATGTGATTGCTGAAATTGTGTCTCTACACAATGGTTCTACAGTTCTTAAGGATATATAGATCTTTTAAAGATGCTCAGGGGAGTTGAGAATGAGAAATACAACAATCTTCATTTGTCTTTGGCTCAATTCTTATATCTGTTTCACATCTAAAGTTGAATTTCTTTTAAAAATGCTCTATTTTGCGGGGATCCCTGGGTGGCTCAGCGGTTTGGCGCCTGCCTTTGGCCCAGGGCGTGATCCTGGAGTCACGGGATCGAGTACCGCATCGGGCTCCTGGCATGGAGCCTGCTTCTCCCTCTGCCTGTGGCTCTGCCTCTCTTTCTCTCTCTCTATGTCTATCATAAATAAATAAGTAAATAAATCTTTAAAAAAAAAGATAAAAATGCTCTATTTTGTTGTTTTAAAGTTTTACATTGGACACTTAAGAATCTATTATCTTTTGAGATCCTAAGGGTAGGATGTTAAGTCCAAATTTTACTGCCTTAAAAGAAACAAAATACACATTGTTTATTTTTATCTTATTAGTCTGCAGAGAGATGGGTAAGTATGATCACAATGAAAATGCCTTATCCTGGTAAATTTTTCCATTATATCATATGATAAATTTGATTTGGGAAGTACATAGTGCAAACTGTTCTCATACCAGGTTTCTCTTTTGATTTGGATAACTTGTTGAAATAGCCTCTTTCCCCCCATCCCCTGCCTTTGTATTGCAATAAACTCCTGCAATAAACTGCTCAGTTTCTGTCAAATTTCTGAAAGCAAGTGGTTAGGTCTTACTAGTTCTATCTACTAAAGTGTAAAAGTTTAATTTGAGCTGTAGTCTCAGGTCAGGCATACAGTAATGTAGACCACATTATTAGATGGTTCTGTGCATGATATAACTTAGTCTACTATCTTACAGGATTCTGTGTTGTGTCACTTGGCATACGCTTGCATGGTCTTGTTAACATAACCATCTTTCCACTACTAAGCATTTCATTGCATGTTTCTTAGAATGTTTTGCTCATACTTTCTGTTTTCGTCTTTTACTAACTTTTTTGTGATTAATGCTTCTTTTGTATCCTTATCTGGATGATTAAAATGGGGAAGGATGACCAGAATAGACAGGGTACATATTTTCTTCAGTTTTGTGAACAACATTCTCCAGTTTCAATTTTTGTTTTTGAAACTCTACTGAGTTTTTCCACTGTTTGTCTGCCTTTCTGCACATTTGATATTGTTCTTTGTTCATACATTCAGATCAATTTCAGAGATATGTGATGAATGCCCACTATGTGCCAGATACTCTGAATGGCTGTGGCTAGAGATGTGCCAGTAAACAAAATAGGCAAGATACTTGCCCTGATGGAGTTAGTTAAGGGAATTTTAAGATGAGAAAAACTGGTTTAAGAGGCAGTATAGTGGGACACCTGGGTAGTTCAGTGGTTGAGCATCGGCCTTTAGCTCAGGGCATGATCCTGGGTTCCAAGATTGAGTCCTGCATCGAGCTCTTTGCGGGGAGCCTGCTTCTCCCTCTGCCTGTGTCTCTGCCTCTCTCTCTCTCTCTGTGTCTCTCATGAATAAATAAATAAATAAATCTTTAAAAAAAGGCAGTATAGATTGTCTTTTACAATCTAATTATATAAAATTGTCCTTTTGGCTATCTTCAGCCTTGGAAGGAGATAATTACATAGATTTTTTTTTTTAAATCTTATTTCAGTGTATTTAACATACAGTGTTATATTAGTTTCAGGCATATACATAGTTTTTGATTGCATAATACTTTTGAATTAGTCTATATTTTTATATTTAATTTTGTCAATGATTCATATTTGAACTGAAAACCATTTAGTGGTGGAGAACCAATAATAAGAGCTGAAATACAAGTTCCTCCAGATAAATGAAAATTCATTGGATAAATCAATGTATCATTTTTATTTTCCAGCTTTTTGCAAACGTTCTGCAGTTGTTTTGATGATTTTGTACTGTGTACTTGATAAAAGCTTCAGCTTTCCTAAAAATTTTTTTTTAAATTTTTTTATTTATGATAGTCGCACAGAGAGAGAGAGAGAGAGGCAGAGACACAGGCAGAGGGAGAAGCAGGCTCCATGCACCGGGAGCCTGACGTGGGATTTGATCCTGGGTCTCCAGGATTGCGCCCTGGGCCAAAGGCAGGCGCTAAACCGCTGCGCCACCCAGGGATCCCAAATTTTTTTTTTTTTTTTTAGTAATCTTCACATGTATTACAATCTCTGGTATTTATGGATGTTAAGTTAACATATATTAGAGCCTTTGAAATCTATTTATAAATACACATATTTTAAATTTGTATCCTTGCATTATATTAATATCTATTTTTATACAATATATAATGTGAATAAAATACGTAATGTGAAGTATGTAAATTCTTTGTAATTAAGTTTTTTATTATAAGGCTTTATTTATTTATTTACGATTTATTTATTTATTTATTTATGAGAGACACAGAGAGAGGCAGAGACACAGGCAGAGGGAGAAGCAGGCTCCATGCAGGGAGCCCGAAGTGGGATTTGATCCCCGGACTCCAGGATCACGCCCTGGGCCGTAGGCAGGCACCAAACTGCTGAGCCACCCAGGGATCCCCAGGTTTTTAATATGTACAGTTGTTGGAAAATAGATCCTCTTTGATTATAAATTACTGAGATTAATTTTGAAGGGCAATACTCAGAATGTATCATTACTTTGTAATCACGTCTCATTCTGATAATTTTTATGTTAATTGAGAAATAGTTATATCTAATTTGCATATAATTTATATATTAAAAACTTAAAATTGTTTTTCAACCTATGTAAGCAAGTAGTATGGGTGAAATTTATGGGGAATTGTTAATACCAAAAATTAGTATTAATAATAATAGCATATATGTGCCAGTATTAATGCTGAGTCTTATAGCATTATCTCATTTAATATTAATAACACCATTATGAGTTACTAATTTACTAATTTATGCATATCTTGTCTTAACTTACGAATGCTTATACATACAGTAAATAGTGAAGTTGGAATTCACTTTTAGATCTGAGTCAAGCCCCAAGATTAGCAGTCCCTACTACCATTGATGAAGGATTGGCGAATTCACACTAAGTATGCATCCTAAAGCATCTTTCCATAGGAATAGCTTTGCTAACATATATATATTTTTAAACGATTTTATTTGTTTTTTCATTAGAGGCACACAGAGAGACAGACAGAGACACAGGCAGAGGGAGAAGCAGGCTCCATGCAGGGAGCTCAATGCAGGACTCGATCCTGGGATCCCGGGATCACGCCCTGAGCCAAAGGCTCAGCTCAACCACTGAGCCACCCAAGCATCATGCTAACTTATATATATATTTTTTAATAAACTGCTTTACTGAGATATACTTTACATAGCATAAAATTCACCCATTTCAGGTATGTAATCATTGATTTCTAGCACCTTAACTGAGTTATGCAACTGTTAATATAAATCAGTTTTAGAACGTTTTAGAACATTAGATTCTAAATCTGAAAAGAAAAGCTAAAGGTGCCGTTTTTGAATATCATCAATTTTAATTTATCCTAATAAATGCATATATTCAGGTATGAGTGCTCTTAGAGCTTCTACTTCTAAAGTTTTTTTTTTTAATTTTATTTATTTGCAAAAGAAAGAGTCTGAGGCAGGGGTGGGGTCGGGAGAGGTGAGGCGAGGTGGAAAGGGACAGAGGGAGAGATTAGAAGCAGATTCCCTCCTGAGCAGGGAGTGTGATTGGCACTCCATCCCAGCATCCTGGGAGCATGACCTGAGCCAAAGGTAGACGTTCAGCCGACTGAGCAACCCAGGCACCCTAGATATTAGTGTTTAGTCTCATGATCTTTTTTTTGGGGATGAATAATATTTGAAGGCGAATACTTAATTTTTCATACTTAATGTATTTTCAAAATATTCTTATTTTTATAGAATCCCTGTGAGTAATGAAAAAAATTTAGAGAAGTATTTAGTTAGAGGTCTGGCTACACCTGAAACATACTATATAACTTATAGCAGGCTTTCCTAGTACTTCAGAGTTGTGTAGAAGGTTGTTTGTAAAGTTCTCTGTAATGGATTATTATATGAATTGTACCCATGTTTTCATTCATATAGTTCTCGTTTTAAAACTAGAGTATACTTTTAAATATAGCAAAATTCAATAATTTTATGTATATAGTCCAATGATTTTTGACAGATGCATATAATCAGGTAACTACCAAATTTCTTTCTTGTCCCTTTGCAGTTAGTCCCTTTCTCTCTCTAGAGTGCATCAACTCTTTGTTGAGGGTGTTTGGCTCATAATAAGGGGTAATGCTGTCTCCTTTGGGCAGATGACTGATTAGCTTGTTAGCTGGCAAACACAGATTATTTTTCTATTCTCTGTATTTTCTTTATTTTGATTAATTTGTTCACAGCCTTGTATTTGTATTGAGATGAAAATTTGATCTAAATTACATTTGCAGTCTCAACTACCAGTTTGTTCATATCAGAAAGATTAGTTTTATTATATAAATCCATATATATTTGTTTGTTTTGGGGTGTTGGGAAATAGGGAATAGAAATGAATCTAGACTTATGATTATGAATGTTTTTCCACAGATGTGCCATTGATTATTCTGTGAATTTGTCTTGATTGAATGGTTTTTTAAATAATACATTTTAAGATAAAAAAACCTCTTAGGTAATCTTTATATGAGTAATAATCCAGAATCTGAAATTTAATAAAATAACGTGATTTGTTCTGAACATGTTTTAATCAGATGTTGTTTGCCTCTTTCTTAGTACTACCTTTTAAGTCTCTGCCTGTGCTGTTTTGGGATTTAGTTTGGTTAATTTCAACACTTTTTAACATTTTAGCTACAATGTTCAATTATGAAATTATGAATCTTTTCACTGTATTACTAATGATTTTATATTTTGCTAATAAAGTACATTAACTTACTTAGAATGTTAATGCATTGTTTGAAAAAATTCCCTTGAAAGAACAATTTTTATATGTTAACTCCTCCCAATTTTTATTTTTTTTGTCATGTTTTGGTTCTGATTTTCTAATGTGTTTAAATAAATGACCAGTTGAGAAATACCTGCTTTTAGAGAAAGAGTGTGTGAATATGAAATTAAAAAGACATGAGAAACACTACTATAGGTAAATAACATCTTTATTTATTTATTTATTTATTTTTATTTTTTAAAATTATTTTAACATCTTTCTTTATATCAGTTTCCTCTGTGATTTTTTTTTTTAAAATAAGTGCACGAAGAGCATGCAACACATGTTAACAACCAGAGTGTTGGTCCAATGAGAGCAGAAGGTTTATTTATTTATTTATTTATTTATTTATTTATTATTATTATTTTTAATTTTCCTCTTGGAAAACTTGATACTTTCCACATGCAATTTTGTGATCAGTTGGGTGTGAAGTTGTATAGGCAAATATGGTCATCTCTTTCTGTTGTTAAAAGTTTTAAACTTAGTAAAATAGTTTAGTGGTACACAAATGAACATTTAAAGTTCATTCTTAGATTATTGACTTTAAATTTGATTTTTGGATATTAGAGATTATTATAAGATGTACATTTCTTTTTATAAGAAGAATTATGCTAGCTTTTCCCTAGTATTTGGTTTTGTCTATGTACAACAGCAGGAGAATATTATCTTGTTGACAGCATTTTATTCTAGTGACAGTATCTTTGAAATATGTCTGTATTTCATTATTTTTGGGAACTGAAACTTAAGAGTATATTCAAAAGAATTCTATGTTATTAGTATATTAAAAGGGAAGTGTTTGGGTTAGAAATTGCTCAATTTAGCTTCAGATTTGCCTCTAAATTTCTTAATTGTGTTTGAGTAAATCTCTTTTTTAACATTAATTTGAAATTTAGGAACAAATAAAAATTGGAGGTCCTTATAATGCATAATTAGTGGCAGAAGGTAATCTCTAAGAACAGCATCACAATGCTCTTTACAAGCATTTGTACTTCACTAATTCCACTATATACAGGGATTTATTTGAATCTCACCATAAGCAAGTCACTTGTTTTTTATTTTATGGATGTGGAAATGAAGGATTAGGGAAGGTGAGCTGGTGGATTTAGAGAAATAAGTCACTGGTTCTAGATCTCTTTTAATTAGTGATGGAGCCATCAGTAGTTACCAACTATTAGCAAGTTCTTGGTAATAACTTTGTATTCTTTATTATGATATTGCCAATTTCCTAGATGAATCTGTTAATACTTAGCTTTTTTCAAGTTTCATCTAATTAATGACTCATTTATTTATTCTGAAAATAATATTTTGGCACCTATCATGTGAAAACTTGTGCTGTAGGCCCTGGAGTCCCATGATGAATAAGATGAAGTCTTGGCTTTTTCTCTTTTGATTAAATATTTCAAGAGGTGTTTTTTGTTTTTCGTTTTTTGTATGTTTCAAGTTTTTAAAAAAACTTCTTGTTAATATATAGGGTAATACTGGTTTCAGGACTAGAATTTAGTGACTCAGTCACTTACATATGACACCTATCACCCATTTAGCCCATTCCCTCACCCAACTTCCCTCTAGTAACCCAGAGTTTGTTCTCTATCTTTTATTGTTTGCTTCCCTCTCTCTCTTTTTTCCTTTTTTCCTTTCTCTGTATTCATCTGTTTTGTTTCTAAATTCCACATATTTGTGAAATCATATGGTATTTGTCTTTTTCTGACTATTTCACTTAGCGTAATACTCTGTAGCTGCATCCATTTTGTTGCAAATGGCAAGATTTCATTCTTGTTGATGGCTGAGTGATATTCCAACGTGTGAGTTGGAATATTACTATATATCAATACGCACACATTCACAATGGAATATTATATAATTACTAATTTATATATATATACACCCCCAATCTTTATCCATTCATCAGTCGTTGGACATTTGGGCTCTTTCCATAGTTTCGCTATTGTGGACATTGCTGCTATAAACATTGGAGTGCATGTGCCCCTTCGAATCACTATGTTTGTATCCTTTGGGTAAATTTTTTGAGGAAGCTCCATACTGTATTCCAGAGTGGCCGCACCAGTTTGCATTTTCACTAGCAGTGTAAGAGGGTTCCCCTATCTCCATATCTTGGCCAACATCTGTTTCCTGTGTTGTTAATTTTAGCCATTCTGACAGGTGTGAGGTGGTATCTCATTGTAGTTTTTATTTGTATTTCCCTGATACCAGGTGATGCTAAGCATCTTTTCATGTGTCTTAATCACTAGCTAATGCTTATATCTATAGCCAGGTTTGTTCGATTGCCTTGTTTTTGGAAGATAATTCTAATAATGTGCTTCTCCAGCCTAAAATACTTTGCTTCTCATAGCTTTTACAGTAAAGATTAAAATCTTTAAAACATTCAGCGATGCCCTCCATGATCTGGCTCTTTCTTGGCTGTCTGTGTTCCTCTGAATATTTTCCTTCTTAGCCCTCTCCCACCTTTTGACTTTTTCAGTTTCTTTTTTCAGCCAGATCTTTCAGCATATTGTTTCACTAGTCAATAGCCTAAACAACTTTAACTGACCCCGTATTGACACTTTATCTCACTAGATCACATGCCCCTTAATATATTCCTTCATGGCATATTGTTTCTGTTTTTCATTGCACTTCTCATGGAAGTGATTTTACACTGGTTTGTGTGATTATTTAATAGCGTTCCTTTCTTTTTACTTAAACTCTGTAAGGACTATATTTTTTTATGGAGGACATTTATCTTTAAAACCTTGAATCTGTTGTAGGCAGAAATATCATTGACATGCAGCTGGTAATTTCTTCAGTGATTTCATTATTTTTTTGGTTGTCTGATTGATGAGATTTTAGATTGTGTTTTTCACAACCAACTCTGTCTCCTGTTTACTGACATAATACATGTAAAATGTACTCTTAGCCAAAGGGAAAAACCAGTGACTTGAATTACTGAATGTGAACTAAAATTTTAGTGATTTGTCTAATCAGAATTCCCACTTGTATTTGAATGTTATTACATATATAAAATATATTCTCTGACCATACTACTCTCTTTTTTCCTGAGTAGTTAGACATTTTAACTTAAGTAGATGAATTATTTATATTCAATAACTTGTGTAGGAGATGATAAGAATATGAAGGGATAACATTTTGTACCTTTTGTATTTTGTTTGCTACCATCCATAATTGTACAATTTTGGAAATTGTATATTATAATAATCAGAAATTGATTATATTTTAATGGCAATTTTACTTTTTCTCTTATCTAATATTTAAATTGAAATAATATTTCAGAAATTTGAAAAATGGTGAACTTTTCATATCTAAATATAACAAGATCTAATTTGCATTTTATAGTTATTTGCAAATACTACGGTTGTGATTAAAAAATAAAACGCTGATGAGGATGTTGTGAAAGGGGTATTTTGATACACTGCTGATGAATGTGAAACTGGATTCAAACTATTATGTGTACATTAAAAATATCACTGTAGAAGTGTGTGTACTAATGTAGGAAAAGCTTGATCTCTGAGAATGTTTAGTTCTAAAATGCAGGCTATCGACCCATACACATGCACAAACACATCCATTTAAATTTTAAGTGTATATGAATGCATAAAATCAGTAGAAGTCTATAGTTGTGTATGCTAACTTATAATAAATAGTTATGAATCAGGTGGAATAGGATTATTATTTAATTAAAACCATTTTTTTCTTTTCATAGAGTATTGATGTGTAAGGTAAATAGTCATTGTATACAGAACTAAATACAAATTTCTTAGCTTTTTAAACCGCTTTATTTCTAAGTTGAGTTAGTGAAGCTTTGTACTCATTTTGTTTTGGAAAAAATGATCTAATCTTATTTTACTGTACAGGATATGAATAATAACAAAAATACATTTTTGGAACCAGTTTGTAAGTTCAAACTTTGCATTTGGGGACTCTATATAAATCTTCAGATCCAGCTATTGCTGAGGATATTCTTTCAATTGCTCTGAGGTGTGTTGATTTTTAAGAGAATGGATGGCTGTTCCTCAAGTGTATGTATGGCAAAAATTTTGCCTATGCACATGAGAACGGATTAAGTTAATTCCTTTGCATTGAATAGTAAAAACTATTTCCACATTCTTTATTTAAAATTTTAAAGGAAGAAATTTCTTTAAAGAAATGCCAGGCTGATCCAGAAATTTGATCAGCTCTGTATTATAACTTGTCAGTAGATGGTATAAGCAGTCTTTTAAAAAGTATTCATTAATTAGAGTATATTCATTTTCAATTTTTGCTACTACACAATCAAGACCTACGAGTTTCTGTTTCCTTAAATTTATCCTGGAGTTTGTCCAAGTTGAGTTTTAATGAGTTGTTTATTCCACTAGTTACATTCGGATTTATTTTTCCCTAGAGGGTAATGTTTGAATTGATAGTTTCTAAACCTATTTTATAAAGTGAACATATATGTTCAGACTAGGACTTCTCCAATATGTGAAGTAGGCATTTGTTAAATAATTTTATTTTCACCAACTTAAGTGTTAAAAAGTGGGCTTAGTTATTTCTTAAAAAAAAAAATTCCAGAAGTTGTTATTTTTCATATAAACTTGATTGAATTGTTTTTTTTTAAAAGAAATTAAATATGGTGGCATAAACTGCAAGGAAATTTTTATTTTATTATACAAATTGACTACATTTTAATGAGACTCCAAAATAGCATAAATAAAGTTATAAAAACTATTGTTAAGAAATTTTTGAAGCAAATAAGGTATATTATGGTTAGATGAATTGGGTGTAATGAATGGATACATGGGTATTTATTTTTTTATTTTTGCTAACCTATTAGAAATAGTTCAAAATTGATCAAAACAAAAGTAAATGAAACCTCTTCTTTGATACTATTACGCTAACAGATACTTTGTATAGCCTACCATCTTTTGCCAAATTATTTTTAAATATTTTATTTTAGTTCAAATGCTATTGGAGTACTAACAGAAGCATAATAAAATATACTTTTATTTGTGGTCTGCTATAGCCGGAAAGTAAAACCACAAAAACTTGTCTACGTGTATGATATGATTTGTTTGTTTTTTAATTCTGGCTTTTGTACAAAGTAATTTATTTTCTTTGATATTAAATTAAATTGACTCTGAAGGAGAGAATTGCCCCCTACCCTTGGGCATTATTAAATGTAGAATCAATTAATCTTTTTGAATTTGCATATGTTTAAGTTTTTTTTTATTCAAGTCTATGTTACCGATTTGGGAACCATTTTATGTAACATATGATGGCTTGAAAGTTAGAGTACCATATACAGTAGCTTAATTTGTTATGAAACAGTAAAGGCTCACTTGTAAGAAAAAAAAACACCTTTAATTTTGCCTTATAAACAATTATTGCTATAGTTATAAGAACACGGCTCTTGCTACATACACCATAGGACTTTCTGTAGAGTGTCTAACTGAAGATAGAGTATCTAGTTTGTTTATTTATTTAAAAGTTCTTATTTCTCTGAGAGCGAGCCGGGGGAATGTGAGCAGAGGGAGAGGGAGAAACACATTCCCTGCCAAGCAGGGAGCCCAAAAAAGGACCTTGGGGTCCCAGGACCCTAAGATTATGACATGAGCTAAAGGCAGATGCTTAACCAACTGAGCCACCAAATACCCCTGCAGTAGCTAGTTTGTTTGTTTTTAAGATTTTATTTATTTATTCATGAGAGAGAGAGAGGCAGAGACATGGACAGAGGGAGAAGCAGGCTCCTTGCACGGAGCCCGATTCAGGACTCAATCCCCAGACGCTAGGATCACCACCTGAGCCAAAGGCAGATGCTCAACCACTGAGCCACCCAGGATCCCTGGAGTAGGTAGTTTAAGTGTACATTTGCAGGAGGGTGGGGGTGACTGGGTGACGGGCACTGAGGGGGGCACTTGATGGGATGAGCACTGGGTGTTATGCTATATGTTGGCAAATTGAACTCCAATAAAAAATGTACATTTTTATATTGTAGGTATTTGATATGTTTTTTTCTTACTCTCATTACTAGTAAATTTTTTTGGTTAGGAATTTTGAGAACATAGTATAGAGAGAAGTACCTCTCCATTTTTAAGTGATTATTTTTATTTCAATAAATAACAAAATGATTGCAATGCTAGGAAAGCAAAAGGAACAACAGTGATATAAATTTGTAAATGGGGTCCTTTTTGTTTTTCCTTCTATCTCTTTTAATGTCTACTGTTTGGTTTATAGACTCTTTTATTCAGTGCATATTTGTTTCTTGGTCTGTTCATTTCAGTCCTTTGACTTTATGGCAGAATGTGACCAGGATTATGACTTGAAGGGTAAATCTAGGTAGAGCCATACATTGCTATTACATTTTGAAAATTGTATGGACAAGGTGATATGTCTTATTAATGTGCAACTATATGTTTAAATTGCCTAACATGCTAATTAAGAAACTTGGATGGTTTTCATTTTGTTGTCTTGATATTTTTGAGTGAGAGAAAGCAATATTTACTTAGACTACTGTTCCTAGAAACAGAGTTCTGATTACTTGAGGGAGATTTTTTTGTTTTAATGAGATAAAACCCACGTGGTATGACATTCACCATTTTAAATTATACAGTTCTTTGGTTTTTAGTATTTTCACACCATTTTACAGTCATGTCACTATCTGATTCCAGAACTTTTCAGAATTCCATAAAAGAGACCCTGTCTCCATGATTTTGGGCATTTCATATGAATAGAATCATATGTGGTATTTTCTGCCTGGCTTTTCTCATTTAGCATGCTTTCAGGGTTCATCCGTGTTGTATTTATTGCTACGCCATTCCTTATATTGGCCAAATAATAATTTTTTGTATGGGTATATACCAGATTTTGTTTACCTGTGTCTCAGTTTGATTGTTGGGTTGAGTTGTTCCACGTTTGAGCTTTTGAGAATAATGCTGCTATGAACATGCATATATGAGTTTTTATATGAACATGATTTCAATTCTCTTGGGTATATGTGTAGCAATAGAATTTCTGGGTCATATAGTAACTCTATATTTACTTTGTTGATGAATTGCCATATTGTTTTGCACAGTGGTTTTTGTGTTGTACATTCCTATGTCCATTGTGTTTTGGTTATAATTCTTCTCCATTCTTGCCAACACTTGTTATTTTCTCTTTTCTTTTTTTTTTCCTTTTATTATAGCCATCCTAGTGGGTGTGAAGTGGCAGCTTTGATAATTGTTTCCCAAATGATGTTGAATGTCTTTTAATGTGCATATTGGCTATTTGTGTATCTTCTTTGGAGAAATGCCTGTTCGTGTTCTAGTTCATTTTTGAATTGAGCTATCTTTATGTTGAGTTGTGAGAATTCCCCCCACTCCCCCCTTTTTTTTTAAAGATTTTATTTAATATGGAGAGAACATGAGTGAAGGGAGGAGCAGAGGGAGAGGAAGGGAAAGAAGAGAAGCAGACTCCCCACTGAGCAGGGATTCTGACACAGGGCTCAATCCCAGTCTCAATCTCTAGGATCATGACCTGAGCTGAAGGCAGACATTTAACCAAAGGAGCCACCCAGGTGCCCTGAATTGTGGGAGTTCTTTATATATTCTGGACATTAGACTCTTTTACATATGTGATTTACAAATATTTTCTTCTAGTTTATTATCTTTTCACTTTATGGATAATAGCCTTTGATACACAAAATTTTTAAAATTTTTATGAAATCCAATTTATCTTATCCTTTTGGTACAATATTTATGAAACTTTTCAATCTAGGATCATGAAGATATATAGCTATGTTTCTTATTAAGAGTTTGTAGTTTTAGTTTTTTGATCAATTTTGAATTAATTTTAATGTATAGTGTAAGGCAGGGGTCCGTCCAGCTTCATATTTGAATATCCATTTGTTTCAAGAGATTATTCATTCCCTAGTGACAGATGATGATTATAATTACTGAAATGAGCATTGAGTAATGTGTAGAATTATCAAATCATGATGTTTGTTATACACCTGAAACTAATGTAAATTGTATGTCAACTATACTTAAAAGAGTATTCATTCTGCACTTATTTGTCTTGACACCCTTATCACAGATATGTTAAACATAGATAAGGGGTTTTATTTCTGGACTGTAAGTTCTAGGTCATTGATTTATATGTCCATCCTTATTGCCAGTATGACACTGTTTTATACTAAGTTTTGAAATTGGGAAGTGTAAGTCAACTTTGCTCTTTTTCAAGATTGTTTTGACTATTCAGTGTTCTTTGAAAGTCAATATGAATTTTAGGATTAGTTTATCCATTTATTCAGAATAGACACCTGGGACGCCTGGGTGGCTTAGTGGTTTAGCACCTGCTTTTGGCTCAGGTCGTGATCCTGGAGTCCCAGGATCGAGTTCCATATCAGGCTCCCTGCATGGAGCCTGCTTCTCCCTCTGCCTATGTCTCTGCCTTTCTCTCTGTGTCTCTCATGAATAAATAAATAAAATCTTAAAAAAAAAAAACAACAGAACAACCCCCCCCCCCCCCCAAACAAAACAAAACAAAACAAAAACAAACCAAAATAGAACTCTGGAATTTTGATAGGGGTTGAATTGAATCTATAAATCAGTTTGGGAGTACTGTTGCTATTTTAGTAATATTAAATTTTTCAATCCATAAACATGGGATATCTTACCATTTATTTAGATCCCTTCTTTAATTTCTGTTTTGTTGTTTTCAGTGCAAAGGTCTTGTACTTCTTTGTTAAGTTATTCCTAAGTATTTTATTTTTTTTGTTGCTATTATAAATGGAATTGTTTTCTGTATTTCTTTTTCAGGTTGTCATTGTAAGTGTAAATAACTAATTTTTGTGTAATTACCTCATATCTTAGAACTTAGTTGAATTTATTAGCTTTAACCAGGTGTGTGTATATGTGTGTATGTATGTGTGTATGTGTGTGTATGTGTATGATTTCTTTATGATTTCCAAAAAGGATGTCATCAGTAAGTTGTGGTAGTTTTACTTCTTCCTTACACTTTTCTTTTTTTAGATTTTATGTATTTATTTGAGAGGGAGAGAGCGTGAGAGAGTGTACAAGTGGGGAGGGAAGAGCAGAGGGAAAGGGAGAAGGAGACTCCCCACTGAGTAGAGAGCCTGATGTGGGGCTGCATCCCAGGACCCCAGGATCATGATCTAAGCTGAAGGCAGATGCTTAACTGACTGAGCCACCCTGGCAAACCCCTCTTCCTTTATACTTTGAATGCCTTTTTACTTATTTTTCTTGCCTGATTTCTTGGCTGGAACCTATACTACAGTGTTGAATAAAATGGCAAAAACAGATTGTTCCTGCTTCCTGATCTTTGAGAGAAAGCTTTCAGTCTTTCATTACTTACGTAAGATGTTAATTGTTATGTTTTTCATAGATGTCCTGTATCGTATTGAGGAGTTTGTCTTCATTCTTAGTCTGTTGAATGTTTAAATCATGCAAGACTGTTGGATATTTGTCAAATGCTTTTTCTGTGTCAGTTGAGATGTATGTTTTTTCCTCCTTTTGCAAATATGGTGTATTGCATTGATTCATTTTGTTTTTATGTTGAGCAACTTTTTCATTTCTGGAAAAAATACTAGTTGTCACATTGCATAATGTTTTAATTTCTTCTGATATGTTAGTATTTACTGAGGATTTTTCTGTTTGTGCTCACAAGGGATATTGGTGTATTATTTTCTTGTCTTATGTCTACCTTTGTTATCAGGGTAATACTGGCCTTACAGAAGAAATTGGGAAGGTTCCCTCCTCTGCTGTTTTTTCATGAGTTTGTTTGTTTTCTTTCTTTTTTCTTTTTTTTTTTTCTTCATGAGTTTGAAAAGTACTACTACTTTATTCTTTAAAAGTTTGGTAGAATTCATCAGTAAAGCCTTCTGGTCCTGGAATTTATTTTCTTGAGACTTCTTAATTTTTCAAGGATAGTTTTGCTGGAATTATAATTGATTGACAGTTCTTTTTGTACTGTGAATGTCTCATACATTGCCATGTGACCTCTGTGATTTCTGATTGGGAATGTCTTCAAATGTCAACCAGGCAGTTGACAATTCTGCCTTCTTTTCTTGCGCAGACTCTGAAAGTCATTGGGAGAGGAGAGCTCAAGGCCTTTCTCTGGTCTTTGTTCTGCATTTGCACAGCCCTGAGTGTGTGTATGGCCTTCTGTATTCCCATAAAGACAATAGATTTATTTTTTTGCCCCTTATCCATTGTCCCAAGAAGCAAAGATTAATGCAGTCATTTGCTTGTGTTTTCTACAGATGCTCCTGGGTAGTTTTTGTTTTTGTTTTTTAGTATTGGGAGAGTTCTGAATGAAAAGAGATAAAGTAAGCTTATTGAATTGATTCTTTAGGTAGCCACTAGACAGTTCAAAGCAAAAACCACAATTCCTTGTGAATAAGGTCTGTGTTTTCTTCTTTATCACTTGCTTATACTGGGAATTTGGGCTTTTTAAATAAATGCCACTGCTAGACTGAGGGGTAGGGGATTCAACATGGGTAAGTAAAAACCACAAAACTCACTGATCTTACTGAGATTGAGCTTCAGTTTTTTTTTTTTTTTTTTTTTTTGAAAGAAGTGTTCTCTGTTTGCTGCAGACTTTTGGTTCGTTTCCAGAGTTCTGAAAAAAGTTAGCTCTTAAGAGTTTTTGCCGGATTTTTATGGCTTTTATGGAGAGATAGACTAGTGTACCTTACTCTGCTATTTTTGCTGATGCCGTTCCTCTTTAGGGAGTTTTTTTTTTTTAAGATTTATTTTTATTTATTCATGAGAGAGAGAGAGAGAGAGAGAGAGAGAGAGAGTGTGTGTGAGACAGGCAGAGGGAGAAGCAGGCTCCTTGCAGGGAGCCTGATGCCATTACATGGGACCATATTATAATGCAATTATATATCTTTTTACCTACCCATATTTCATGATATCTTTTCAACAATGAGATTGTCTCAGGTTTAGGCTACTTTAAAACATTATGGCAAATATGTTAAAAGTTTATTACAAATAGTGTAAGTATTATTGCAGATTCATGAAAATTCCTTTCAGATAGAGTCCTAGAGGATGAGTTTAGAAGCTGAGAGAGATTTTGGTTATCTCACAGGTTAAAAGAGTCCTATGTTTTTAATTTGAATTTCCTCTTTTTGCTGGTGAGGCTTAGAATTTTTTCATGTTTATTTGGTCATGTCTGTTTTTATATTCTGTAAGAGTCCTGTTAATGTTTTTGGACCATTTTTGAATTGGGATTTCTTTTTTTTCTTTAAAGAGTTAATGAAACTTTTTTCTAATGGAATGATTCATATACTTCAGGGTTCAGCTTAAACAACTACATTTTTCCTTTAGCCTTCTCCTAGGTGTATCTCATAGGAATGTCTGCATAGCATTATTTTAGCATTTATTATGTTAAATTGTAGTTATTGGTTTAATTGTCCTACAAGTGGACTCTGAATTCTTTGGATGTATTGACAGTTTCAGACTCTTCAGATTTTAGCAAGGAATCCTGTGTCTATTAAAACTTAAATGTAATTGAGTTACAGAGTAGATTAGGAAGGGATTATTATACTTGGTTTGTGTTGTTTATACTTGTTTTTTTAAGGAGGAAAGTAAACCTTAGTAAAGTTAATGTAATTCTTTTTTCTAAAAGCATAATTAAGTGATTTAGCCACAATTGAACCATAGATTTTTAAAATTTCATGTCCTGGGGATGCCTAGGTGGCTCAGTGGTTGAGTGTCTGCCTTTGGCTCACGGTGTGATCCCGGGATCTGGGATCAAGTCCCACAACAGGCTCCCTGTGGGGAGCCTGCTTCTGTCTGCCTGTGTCTCTGCCTCTCTCTCTCTCTGTTGCTCATGAATAAATAAATAAAATCTTTTAAAAAAAATTCATGTCCTGCATCTAGTACCTTATGTGAAAACTTTTGAAAGTAGAGTGAAAAATTAGAGATTTAAAAATAAAAATAAATTCAGGACATTGAAAACTATGGAATCAGGCTTAGATGAAATCTTAAGATCAATGGCTATATAAAGCCTATTCAGATATTTCTTATGTGTAGGATTGGTGGAAAACCAATGAACTAGTGAATTAGGTTATTATCAAACTGCAATACCAACATTGGCCTCTTTGCCATTGCCTGGACTTGCCTGCCCAGTTCTGCCTCATGAACTTTTCAGATTGTTTATTTGCTTGAATCACTTTCTAGAGATACTCTCACCTACCTGTCTCTCACCTCCAGGTCAGCTCAACTTTTGCTTGGAATTAGATTTTTTTTTTTAATAAAATCTACACACTTTTTTTTTTTTTTAAGATTTTATTTATTCACGAGAGACACAGAAAGAGAGGCAGAGACATAAGCAGAGGGAGAAGCAGGCTCCATGGAGGGAGCCTGATGTGGGACCTGATCCCAGGACCCCAGGATCATGACCTGAGCTGAAGGCAGATGCTAACTGACTGAGCCACCCAGGCGCCCAAGTTTTGTTTAATGTTATCTTAAAATGGCTAAGATACTTCCTAAGTATTTAGCCCTTCTTTCCCTGCTCCTGCCCCCACTCTAGGAACCAACAGTTGTTCTCTGTATTTGGGAATCTACTTCTGCACTTTTGTTTAGTGATGTTAAGCATCTTATCAACTGCTTATTGATAACTTGTATATCTAATATATATTCAAGTTCTTTGCTCATATATAAATTGGATTATTTTGTTTGGTTTTTTGTTTTTAGATTCCACATTTTTTGTGAAATCACATGGTGTTTATCTCTGTCTGACTTCACTTGGCATAACACCTTGAAGTGCCATTCATGTTGTCCAAATGGCAAGATTACTTTTTTTAAATGGCCAAGTAGTAATCCACTGTGTGTAATATATATATATATATATATATATATATACATACACACACACACATACACACACATATATATATATAAAATCATATCTTTATTCATCGATTGATGATCACTTAGGTTGCATATTTTGGCTATTGTAAATAATGGTAGAATGAACACGAGGGTGCATATATTTTTTTCTAATTCGTGTTGTTGTATTCTTTGGATGGATACCCAGGAATGGAATTGCTGGATCTTATTGTAGTTCTGTTTTTAATTTTTTGAAGAAACTCCATAGTGTTTTCCATAGTGATTGTACCACTTAACATTGCATCAACAGTAGAGGAGAGTTTTTTTTTTTTCCTTCCATATCCTTGCTGACACTTGCTCACTTATTATATATATGTATAAAATTCATTTATTTTAATAGTAGGTATAAGGTATATCATTGTGATTTTGCTTTGCATTTCCCTGATGATTGATGATGAGTGTCCTTTTAATATGTGTGTTGGCCATCTGTATGTCTCTTTGGAAAAATGTTTATTTATGTCCTCTGCTGATTTTTTAATTGTATCATTTTTTTTTTTTGGTATTGGGTTGTGTGCGTTCTTTATATATTTTGGATTCTGACCCTTTTATGGATCTATCCTTTGCAAATATTTTCTCTCATTCATTGGTTGATGGTTTCCTTTGCTGTGCAAAAGCCTTTTATGTTAATTTAGTTCTAATAGTTTATTTTTGCTTTTGTTTCCTGGCCAGAGGATACGTATGTAGGAAAAGGTTTCTATGGCCAATGCCAAAGAAGTTACATCTGTGTTGTCTCTCTCTCTCTCTCTCTCTCTCTCTCTCTCTCTTTTTTTTTTTTTTCCCTTAGAGAACGCAAGAGAGCCTGTGCTCACCCATGATCCAAGGTGGGAGTGGTGGGAAGGGCAGAGGGAGAGGATAGAGAGAGAACCTAAGCAGGCTCTATGCCCAGCTCCACATAGGGCTTGATCTTATGGCCTGAGCTGAAATTAAGCATCAGTGCTAACCAACTGAGCCACTCAGGCACCCCTTACATATATTTTCCTGTTGGGTTTTTATGGTTTCAGGTCTCACATTTAGATCTTTAACCCGTTTTGAATTTTTTTTTGGTATGGTGTAACCAGGTGATTCTGTCTTACTCTTTTTCATGTACCTGTCCAATTTTGCCAACAACATTTATTGAAAAGACCACCTTTTTTCCATTGGATTTTCTTTCCTGCTTTATTGAAGATTGACCATTAGTTGTGGTTTCATTTCTGGGTTTTCTACTCTGTTCCATTGATCTGTGTGTCTATTTTTGTGTTAGTACTATACTGTTTTGATTACTGTAACTTTGTAGTATAAAGTCAGGGAATGTACTATCTATACCTTTGTTCTTTTTTTCTCAACAATGCTTGTCGTTTGGTTTTTAGTGGTTCCATATAAATTTTAGGATTATTAATTTTAAGTCTGTGAAAAATACCACTGGTATTTTGATAGGGATTGCACTGAATATGTAGACTGCTTTGGGTGGTATAGACTTTTTTTTTTTTTAAGATTTTATTTATTTATTCATGAGAGACACAGAAAGAGAGAGGCAGAGACATAGGCAGAGAGAGAAGCAGGCTCCATGCAGGGAGCTGGATGTGGCAGTCTATCGTGGGACTCTAGAATCACACCCTAGGCTGATCAGGCGCTCAACTGCTGAGTCACCTAGGGGTCCTAGTATGGATTTTTTAACAATATTAATCCTTCAAAGGTACAACGGTATGTAATTTATGTATGCTAACAGTGTATATTAACAAAAGTCTTCCATTGGCATGGCATATATTTCTATTAATTTCTGTCATTTTTTATTTCTTTCATCAGTATCTTAGGGTTTTTAGAGTATAGTTTTTACTTCTTTGGTTAAATTTATTCTTAGGTATTATTATTATTATTTTTTTAAATTAATTTTTATTGGTGTTCAATTTACCAACATACAGAAAAACACCCAGTGCTCATCCCGTCAAGTGTCCGCTTCAGTGCCTGTCATCCATTCCCCTCCAACACCCGCCCTCCTCCCCTTCCACCACCCCTAGTTCGTTTCCCAGAGTTATATTCTTAGGTATTATTTTTGATGCAGTTTCTGTTCATTATTAGTTTACAGAAATGCAACAGATTTCCAGTGTATTAATTTTGTATCCTGCAGCTTTAGTCAATTTATTTTATTTTATTTATTATTTTAAAGATTTTTAAAATTTATTTATTCATAGAGACAGAGAGAGAGAGAGAGAGAGAGAGAGGAAGGCAGAGACATAGGCAGAGGGAGAAGCAGGCTCCACCCAGGGAGCCCCACATGGGACTCGATCCCGGGTCTCTAGGATCACAACCTGGGCTGCAGGCGGTGCTAAACCGCTGTACCACCGGGGCTGCCCTCAATTCATTTATTTAAAAAATTTTGTGATGCATTTGTCAGGATTTTCTATATTATAGTATCATATCATCTGCAAATAGTGACAGTTTTACTTCTAACATACCAAAAAAATTTGTACCCTTGTCTTGTTCTGATCTTAGAAGAAAAGCTGTTAACTTCTCACCATTGTGGTGAAGTTAGCAGTGGGATTGTCATATATGTGGACTTTGTTATGTAGAAGTGTTTCCTATATATCCACTTTTTCCAGTGTTTTTACCATAAATGGATGTTGAATTTTGTTACCTTTTTCTGCATATATTGAGATGATCATGTGATTTTTATCCTTAACTTTATTAATATGGTGTATCATGTTGGTTGATTTGCTGGTTTTCAACCATCTTGGCATCCCTGGAGAGAATCCTATTTGGTCATGGTATATGATCCTTTTAAGTGTATTGTTGAATTTGGTTTGCTTATATTCTTTTGAAGACTTCTGCATCATGGTTATTAGGTCTATTGATAATAAAGTTTCCTTTTTTGTAGTGTCTTTGGTTTTGGCATCTGGGTAATAATGCTGGTTGTAAAATGAGTTTCAATTTGTTTCTTTGTTCTGACCTGTTTTTGTACTCCCTGCCTGCCTTTAAGATTGTTTTCTCTCTAAGGGCACCTGGGTGAATCTAGAGTTAACCTGTTAAGTGGCTGACTCTTGGTCATGATCTTGGAGTCCTGGGATTGAGCCATGCCTCAGGCTCTGCACTCATTGGAGAATGAAGATTTTCTCTCTTCCTCTCCCTCTATTCCTTCCCCTGCTTGTGCTGGCTTGCTCACTCTCTCTGAAATCAATCAATCAGTCTTTAAAAAAAGATTGTTTTCTCTTTAACATTGGTTTTCAGCAATTTGATTATAATGTGTCTGGTATGAGTTTTAAGTCTTTCATACTTGGGGTTGGTTGAATTACTAAGATTTTATGGTTTATTTAAATTCAGAAAATATTGACCATTATTGCCTTAAATATTTTTCTGTTTCACTTTTCTCAGTTACCTCCTCTACTTTGGGACTCCCAATTATACCTGTTTGAGGTTTCCTGACATTGTCCCAAAGCTCATTAAAGGTCTTTGCAATTGTTTGAGTCCTTTTTCTTCTTTGATCCTCAATCTCCTGGAACCTTCTGAAGAGAACTATGAAATGCATTTCAAAATTGTCAGGGAAATAAGAGGGGAGAAAGCATTTATCCTTACATTTTCAGGCTCTCCATACATGAATACAAAATAGTGCCAATTGGAGTCTCTTACCATCCAATTGTCTTAAGCAATACCTGTGAAAATCTGTATTAATTGGTCTTCATAGCAGTGGCTGGAATAAGAGGATTAATTGGGTTTTGAGGTTTTATACAAGAGATGCTCAATACTCTGTGGATATTTTTGGCATGATGATAAAGGGTAGAGGTTTAATAGGGTTGTGAAGAGAGTAGGATGACAGTCTATAGTAGTATTCCAGTTTTTTTCTTTCTCTTGGTTTTTCTTTTTTCCACTTTATCTTGCATATTTCATTAACTATTATCTTGTTCACAGACATATTATTTTCTTATTTTGAAGCTTTGCTATTTGGAAAATTTAATTATATAGGGTACTTCATTCAAAAAAAGAAACAGACAAATAAGGAATCAGTGAATTAGATATTCCAGGGCAGAAATTAAAAAAAAATTTTTCTGTTACTGGCAAGTAGGAACCTGGATATAATGTAAATATTTCATAAATACTTGGTGAGGAAGTATAGGATGGAGGGCTCTGGATTAGAATCCCTGGATTTAAATTTTTATATTTTTACATAATAGTTCTATGATATTTGATTCAGTGAGTTAATAGATACAAGACATTTAGAACAATGCAGAATTGGCAGTAAATTTTCTTGTTAACTAGTATTGTTTTGATTATTCTTTCTGAAGATTGTCTAGGTTGAAAGACTATGATTGAACAGAGTGTGTGTGTATATATATATAATCAATGTATGGACATTATTTTATTTTGTATTTTTGTATTGTAAGGTTTCTGCAATTGTGAAATTTAATGTGGAATTGCATGTGTATTTGATTTAATTTAAAATATTTTGAATGTCTACTATATTGTTATTCTTTCTTTTTTCTTATGCAGGACTGAAAGATCTCAGATTGCTATAACTGAAGGTATATTTGAACTTCCAAATCTTACAATTCAAGCTACAAGGGCACAGACACTTCTACTTCAAGCAATATATCAAAGTTGGTCTCATATTGGAAATCTTAACTCTTTATCAGTGAATGAAGCTTTGATGAATGAAATTTTCCAAACTACAGGTAAGAGAACAATCTTACTGGCAAAAATATGGAAAATTCTTATTAGAGGTTACTAATATTTTATTATTTAAATCCTTAAGTATAGCCTGCTGAACTTAAGTTGTGTACTATATATCTGTGCAAATGGATATTTACAACTCCTGTGTAAAATTCAGGATATGAGGTAAGCCATTAAGGTTTATTCTCTGCCACCAATTTCTGGATGTATTTTATAGTTTCAGGAAGTTTCCTCTCCCTCCCTGCCTCCCTCCCTCCCTCTCTCCCTCTCTCTGTCTTATTTATTTATTTATTTATTTATTTATTTATTTATTTATTTATAC
The DNA here is from genome assembly GCF_048418805.1 of Vulpes vulpes. Lineage (NCBI taxonomy): Eukaryota > Metazoa > Chordata > Mammalia > Carnivora > Canidae > Vulpes > Vulpes vulpes. The sequence goes on along the minus strand of NC_132792.1, from coordinate 35,949,690 downwards.
CAACTTCTTGCACAATTAACCCTTTGACCTTACATGGATAACTTCTGAGGGGATAAATGTAATATGTATGCTTGAAATGATAGCCAAATCAGGTATAAGTACAGTATGTTTGAGTATGCTGGAAAATTAGAATAAAATTATTCATCATAATATTTTAAGACTTGGTAAGCAAATTATCCTTTTTGTGTGAAAAAATTAGTCTTACATGTATTTTGAATAAATGAGTTACCTACTAAAAGTAAAAAGTCTTTGATGCCAATATAGGAGATGTTATCTTTATCCTGTCACTTACTTTGCAGGTGAACAAGAAAAACTTAAAGAAGGCTTACTTTTTTTTAGTTGTCTCAATTTAAAATAATCATCTGACTTCTGTCGGTAGTACAAAAGTAGCTTTTAAAGAGGATATATTTTTATTAAATATAATCATTCTTATAAATAATAGCCTATGAATTTCTACTTCATTTCCCTATGAAAATAAGACACTGGCTTTTCTGTTGTTCTTATATGGTGCTTTTGAAGACTTTAAGACCTTACTATGGGAGAATATATTATACATTCTAAAAAAAAAAAAAAGCATTTTAATTAGAGAGCCCTTTTATGACATGCCTAATGACTAAGGTAAAATTTCTTTCTTTCTTTTTCTTTTTTTTTTTTTTTGTAAAATTTTATATAGTTTTCCGTTGTCAGATTCTAGGATTTTATAAAGACTGACAAAGCAAATGTTTCATTAGCCTAGAAGTTGTTAACTTGGAGCTTATGAAAGGCCTTTAAATTCTTTGAGTCTTCCATAATAGAATGCAAATTTTGGTGTGTGTATATGAACACATAACCCTCCTTCCACACATATATACATATTATAATCTCTTTTTAAATTGATTTTTTTAATTAAATGTAGTGAATCTATCCCTCAGGCAGTCATTTGACTTAAATCTATTTTTTTTTATATTAACATAATTACAACCAACTTCCTTTTGTTTGGCATTTGTCTGTGCTTCCTCTTGCATTCTTTTACTTAAAACTTGTCTGTTTTTATGGTTTAGGTATATGTTTAGGGCATATAGCTAGATATTTTAAATGAAATTTTATAGTCTGTATTTTAGCTAGCAAATTTAATCCATTGAGGTTGATGTGATTGTTTTGTGACTTTGTTTCTATCATTTTACTGTTTGTTTCTTTCCGTACTTTTTCAACTATGCTTTGTAAAAAAAATCGATGTTTTTTTCTTTTCTGCTTGTTTGGTATTTGTATGTTGCTACTAAATTAGCTTAAAGGATAACGGCTGTTTGGGAAAAACTTGGTAGTCATTATCTTTAAAAAGTTAAATGTCAAGGGATGCCTAGGTGGCTCACTCAGTTAAGTGTGTGACTCTTGGTTTTGGCTGAGGTCATGATCTTGGGGTTGTGAGATTGATCCCTATTTTGTTGGCCTCCATGCTCAGGGCAGAAAGTTAGAGCGCGCCTGGGTGGCTCAGTGGTTGAGCATCTGCCTTTGGCTTAGGTCATGATCTTGGGGTCCTGGGATCGAGTCCTACATCAGGCTCCCTGTGGGAGTCTGCTTCTCCCTCTGCCTATGTCTCTGCCTCTCTTTCTGTGTCTCTCATGAATGAATAAATAAAATCTTTTTTTTAAAAAAAAGTTAAATGTAGAGTTACCATATGACCCAGCAGTTTTACTTTTAGGTATACACAGAAGATCGAAAACTTATGTCCCCCAAAATCTTCCAGACCTTCTTTTTTTTTTTTTTTTAAGATTTTATTTATTTATCCATGAGAGTCACAGAGAGAAAGAGACACAGGCAGAGGGAGACGCAGGCTCCATGCAGGGAGCCTGACGTGGGACTCCATCCCAGGTCTCCAGGTTCACACCCTGGGCTGAAGACGGCACTAAACCACTGAGCCACCTGGGCTGCCCGCTTCCCCCAAAATCTTATACATGAATGTTCATAGCATTATTTTTTTGCATGTAAGGTGATTAATTAAAATTTTTTTTTATATATTTAAGGTACTCAGATTGTTGTTTTGAGGTACATGGTGAAATGATTACTATAGTCAAGGTAATTAACATATATATTACCTCACAGTTAGTTTTTTTTCTTAATGTGGTTTGAGTACCCAAAATCTATCTTAGTAAACTTCAAATATACAGTATATAGTATAAACTATAGTCATCATGCTGTACTTCATATTCATGGGACTTACTCATTCTATATAACTCCAGCTTTGTACCTTTTGGCCAACATCTCTCATTTGCTCCTTCTTTCTGCTTCTGGTAACCACTGTTATTTCTCCTCTCTGCCTCTATGAAATCAACATTTTTAGGACCTATGTATAAAGGAGATCACAAAGCGTTATTCCTAATAGCTAAAATGTGTAAACAATACACAAGTCTATTAACTAATGAATGGATTAATAAAAATGTTTTATATCTGTATAATGGAATATTTTTCAAATGTAAAAAGGCATGAAGTACTAATACATGCTATAATATTGATGAACCTTGAAACACCATGCTAAGTATATGAAGCCAGATGCAAAAAGTCACATATTATGATTCCATTTATATGAAATGCTTACAATGGGCAAATCCATATAAACAGAAAGATTAATGGTTGCCAGAATCTAGGGAAAAGGAAGAATGGGGAATGACTGCCATTAGATGTGAAGTGTTTGTTTGTTTTAATTTCTTGGGTAATAAAAATGTTCTGGAATTAAATAATGTTGATATTCTTATACTTGTGAAAATGCTAAATTGCATGTAGTTGTATACATTACAAGGGTGATATTTTCTTACACTCATTCAAAAAATCTTTTTAAGTTGTTGAATATGTAGGTAGACTGCATTATCATGTGCCATAGTTTGAATGTCTTTATGCCCCCAAAATTCATATGTTGAAATTCTAATGACCAGTGTGATGGTATTAGGTAATTGGGGCTCTTGCAAGGTTATTAAATCATGAGGGAGGAGTCCCTATGAAATTAATGTCTTTAAAAAAAAAGGCCTGAGAATGTTCCTTTGCCCTTTCTACCACGTGAGGACACAACAAGGAGTTGGTACTCTGCAACCCAGAAGAGGTTTTTGCTATAACCCAACCATGTTGGCACCTTTATCTGGGACTTTAAACCTCAAGAAATGAGAAATAAATTTCTGTTGTTTATAGGTTGCCCGGTCTGGTATTTTGTCATAGCAGCCTGAATGGACTAAGATGTTATGTTATTCCCATCAGATGGCCATAATCTTATGTGGAGTTACTATATAAAATCTGTTATTTTATTTTAGGTCCTTTCTCATAAGGCCTACAGTGATGCATTCATTGGCAATGGCATTTGTCACAGTCTGAAATTATCTAATTCATTTTTTGGGTCAAATTTCTATCTCTTATGGTGTTTTTTTTGGGGGGGGGCTTACTGTCTCACAGTATTAATCTACTTGATTTAAAATTTTTGTTTTTGTCAACTGGCTTAGATCACCTTATAATTCCTGTTAATAAGCAGGTGATGGTGTTTTTTACTGTTATAATTTCCCTTTTTTCTAACCAAACTAATTCTGTATTTCCTTTTCTGAATTTATCAAATGGATTGTGCTGTGATAAAACATCTTATTTAAAATTTCTTACTCTGAAAAAATTGTCCTAACAAAATTCTGGCACAGAGGTTACAGAATAGATCAAGACAAGTAAATAAAGGTTAAGTGATTCATATAACCTGGTGTTTTGTCATTAAGAAACCTAAAATTAGTGGAAATATTTTTTGCAGATTAGAGGAAGTGAGTGAAATGGGATGATGTTAGGAAGTTTTCCTTCTTTACCAAGGAACTTTATTTATTTATTTATTTTAATCAAATTAAGCAGCTATAAAATTGATAATAGTGAATTAAAAGAATCAGCTAAATTATTTTAAAGGGCCAGATTTCCAGGTGTCCAGTTTTCTTATATCTTTTTCCTATCCCCAATCTTATTCTGCTTATTATCTTCTTAGTAGAGTGCTTGTAGTATTGTGTTATTCTATATACATTCTTGAGCCTCTCAGACTTCTATTTTCATAACGTGTGAAGTTCCGTTCTCCAGTTTGTTGTAAGTTAAGCACTTCTCTTTAACATTTATTATGCCTCACCTTCCATCACAGTCTTACTTCTAGCTTACCTTCCTACTGGGCTACCTGCTCTCTTGTTATTGATAGTTAATAGCCTACAGCATCTAATTTCTGTTGTCCCTTTTCCCTCTTTTTATAATGAACATAATTATGGTTTGATAACATTCTCCTACATTATCCTTTTTTCTTAGATAGCTAGTGCTTTAACACAGTAAAGTCAACATAGTCTTTACTTGGATTCAACTCTATACTAATTATATTCTACTTGTTCTTCCAAAATATTACATTCTTTTCCACATTCATGCCTTTGCCCGTGTTTACTTCATTCCCCTATGCCAGAAACATACCTTTCTTTTTTCTTTTAAATATTAATTTATTTTTATTATACAGTTCACTTTTGTTTCTATTTTTATTTTAATTCCAGTGTTGTTAACATACAGTGTCATTTTGGTTTTAGATGTACCATATGGTGATTCAGCGGTTTTATGCATTACTCGGTGCTCATCATAAGTGTACTCCTTAATCCCCATCATCTATTTCACGCATTCCCATCATCTTCCCTCTGGTAACCATCAGTTTGTTCTCTGTAGTTAAGAGTTTGTTTCTTGGTTTCTCTCTTTCTCTCTTCTCTCTCTCTTTTTTTCCTTTATTCCTGTGTCTTGCTTCTTAAATTCCACATATGAGTGAAATCATAGTATTTGTTTTTCTCTGACTTATTTCACTTAGCATTATGCTCTCTACCTCTATCCATGTTGTTGCAAATGGCAAGATTTCATTCTTTTTTAAGGCTAATATTTCTTTCTATCTGTCTAGCTAGCTATCCATATACACACCACATCATCTTTATCCATTCATCTATTGGTGGATTTTTGGTCTGCCTCTATAGTTTGGCTATTGTAAATAATCTGCAGTAAACATAGGGATGCATGTATCCATTTGAATTAGTGTTTTTTGTACTCTTGGGGTAAATACGTATCAGTGGGATCGCAAGATCGAAGGGTAGTTCTATTTTTAACTTTTTGAGTAACCTCCATACTATTTTCCAGAGTGCACCAGTTTACAGTCAGTGCAAGAGGGTTTCCTTTTGCCCACATTCTCATGAACACCTTTTGTTTCTTGAGTTGTTGATTTTAGTCATCCTGACAAGTGTGAGGTGCTACCTCTCATAATTTTAATTTCCCTGATGATAAGTGATGTTGAGCATCTTTTCATGAGTCTGTTGACCATCTGGATGTCTTTTTTGGAAAAATGTCTATTCATATTTTCTGCCCATTTTTTAGTTGGGTTATTTTTTTGGGTGTTGATTTGTATACGTTCTTTACTTTGAATACTAACCCTTTATCAGATAGGTCATTTGCAAATATGTTCTCCCATTATGTAGGTTGCCTTTTAGTTTTGTTGATTGTTTCCTTCACTGTGCTGAAGATTTTTATTTTGATGAAGTCCCAAAAAAATTATCTTTGCTTTTGTTGCCCTTGCTTCAGGAGATATATCTAGAAAGAAGTTGCTCTGGCTGACGTCAGAGAGATTACTGCCCGTGTTCTCTTCTTGGATTTTTGTGATTTCCGATCTCACAGGTCTCTCATCCATTTTGAATTTATCTTTGTGTATGGTGTAAGAAAGTGGTCCAGTTTCATTCTTCTGCATGTTCCTGCACAGTTTTCCCAACATCATTTGTTGAAGATACTGTCTTTATTCCATTGGATATTTTTTCCTGTTCTTTTGAAGATTGACTGTATAGTTGTGGGTTCATTTCTAGGTTTCCTGTTCTGTTCCATTAATGTATATGGCTATTCTGTATTGATTACTGCAGCTTTGTAATATAACTTGATGTCTGAAATTACAATACTTCTCTTTTGTTTTTCTTTTGCAAAATTGCTTTGGCTATTAAGGTCTTTGGTGGTTCTATACAAATCTTAGTATGGTTCTAGTTCTGTGAAAAATACTGTAATCCCTATCAAAATTTTTGATTTCAAAATTTTTGATAGGGATTACATTAAATTTGTAGATTGCTTCAGTTAGTATAGACATTTTAACAATATTTGTTCTTCCAACCCGTGAACATGGAATGTCTTTCTATTCTTTGTGTTGTCTTCAATTTTTTTCATTAGTGTTTTCTAGTTTTCAGAGTCTAGATCTTTCACGTCTTGAAGTTTATTCCTAGATATTTTATTGTTTTTGGTGCAATTATAAATGGTATTATTTCCTTACCTTTCTGCTGCTTTATTATTAGTATATAGGAATGCAATAGATTTCTGTACAATGATTATGTATCCTGAGACTTTACTGAATTCATTTATGAATTTTATGTTTTTTCTGGTGGAGTCCTTAGGGTTTTGTATGTATTGTATTAATGTCACCTGCAAATAGAATTTTACTTCATCCTTACCAATTTAGATGCCTTTAATTTCTTTATGTTGTCTAATTGCTGTGTCTAGAATAAAAGTGATGAGAATGCCCTTGCCCCCGCCCCCCAGTACCTCGTCCTTTCAGTTTAGTGTTTATTAGTGGGTTGGGCTAGAGGAATCAGCTGCTGTGCTGGTTGACTTTTTTTTTTTTTAAACCCTTTTCTTTATTTGCCTTTTACTCCTCCCCTTAATCTAAAAGCTCTGTTCAATGCAACTGGAAATCTTTATCCTTCTCTCTCCCCCTCCCCTGATATATTGAGGCTACGGGGTAGGAGAAAAGTGCACAACCCACTATCCCCTTCCCTTCCCCTATGCATTAAAATCCCTTATTTACCCTCTCCCCCATTTCTTCCCACTCCTTTTCTGGCAAAAAGGAGCCTTTTCCCCTCTTTGACTCTAAGAACATACTGCACAGGGGAAATTGTCCCCATCTGGACCTGGCTCCACTCTTGGTTTCTCTTGTCCTCTTCTGCTCTTTTCCTGGTGCTCTTTTTCTTGGTGCGGTGTGGATAATAGAACAGCCATGGGCTTTTGGGGACCTTTAACTATTTTTTTTTCTTTTTTGTTTATAAAAACACTAAACATTCAATTCCAGAGAACCAAAAATCCCACCTCCCCACTGAATACTACTAAGGGGCATGTCTTCTGCTCCATACCTTTCCTGTCTTTTCTTTCTCTCTTGTTAATGCTTTTAAAAACAAATGAGTTTTTTATATAAATAAAGTTTTAAAAGTGTGTAAAAAAAGAAAAAAAAGGTCTTATTCCTGACCTTCGGAGAAAACCTCTCAGGTTTTCCCCAATTGAGTATGATGTTGACTGTGGCTTTTTTTTTTTTTTAAATATATATAAGATCTTTATTATGTTGTGGTATCTTCCCTTTAGATTTCTTTTGTTGAGGGTTTTTTAACGTGAATGGATGTGGGAGTTTGTCAAATGCCTTTTCTCTGTCGAAATGGTCATTTTTTTTTTTTTTAAGATTTTATTTATTTGAGAGAGAATGTGCACTAAAGGGGGGAGGGAGACCAGGGGTGAGGATGACAGAAGGAAAGAAAGAAGCATACTCCCTGCTGAGCAGGGAGCCTGATGTGGGGCTGGATCCCAGGACTTTGAAATCATGACCTGAGCCTAAGGCAGACATTTAACTGACTGAGCCACCTGGGTGTCCTGATGATACGGTTTTTATTTTTTCTCTTACTGATTTGAAGTATCATGTTGCTTGTTTTGCAAATATAGAACCACTCTTGTATCCTGGGAATACATTCTGCTTGGTCATGGTGTATGATTTTTAAAAATGTATTGTTGGATTTGAGTTTTTAAAATCTATATTCATGAGGGATATTGGCCTATAGTTTTTTTTTTCTTTGTCGTTCTTTTTTTTTTGTGGTGTTTACCTTGGTTTCCCACCTCATTTTCATTCCTCTGTCAAAGCTTCTTAAAGATTTATTTTTTAAAAAATTTATTTGAGAGAGAGAGTATGAGTTGGCAGTGGGGAAGGGAGAGAGAGAGAAGCACTCCTTGCTGAGCAGGGAGCCTGACATGAGGCCTGATCCTAGGACCCTGAGACCATGATCTGAGCTGAAGGCAGATGCCCAACCACTGAGCCACCCAGGCACCCCAAATCTTCTTAAAAAGAGTTTTATTGAGTTATAACTCACATACCATGTTGTTAATTCACTCTTTTCAGGTACATAGTACTTACCTTGTAGTATGATTCAGAGTTCTGTTTCCATTACTGATACTAATTTTAGAACAATTTCATTACCCCCAAAAGAAGTTCCAGATTGTTTAGCTGTCACTATCCAAGCCAGAAGTCCATCTAACAATCACTAATCTGCTTTTGGTCTGTATGGATGTGTCAGTTCTGGACATTTCATATAAATTACCATATGAAATATAGTACTTTGTGATTGAATTCTTTCACTTAGCATGTTGTTTTTGAAGTTTACTCATATTGTAGCATGTATATCATTTCTATTCATTGTTGAGTAGTATTCCTTTGTATCTGTATACCATCTTTTGTTTATCCATTCATCAGTTGGTTGACCTTTGAGTGGTTTCTACTTTTGACTGTTCTGAATAATGCCATGAGCAGTCATGTATGAGTTTTTGTGTAGACATAGGCTTTCATTTCTCTTGTAGAATTGTTGGCTCATAGGGTAAGTCTGTAGTTAACCTTTTGAGGAACTACTAGACTATTTTCCAAAGCAGCTGCACCATTGTATATTCCCACCTGCAGTATATGAATGTTCCAGTTTTTCCACATTCTCCTTATACTGTTATTACCTATCATTTTGGTTCTAGTTATCTTAGAGCATATGAAGTAGTACTGCCTCATTGTGGTTTTGATATGCATCTTTATTATGGCTAATGATGATGAACATCTTTTCATGTATTGGCTATTTATGTATTCTCCATGGAGAATGTCTATTTAAGTCCTTTGTTTATTTTTTATTTGGTCTGTTTATCTTTTTGTTTTAAGCCATGAGAATCTTTATATATTTTAGATACAAGCCCCTTATCAGTTGTATGGTTTGGAAATGTTTCCTGCAATTCTATGGGTTGTCTTTCCACTTTTCTGATGGTGACTTGTCTAATTTTCCCTTTATTGTAGCTTTAGGTATAATTTTTACATTGGATTTTGTTATCATTTAGAATGCCATGTTTCTTTGTTACAGGTTCATTTTCTTTTACTTTTTGTTGTTTTAATTATTTCAAACTTTCCTACATCACAGAATCCTTCCTGCTATTATTATTCTGCTTGATTCTAAGACCAAGTCAGTGATGCTGACTTTCTAGATTAAATTTTTCCTTTCTCATTTTGTTTTCTCCATGTCTATTCTGCAACATATTCTGCTTACAAGTAAGAAATTTCTGTGTGTTATCTCTACTATCATCAAAACAACATTGTTAGGATGCCTGAGTGGCTCAGCAGTTAAGCGTCTGCCTTCAGCTCAGAGCGTGATCCCAGAGTCTCGGGATCGAGTCCCACATTGGGCTCCCTGAATGGAGCCTGCTTCTCCCTCTCCCTGTGTCTCTGCCTCTCTCTCTCTGTGTCTCATGAATAAATAAATAAAATCTTAGAAAACAACACAACATTGTCATATCTGAACTGAACTGTTACTGATTTTTGTCATTTTTAGAAAGATTTATCTGTAATTGAGATTCTGTTTTACCATTTCATTTAAATGCAGATTGTGACTTATTAGTTAGATTTGAAATTAACTTTGTTGGTTTCTACTAAGAGTTGATAAGAATATAATCAAATAGAATGCATATACCATAGTAAAAGTATTATGCTTATTATATTTATAAACATGAAAGATGTACATTGTTAGTGCCCTACCTACCTTTTCATTGGTGAGAATAGTAGTTCAATTTCTGTTCAATTGCCTCTTGAAATTTTGAGTTTGGGAAACTGAAGACCTGAGAAATGCTTGAATAACAAAAAGAAAATTTAGTATTTTTCCAAAGAGAGAGAGTTCAAAGAATTTGATAATAATTAATGACATGCTTTTCAAATTCCAGAATTCCTTGCCTAGAAGATACAGTATTGATATTTATGTCTTTTTGGAAAATGTGCTAGGGGATGGCACTGTGTTACTGGCATAATGTACGTAATGGAGTGTAGGACATTTCTGGAAAATTTTAAAGATGAATAATGTTTATTTTGAAATCATGATAGCTAAGATAATATGGTTATTGATTCCCTGATTATAATAACATAAAGCTCTTAGTGAAGAGTGGCCAATGAAAAGTGGCAAAATAATTTATCACTCAAAGGAAATAAATTAATTTGGTAGCTAATTTTTATATGTTCCTATTTATGCTGCCTTTTTAAATAGAATACTAAGGAAATAAACATAATGTTATTCTTGCTTTACAAGTACCGAATTATTTCACATTTTATTAACTTGATTAATTTTATAAAAATACCTATTTAATACCATATTTTTCCTTTTAATAACTGAAGCTGTTAAATAGGTTTGTGTGTATAAAATCAAATAATGTTGTGTTGAATTTCATTGCTCTTAAAACAGAATATGCCACAACTTTGTGCCTTAGTTATCTCATTCTAAATGTTGGATAATAATGATGCTTCAGAAATATGCAATATCAAATTTAATTTCAAGCATCAAATCTACAAAATGCCTTTCGGTAGAAAATATGTTTTCTTTAATAAACTCAGTATTATAGTATGCCACAGTAATGGGATGATTTTAGTTTGTTGAATCAGTTATTTCTGTTTTGTGATGGATTTAAGAGTTGTTAAGAGAATCTGTGAATATTGAATAAAAAGACATGTTCTATAAAGCTACAATAACTTTTTCTCATCTCTTTCAAAAATTAGAATAAAATTAGAAGATATTAAAATAAGTAATACAAAGCTCTGTGCTCATGCTTCTTAAAAACAATTTTATGCATCTAATATTAGTAATCTGTATATTATATATAGATATTGGTGTAGTTTAAGTCTTACTGTATGTCAGATGATAAGAATATTTTTTTTGTTTAGTTGAAATTTAGGAGAGAGCGCTAAATTGTAGTGTGGAAATCCTGTCAGTAACTAAGTATATGTCTGAAGGAAAGTCCGTTTTTTCATTGAGTTTTGCTTAACTTTCTCATCTATAAAATGATGATAATATCTTATCTACTCCTAGATTCTTGTGAGTACAAAATATTGTTTGTGGAGTTGATTTGTTTTTCTTTTCCTGGATATAGAATCCTGCTAAAATCATACATATGGGGATACTACCTATGGACGTTGTTCTAGGGTATCAGGTTCTTGGAGACTGTGATAAACATTGTCAGAACTGGGATTGATCCAGTGTTTTAGCTTAGAAGATAAATGGCAAATGTAAATTCAAAGAGTAAGGCAAAAGAGTAAGGTAGGTTAATGAACAGTGAACTTGATGACTGAAAAATAAAATTCAAGGTATCGGTTAGATGTCTTTGTTTGGACTTAATAAGAAACTGTGCATTGTGCCCCTTTAAATAGCAATTTACAAGAGGCCACACCTAGTTCAGAGAAACCTATGATGAGCCATATATTCTCTCTTCTAGGGACTCCAAAAGGGAGTAGAATAATAAATCTATAAATAGGTGTTGCAACATGGTGGGATAATAGAAATTTGAAACCTTATCCTTTTTTCTACTTCTTCTTGCTTTATAGCTGTCTACTAATAATTTTTCCCCTAGTGAGCTGCATACCATTGGGACTGGATACCATAACACTTACTTGAATTGTCTGAATTGGCTTACCTTTTTTAGGTTGATGTCTCTTATGCATTAATTTTCCTGGCTTCTTACCAGTAATATTGATGTTGGCACATTATATGTCCTGTGTTACACATGTGAAAATTTATGCTTAGGACAATGTAGTGTTTTTCTTAAATATCATCCTACAGATACTCACTAATTAATTTGGGTAAGCTTAAGACCTTTCTGTTACTATAATTTCTGCTATATCAAACTCTATCTCTGGTAAATGAGACCAGAAAGATGGTAAGATAATTAGTTTGCTACTACATCAGCAATTATGTAATAAAAAAATAGCAAGTATTAGAAGTCTAACTAAGGTAATAAATCATTAATAATAAAACAGAGCTGATCATGTTTGAACTAAATATATGTTAATTGGGATGATTGAATTACATATTTTTGTTCATGTTTCTGATGGTACTCAAATCATTGAAATTCTAACCTTTGTCATTCTCCAGAAGATAAAATAGGCCAACATGGCTATTTTTTGTTCAGGAAGACAAGGACTTGCTACCACTTTCTCCTTATTTAGGTAGTTCATTGTTTTGTTCACAATGTAGTTCCATTAATCTGGTATTTATAGGAAAATTGCTTTCAGACTTTAAAATCTGTGCTGAAAGTGATCAAATGGACATTTGAATCCCTCATTCAAGTGATGTCTTAATGTTGAAATAAAAATCTACTTTCCAGAATGTAACTGTAAAAGTATTTTATGCAAGATTTCATGTGGGATACCTTAATGGTTGAATAATAAATTTTACCTCATAAAAATGAAATTCAATAATACAGTAGCTTTCTCAGCTCAGTAGCATCTGGTCTATTCTCATGAGAGCCAATATTTTCCAACTCATTAGGATCATGTCGTTCTGTATGTCGTCAACATTGACTTAGCCAAGCTACCTTTACTTACATAACCGCCAAACTATTAAATAGGTCTCTTGTGGAGTGAAGTCAAATATTCCTCTTACTTTACTTCTGCCTTAGAAGAGGGGAAGAAAATGTACATACTGTAACATTTAAACATCTGGTCTAAAACCACATCAGTTCAGTATAACTCCGAGGAAAGTTATGGATATGGTATTCTTCCCAGGTGTGCATATAAAAAGGGTTTTGGAGTTGTTGAATAATTCTTTAACCATTTAGGAAAAAGACTGTGGAATAGTGATGTACTTTTTCTGTTCCTCTGTTTGCAAACTGCTTATTTTCCCACATCTACAAAACACCTCCAACATGTTCAGAAATACTTCTGAGCTGTCACAAAAATGTTCTTTCCAGTAAGGTAATGACTACAAATTTATCTTTGTCTTAAAAATAAAAATGTGTTGAATTAGATTTGCATTAAGAGATACCAGTAAGGCTTTTTGATATTTAAGTTGGGGTAAAAAGACTTCACATTTGTGAATTTTAAGGGTTTTAAAGTGCCTGTATATGAATTTTGTGTTAACATGAATGTTGAATTTAAAGATTTCATTTCACTTGAACTCATGGTCAGGTATTAAAAGTTACAGTGTATGTGATAATTATTAAGAAATGAAGAACCACAGGGATCCCTGGGTGGCGCAGCGGTTTGGCGCCTGCCTTTGGCCCAGGGCGCGATCCTGGAGACCCGGGATCGAATCCCACGTCGGGCTCCCGGTGCATGGAGCCTGCTTCTCCCTCTGCCTGTGTCTCTGCCTCTCTCTCTCTCTCTCTGTGACTATCATAAATAAATTAAAAAAAAATTATAAAAGAAATGAAGAACCACATAATTATTCATTTTTCTGTGAGTACACTTTAAAATTAAGAATGTACTAATATTTTCTGCATATGAGCACAATCCTGAATATTAAATCAGATGGGCTAGTTTTGTGTTTAAGTGAAAGAGAGGAGAGCAGATGAATGTTCTTCCAGAATCCTATTTACTTAGCCTCACTTGTATGTATATGTTCTGGGAATCAGCATTCCCTATCTTATGACTAATTTTCCAGAACAGAGTAACTCCTTTTACACTATAAGTTTTCTGTGCCTCATGTCTAATCCTATCATAGAAATCTTTTATTGACCCTAGTATTCTGAGATTCCCCTTTCATTGAGCTATGTTCTATTGGGGTATAGCACTGTACATTATTCTTAATGTTGGTCACCACTGGATTTCACTGGATCAGATCTCAAATTGTTTTTGCAGGGTTTGTGTGTACACACATTATACATTTACTTTTAGTGACCTTATGTCAAGAGTATTCCTGAAATAGTGTTAGAAAGCTGAATGCCTGGAAATTGAATGATAAACTTCCATGTTATAAGAACTTAAAAAAATAAAAATACTTGCTTGCCTTTCTTATTGCTTTGGTATTCTTTGGACTACAAAATTAAGGGTATATGTGAGAACGATCTCAGATGACCAGTGACTAAGGAATAGGAGATGGTACTTGGTTGTCGGAGCCTACCAGCCAGACATTTTTTATTTTCTACAAGCCCATTGATTATTTTACTCTCATCCTTGTTTTGGTTGTAAGGTGGGGCAGTCACTGCTACAGAGGGAATTAGATGACCATCTTTAGTAAGCAGATGCAAAAAGGACTTAACTTTGCATGTAAAGTCAATTTTAGAGATATCCTTATATAATGGGCAAGAGTTCACTACTTAGTATTTATCCAAAGGATACACAAAATAGTGATTTGAAGGGGCATATACATTCCAGTGTTTATAGCAGCATTATCCACAATAATCAAAACATAGAACTCAGATGTCCATCAACTGATGAATGGTTAGAGAAGATGTGGTGTATATATACAATGGAATATTACTCAGTCATCAACAAGGATAAAATCTTGCCATTTGCAATGCTGTGGAAGGAACTAGAGAGTATTATGCTAAGGGAAATAAGTCAAGAAAGACAAATACCATATGATATCACTCATATATGGAAATTAAGAAACAAAACAAATGAACATAGGAGAAGGGAAGGAAAAAATAAAAACAGGGAGGCAAACCATAAGAAGCTACTACAGGGACAAATTGAGGATTGTTAGAGGGAAGATGGATGCAGGAAGGGATAATCAAGTGATGAGTATTAAGGAGAGCACTTCATGTAATGAGCACTGGGTGTAATATTGCAATTAATCACCAAATTCTACCCTTGAAACTAATATTACACACATGTGAACTAACTTGAATTTAAGTAAAACCTGAAAAAAAGAAAGTTCAGATTGTATGAAACCATGGTACTTTTCTCTTAATAAGCAAGTATAATGATATTTCCTCCTTATTTAGTTTCAGTTTCATTGAGATATAGTGGATTTATAGCACTATATAAATTTAATGTGTACAGCATAATGACTTAACTTGCACTGTGAAATGATTACCTCATTAAGTTTAGCATCTATCACCTCATATAGAGACACATTTTTTTTCCCTTGTGATGAGTGCTTTTAGGATCTACTCTCAGCAACTTTCAAATATACCATACAGCATTACTTATAGTCATCGTGTTGTATGTTACAACTGGAAGTTTGTACCTTTTGATTGTACTGCTGGTTACCCTGCATCCCATCCTCTACCTCTGATAACCACAGATCTGTTTTCTTTTTCTATAAATTTTTCAGATACCACATATAAATGATATGAAACAGTATTTGTCTTTTTCTGACTTCTTTCATTTAGGATAATGCCCTCAGGGTTCATCCATGATGTAAATGTCAGGATTTCCCTTTTTTATGACTCAGTAAAAAATGTGTACACACACAACATTTTCTTTATACTTGATCTGTTGTTGAATACATTTAGGTTGTTCTCATGTCTTGGCTATTGTTAATAATGCTGAGTGAACATGGGAATACAGATATCTCTTTGACATGGTGATTTCTTTTCCTTTGGATATATACTCAGAATCTCTAGATCATATGGTAGTTCTGTTTTTAATTTTTTTGGAGGAATCTGTAATTACTGCTTTCCATAGTGGCTACACTAATTTATAATCCCACCAGCGGTGCACAAGGGTTCCCTTTTCTCCACATCCTTGCCAGCATTTATCAACTCTTTTGATACATGAAAACCATTCTAACAGGTGTGAGATGATACTTTTGCTGTTTTGATTTGCATTTCCCTAATGATTAGTGAATTTGGCACCATTTCAATGTACTTGTTGGCCATTTGAATGTCTGTTTTGGAAAAATGGCTATTCAAGTCTTTTGCCCTTTTTTAAATTGGATTATTCATTTATCTCCTAAGTTGTAAGAGTTGTTCCTTATATATTTTTATTAACATTTGATGATGAGATAAATCCGACAAGTGATTTGCAATATTTCCTCCCATTCTGTAGGTTACCTTTTCATTTTGTTGATCATTTCCTTTGCTGTGAAGAAGATTGATATAGTTCTACTTGTTTATTTTTGTTTTTGTTGCTTGTGTTTTAAGTGTCCTATCCAAAAAATTGTTGCCAAGACTTATGTCAAGGAGCTTTTTATCTTGTATGTTTTCTTCTAGGAGTTTTATGGTTTCAGGTCTTAAATTTAAGTCTTTCATCTATTTTGATTTAATTTTGTAAGTGGTATAAGATAGGGTCAAGTTTCATTCTTTTACCTGTGAATATCCAATTTTCCTAGCATCATTTATTGAAGAGACTATCTTTTTTCCATTGAGTGTTTATGGTTTCCTTATCAAATACTAGTTGACTGTATATGCATAGGTTTATTTCTCGGCTCAATTCTGTTCCATTGGTTGCTGTAGCTGTTTCTATGGCAATACGATACTGTTTTATATACTATAGCTTTATAATATAGCTTGAAATTAGGAAGTGTGATACTTCTGTCCTTATTCTTTTCTCTGGATTGTTTTGACTATTCGTGGTCTTTTGTGGTTCCATATAAATTTTAGGATTGCTTTTCTATTTCTGTTAAAAAAAAGTCATGAGAATTTTCATAGGGATTGCATTGGAGCCACAGAAGGCTTCAAATAGTATAGATATTTTAATAATAATATTAATTTTTCCAGTCCATATCATGGTATATCTTTCCTTTTTATTTATTTATTTATTTTTTGTCTTCTATCTCCTTTGTCACTGTCTTACAGTTTTCATTGTACAGATCTTTCTCTCCCTTGGTAGAATTAATTTGTATTTTATTGTTTTTGTTGCTATTGTAAACAGGATTATTTTTTAGGTAATTTGTCATTGTGGTATAGTCACACTATTTATTTTTGTATGTAAATTTTACTTCCTGCAACTTACTGAATTCATTGATTAAATCTAACAGTTTTTGGGGTGGAGTCTTTAGGATTTTCTGGATATGTCAGAAAAAAGTGTTGTGTCTCAGCCCTTGGCACTGCACAAAAAATAGAGATTGATGACCAGAGTGAAAGTAGAAAGCAGCTTTATTAGAGCAACAGTACACTCTTTAAGTGAGAGAGCCAGTGGGACAAGAGTTGGCAACTGCCCTGAGTTCTCTAGGGGTTCTCTCATTTTATGTGAGCAGGGGTCTTGCATCATGGACAGAATGGTTTCTAATGGATGCTGCTTTCAGTCATTTGAGGGACCCTTCCGACAGGTTGGTGGGGGTACTTTTTGACCCTACAGGGTTTGTACCAGACTGCCATGGTAGCCTCTCTTTCCCCATTGATAGGGGCTTATAATGCCAATGCAAACACATTATAATGAGTCTGGGGGTTACCTTGGAGCAGAGGTGGAAGAGAAGAGCACATGCTCTGCACCTGTAACTCTTGGTTTTTTAGCTCTGGGATCTTTTAAGCTCAAGGTCAGGATATTGTGCCTTTGGGCTTTTAATGTGTAAGCTATTTATCACCATTCTTGCCTCTAGCTCTTGTCTAACTGCCCACTTTATCTCTCTCCTCACAAGGACTTGGACTTCCACTGCTCATATCTAGCTTTACCTAACATATGTAATATCATGTCATCTGTAAATAGTTTTACTTCTTCCTGTTCAGTTCTGATGCCTTTTGTTTCTTTCTTTTACCTAATTGCTCAGGCTGTACCTTCTAGTACTATTTTGAATGGGAGTGGTGAGAGTGGGCACCTTTGTCTTGATCTCAGAAGAAAAGCTTTTAGCTTTTCATTATTGAGTATGATGTTTTTTTTCTGTTTAGAATTTTTTTACATGTGTATTTTTTTTTTGTTTTTTTGTTTTTTTGTTTATTTATTTATGATAGTCAGAGAGAGAGGCAGAGACACAGGCAGAGGGAGAAGCAGGCTCCATGCACCGGGAGCCCGACGTGGGACTCGATCCCGGGTCTCCAGGATCGCGCCCTGGGCCAAAGGCAGGTGCCAAACCGCTGCGCCACCCAGGGATCCCAACATGTGTATTTTTTTATTGGAGTTTGATTTGCCAACATACAGTATAACACCCAGTGCTCATCCCATCAAGTGCCCCCCTCAGTGCCCGTCACCCAGTCACCCCATCCTCCCATCCACCTCCCCTTCCACTACCCCTTGTTTATTTCCTAGAATAGGAGTCTCTCATGTTTTGTCACCCTCTCTGATTTTTCCCACTCATTTTCTCTCCTTTCCCCTATAATCCCTTTCACTGTTTTTTATATTCCCCGTATGAGTGAAACCATATAATGATTATCCTTCTCTGATTGACTTACTTCATTCAGCATAATACCCTCCAGTTCCATCCACGTCGAAGCAAATGGTGGGTATCTGTCATTTCTAATGGCTGAGTAATATCCATTATATATATATTGACCACGTCTTCTTTATGTATTCACCTTTCGATGGACACCGAGGCTCCTTCCATAGTTTGGCTACTGTGGACATTGCTGCTATAAACATGGGGGTGAAGGTGTCTCAGCGTTTCACTGCATCTGTATCTTTGGGTAAATATCCAGTAGTGCCATTGCTGGGTCATAGGGTAGCTCTATTTGTAACTCTTTGAGGAACCTCCACACAGTTTTCTACATTGGCTATACCAGTTCACATTCCCACCAACAGTGCAAGAGGGTTCCCCTTTCTCCACATCCTCTCCAACATTTGTTATTTTCTCTCTTGTTAATTTTCACCATTCTCACTGGTTTGAGGTGGTATCTCATTGTGGTTTTGATTTGTATTTCCCTGATGGCAAGTGATGTGCAGATCATTTTCTTATGTGCTTGTTGGTCATGTGTATGTCTTTTTTGGTGAAATTTTTGTTCATGTCTTTTGCCTATTTTATGATTGGATTGTTTGTTTTTTTGCTGTTGAGTTTAATAAGTGCTTTACAGATCTTGGGTGATGTTAACTGTGGGCTTGTCATTTAAGGCCTAAATTATGTTGAGGTATTTTTTTTCTATACTATACCTAATTTTTTGAGAGTTTTTCATGAACAGATGTTGAATTTTGTCAAATGTTTTTTCTGTGTCTATTGAGATGATTACATGTTTTTTTTCTTTTATTGCATTAATGTGATGTGTCATATTTATTGAATTGCATATTTTGAATCATCCTTGCATTCCTGGGGTACAGCTCACTTGATCATGGTGAGTGATTTTTTTTAATGTACTGTGGACTTTGATATGCTACGTCATAATTGAGAATATTTGCATTTATTTTCATTTGGGATATTGACCATAGTTTCCTTGTGGTGTCCTTATCTGGCTTATTAGAGTGTAATGCTGGCTTTGTAAATGAATTTGGTAATGTTTTCCCTCCTGTTCAGTTTTTTGAATGCGTTTGAGAACCTTGCTGTGAATCATGGGTCATGACTGATCAGAACTTAACTATCTTGTTGAGGATGGTTGGATGATGGACAGATGGAGTAGCTGTGGATGCACAAAGCCTTAAACATACACATGCACACAGATTGCTAAGGGGAGGCATTTCAGTGAGTATGATAGCCTGAGGCAGGAGTGTGTGTGTGTCTGCCTGTGTGGAAAAATACTTAAATTCTTTTTTTTTTTTTTTTAAATACTTAAATTCTAATGTTTGGGCATACTCAAGAAGGAATGGCATAGAAGCAGCAAAATCAGATCCTTCTCTGGATTCTGAATCTCAGGATATGGGAATGATTGTGCTTGAAGGCCCTGATGAATCATGTATTAGAGCCTTTGTCCAATAAGATACTGATCAGATTGAGCAGCTGTCATTGTGTCCTGTGGAGCTTCTGGACAAGACCATGGCAAATCCTGATGGTGGGATTGGGGCGGGACCAGTGCTTTGCAGTTGGAAGACTCTTGAGGAGGTTCATGCTCTTTTACTTGCCTTCCTCTGAAGCCCTTCATCTCTTAGATGATGTTCCTACCAAGACAGGACTTAGCTACCCTTCCCTTACTATGGCTATTCAAGCACCTGTGGGCTCACCCTTTTTAAATTCTGTACCCAGAAGGCACAAGTGACTCTATCACTCTTTTATTCAAGAACTGTCAGTGGCTTCTTATTGCCCTCAGGATAAACTTAAAAACACTTATTGGTATGGCCCTTTTAGACCTGGACCCTCCCCAGCCTCATTCCTCACCTCTGACTGAGTCAAATCTCACATACCTCACTTTTCACATTTTCTTTTTGCCTTTGCTAAACAAAACAAAAATATTGATTGATTACTTCTTTTCTATTTGAAATGTAGCAATAGTTTTAGTATTTAGTATTAGCATTAGTATTTTCCTGCAAATACTTTTTTTGATTCATGCAAGCAGAGTTATTTTCTCCTTTGTGGTATCCTTGTGATTAATATATCAGCTCAGTTCAACAGACATATAGTACCTAGTAAGTACTAGTTTTGGATCCTCTTTTCAGAGGTCTTCCAGTCTACCTGGGAAATACAGTATTTAGTGTTTGATTACACACATTTTATGTTGTTACTTCTGTACTGAATGTTAATGACAAAATCTAGTGTGCTATAATAGATCACATCTAGATACACGAATTATCTTTCAGTTACTACTCAGTCATAATAACTGGATTCAAAATTTATCGCAACTATTCAGTTAAAATAAATATAATAAGTCAGTGGTTTTAATTATCAAATATAATAACATTTATTCCAGATTTTAATATCAAAAGTAAATAACAGTCTTCTGACAGAAAGTTTTTAGTAAGTAATTAGAAATAGCTTTACTCTGTTTTATTAGAATTGTATGGACTATGAGAGACAACACTTGAAAATTTCATGTGGTATTAGGTTAATATTAGTTGTAAATTGGAAAGTGGAACTCACCATTTCTTCCTTACCTGAATGACCTACTTTTGTACATCTTTTCCCATAAGTAGTAGTCACTTTTTAGTAATTCTTAGAGCCTACTTGATATTCCAGACCCACCTTACTCTTTATGGCTAGAACCACTTGATCTCTCCATTTTTTTCAGCCTTGAGTTTGATACTATCATTAATCTGAGAGTGATTTAAAGAATACACAATCAGGTGAGTATCTGCTCATCTTTGCTGTTAATTCTGCTTTGACTATGTGCTTTAACTCTTACTGCTTGAACTTCTACTTGAGTTGGCCAAGTTGCCATGTTAAACTGCCATTTGAGTTGCTGGATGCTTATTTGTTCTCCTGAGCTACATTTTCTGTCCCATCAAAGACTCTGGATATGGGTACCTGGGTGGCTCAGTCAGTTGAGTGTCTGACTCTTGATTCAGCCCAGGTCATGATCTCAGGGTTGTGAGATCAAGCCCTGTGTTGGGCTCTGCGTTCAGTGTAGAGTCTGCTCGTCCCTCTCCCTCTGCTCCTCCCCTCCACTTTGGTTCTCTCTCTTTCTCTCTCTCTCTCTCTCTCTCAGAATCTTTAACAACAACAACAACCCCCCCCCCCCCCAAAAAGTTCATGAATTTACCTTTCCAGACTGCCATAGATTCTGGAGGCTTTTCCTTACTTTTAGCCCTCTGGATGTGGTACTCCCCTCTGTTATGAGACCTATTTGAAGGCATCTACCTGCTGGCTGTCCCCTGCTTTTTTATTAAGGTAATACCGGATTATATTACATTTGCTTGCTGGGATACTTATTTCATTGTTTCTTATTGGACAGGTATCTCCTCTGATCACTCATCTCAATTTGTACATTTTTCTCCATCGTCTAGATCAGAACTTGGCAGATATGGCTCACTACTTATGTGTAATCATACCCATAGTGCCTCAGTCACCAAATACCAGATTTATTTTCTAAGTACTTTTACAGTACGTTCACTTTTCACCTTTATTTCTGACACTTGAGGTCAACTTATAATTTCTTTTTCTCCTGACCCATTGTCTAATATGTATTGGAATGAAATTTGAAAACTTCAGATGTGATCTTATCACTCCTTTTTGACTTTCTGTTAATTGTAGGATAAAGATTCAAATCTGGCCCTGTACTCTATTAACCTTTCAGCTTCTCAAAAGAGCTGTGCTTCTTTTTTCTTAGGGCTTTTCTCAAGGTATTCCAACTTGCTGCAATGTTCTTTCCCTCTATTTCACTTACTTAATATATATTAGCTTATCCTTCAGAGTTCTGCTCAAATGTCAGTTCTTGAGAGGATCTTTCTTTAAATAGAAAATTTAAAGGGCAGTTTCCATGAGCATAGGCACCACATCTTATTTACTCCCCTGTTATATCCTCAGCAACTAGTATTTACTTTGAGAATGTCTACAGATAAGTGTTTGTATGTCTGCTCTTTTTGATGAGTATTCAGAATGGAAATAGTTCACAAATTCTACCAATTTCTAAGATTACTCCCTCTCTTTCCCTCACCTTTGACACCATCTGTAGTATAGTGAGTGGATAGGAGCTAGGAAAATGTCCTTATTAGTGAGTGAGCAAAGTCAACCACTTAAAATACAGGATATAATTAAATTATGGGAGATAATTGTAAGAAAAGAGTATAATTTAAGTTACTTATGAAAAATTGTTACAGTAGAATTGCTATGTAGATTTTTGTCTGGTGTTTCCAAAACCCTACATTTGGGGATTCTCCAGAAGAACTCGAAGGACTCACTATATAGTTAATACTCATGGTTAAGATTTGTTATATAGCAAGGTAGTAAGGGCTCATGTCAGATCACAAGGGAAAAAGAAGTAATTTGGAGAGATCGATACATGTGCTATTTCCTTTGAGGGGTATGCTTGAGCATACTCCAAAGCAGGTGTTCAGTTTAACCCATATTTTCTTTTTTTTAATTTTAATTTTAATTTTATTTTATTTATTCATGATAGTCACAGAGAGGGGGGGGGGGGGGCAGAGACACAGGCAGAGGGAGAAGCAGGCTCCATGCACCGGGGGCCTGACGTGGGACTCGATCCCGGGTCTCTAGGATCGCGCCCTGGGCCAAAGGCAGGCGTCAAACCGCTGTGCCACCCAGGGATCCCTAACCCATATTTTCTGTACAAAAGACTAAGCACAGTAGGCCACTCATCAATTTAGAGAATGGAAGCACGGCAAGTTCCTACATGCTACCAGTGAACGGCCAAGTTTCCAAGTGGGCCTTTGTAGAGATAGCAGCCTTAGTCTTGCTATTATTAGATCTCTTCTGTATTGTTCTTAAAACAATATTTCACTTTACAATATCTGCTTTGTATTGTAGTTATGGAGGCATTTTTAGCTAGATTTGTTCCTCCCTGAACAAAACTGGGGTTCTGTTAGTAACTAAGAAAGGAGAATGAGTTTTAGATAGCCAGTTACTAATCCCTTTATTCTAAGATTTTTTTCATGTCTCTCTGAGGGAAAACTTGAATGCCTGTTGTATAGCAAACCACATGCGACTTGTTCACTGTGCTTTACCACATTGATCTTCATTCTCTTTTGTTCTTGAAATATACACACTGTCTTCTATTCAGACCTTCTACCATGTTGTACTCTTTGCCTGTTGTGTCCCTCTGTTTTTTGGCTTGGCTTATCCCTTATCCCTGTTTATACTTCGTATTTCAATGTAGATTTCATCTGTCTGTACCTCACTACCCTCTGCCCCCAAATCTCTTAGGGTAGCTGTTCCCAGATTACTTTCCAAATGTATTATTTTCTCATCTCGCTCCTTTTCCAAAGGAATGTATTCTCATCTTAACAGATTACATGAATAAATGAATTAAGTATTGGGGCTGAGGAGGAAAAGGGAATGCTGAAGGAGGAAGGAGAAAATGATGAAAATTTAACGTATTTGAGAATTATGTATTTAATAACTCAGCAGTATGGTAGCTGCTAGCCACATGTGGTTACTGAGTCTTGACACATGGGTAATCTGAATTGAAATGGCTATAACATACAGACTATATTAAAATATTTTCTGTAAAATCAAAGAACATAAAAGTTTTTTTGCATTGATTAAATATTAAATGATAATATTTTAGATTTGGTTAAATAAAGTTTTATTGAAATTAATGTCACTTATTTTAAATTTTTTAACCTTATTACTACAAAATTTTCAGTTATGTATATGGCTTACATTATATTTCTATTAGCACTTGCTCAGAAAGTGAGACATTGATATTTTACTTTAGTTTGAGGTCCTAAGAGTTTAAATTTTTGACTGTAGTCAAGAAAAAGTAACTGAAAAATAGCAGATTGGCTTTTTATTTTTATTTTTTATTTTTTTATTTTTTAAAGATTTTATTTATTTATTCATGAGAGACACAGAGAGAGAGAGAGACAGAGAGGCAGAGACACAAGCAAAGGGAGAAGCAGGCTCAGTGCAGGGAGCCTGACCATGACTTGATCCCAGGTCTCCAGGATCAGGCCCTGGGCTAAAGCGGTGCTAAACTGCTGAGCCACCTGGGCTGCCCCAGATTGGCTGTTTAAAAAATATATTGTACTAGAACTAGTTTAGGAGCAAAATTGACGCAGAATTTTCTATTTAGTTTTTTATCATTTGAGTAAATGTTCAAAACAGTTATAAGGGATCACTTGGCAGGTTTATAAAAATGTAACCTATGTATCCTTGTTTAATAATAATAATAATAGTTAACACATAAGTGATTACTCTGTGATTACTTTTGTATTGGTTTATGTGTATTCATTTATTGCTTTTTTAGTGGTTTCTGTGTATTCATTTATTCCTTAGAGTAGCTTTTTTCTTAGGTATATGATTATTATTAACTTTTGTCCACATACTCAAGGACAAAAGCATGTTTGAATCTGATTTCCATATCAGATGGTACCTTTGAGGGTGATTTGGTGGATTAAATGAAGTACTATACTTTCATATCTCAGGCCATGTGATTTATCACATGCTAGGCTTTAATAATTTTTTTTTTTTTTTTAGGTAATCTCTACAAACAGGGGTTTGGACTTACAACCCTGAGATCAAGAGTCATATGTTCTGATTGAGCCAACCAGTGCCCCTAATAATGCATTTTTTTATTTGAATTAAATTGTGTATATAGTTTTTAGTTCATACTTTTCAGATATAGCATATGTGGTATTATGTTCTTTATTCTTAGTAACTTAATTTGAATCTCCGAATAGAAAAGAACACAAATATGAAGCTTAGGAACCTTACTATTACAAAATGTATATGAATTGACTTCTTTTCTATGAAAATCCTTGTGGTATAAAAAATAGAGCTATTACTATTATTAGTGCCCTCCCCCACAAAAAAGAACCAACCCCCAAACCAGGAAAGAAACCTAGTCTTGCTAGTAGCTAGGCTTGTTTTGGGCAAAATCTGGTTGTGTCCTTTTGTTCACTTATTGTCTATGGCTGCTTTTGTACTGCTGTGCTGAATTTGTATTCAGATGAGATTATCTGACTCACAAAACTTTAACTGTCTAGTCCTTTTTACAAAATTTTTGCCTCATCTGGGACCATTTCAGTTCAATAAGAGAATCAAGGTGACAGGACTACAATTAAGCTTGAATGCTATGTTTCCTTTGGCTTGATGGGTACCTGGAAGGTATACCAGTTAGGCTTGTTCAGGACTGCTCTTGGGGAAAGTAGGATGTATCTTGCCCAGGAGTGGTCAGGATAAAATCCTGAGGTTTCAAAATAGATGTATAGTAGACGTTTGTAAAGAAGGTTCCTAGGCCACAGCTGGTCTATGGCCTGTCCTTGTATATAGCACAAAATAACAGTTTTTTTAAAGTAATTTTAGAGAGTTGGGCTGGGAGGAGAAGAATGTGACGGAGATCATATGTAGCCCACAAAGCCTAAAATACTTTCTGGATCTTTCCAGGTAATGTTTGCTGACTCTTGGTTTTTATAATCCCAATTGCTTTTTTCCTGATCATTGCCTTGGGAGGTAGTCAGGAGATGTATCCTTTGTTAGAATAGCTGCATTTGGTGACCATACTACTTTACTGAATTATGTGGACCAAAAGAAGGTGAGGAAAATAGTCAGAAATCTTCTTGAGTTGATTTATTAAGAGGCCATAACAGTGCTTGACAATCTTAGATGCCTGTGGATTAGGTAGGGAGCACAGAATGTCCATCAAATATTCAACTTTTGACTTGTTCTTTGTAAGAGAAGGCATACCACTGTTAGATGGTAAATGGTCCTAAAAGCCAAAAAATATGTAGCAAGCAGCTTAATTTTGAATGCCAAACTGGTGTGGCCAGGGATAGCTGATCAGAGTGAGTGGGAGTGAGATGTTAAAGGTCTGAAGTAGTGAGTTTGGGAGAAATGCACTGGACACAAATGGGGTGACAGTGCATCGTACAATGTGACCTTAACCACCACATTATAAATTGGGTGACTTCCGGTAATCATGAGTTGACCATACTGTGGTAACCTCTGCATTGGAAACAGAATTCTTTACTTTATGTGCAATATGTGATGATGAAAGTTTTGCCATATCTGCTGCAGTGATAGATGTGGACAGTCTCGGTGATGCTGGTTGAATCAGGTTGGTCTCCGAGAAAGGGCCCTTGCTGTGGGCATGAAAAGATTCACAGATGATTTGATCAGTTGTGATTTTTTTCCTATAGTTTTTGTTCCTCCGGTAGTTTCTTTCTCTATACTTTTTTTTTTTTTTTTTCTTAAGCTTTTATTTATTTGAGAAAGAGAAACAAGCATGAATGGGGAAGGAAAGGAAGACCCAGACTCCCTGCTGAGCAAGGGAGCCCTATCCAGGGCTGAATCCCAGGACCTGAGCTAAGGCAGAAGCTTAACAGACTGAGCCACTCAGGTGCCCCTCAATTGTCTTTCTTTTGTATTTTGTGACACCTAATCTTTAGACTTTAATCTGCCAGTTTGTAGTTTTTTGGGGGCTGACCAAACAGGTCGGCCAATGACAACAAGGGTCAGTAAATTAAAACAAGATTTTTAAAGGTACCATTGGGCAAAATTATGTGAATGGCCTTGAATTCTGCTCGTTGATCTGGTTTACACCTTGAAAGAGCTGAGGTTGAATAGCTATAGTAGCACAGTGGACAACATTATGTTTGTTTAGTTGAGTCCTTACTGAATCTGGCATTTTGGGGAACCTCTATGTATCACATGCCTCATTAAGCCTATGGCTTTGCTTCAAGAGGTAGAGTGGAGGTTAAGGTTCCCCTTGGGGGAAGCTGCTGCTTGTTCACATAAATTCAAAATGTTGTGGCCACACCTGGTATGTTCTTTAGTTTGCTTTATCTATTTGACTAGAGGTAAGTACCTTACCCAAGCTGAGGCAGTAATGGTGCCTACCTTAAGTTAAAAGTCCACAAGTCCCAAATTGGGCCAGTCAGAATTCTTCCCTGGGGTTTTTGAACTTGGAACCAGAAAAAATGAGGTTAGTTTTTTCCTTTGGCAGAAGACATAAAATGTAGAGATTAGGAATTATCATTGTTTGTTTCTTACTATAGTGAGAAGTGAAGTCTGCAGAGAAAGTGATGTAGTGATAAGGAGAGGCACCTGGGTGGCTCAGTCAGTCAAGCTACTGCCTTTGGTTCAGGTCATGATCCCAGAGTCCTGGAATCAAGCCCCACATTGGACTCCCTGCTCAGCGGGGAGTCTGCTTTTCCAGACTGGAAAAAATGGATACACTCTCTGTATCCCTCTGGACCTGCTCTTGCATACTCTCTTTTTCTCTCAAATAAATAAATAAATAAATAAATAAATAAATAAATAAATAAATAAATAAAATCTTTTAAAAAAAAATAAGGTGATAAGGAAACAGTTCTGAAGTCATTTGAGACTCTGGTACTGAGGGTTTTGAGGTCTGGTCTTTTCCTTGTCATCACTGGTTTTCAATCCTTCTTTGTATTCTGTAAATGAATTAATCCCAGTGTTTTGTTTAAGCTAGTTGAATTTCTGCTTCTGGTCAGTATGAGTCCTAAGAAATACATATAATTGTATTATACAAAGTATAATAACTGATGGTTTGGAATCTTTACCAGAGATATATTAATTGGTATTTCACCTAGTCTCATTTATATTTATTTATATTGTTGTCATGATGGAAAGAATGAAAAATACATGCACATTAAACTAGGTATTACTTCTCAATTGGTTGGAGTTGTTATTCCTATAAATGTGAATCTCTAAGTCTAAGAAGAAGCATAAAAGATTAAAATGCACTTTGGATTAAACTAATAAAATTAGTAAGATTTGATTGGGACAGAAAAGTTATAGGTTATATTGGACACCTATGGTATATGAATCTGTAGCTTGAACATGAGTCAGTACATTGGTGAAAGAGCTAACATGATGTTGGATTTATTCCAAATCAAAAGATTCACCAGAAGAACTGAGAAACTCTTCCTAATTTTACTCTTTACTAGTCAGAGTTTTGAGCAGTATTGCTGATCACACATTAGAAAATACTATTTTTTTTTTTTATAAATTTTTATTTATTTATGATAGTCACACAGAGAGAGAGAGGCAGAGACACAGGCAGAGGGAGAAGCAGGCTCCATGCACCGGGAGCCGGACATGGGATTCGATCCCGGGTCTCCAGGATCGCGCCCTGGGCCAAAGGCAGGCGCCAAACCGCTGCGCCACCCAGGGATCCCAGAAAATACTCTTAAAAATAATGAACAGGTTTTATATAAGCTATATATGAAGACAAAAATGAAGAAAATTCTAAAATGAGAAAAATATTAGCTTTTTAAAGCCAGGGAGAATCTTTAATGGCTATTCTCTAAAAGACATGTCTTTGAAGCTTATCCTTTTATACTGAAATTAAAACTTCTGAATCCTAGTAATTCTTGCTTTTCTAAGTAATTCTTTTGGCCAGTACTTTCCAATCTAGACATTGCTATGTTCACAGATTTAAAAAACTTCTTTAAATAGTTTGTGCAGCCAATTTAGCAGATAGGATATTAGTACCTTAGTTTTAAATACACATTTCTTTTTCTTTTAAGATTGAGTGTCAGAGAAACAAAATGTAATTTTGCGTATATTTCTAAAATCATGCTGTATGTTAGAATATAAAGATTTGTTGAGATCCACTGTCACTTACCTTATTCTAAATAGTATTTCTTTCTTTCAAATATTCAGATTCACCTCTAAAATGGCCAAGATTTGTCATCACTGGGACAATTGAAAAGAATGACATGTAGACCATAAATGTAGCCGTGAGAAGTACCAAAAATGTTTTGATTAAAGAAGCAGCGATGTAGTTAGCTTATGACCACTTTGAAGGACAATTCTTGGCTGTCTGATATAGTCAGGACCTTATGATTTAAGTTTTTCTCCCAGGTTACCCCTTCCTCCACATTGCCATTTAGTAATTGTGGGATCCTTAGGCATGTTACTTAGATTCTTCAAGTTTCAGTTTCTTTATTGTAAAATATGGATAATAATACATTTTTAATGGTTTGTAGTGATAAATTGCATTCATCACAGTGCCTGGCTTAATAACTGGAGGCTTGTATTATTAATGTTATTGACACAAACAGTAAAATATATGCTGGATTATTTCCCGATTTTATGAAGGGTAATGGGATTTTCTAATTCAGTAAAGGAAAGGAACTAAAACTAAGAGGAATTTTGTTTGATAGAAGAACCAATAGGATTTTTTTTTTTAAAGACTTATTTTAGAGAGAAAGAGAGTGAGCACACACACACATGAGCAGGGGGAGGGGCAGAGGAAGAGAAAGAAGGAGAGAATCTCCAGCTGACTCTCCATTGAGAATGGGGCTCTATCTCACCACTCTGAGATCACAACCTAAGCTGAAATTAAGTCTCATGCTTAACCAAGTGAGCCACTCAGGTGCTCCAGAACCAGTGGGATTTTTAAGCCCTAAAACTGGAATCGACCAGGGTGACAGTTACTCATTGAATGGCATTGAATTTTTTGTTTTCTAATGCCCTTTCCCTACAGAAAACACTGTTTACTGTTCTTGGGACATCCAGCAATGTATTTATCATAGGATGTCAGTTACTTAAATGTCTCTATTTTCTTTTGAATGGATTAAAATTTTATTTTGAGACACATAAATGTGTACTTCAAAAGGTAGCTCTAAAAAAAAAACAAAAGGTAGCTCTAATGTAATTATTAAGTATTCATAATTGATGCCATACCACTTTTGTTATTGGAGATGATTTTAAGTAGTATGTTAGAAACTTTGTTTTTAATTGTAAAAATTATTCTACTCTGTTGGGAAAAAAATATATCCCACATATTATACTTTGGTTTCAGATACTATTGCTTAAGATAATGGAATAAGAGTTTGCTCATGAAATAAATTTATCATGAATACAAGTAAAAAATTGTAGATAAATTTAAAGAATAAATTGTATTAGATAATTACTGGCCTGCCATTTGCCAGACACTCTTCTAAGTACTTGGTATCTATTGGGTCTTTTAGTCCTCACAATGGTTTTGAGAAGAAGGTACTATTATTCTCCTCATTATACAGATGAGAAACCCAAGCACAGAGAGATGAACGGTCTTGTTCTTGGGTATAGATCTAGTAAATGGCAGAGCTGTAATATCACGACATGTGTTTTGACAGTGTCCAAGCTCTTAGTCCCTGTGAAATACCACTGAATCTTTATTAGATAAATAAGAGCATGAATGATACATGGATAGTGTAGCAATAATGTTAGTTACACAACTCTATAAAATTTGCGAACACTGCTCTAGATAAGTGAATACTTCTAATATATGATGAATATATTTTCATGTACATATATATAGGATTAAATAGACATGGCTTCAAACTGTGTCAAAGTATTTTAAGTATTACACGAAGCATTATTATTTTATCATGTCTTTGATATAATGAAATAATGCTTTATTTAAGAAAGTATGGTGAAGCATACCATCGTTAATGGTTAATGTTTTGGGTTTTTTTTCCACCACTTTGGTACCTGTTTTTGTAGAAGAAGGAAATATTCATAATTTATACCTAGAGAAAGTTGGTTTTTCACGCCCTTCACAAGTGTACTCCAAACAGTTTGATATTTTAGTTTCAGGATTTAAGTTCTAACAAAGTCATGTGACAGCAGCAGCAGTGAGGTGCAGTGAAAACTCTCTCAGGAGTACTCTTATTAGAAAGGAAGATTTTGGGTCTGTGAGGTTGTGTGGGCCTGAATGTGATTTTTATTTGATATATGAGCTGTGACATTACTATTGCATGACTGAGATGTACTTGTAAGTGCTGTACTATGCAGATGGGTTTTTTTCTGAAACAAAGCCAGAAACAAAATCTTGAATGTGTTCATTTAGTGGGGAGAGAATACTTCATAGAAACATATGGAAACATTTCTAAGTTTTTTTTTCATTAAATGAGCCTTTTACTTTCTAAGCATTTTTATGATTGTTCAAGTTAATATGTCATTTGCCTCATATTTTCCAAGTTTAGTGAGACATGGAAGTCTTATAGAGCTGGGATGTTTTGAAACAACCTGATCGCTTTAAGGAAGGCACATTTTAGGATTAGGTTTAGATGATTATTAGAAAATTAGGATTGGATCATTAATATATTTTTCATTAGGTTATTAATCATAAGGCAATCCATCTTTAATTATTTTAATATTATGGAATTTGGTGAAGAGACATATAGTAGTTATTTTCTTCTTTACTTATTTTTATATTGTGAAAGCATAGGGCAACATTAAAGAAAATCATAAAAGGAAAAACCACAAAAATAACATGAGTTTTTAATTTTCCATGTTCCCTTCTAACCCATGTCCTTATACATAAAGTTTCACATCATTCTGTATTATGAATATGCCATTTTATGTTGTTTTTCTTTTATTACATTACATTAAAATTTTTTTTTTGGTGGTCACATACTTTGCTCTCTCCCATTGTGAAAAGTGTACAAAGAGAATTTCCTTAGATTCTAAGTTCCCTTCAGCTTCTCATTTATCTTCCTCTTTTCCTTCACAGAGAAATAACTTAGAATGATGTACAGGTTGCTTTTCCACTTAGCTTTGATGCTGAATCCAGTGTATGTTTTGTGGTTTTTATCTTCCTTAACTCCATATTTGACACAGAACTCTCTTCTTGATTTGTGGGCTCCTCTCCTTTGTCTTTTATATTTGACTTTGATGAAGTACTTGGAATAAACTCTTCCTCCTGTGTGACTTCAGCTACGACTTATACACTGACAACTGCTTCATTGAATTCTCTGGACCAGTTGTTCTTCCTAAAACTGAGAAATTCATTTGCGTGTGCTAAGGTATCTAAAACTCACTATATTTAAGTTGAAATTTAATTTTTCCTTTCTCACATAACTAATGGTATCACCATTTACCTGTTGTCTTATGTATAAAACTTAGGAATCATTATGTTCTGTCAATTCTGTTTCTTAAATCTGACCTCTGTTTATCCAAGGGATACAAACATAATGATTCAAAGGGGCACCTGTGTCCCATTGTTTGTAACAGCAGTATCCACATTAGCCAAACTATGGAAAGAGCCCAGGTATCTATTGACAGATGAATGGATAAAGAAGATGTGGCACATATATACGATGGAATATTACTCGGCCATTAAAAAGAATGAAATCTTGCCATTTGCAATGACCTGGATGGAATTAGAGGATATTATGCTAAGGGAAATGGTCAGAGAAAGATAAATACCATATGATTTCACTTATACATGTAATTTAAGAAACAAAACAGATGAACATAGGAGGAGGGAAGGAAAAAGACAAAAACAGAGGGAGGCAGATCATAAGAGATTCTTAACTCTAGGAAACAAACTGAGGGTTGCTGGAGGGGAAGTAGGTAGAGGGATAGGGTATGTTGGTGATGGGCATTAAGGAGGGCACTTGATGGAATGAGCGCCTAGTGTTATATGTCACTGATGAATCACTAAATTCTATCCCTGAAACTAATAATACATTATATGTTAACTAAATTGAATTTAAATTAAAAAAAGAATAAAATAAAAAATGCTTTCTTTAAAAAAGTCTGACTATTAAATATTCATTATCGGGGCTATACCACTTTTGTTATTAGAGATGATTTTAAGTAATATGTTGGATACTTTTTTTTTAAAAGATTTTATTTATTTATTCATGAGAGACACAGAGAGAGAGAGGCAGAGACACAGGCAGAGGGAGAAGCAGGCTCCATGCAGGGAGCCTGACGCAGGACTGGATCCTGGGTCTCCAGGATCAGGCCCTGGGCTGAAGGTGGCGCTAAACCACTGAGCCACCTGGGCTGCCTGGAAATTTAGTTTTTAGTAGTAAAAATTATCTACTTTGTGTTACCATGTCTTATTTCCAACTGGTATCTTACCAAGTGATCTCTCAGTCCTTTCTTGTACTTTTCCAGTTCTTTCTCTCCATTGCAGTTTTTGATTGTTATAAAATAGAATTCTGATTATGTCCTTAAGTGGTTTCCCATTTGTGTTCACCATAAAATTGGAACTTCATTGCAAGTCAGTACAAGATCCTTTCATGATCTCTTGGACTCTTCTCTGGACATGTTCTTGAAGCCCTTTCCTTTTGCTATTTTGAAATATTGTCTTCCCAAGCACACATAACCTCCTATCCTTTATTGTTGCCCATGGTGTTGCATCTGCCTGGAACAGTTTTCCTACCATCATAATCATTTCTTCCTTTTGTCTGCTTAACTGCTTTTTCTTTAAGACTTAACTGAAGTTTCATATACCTTAGTTTGAGTTAGGTGTACTTCTTTCATATTCCCAGTGTATGCTGTCTACCACAATGCCAAATATAGTATATGTTTCAAAAATGTTCTTTTTAATTGGGCTATTAAATAGTATACTACCAAGTTAA
The DNA here is from genome assembly GCF_048418805.1 of Vulpes vulpes. Taxonomy (NCBI): domain Eukaryota; kingdom Metazoa; phylum Chordata; class Mammalia; order Carnivora; family Canidae; genus Vulpes; species Vulpes vulpes. The sequence continues at coordinate 35,915,942 of NC_132792.1, read as the reverse complement.
TATTTTGGGGATACATTAACACTTGGATTTTAGATAATTGATAGTTGCTTATTAAGTAAAGTATTTTTGCATCTCCTGCATATTAGTATTTTTAAAGTTATTTTCCTGCAAAAATAATCCTAAGAAAAATACTGAATCATGATAGGGACACTTTTTATTTTTTTTAAATTAAAAAATTTTTTTTAAAGATTTTTAAAAATTTATTCATGAGAGACATAGAGAAAGAGAGGCAGAGACACAGGCAGAGGGAGAAGCAGGCTCCATGCAGGGAGCCTGATGTGGGACCACTCGATCCTGGGACTCCAGGATCACACCTTTGGCCGAAGGCAGGCACTAAACCGCTGAGCTATCCAGGTGCCCCTGGGACACTTTTTATGATTCTTGGTTATCATCCTTTGATTCTTAGTATTAATCTTGCTCAAAATACATGTTACAGGTTACTTATAGCAACTTTCAGAAATCAAAATTATTGATATTGTTATAACACTTCTACTTTTTAAGGAAATAGATCCTTAAACTGACCGTCATTAATTTTTGCATTAAGTAAACATATATATGTCACAAACATAGTATGCCACTCTTTGTGCTCTGATTCTTTTCTTGGTTAAATGCAAAATAGGTTTACCAGGAGAATAGAAATATATTTATAATGTAATTTATAACAGTTATTCCACTAATTGGAGTTGGCCTATAAAATATGCAGACAAATCAGTGTTAAACTTAATGTATTAATGCCATAAGTTTAATAAATTTTGTTTATATTTGAGAGTAACTTTATTAAGTGAAAAATTGCCTTTTTCCATGTTACCATTGTATTTTTGCTTTTATTCCTTATATTAGAAGAAGATTATTTCAATTTGGATCAGATTTTAATGAGTAATAAAAATGAAATGTTTTTTCTTGGAAAATATAATTAATAGATTGCTGGAGAAGCTCAATTTAATTTTTTAACAAGTTGAATTATTAGTATTTACAATATAGTTTATCTGTTTATTAAACTATTCTGATATGTTTCATATTTCAATATTAAAATATAAGCAGATGGCTATAGTATTTCTTTGTACATGATATCCACACAAGAACTCTTTGTACTGTTGGCAGTACTGTTACACAGCTCCTTACTACAGTAAGTAAATATATTACCTAAACCCTTAATCAACCTACCATTGCCACTGATGACCCAATGCTTAAGTTGTAACACTATGCTGCTGACCCAGACTCTGGGGGCTTATTTTATTTTATTTTATTTTATTTTTTGATGCATTGCTGTAGGGAATTTTAAGGGTGTGGAACCAAGCCATTTTCTCTGTTGGACTCATTTCCACTTTTATTTCCTATGGGAGGCTTAGCCTTCCTTTAAAATACTAGGATTTAAAAACTGTTCACCTATTCTGTGGTTACTATGTGTAGGAATAACGCTGTTTGCTCATTTTAACTCACTGAATTAAAAAAAAATTACTGAAGCTTAACGATTGCTGCAAAACAATTCTCAAAATTAAAATTTCTAATTCATAAAATGCTTTTTTGCTAGATACTTTATTTTTGTGTATGTACATTTTTCATAGTTTAATTTTATCCTTATATGCTAGGAATATTTGGCCTGATGTTGTCCCAGGAGGGTATAATTGAGAACTGACAGGTTATATGAAGTTGAAAAGAAATTTAATGAGTTGTAAAAAGCAGTGCTTCATTTTTCCTTGGTAACTAATATATTATTTTTAAGGAAATGTTCTAAAAAGTTCAAAATAACTAGGCCTCTAAATTGAATAGTAACTTTAAATTTTGACAAAGTTTATTCACTAAGAAGAATAAAGTTAATTTATTTTTAGATTACAGTGTACAAATGTTTGGGGCTTGAATGTTCTGACTAGTTATTTAATCTTACAAATTAAACTATGTTAAATCACATGCTTTTAAAGGTTTCCAAAAAATTTTAGTTCATTTTCTTTTGTCATCAAGAAATTTATAGAACATCCCACTTGAACTACCTGCCTTATAAGGTGCAGGGGTTATTAGTATGAGGCAGGCGTATATTGAAGGAACTCCATCCTGAATAGAGAAACAGACATAAAAGCACATCAGAATAGTTTGATAGATACTGCTAGATGTTCAAAAGGGAGCCACAGAAAAAGAGCAGTTGATGATATTTGAAGGCTTCCTAGAGGAGGTAACATTTGAATTAAGAATTATATATAAATAAAGTAATCATCTAAGTGCCCTGTGCTTCTGTTAGGAGTTTGAGAGAGGGAGGGTGTGTGAATGCAGTAGAGAGTGGAGGTGGTGATAAGTATTTCATCAGATACTTGATATGAAAGCTCTGTGCATTGTTAAACATGCCATTTTAATTTATAGGCTTACGGAGTGAGTTTTGAAATGGAAACAGTGCTGGTCAGGTTCTCCAGGAAGTAGACACTGAGATGGAGTTAGGATTGGTGAGAGTTTACTGGGGAAGAATACCTGTGGAAAGAAAAGAGTGGTGTCAGGATTGGTCAGAATCAGTTGTCAGATTGTGATGCTGACTTGATCAAGTCCCCTCCAACCCAACAGAGACCTTTGTAACAGAGGTTGGAGGACTCCTGTATTGCATGGAAATGACTAGACCCTTTTACCACCATTTCTCAGATGATGGCTATGGACTTCCCGGAGAGAAATATGTCTGACTGGAAAGGTGAGGCAAAAGCTAATGAAGCTAACACCTGGAGGCTGTCAGCTAATCACACTCCTTGCAGCTAGGCAGTGTGTCCTTTGTTGAAATCTGATCCATGGGGGCACATCTTTGTTGTCACAAGAAACCTGGATAGGATGGACCTTGGGATGATGACAATCATTCATTCATTTGGTCAGTCAGTAAATATCAGATACTTCCTCTGTGTGAGGAGTAGTGCTGAGCGTGGATGATATAAAGTAATGCAGATAATGTCCATATTCTTATGTAGGGCCAAGATCTGGTGGTAGGATAGTCCAAACAAGGACATCCAGCCTAAGAACTCTGTTATGGGCAACAGCTTGGAAAAACGGAGAGAAAGAAAGGCCACTTTGGAGAAAAGGGAAGGAGGGAGATGAGGCTAGAGAATTTGGTCAGAGCCTCCAGAGCCTTGCAAAACCACAGTAAGGATTTCAGAGTTTATTCTATTGCAATGAGAGGTTACTGGAGGATTTTAACTAAAGGAGTGAGACAATTTGACTTATGGTTTGAAAGGTTACTCCGGGGATCCCTGGGTGGCGCAGCGGTTTGGCGCCTGCCTTTGGCCCAGGGCGCGATCCTGGAGACCTGGGATCAAATCCCACATCGGGCTCCCAGTGCATGGAGCCTGCTTCTCCCTCTGCCTGTGTCTCTGCCATTCTCTCTCTCTCTCTCTGTGACTATCATAAATAAATAAAAAATTAAAAAAAAAAAGAAAGGTTACTCCTACTTATCAAATCCCACATTCAGTAGTCATAATGCAAATATGTCTTGACTTCTGACTTACACTATGTAGTTACTTGGATAATTCTATATTGTTGGCAATAGTATATCTACAGAGTAGTGTATCTACTTCTTTTACCCATTTTGCATATTTCTGTAGTAACTCATTAATTTCTTTTGTTTTTAAGTAACTTTTACTCAATTACAAGAGCCATATTTAATTTATTAATTAATTTATTTTTATATTATTTATTCATGATAGAGAGAGAGAGAGAGAGAGAGGCAGAGACACAGGCAGAGGGAGAAGCAGGCTCCATGCAGGGAGCCCGATGCGGGACTTGATCCCGGGACTCCAGGATCATGCCCCGGGCCAAAGGCAGGCGCTGAACCACTGAGCCACCCAGGGATCCCCAAGAGACATATTTTAATTTTTAGTTGAATATATAGAACTTGTTTATTTTTTGGCCTTAGTTCTGAAAAAGGCAAGTAAACTTCTTTGTAGAAATTTTATTTAGGCATTTGAAACTCTTCATGAGAATGTGTTGCTAATTTTTATAGTTTAACTAGTCCCTCACTGGATCCATACAACTCTCTGGTGTTGTACAGGACAAAATTTAAAGATCCCAGGTTTCTTGCATATAGCAGAAACCTGCACATTGCTGGCTTCCAGAGCTGTTCTTATTTTTCTTGGGATCAGAAGTTTGCTTTTCTCCCCTAAGAATTTTTAGGACTCCCTTCTCCACCCTTAGATTAACTTGCCTAATTGAGAATGATTTTAGGTATCTGTAACTCTTATTTAAGACTTACATTGTTTATTGGAAATAAAGCTCTAGTTTTGCCAAGTGTCTTGTCAGTGCTAGTTTGAATCTTGTTTAGGAATAGATAACCATTTATTAATCATGTGACTTAGGCAAATCTCTTTATCTCTTTAAAACTCAGTTTCCTTCTCTGTAAACTGAGAAAGACCAGTGGTACTGCTTTATAAGCTTATAGTAAGAAGTAAGTGAAATAATATAGAATGTCTGGCATAACATGACTGTTCTGGAAATGAAAATTGCTGCTATTTTTACCGTTACCTTAAAATGTGATTACTGCTTTGTTAGGGATATATGCAAGTACAGATTCAGCTTGGGTATTCATCTAAAATCTGCTCGTTGCAGATTTTAAATATGCAAGTACAGATTCAGCTTGGGTATTCATCTAAAATCTGCTCGTTGCTTTAGCTCTGATTTCAGTCTTTAAAAGATTGAGCAGCAGAATAGCTACTTCAGTGTCATTTATGGCATTCTTGAATTTGTGTGTGAAAATACCATTGTATATAATAGCCTAACAACATCAGTAAAATAAATGAGGCATGTCACTTAGATTTATTATTGTCACAATTTTCACTCTCAATTATAGGTCAGCATTCTCAATGTAACTAAGAATGAGCATTTTCTCTTAGATTTTATATGTTGAAATTCTGTCAGTGACTTGAAGTATAAATATTATTACAAGAGTAAAATACTAATAGAATCAATAGTTGTGAAAACTTAATTTTATGCAGAAAAGTAGTATTTTAAAAGTTCAGTAATAAGGTAAAGATATTGATAGTTGTATTAATTTTCATTCATTTTCTAATTAATTAAGCAATCAATCTCTAAAGGTAAGATATGAATTCCTATTTAGGAATTCCATATGTCTTATAAAGTTGAATTAAAGTCAGAAATCAGAATGATTGAGGAGAGATAAATCAAATGATCAGTAATCATTTACTGATCAGTAAGTATCTACTTCATTTGAAATTGAACCTATATTGAGTATTGCAAGTGTGTAGAGACTACAGAAATAACAGCTGACAGAAGGTGAGAGAATGTGTATTTTACTGCCAAATTATGTCAGCTCTTAAAATGCTCAATAAAAATTTATAACAATAGTTACTTTTTTTATTAGAATTTATATTTACTCTTATGTTCCAGAAATGTATTTTCTTATGATACTACTTGGCTTTGGCCACAGCTAAATAGTATGCTGTGTTTTTTTTTTTTTCCTTCTTATGGCTAACATATTCAATTGCTGTAATATACAGGATGTTGGGTAATTTTAGAAGAAGGAGCTTTTAACATCAAAATATTGCATTTCATTATAATTTTTTTCAGACTAGTTTCTATTTTAATTAACAATTAATAGATTGCATGTTATATATACATTTGAAGGATTTCTTAGAAGTTTCAATCAAAATTTGACCTGTACAATCAGAACCATTGCCAAATCCTTTCCTTCTCAACTAAATAATGCGTTACATTAAATCCACATTAGAAGAAAAAAACATTAAAATACCTTTTAATATAATTTATACACAAAGAATACTATCATAAAACATGTTCTGTGTGTTATTTCATTTTCCCTTTAGGTCAGTGCATATAATATTTACTCTCAGTTACTTGGTAAGATAATTATTAAAACTACTGTGAAATAGAGGGTGATACATAAATAAAACAAAATTTTGCCTTTTCATTTTTGCTACACTGGAACACTATGCATATCACTTATTGATTCTATTACTAATGGATGACAAAGAATAGTGTTTACTGTGAGTGGGAGGTAGACATCTTAAAAGTTTAAAAGCAATTGTGTAGTATCCAAATAAATAATACAGAACACATTTTAACAATACAAGAACTACTTTAATTAACTGTGGTATATTATGGTGTGCATACCACTCGTGGTAAACCACAGTAGCATTTACTGGGTGATGCTTCAAAACACACTACTGTTTTTCATGTACTTTCATTGACCAAATGTGTCATAGAGGCATTATCAAAGGTCTGGTAAACAGTTCTCAGGATTTTTCTTTAATGGTGACTCTAATATATAGTTCATTTGTTGATATCAATTCGTTGGAATTTTAAAAATCTGTTCATAATGACTTAAGTATGAAACAGTAATGATTTTACTATTTTTGCTGAAGCAGAGAGCAGATAAATTAGAAGGATTTGTTTCTAGGTATAGTCAACAATGACCTATTACATTCACCCAATAAAACTACTAATGAAGTCAAGTGGAGAATGAAGGAAAAAATGGATGGTATTTCCTATCTGTAGAGATTTCTGGAAACTTGCTATTTCATAATGCTGTGTCAACTGCCTTGGACATTAGAGCAGTTATAAAATAGTTCTATAACCATATTTTAAACTTTTGGAGTAAATGAGATACCGATGGTATTTTTCCCTCCACAAATGTACAGTGTTTGCTTTTACAAACCCTTTTTAGATTATTTGATAAGAACTTCAAAAATTGCTATGAAAATTGAGGATTATAACTATAATATTCTATTATCATTATATTTTAATGTGTTGCCAATGCAAGGGTAACAATTGAGGCTGTTCGTGAAATTGGTGGGGTCAAGTGATCAGGATAATAGATTACTTTAGAAAACAGGACAACAGGTCATGAAAATGTATTGCAAGTGAGCAAAGAGAAGTGAATAAATAAATATTTAATAACAAGTCCTGATTGAAACAGAAAAAGTATAAAAGATTTTTTTGGACAGTGAGCTATACTATAGTTACTTGACTACAATATGTGCATTTAGGTGGTTGTTTTCTCACTTAGGAATGGCCCACATCCATTACAAAACTATTCATGATCCCCATTTCTCCAGCTTCATGTCCTATTACTCTCACTACTATTACCCAATAGGTTCTACTCCCACTGAGCTTCTGTAGTAGCTCCTGGCTCCTGGACATAGTCTTTGCTCTTCCCTTAGGTTCGTGACTCATTTTTTTTTTTTTTTAATTGCCTGGAGTATTCCAATTCACTCTACCCTCACTCCTTTTCTGGCTTCTCTTTATCTTTTAATACCATTTCTCTAGGTCAAGCTAGGGTCCCCTTTCTATATAATCTAAAAGCATCCTATGCATCTCCTATCCTAGTACTTAATACATTTCATTGTAATTTCTTATTCAATTATTCACTTCTTTATATAAATTTAAAATAGTTTTTGTGGAAAAAGATAATGTTTATAGTTAGTCAAACACAAATATGTTTTGGATGAATGGATTTTGATTCTAGTATTTACCAGTTTTTAAATTTAGGAGGCATAAATACTTAAATGTTACCTCTTAGTTCAGCATGTGGGGATGGAGAAGGGGGAGAGAACAAGTGACCATGAGGCAAGGTTAGGTAAAAAATGATATTTGTACGGAGTTTTTGAAGGATGAGTGAAGCTGGACCTGGTAGCTGGTAAGTATAGATTAAATTTTGGCAAGAATTTTTTCTCCTGTGTATTCTGGCACAATTTCAGTAGAACAAAAAGTCAAAGGATGTTAGGCTATAATAAAACTTATGTTGGAAAAGATAAAAATTTCATGAGAAATTAATATTATATGAAAAATCTAAATAAATCTGAAATTTGCAGATGCTTCATTTTTATACTGACAGTTATTGGCCAGTTTCTTATTTCACTTCATAGTCAAAATAATTAAAACAATTTTAAGCACTAGGAGATTAACTGGGTATTGAAGAATAACTAGCATTATATACAAAGCACAGTATGCCTTATGGCATTTTGCTGTTCTTTAATGCAGTCTAATGAATAGTAGTATGCTTTAGATATATTTGTCCTATGGTAAAGCTTATTTTTAGGATTTTATAAAATATCTCTCTCCCACTCAAAAAACTCAACTCAGAGAGAGAGGTATTTATTTGACTCAGTCAAACAACATGCCAAAATATGTCAAACCTTCATGACCTAAGAATCACTTTGGAGGTGCTGCTAAAATACAGGTTCTCAGGCCCATTCTATTTTGTAGGTTTGTCCTTTCTCTCTGACTTTTAATAAGCATCCAGGTGGTTTTGATACTAGTGATTGACACTTATTCTCTTGACCATTTAGAGGCAGGACTTCTACATTCTGTATAAATCTGAAATTCTTTTGTACAATTATATTCATATTGTCATGAACTTTGAATACTCAAGTACATTCAAGGGATGTTACTTATTTGAAAGCATGAGCCTTCATGTATGGATTGATAAAATCACTCAAATGTACTCATCCTATGGGTACTAAACTTTGCAGAATAAATTATAAGCAGTTTTGTTGATTGTAGTCCATGGAAAATAAAAATGATTAATATTGCTGTAAGATGTCTGAAATGTTCAGTAGTATGAATAATGGTAACATTTATCTTTATTTTTTTTTAAGATTTTATTTATTTATTCAAGATAGAGAGAAAGAGAGATTGGGGCAGAGACACAGGCAGAGGGAGAAGCAGGCTCCATGCAGGGAGCCTGACGTGGGACTCGATCCCGGGACTCCAGGATCATGCCCTGGGCCAAAGGCAGGCGCCAAACCTCTGAGCCACCCAGGGATCCCAACATTTATCTTTTTTTTTTTTTTTAATTTTTATTTATTTATGATACACACACACACACACACACACACAGGTAGAGACACAGGCAGAGGGAGAAGCAGGCTCCATGCACCGGGAGCCCGACGTGGGATTCGATCCCGGGTCTCCAGGATCACACCCTGGGCCAAAGGCAGGCGCTAAACCGCTGCGCCACCCAGGGATCCCCCAACATTTATCTTTATACTGTAAAATTCACTTTGGTTTTTCTGGCATTCCACCAGTGCCATATTCTGAGAGTATGTCTTAATAATCTCTTCAGTGAACCGTCAGTTTGGCTTTTGAAACATAGTCAATTAAATAAAAAAGGTGTAATATAGTATATTTCCCTAATTGACTTTATAAGAGAATAACTTTGTTTTTTCTTGGTTATTTTTTGATTATGTATTGCTTATAAAACATACAGAACTTGGGCATTTGTTTTCTATCTTTAAATTTTTTATTAAGCTAAAGTAATATATGTTTATTTTAACATGTGAAGCAATTTATGGATATATAAAGAAATATTTTTTGAAGAGTTAATTTCCTTTCCACTCTTTGTTTTTCCACCTCACTTTCTCTATGCTTGTACACACACATTTGTAAGTTTGTGTTGAATATGTATGTTGTATTTAAATGAGTTTGTATGCATATTTTAGAAACCTGCCTTTTCAGTTAATACCATTGTCATGGTTATTATTTTAGAATAATAGTAGAAATGCAACATGTTCTACTTAATAGCTGCATATTACTTTAATAGTATCTGAGTACTATTATTTATTCAGGCATTCCTTTCTTGATGAACTTTTAGGAATTTCCTTCTTTCTACCACTCCTCATAATGGTATAACATAATTTTGCATATTAATATCCATATATATTTTCATATTCTTTCTGTAAGGTGGATCTAAACTACAGGACTATAAGTCAAAAAGAATGTATTTTCACTTAATGAATTCCTTTTATTAGATATATAACATTTTATATTCCTTTTTAAAAAATAAAAATACATTATAGAATATGGGAATTATTAAAAAACATGTAGATGAAATAAAAACCATCAGTAAATCTACCAGCAAAAAAAAAATGTGATATATTGCAGTATAACTTTACAGTTTTTTTTTCACTATCTACTTTTTCCAATTCATTACATCAATTGTATTTAATCAACTAAGGTTTATATTTACCTTAGGAGGAAGATTTGGCAGAGTACTTTCAAGACCCTTATGTTTTAAATGTAGATTTGTCTTTATTTTTCCTACTACTTTTGGTTAGAACAGATGAAAACTTACAATAAAACTTCTAATATAGTCTAGAAAGTACATTATTGAAAGACAGAGGAGAAATAGCTGTAAATCAGTACTGAGAAAGTTGGGGTTGTTGATGTGGCTTCTTCCTGATTACTTCAGGGAGTTTCATTAAGTTACTTGACATCTCAGAACCTCAACTTCCTCTAATGTTTCCAAATGTGGAAAACAGTGACTTAGTATTTTGAGAGTTATTTATTTGCAATTGAAGAAAAAGAAGCAAAGATTAATTTTTTAAAGATTTTATTTATTTATTCATGAGAGAGAGGCAGAGACACAAGCAGAGGGAGAAGCAGGCTCCATGCAGGGAGTCTGAGGTGGGGCTCGATCCTGGGACTCCAGTATCATGCTCTGAGCTGAAGGTAGACGCTCGACTGCTGAGCCACCCAGGTGCCCCTGAAGCAAAGATATTAATAATGGTCTGTTGATACATGGTCTTCTGTGTCTTAGATCAGAAATGATTTAAAAGTTTTCCAGATTCAGTGTCAGGAGTTCTTCATACACCCTTGTGAGTCAGTCCTGATCACTCTTATAGCCAATTCTTTTCTTGTCTTTTTCTTTTCTTTCTTTTTTTTTTTTTTAAGATTTTATTTATTCATGAGAGACACAGAGAGAAAGAGTGGCAGAGACACAGGCAGAGGGAGAAGCAGGCTCCATGCAGGGACCTGATGCGAGACTCGATCCCGGGACTCCAGGATCACGCCCTGGGCCAAAGGCAGGTGCTAAACCGCTGAGTCACCCAGGGATCCCCTATAGCCAATTCTTGATCTGATTTCTGTTACTGTAGGTTAATTTTGCTTATTTTTGAAATTCATGTAAATGGAATCATATAGCATATATTGTTTTGTATCCTGTTTCCTTCAATAGAATGTTTATGTAATTCATTGATGTTGTATGAATATATCATATATACATTCTATGTATAATTATGCTATTCTGTTTAGTATCAATCATTTATTAAATAGGTAAGATAGGTTGTTAGGTTCTAAGTAAAAAGTGAGTTGCAGAAAAGTTTGTATAGCATCATGCCAGTTTTATTTTTAAGAGAATGATTGTTGTATTCATGTATGTATGTGCATATATTTGTGTATGTTAATAATAGATGGGTAAATAGGTCAGATAGGTAGTTAGATTGATAGTTTGGTATGGAAAAAGTTTTATGGTACATACAAAACAAGTACCAGTTGTTGCCTTTTGTGAAAAGATAGGGTATGGATGAGGTGGAAAATAGAATGTGGAAGGCCCATTTTTTATAAACTTTAAAAAAGCCATGTAATTATGGGTATTTTGCCTTATGTTTTTTAATGTTTGTTTTTCAGTATTTTTTAAATGGGTAGATGGTGGAACATTCTTCTACCAAATATTGCCTTTTTAAAAAAGTCAATAATAAAAATTAAAATAATTAATTAAAAAATTTAAGTATTGCTCCCCCCCCCGTTCTTAATATCATTCTATTATGTCTTGAAGATTTTTTCTAATTGCATGGAGAAATGCATCCTTTAATTTAGTTCTCAGCATTATACAATTGCTCCCCACTTCTCACACACAAGCATATTCTGCTCATTATGGTTTTTCATGGATGTTGTCTGTACGTGTGTGTGTGTGTGTGTGTGTGTGTGTGTGTGTGTGTGTAGATAGCTGGCTGTTTTAATCAACCCTGCTCCCCTGACTCCCAATTTATTTTCTTTAAGAGGTCTTTTAAAAGTCCTAGTAATTGTTTACTAAGTATAGAACTTTTAAGCAAGTGAGATATGATTTATTTAGGCAAGTGACTAGCTTTTCAGTATTTGTAGTGACTGTTTTAAACTCCTAAAGATGTCTCATTTTTGATGACTGATGCAAATAATTAGAATTGGTCTTAGATATAGATTTAACTTCTAAACTTCTAAGGAGTCCGTGAAATCAACTTGAAAAAAATGAAAGTGTATCATACCTTGTTATTTGTTAGTTACTGTAATTCATAATCAAATCCATGCATACTAGTATGATTAGTAAAGAACAAAATAAGTATAAAAATAAAATATTAAATCATTAACATATTACCATCAAAAAACCCCAGCATTTAAGAAAATATTATGACTATAATGATGTAGCTATTCTCCAAAGATGGCCATGAGTTATGCTTCTCATTATTTATATTCTTCTGTAGACCCATCCCCTAGAGTTTGGGCTAGCCCTCTGATGACTTGATTTGACTATTTGTGCAGAAGGTGTTACTGTATTACTTCTGAGGGTAGTTTGTAAGCCGCCTGGCAGCTTTTGCTTGAGTCACTTGGAATATTTGCTTTGGGTGAAGTTAGCTACCATTTAAGAAGTCCAGTGTCTTTTAGATTTTCATGTTGTAAGGAAGCTGAAGCTAGATACACAAAGAGGCTCATGTAAGGAATGAGAGAGAGAGAGAGAGAGAGAGAGAGATGCTTATCAGTTCACCTTCATGTTCCAGTCATCTTGGCTGATGGATCTGACATGAGTGATGAAACCATCTTGAATCTCTAGCTCACATGAGACTTCAGATGGTTCTAGCCCCAGCCATTTGACAGTAGCTACATGAGAGAGACTCAGGCAAGAACTACCCAGATGAGTCCAGATATGAAATTATAAGAGATAAAAATAGATGGTTGTTTTGGAGTAGTTCCACTGCAATAAACACCTGGAACAGTTACTATCAACTAAAATTTGCTTTAAATGTATTTTAATATGGAGATTGAATGCCAAGATACCTTGCTCATGCTTACTGTTTGACATTTTTCTTGATGACAGTATTTTGGACCAAAGGATACTGATGTAGATGTTTGACACAGATTGTAGATAAAGAGTTGTTCCAAGGTTGAGAACCCAAACTCAGCCTGATCCAACCTGGAGCATTTAAGGCTACTAGGCAGCTTTAAAGAGCGATGAATCACACCTCAGGGACCCATCAGTATTATGGGGATCCAGGTTGAATTCCAAGTATTTCCTATTTATAGTTACATAAAAGAACAACATAAGATGAGGTAATTTACTTTAAGAGAATTTTGATAATAATAAGCCTTTCATTCCTTCCTCTTCATTTATTTTATCTTTTCCTACTTTAGATTGTATTTTTGTGGCCTAACTAGAGTAGTACTTAATAAAGTTAGGCTTCTAGTGGAAAGGTGAGATTTGTAGCAAAGATGATTTTTAAGTTCCTTTGTACCTTCCAGATAGAAGAAAACATGAATCACATGATGTCAGAGACTGCTGGTGTTTCTTGATTACTAACTCTTTGACCTCAAGTTCACTCAAGTTTAGTATATTAGGCATAATGCATTCAAGCTCATTTTCTAAGATATCTTTCATGTTTTATCAACTGCCAGGTGGACTTTTGAGCATTTTGGTGGAAATCTGGTTAAAGTAGTCGTAATTATCAACTGCCTGAAGTGCTTACCTGGTATTTTAAAGAATATTAATAAGGTCACATTTAATTTGGGAGATTTCACATGTGCAAAATGTTCGTGTCTTATATTTTCATTTATTTCCCTAGCCATTTGTAGGCTAATGTACTCTCATATCATATTTGAGAACTAAATATTTGTTTATAGTCTAATGTTAATATAGCATGTAACTTTTTATAGTTAAATGTCCTACGCAATTTTGGTCCGAAATAACAAACATTGCACATTAATCTTAAATGCATATGAATTGAAAAGTAGAATTATAGGTATGATAAAATGTATTATAGAAGTGGTAAATGTTTTAAAATATACTGATTAGGATTTGTAAATATTATAGCCAAGGTATGCATTGGCAGTAGCTTCCAAAAATCAAAGACAAATTTGAAAGCCTTTTCATATTTTTCACTTAATAAGCCAATTTATAGATTATGGCTTATACTGAAAGCTAAAAAAACAAATTACATTTTGGCGATTCTAACAAAAACTTAATAAGAGGGCATTGCTTTAAAAATGACACAATTCACCAGTTATTTGGTAAGACTAGCATAATCATAAATTTCCCATCCATGCTTTTTCCAAAAATACTAACCCATATTGTTCTCTCTGGACCTGTTGTAAGGATGACTAATCCAACTGCTGAAGTTTCCCTTTATGTGTTTGATGGAACACTTGGCTTGCTGGACTACAGCTGTGTGTTTATGTGCAGTGCACACCTGCAGGGCCTGACAAATAGCTGTAGTATGCAGAGGATACAAAATTACCCTGGCAGTGCTGCACATAAGGAAGTTTCTGTTTTGAAGTCCATATGTGTGTGTGCTTGAGATGCCAGCTGGTGTATTTATGTTGCATGCACAGATGTAAAACTGCCAACTGATTTTATACCAAATAAAGTCTAATCTTTTTATATGTACTTTGTGTCAAAGTTATGAAGTGGTACATAAGAATGTTCTCACGACTTAGGTCTTTTAAAATAAAAGGTGCTATTAAAAATATGAACTCTTCACACGACTAGGAAAGAGGGTAGTGACATACATAGATGTTATTTCTTAACTATTATCTTTGTGTGGAAGAATGTTATTATTTGGTGGAATAAGACTAAAGGACAATTCTAAAAGCTCAGACCCTTCTCACATTTGTTGAAATCAGATGATAGAGTTTAAGTAAAGTCATGCCAGAAATAAAAGCAAATCATTATATAAATAAAGGATTGATTGATTATAATTAGTAATGATATATATCCTTTTTTTGTGGCTGGAGTTAGTCAGGGCTGTATTTAATCCAATCTATGAATACTGAAATGTGAAAGCCACATTTATATATTTACTTAACCTGAAGGTTTTTTTCCTTTCTCTAGTATCAGTATACTTACTTTTAGCAAGCTGAAATGATAGTTTTGGGTGGCATTTTTGCCATTGCATTTAAGTTTGTTCTGAAAGAAATATTGATATTTATTTATTTATTGTTTTTTAAGTTTAGGGAAATTTAAACAGCATGAAAACAGTAGAAAAGCCATTTATTCTGAAGAAGTTTTTAAAGAATCAGGGTTTTGGTTTCTTTTAATGTGTTACCTCTAACTAAAAGAATCAGGGCTTTGGTTTCTTTTAATGTGTTACCTCTAACTAAATGAATAAAATGTGTTTTATTTAATGTGTCAATTCTAAACAATAATTATTTGATAGTTTGGAAAATTGATCTTCAGATTAATATTTGCAAATTAGACTTCTCATGTCTATTACTTAACTGCAGATTTATTTTAGAGTTGGAATTATTTTTTCTGACTAGTGTTTGATATAGTCATTTCCTCAAAGAAAGGATATAGTCATTTCCTTGAAGAACTTACCAGCTAATGATTTTTTTGTATTTCTAGTATTAATGGGCATGGCATGTTTCAATTTACTTTTTAAAAGTACTGACTTTTACTATGTTTGAAATATGTGTACAAATTAAGATGGTTTTAAAGACATTGTACACTGAGAACTGGTTATCTGAATGGTTTTATTTTGTTTTTGCTTTACTTATAATTTCTAACGGTTTTTCTCCATCTATTTGATCTGTATTGATTTATAAATAATTGTAAGGAGAGAAAAAGGAATTCAAGTGCTTATCTAAAATTCTTAATTTTAATTAGAAAAATTTAATATAAAAATATGTTGGCTTATTCTAACCAATTTTGCATTTGAAACATGCTGAATGTGTGCCTCACATATGTACGTCTAAATATATTAATTGATTCTCTGGCATTGATATGTTTGTTTTGACTTTATAGAACTGCCTTGTGATAGTTCCTTATTTGATTATATTTGTGCTGATGTTTTCTATACCTTACTAATTATTCATTGTTATTGATAAGACTAAACTTGTATTTTTATTAATGTCTTTATTTTTATTAAGTAGCACATTTGTAGGTATGATTCCTCTTTCTTGAGTAGTAGGTATTACTTTGTCATGAAAGGATATGCTTTGCTTTTATTTCTGGCATGACTTTACTTAAACTCTATCATCTGATTTCAACAAATGTGAGAAGGGTCTGAGCTTTTAGAATTGTCCTTTAGTCTTACAAGTATGAATTTTAGGGGCACCTTGGTGGTTCAGTCGGTTAAATATCCGACTCTTGATTTCAGCTCAGGTCATGATCTCAGGTCCTCGAATTGTGTCCTGTGTGTTGGGCTTGCACTCAGTGGGGAGTCTGTTGGAGATTCTCTCCCTCTCCATCTCCCCACTCAAATAAATAAATGAATACATCTTTTTTTTAAAAAAAAGTATGAATTTTGATTGAGTCAGGCTTCTTAATTCATGAAGACTGCTTCATCTGGAGTAAGTTATATAATGAGACAGAAAGATGCAATAGAAACCAAACCGTATCTCCTGATGGCTAAACCTGAGTGATAGAATAGTCTGGCACAGTGTACAATTAATCACACAGCAGAAGTACATCAAGAGACTAGGAAATTCCAAAAAAAAAAAAAAAAAAGAGCAGAAAGGTAGTGTAGTATAGTTGTATGAACTCTTGTTAAGGAGACAAACTATAGCCTCATTGTTCACAATTGTGACATTAGGTTAGTTTCCTAGAATCATAGTTGAGTTTTTCCACAAGGAAAAGGGAATAGTAATTCTATTTTAATAAAGTTGATGTATTAATAAGGTTATAGACATAAAACTTCCTAAGGTTAGGATGTGGAGCTCGTAGAATAAATGTTGACTTTTTTTTTTTTTATGGCAGTAGTGGTAGGAATTTGAAATTAATTATGTAGGAAATAAAAGATATATGTAAAATTAATTCAGAAAAGAATAGAAACAGGAAATATTGTTAATAAATAAAAGATTAATTATAAATAAAAGAATATTTTAAAAACTAAACCTTGAATTTTTACAGCTATAAGGCAGAACTTTTATTACTCATTTGAGAGATTATGTTCCATACATTGTTTGGTCATTTAGTGCTAGGGCCAACTTCTTTTAGTAGGGTATCACTTCAAACACTGGGGCCGCCACTGCAGGTTGCAAGCACATGATTGAAGGCTTCTAGTTCTCAGCTCATGCCCAGATGTCTTTCAATAACTATAGCCAGTAATTTCTTCAAATTGCTCACTTTATCAGCAGCACATGTCATCAATCCTGAAGTGGTTGCTCAAGTCAAACTGCAGAATCTTTAGCTTACAGACGCAGCTGCAAACAGGTGAACAGGCAGAAAGTAATTTGTGCAGCTTGGTGGCTGTCAGACGAAAGACAGACAATCTGTGTTTAAAACAGATTGCAGGCCCTGTATGGGCCAGACAAAAGGGATTTCTCCAACTGCAAATAATTCCAAGGTTAACATATTTTCCTTTCTGCCATTAGGTGATTTGTTAAAATTGGAAACAATGAACATTATAAATCTACACAGAAACTGGAGACAAGATGAAAGAGAAAATCAGATCACTAAATAGGTTTACATTTGTCTTTCCAAAGAAGTACAACTGGCATTCATATAAATTATTTTCTCACAAATTAAGCCAAGTTATAAAATAATTCTTTGAAATTTACAAGGTTATAAATGAAGCAAGTTGCATTAAGAATTGCTGATATTAAAAATAATGAAGCCTGAGCCAGTAGAGTTTTTATAAATATTTTGATTTCTAGTTGTTACTTTGTGATTGTTACACTTGGCTTTTTGCAAATATTACTTAGTGTTTCCCTTGAAAGTTTATTAATGTAAAGATCAAAAGAAGCATTGAGAGATACTATCAAACTTTTCAGCATGTAAGGATATATCATGGTTACAGAACAAAAATTCTTATGAAGAAAAATTTTTTGAGAATTTATGAATTAAAAAAGTTTCCCACATTTTATTTTCCTGTGGTTATTGGCACGTAGCTCTGAAAGATATCTTCATCTATTTGTAAGATAGTTGCATTTTAGAAGAATGTTCCACAATTGCATTAAGAATATTCATTTTTGTCCATGTGTCTTAAAATTGGTAAACTGTGTTATGATATCCTAAATCGTCAGTGTATTTATTACTCATTAGTATTTGTCCATATAAGTGCTTACTAAAATAAACAGGAAGCACTATATTACATTTAGCTTTATGAGTACTTCATCATGAAAGACCTCTGTGACTATCTACCTGAGCTCATGTCTCTGATCCGGAGAGCAACTCTAAATGAATATGACTGATTTATTCTCTCATTCTCTGGGTCTCTTGTGCTTTCGTTCATGTTTCATAATCATTTTAGTGTTGTCGTAATTGTTTTTAGTGGTTAATGAATCATTGTAATGTAGTGTTTAAGTATATAGCCTTCAGTGTCAAATTGGATTCAAGTCCCAGTTCAGTCATTTTGTGTGGGACCATGGACAGGGTACTGAATCTCTCCAGTTTTGTTTTTCAGTGATGATAGTGCCATTTATGTAACTCATACTGTTTTTATGATATTTCAGAAAAAATAATATAAACCATCGTGCATGATACCTTGCATTATATTTGAAAGTTCAGTATACCTTCGCTATTTTCTTCTAGAATTTTAAACATCCTGTGGAGAGGGAATGTGTTTGTCTTGTGCCTGGCTGCTGCCTAAACATTCATCATCATGCATTGAACTGTAAGAATGTAACGAGTCGGGATCCCTGGGTGGCGCAGCGGTTTAGTGCCTGCCTTTGGCCCAGGGCACGATCCTGGAGACCTGGGATCGAATCCCACGTCGAGCTCCCTGCATGGAGCCTGCTTCTCCCTCTGCCTATGTCTCTGCCTCTCTCTCTCTCTCTGTGACTATCATGCATAAATAAAATCTTTAAAAAAAAAGAATGTAACGAGTCAGAATGAATTTATAATTAGTTCTATGAATTTCAGAGTCCACTTTGCTGATTTTTTTTGTAGTGGTAATAGTCTTTCTTTGCCAAATACCTTGACTTTAGAGATTAGAACACTATGATATATTTTTTTGAGTATAGAGAAAATGAAGGGATATGAGTATTTTAATTTTTTCTTATTCAGTTTAACCAACACTAAGAAATTATTCTGAACTATAGTTCTTTTTCATATGTCATTGATTTTCTTTCAGCATCACTGAAATGTAATTGACAAAGTTGTAATGTTTGATACATTATATTTTTAAAATATTTTATTTATTTGAGAGAGAGTGCACAAGTAGAGGGAGGGGCAGAGGGAGAAGCAGACTCCTACGGACTGGGGAGCCCAATTCAGGGCTTGACCTTAGGACGTTGGGATCATGACCAGAGCCAACGGCAGATGTTTAACTGGCTGTGCCACCCAAGCGCCTTTGCTATATTGTCTTTCTGAAAATCACAATGATTTGATAAATACATTATGAAAGGATTAATTAACACATCTATCACACTTATTTTTATCTGGAGAGACGTTTAAATTCTACTGTTAGCAAATTTGAATTATATAATAATTCTCAATTATTCTCAATTCTTGTTACTACCATGTTATGTACATTGGATCCCTAGACTTTATTCATCCTTTATTTTTTTTTTTATTCATCCTTTAGCTGAAAGTTTGTGTCTGTTTGCAACTTCTCCCTGTGTCTACCACCCAGCAACCACTTTTTTACTGTTTCTTTGAGTTTAACTTTTTTTTTTAAAAGATTCCATATTTAAGTGATACTTTGCAGTATTCCTCTTTTTTTCTCTGGCTTATTTCACTTAGCATAATGCTTCTAAGTTCTATCCATGTCATTATAAACAGGACTTCTTTCTTTCTTGTGGCTGAATAATATTCCTATATATAATACATACACATCACATCATCTATATCCACTTATCCATTGATGGACACTTTTGTTGTTTCCATATCATGACTATTGTAAATAATGGTGTGAGGAACATGTTAATGCAGATTCAAATATCATTGATTTGTAATGCCAGATTATTTTATGAGTATAAGCCTTTTGGTCTCCATAGTGACCTACCATTGTTCCTGTTCCTCTCCATTTTTAGGTCAAAAATTGAGGGTGTAAGCATACAAATACTAACTTTCAGTCTTGTAGGTTTCTCATATCAAAACCTCTTTGCCTCTAGAGCAGTAGTTAGAGCTTCTAAAATACACTGATGTGCAGGTCCCCACCAGACCTCTTATTTTGAAATCCCTGAGGGTAGGGATTGGCCATTTTAAAACAAAAAACTCCGTGTCAATATAACATGGTCCAGGCTTGAGAACAACTGCTCTAGAACAGAGATTGGCAAAGAATGGCCCCTGGGCCAAATCTAGCCCACTGCTTGTTTTTCACCAGTACAATAGCATGGTTATTTGGTTATTTGTTGAATTATTGCCTGTGGTCTATTGTGCTACAATAATACGAGATGAATAAGTGCAACAGCGACCTTGTGGGTCATAAAGCCTAAAATATTTGCTATCTGGCCCTCTACAGGAAACATTTGCCACCTCCTGCTTTAGATTTAAGTTCTGACTAACATAGCTTTGCCAGTTTCCTAGCTTTAATGTCAGTCTTGATGTAATTGGTGAATTAGCTACATTTTTGGTTATACTTTTATTTTTTCCTAATGGATTGTGAGATACTGGAGGACAGGCACTATATTTTATAGCTCTTTGAATACCTCAACACTTCATGTACTTAATTTTGCATAGTTGTGTCTAAGTACATGTTCATTAATTGATGCTAGCTATGGGCCTTCGGTCATTACATGAGGGTACCAGCAAGGGGCAGCATGGAGCTTTTGCCTTGCACAGTTATTTATTATTTACTCCTTCATCTGTAATATTACAGTATATTAAAATAAATGTTACAGTATTTTACACCATTACCAAACCATAGTTTTATAATTATGGCAAATATCCTAATTTTTAAAAATTTCTTTAATTCTCTTGAATCTAAATTATTCCTTTTATCATTTGCACTTGTTTCTGATCTGTCCCAGCTACAAAATAGCATGCTATGTTTTCATCATCACTATTTAAAAAATTTGTCTTCATTCCTCTTCAGGAACTTTTAGTAATGACTGGGATATTTATGTCTTGGAAATATTTTGGGGTCTGGCAGGTAGGAGAGTGATCCAACTTTATTTTGGCCCTACTTCCAGGCTTTCAATTGGTCAAAGTTAGCTTTGCTTTTGTTACTAGTGTGGTTAAAATAATTTTTAATTGTAGGTGGCTTAAGAGAGAAAACAGACATGAAGGCAACCCATCTATGCTTCTGTTTTATTCCCCTGGAATTATGTATTCAACTAGTTTTCAACTATTACTGCGCAACGTTTGTCAAGCATTGTCTTAGCATTTGTTTCCTAATTATAGTTAGTACACATACATATGTTATATATTTATTAAGGAAGTAAGATCACCATCTTTAAAAGATTTTTGCATTTGAGTTGTTGAATACTCATTTTATGAGTATGTTATTTAGGGCAGGGAAAAATACAAGGCACTCAGGCAGGTTGCTGACTGCAGTCCAAATGACTGATCAGAGAGTCTTTATATGCATCGGTAATGTGTTGTGCAATATAAGCTGAAATATATTCCACAAGGGAGGAAAACGGAATAGGTTACATACGCTGTTCCTAAGTACAATGAATATAAAACTCCATTACTCACTTTAGGCAGGTGCTTTTTATATGAGGCTTTAAAGAAATATAGAACTGCTGGTGAAATGATTGGTTTGTACAGACACCACTTAGCTTCTAGTGCTTTGACCAGATAGAGGCTAAAAGTATTCCTGAAAACATTTCTTGAATGATTCAGGGATTGAAGGTTAATGTTCTCTTGGTGTAATAACCCATCAGTATATATATACATTATATATATAGTATATATACATTATATATATAGTATACAAAATTTGTCTCTGACTTGGTTATGAAAAATTATTTTTCAGAGATGGGAATAATGTTCAAGTTTTTCTTTAGTAATAATAAAGAAATGCCACTTACCAAATTTCTTCCCAAGATATGTGTATGTATTTAAAAATGTTTTTGAAGAACTACTTAATATTTCTTTGTAGTTTTTAGTATTCTTCAAGAATTTTAGATTGTTTTTTAAAGCATAATTGGGTGAACTTTTGGAATATAAAATAAAATACTTCTTTTAGGTAGCTGTGCAGTTAGTTGATGATTATCATGAAGAATGAAAAAGTATTTTAATTAGTCCATAAAGATTTATAGTGGGCCCACCCATACAAGTACCTGTATTTTTCTTTTCTTCAAATTTTCTTTTTTAAAGATTTTAAAAATTTATTCATGAGAGAGACACAGAGAGAGGCAGAAACATAGGCAGAAGGAGAAGCAGGCTCCCTGCAGGGAGCTGATGCAGAACTTGATCCTGGACCCCAGGATCACTCCCTGAACCAAAGGCAGATGCTCAGCTGCTGAGCCACCCAGGCGTCCCTCCTTAAGCTCTTATAACAGGCACCTGCTAATTGAAACACTGAACATTCTTCCACAAATGAATATTCATAAACATAAACTAAAAGGGAGAATGAAGGGTAATAAATAGGTGTTGTTCATATTTATTTGAGGTTTTAAATATGTGAACCAGTTTCTTTTTTAACTGTCCTAGATTGATTGATTGATGAGAAATCTTCTCTCTTTCTCTCTGTTAAGACAGAGGTAAAATTTACATTATATACAGTAAAAAAAAAAGTTTTAAAGTGTACAATGATATGTAGTGTATTTGCAATGTTATATAAATGGCAACTCTGTCTGGTTTAAAAATCTTTTTCATCACTCTATAAAAACACCCATACCCTTTAAATAGTCACTTTTCATTCCCTCCTCTGCCTCATATCCTGGTAACTTCTAACTGCTTTCTGTTTCTGTATTTTACCCATTCTGGACATACCATATAAAAGGAATCATGTAATATGTTTTGGTGTTCACTTTTTTTTTCTCAGCAGAATACTCAGGAGATTAAATTGTTGTGTATATCAGTAGTTAATTTTTATTGCTGCATCATGTTCCATGGTATAGGTACATCACAATTTGTTTAGCTGTATAGCCTTTGAAGGATGTATGGGTTGTTTCCAGTTTTTGGCTATTACTTATAAAGCTGCTGTAAACATTTTGTGTACTTGTTTTTGTGTGAACATAGTTTTCATTTATCTGAGATAAATACTCAGGAATGTGATTGTGGAGCTATACGGATGTTGCATGTTTAGTTTTGAAAGAAGCTGCCAAACTGTTTTCAGGAATGGCTTAACCATTTTACATCCTCACCATCAATGTATACATGGTCCATTTTTTCCACATACACATCAGGATTTGATTTTGTCAGTATTTTAGTTGGTTGGGTAGGTGGGTAGTGAGTGATAACCTCATTGTGGTCATAATTTCTGTTTCCTTGATGGCAATACAAATGATGTTGAATATCTTACTAGATGTTTATTTGCTATCTATATATCCCTTTAGTGAAATGGCTGTTTATGTTTTTGCCCATTTTCTAACTGGGTTGTTTATGTTTTTACTGTTGAGCTTTGAGAATTCTTTATGTATTCTAAATACTAGTCCTTTTTCAGATATGTAGTTTACAGATGTCTTTTCTCAGTCTGTAGCTTTCTTTTTCTTAAAAGGGTGTTATACAAAGCAAAATTTCTAGTTTTAATGAAACCTCAGTTTTTCCTTTATGGATGATGTTTTTGTTGTTAAGTCAAGAAACTCTTTGCCTCTCACTAGATTGCAAATATTTTCTTCTGTTTTTTTTTTTTTCCCCTGCATGTCTAGAGTTTTACATTTACACTTAAGTCCATGATTCATTTTGACATATTCTTTTCATACGGTACTAGATCTAGGTTGAGGTATATTTATTTTGCCTTTGGATGTCCACCTATTCCAGTGCTGTTGAAAGGCTATCTTTCCTTCGTTGAATTGCATTTGCAGCTTTGTCAAAAGTGTTTGGCATATGTGTCTGTTTCTGGATTCTCCATTCATTTTTACTGATCTATCTGTCTATTCTTACACAAATACTGCATAGTCTTAATTATTGTAGGTATATAATAAATCTTGAAATAAGTAGACTGATTCTTGCCATTTTCTTTTTTTGGGAATTGTTTTCAACTATTTTAGTTCATTTGCCTTTCCATAAATATTGTTGAGTCTTTGAGTCTATGAACGCTCACTCTATGTCTCTTCATTTATGTAGATCATTGGTTTCTTACATCAGCAATTTATAATTTTCAGCACATAAATTCAAATACTTTAATTTTATTCCAATGTATTTCATTTTTTCAGTGATTGTAAATGTTATTGTATTTTTAATTTTAGCATGCACATGCATTCATTGCTAGTATATCTAAATGCACTGATTTTTCTATTTTTGTTTAATACCCACAATCTTAAACTTATTTTGGAAGTTTAAAAAATATTCCTTGGGCTCTTTATACTTGGTTATATCAACTGGACAAGATAGGGTTTTTTTCCCCCCTTTTCCATTTATATACCTCTTATTTCGCTCTTTTCTTGTTGCACTGGCTAGAACTTCCAGCAGTTTAGTTTGTTGAATAACAGCACGGAGAGCTAACATCCTTGGCTTTCTTCCAATCTCAGTGCAAAGGCATCCAGTCTTTCACCAGTAAGTAGTTTTAGGTATTTTTGTAGTTGTTCTTTCTCATGTGTAGGAAGTTCCTCACCTTTCCTATTTCCTGGAAAGTTTTTTTTTTTTTATCAGGAATGGGTGTTGAATTTTGTCAGATGTGTTTTCTCCATCAATAGATACCATGATTTTTCTCCTTTAGCTTGTTAATATTGTAGATTCCATTTATTTTCCAATATTGAACTAAGTAACTATTCCTGGAAAAAACCCTATGTGATCATTATATATTATTTATATTTATACTCAGGCAAACTCATTACTGTATTTTATTTTCTAACATTTTGTTAAATATTTTCACATGTATATTGATAAAAAATATTTATATGTAGTTTTCCTTTGTGATATCTTTGTTTTGGAATCAAGATAATTCTAACTTCATAAAATGAAATGGGAAGTGTTTCTTCTTCTGTGTCCTGAAAGAGGTTGTGTGGAAGGGATATTAATTCCCCTTTAAAGATTTGGTATAATTCTCTATCTGTCCCTGGAGTTTTACTTTTTGATAGTATTTTTGTTTTTTGATTTATTGATGTACATCATCAAAGTTGTCAAAGTATTGTTTATGGTATTTTCTTATTAATTTTTGGATGTCTGCAGAGTTGGTAATGGTATCCCATTTCATTCCTGATATTGGCTATTTATGACTTCTCTGTTTTTGTTTGTTAATCTTGGTAGAGGTTTGTTACTTCTATTGATTTTTTCCCCTAAAGCTAGTGTAAATAAAATTCATCAATTTCTACTATCTTTATTCTACCTCTAATTGTTTTGGGTATATTTTGTTCTTCTTTTTCTACATTTTTGAGGTGAGAGCTTAGGATATTGACTGGAGACTTTTCTAATGTGTCCATCTAGTGCTATAATATTCCCTCTCTGTACTGCTTTAGTTGTGTTCCACAAATTTTGTTATGTTGTATTTTCATTCAATTCAGTGTATGTTTTTTATTTCCCTGAGTATTCCTTTTTGACTTGTGGGATATCTGGATCTGTTCAATTTCCAAGTATTTGGAGATTTTCCTATTATCTTTTTCTTACTGATTTCTAACTTCAGTCTATTGTGGTGAGTGAAAAAATTGTTAACTTCAATTCTTACAAATTTATTGAAGTTCATTTATGTCTCAGAATACTATCTATTTTGTTGTATGTTCTTTAGGGTGTTAGAAAGAATGTATATTCTGTTGTTCTATAATATCAAGAACTTATTGTTTGATAGTGTTTTTGACATCTTCTATATCTTTGTTGATATTTTGTCCAGTTTTTCTATCTGTTGAAAAAGTTTCAAAGAGGTGTTGAAGTCTCCAAATAGAATTGTGAATTTATCTTTTTATCACCTACGAGCTATAGTTTTTGCAGCTGTGTTGTTGGTTTCATACACATTTAGGAATGCTATGTCTTTTAGGAGTATCTACTCTGGTATTTTTTGTTTGTTTTTGTTCTCTTAAGTGTCCTTTATCTGACCTTAATAAAACCATTCCTTTTTCAAAAAAAATGAGATTAAATTCACATAACATTTAGTCACTTTAAAGTGTGCAATTCAGGGGTTTTTATTATATTTGTAATGTGCAACCATTACCAGTGTCTAATTTAGAATATATTTTATCACTCAAAAAAAATCCACGCCATATCCATTGATAATCACTTCCCTTCCTTCTTACCCTTGCCCTTGGTAACTTCTAATTTACTGTGTCTCTGGATTTAACTATTTTCAATATTTCCTGTAAGTGAAATCATTTAATACGTGACCTTTTCTGACTTACTTCAGTTAGCATATTTTCAAGGATCATCCATCTTGGAGCATGTATTGGCATTTCATTTGTTTTTATAGCTGAATAATATTTCATAACACTAGTACTCTACATTTTGTGTACCCATTCATTGGTAGACATGTGAGTTTCCACTTTTTAGCTAATTTTTAAAAAAAGATTTTATTTATTCATGAGAGACGCACAGAGAGGTGGAGACATAGGCAGAGGGAGAAGCAGGCTCACTGCGGGAACCTGATGTGGAACTTGATCCCAATACCACAGGATCATGCCCTGAGCCGAAGGCAGATGCTCAACCACTGAGCCACCTAGGCGTCCCTCCACTTTTTAACTATTAACAACAATGCTGTTAGGAGCAAATTTTTGTGTGGACATATGTTTTTCAATTTTCTTGTGTTTTACCTAAGAATGGAATTGCTGGGTGATATGGTATCTCTCTGTTTAACTTTTTGATGATTGCCAGATTGTTTTCCACAGCAGCTGTACTATTTTACATTCCCAGCAGCAATGTTTGAGAGTTTCAGTTTTTCTACATCTTTGGCAGTACTTGTTATTGTCTCTTTCTTTCTTTTAATAGTCATACTAGTTGATATGAAGTGGCATCTTACTGTGTTCTACTTTCTTTTGAGTAATATTTGTGCTATCTACCTTTTTCTGCACTTTCACTTTCAGCTTGCTCACATGATTGTACTTGAAGTAAGTTTCTTTTAGACAGCATATAGTTGAATTATATTTTTAATTCAGTCTGCCAATCCTGTCTTTTAATTGCTAGATTACGAACATGTGACTATTGGTAGGTTAGGCCTTAAATCTGATATTTTAGTTGTTGGTTTTTGCTTTTCTTTTTTCACCTTCTTGTTGACTATTTAAACATTATTTAGAATTCCATTTTTATTTATGTGTAGTTATTTTTAGTATATCTTGTGGTGAAGCTTTTGTTGGTGTACATTTCATATATCTAATTTATTACAGTCTAGTGATATTAGTACTCACCTTTATGTTTTTTACTCTCCCCTGTTTATAATGTAATTATCTTAAATATTTCCACTATGTATATTGAGAACCACAATAAATATTTTTATTTTTGATTTAACATAAAACACAATTTAGAAAACTCAAGAAGGGAAGTCTTATATTTGCTCCGTTTTTGCTTATTGTGTTTTTCTTTTTTCCTAATATTCCAAAGTTCTTTATCTTATTCTTTCTTTTTGGAGAATTTATGGTAGTGTTCCTTTACGGTAGATCTGCTACTAAAATACTATTGCTTTCTGACTAAAAGTTCTAAACTTAGAAGTTCTACTAAGTTAATAATAATATATCACAAAATTTCTTAGTTTTCCTTCATTTGAAAATGCCTGGTTTTCCACTTCAGTCCTGAAGGATATTTTCAGCATTGAAAAATGTACCACTTATGAATAAAGCATCATTTCTCTTTTGCTCAAAGATTTTTTTTCCATTGTCTTAATTTTCAAAAGTTTCTCTATAATGTGTATTTATTTATTTGGGTACTCTGTAAGCTCAGCTTTTTAATTTCAGGTTTATGTCTTTTGCCAAATTTGGACAGTTAAAAAATTTTTTTAAAGACTTTTTAAATAAAAAAATTTTAGCATGAGTGTGGGAGACAGAGCATGAGCGGGACGAGGGGCAGAGGGAGAAGTATACTCCTGCTCAACAGGGAACTCGACTAGGGACTCAATCCCAGAACCCTGGGATCCTGAGCCAAAGGCAGATCCTAACCAACTGAGCCACCCAGGTGCCCCAGATTCGGTCAGTTTTTAGCCATTATTTCTTCAAGTACTTTTCAGCTCTACCTTCCTCCTCTGGGACTCTGATGACATGCATGTTAGATTTTGTGTTATGATTCCATAGGTCCCTGTGATTCTATTCATTTATTTTTTTCTATTTTCTCTATAATTCAGATGAGGTAATTTTTATTGTTTTGTCTTCCAGTTTAGTGACTCTTTCCTTTGTCTCCTGAATTCTGGTATTAAACCTATCCACTGAGTTTCTTATTTCTGTTACTGCCTTTTCTGATTCTAAAATATCTATTTGATTCCTTTTTATGCCATTTTCCTTCTCTACTCCTCTTACTATAAATTTCTATTTCTCTGTTAGATATTTTTATTTTAAAAAAGATTTATTTATTTATTTATTTATTTATTTATTTATTTATTTATTTATTTTGAGAGAGAGTGAATGAGCCTAAGCAGTGGGGGAGGGGCAGAGCAAGAAGAAGAGAATTTTAAGCAGAATCTTTACTGAACATGGAGCCCAGTATGAGGCTCAGTCTCATGACCCTGATACCATCACTGAGCTGAAACCAAGAGTCAGTTGATCAACCAGCTAAGTCACTCAGGTGCCCCTAGATCTATTTTCATGTATATTTAAAATTGCTTATTGAAATATTGTTAGGATGGATTTTTTAAAAAAGATTTTATTTATTTATTCATGAGTGACACAGAGAGAGAGAGGCAGAGACATAGGCAGAGGGAGAAACAGGCTCCTTGCAGGGAGCCCAATGTGGGACTCGATCCTGGATCTCCAAGATCACTCCCTGAGCCGAAGGCAGATGCTCAACTGCTGAGCAACCTCGGTGTCCAGATGATGGATGTTTAAAGGCTTTTGTCAGATAGTTCTAATGTCCCTATATCTCTGTGGCTTCTATTGTCTTCATTCAGTTTGAGATTTTTTTTTTAATATTTTATTTATTTACTCATGAGAGATACAGAGAGGGAAAGATGTAGGCAGAGGGAGAAGCAGACTTCCTACAGGGGAGCTCAATGTGGGACTTGATCCCAGGAACCCCAGATCATGCCCTGAGCCAAAGACAGACGCTCAACTGCTGAGCTACCCAGGGGTCCCGAGATCTTGGTTTTTAGCATAAGTCAGTTTTAATTGAAACCTGGATATTTTGGGTATTGTTTTCTGAGACTCTGGATGTTTTTTAAACATTGACCTTTCTTGGTGTTGGTGGGTGTGGGACTACAGTTTTTTTGCTGTGGTGTTTGGCTGGAGTGGAATAGTTGTTATCTAAAAATTTTCTCTCTTGCTGGGATCTTCCTTTCTGGTCCTTTGGCTAAGGAAAACTGGGTTTCTGGAGAGGTTTTAATTCTTTATCTATTGGCATTTCTGCATTACTGGGTTCTTCATCTTCAAGTTTGGATTATTTATTTATTTATTTAAGAAGAAGGTACATGAGTGGTGAGAGCAGAGGGGCAGAGGGAGAAGGGAGAAGCAAACTCGATCCCAGGACCCTGAGGTCATGACCTGAGCTGAAGGCAGATGCTTAACTGACTGAGCCAAGTCTGGGATGAATTAGGCAAAAACATAACCTATGCACCTCACCACTATTTCTTTCTTTGGGTTCTGAGATGTCCCTAACTGGTCTGCCATTTTCTTTCTTTCTTTCTTTCTTTCTTTCTTTCTTTCTTTCTTTCTTTCTTTCTTTCTTTCTTTCTTTCTTTCTTCTTTCTTTCTTTCTTTCTCTTTCTTTCTTTCTTTCTTTCTTTCTTTCTTTCTTTTCTTTCTTTCTCGTCATCATCTTCTTTTTTTTTTTTTTCTATATAATATTGGTTTTTTAGTTGTACTTAGTTATCATGAGAAGTAGAGAAAAGTCTACCCTCTCTTCCTGGAAGTGGAACTAGTTTATTTCTATAATGAATTAAGAAGTATCTTTTAAAAAACCTTAATTGTTACTTTTTTATTAGAATAAGAGTAAATGTGACCTTGAGAAGTCTTCTGTTTGTTGATGCTCCAATTTTTTTTTCTTTCTTCCTTTTTTTTTTAAAGCTTAACCATACCCAAGCTGTGTAACATGATACTTCACTCTGAATTTGGTTCTAGTAAAAACATTTGTTCTTTAGGGATGTGACTGGCACTGATTTATGAATAATTTCAAACTCAGTTCATGTGTAGATTGCATTATTTCTATTCTTCCTTTCCTTGCACATATCTTTTAAGACTTTTTTTAGACTCCTGACATCTTCCATGATTTTATTTGTATATTTGTACTAATAATTGAAAAGTCTTAGTGATATATGTAAATTTATACATTTTAGTCTATCTCTTTGATATCATTTATAAGTTTGGATACCAAATTAGTAGTGTGTTCTTGTTATTGCCTGATTTTACCTACATTGATTACAGAGGATTATTTGTCTTTGGTATTTAAATGTAACATCTTACTTAAGTTTCTAAACTTAGTAAGTCAATTTTTAGATTATATTTGAAGTTTTGCAAAATTTGATTTTTCTACATTAATGGTAATTTCTGTGTAATTTTGAATATTTTTTCATGCAGTTGTAACCATACTGCATGTATCATTTTATGTTCTATTGTCTAATAGTACTTAGCATATTTTATATACTTAAATATAAGCTAACATAGGTTTTTAATAATAATAGATATGGATATTTCATAATCTACATACCAGTTCTCTTTATTGTATCTAAGTGTTTTCTGGTTTTTGCTGATGTAATTAAATATTGCTAAAACCACTTTTTCTGTTTTTAGTTATTTTTTTGCAATAAATTCCAAAGATTAATTTGGTGGTGGGTTATAAACTTAAAAAAAAATAACATACAGTATGTATTGCTTTCCCAAATAATTTCATGAATATATAATGTAACTGATAATGAAGGATTATGATTATTTTAATAAAGCCTTAATAACATTAAATATTGTAGACTACATATACAAATGGTGCTTTACTTTTCCTTTAATTCACTTTTCTTTAATTACAGCAAAATTGATCTTTTGTCTTATATCTTTTTATTATTTGTATTTCCTCTTAGGTGAAATTGCTTTTGTATTCTTTAGATATACTGATTTATTTATTCAGTTATCTAAGTACTTTTTTAAGTGATTAAGCTTTTAGTGTATTTGTCAAAAAAACTTTTGAAAGTTTATGTAAATTCTTTGGCTTCTCCCCGTGAATATTTGTACAGTCAAAATAAAACATGTTAAACTGTCAAAGAGGGCCATATTGACTTTTATTTATAACAGTAAATTTTCCCACAGGTTTCGTATATAGACACACCTCAGGAAAATTTTGGGTTTGGTCCAGGCCATGACAACAAAGCTAGTCAAATGAATTTTTTGATTTCCCAGTGCATGTGAAAGTTATGTTTATAATTCAGTCTGTTAGTGTGCAGTAGCCTTATGTCTAAAATATATATAGATATATATTTATATATACACACACTTTAATTTAAAGATACTTTATTGCTAAAAAAGGTGACCATCATCTGAACTTTCAGCAAATTTGTTATCTTTTTGCTGATGGAAGGTCTTTCCTTGATGTTAATGGCTGCTAACTGATCAGGGTGTTGGTTATGAAGGTTGGAGTGGCTTTGGCAATGACTTAAACAGCAAAGAAGTTTGCCCCATCGATTGACTCTTCCTTTCATGAATGATTTCTCTGTAGCATATGATGCTGTTTGATAGCATTTTACCGCAGTAGAACTTCTTTCAAAATTGAAGTCAGTCTTTTCAAACTGTGCTGCTGTTTTATTAACTAAGTTTATGAATCCTTTCTTGTCATTTTAGTAATCTTTACAACATTTTCACCAGGACTATCTTCCATTTTAGGAAACCACTTTTTCTTGGCTCATCCATAAAAAGCAACTCTTCATTCATTAAAGCTATATCATGAGATTGCATCAATTCAGTTCCACTTTTAGGCTCCATTTCTCATTCTAGTTCCTCTTCTTATTTCAACCATACCTATCATTACTGCCTCTACTGAAGTCTTGAACTCTTCACATGAGGGCTCCAATCAACTTCTTTCAAATTCCTGTTAAAGTTGGTATTTTGACTCCTTCCATGAATCATGATGGGATTCTTAATGGCATCTAGAATGGTGAATCTTTCCAGGAGGT
This sequence comes from Vulpes vulpes, assembly GCF_048418805.1. NCBI lineage: Eukaryota > Metazoa > Chordata > Mammalia > Carnivora > Canidae > Vulpes > Vulpes vulpes. The sequence goes on along the minus strand of NC_132792.1, from coordinate 35,883,777 downwards.
TTTCTATTTATTTCTCTTTACACAGATCCATCAGATGAATCACTATCCATGGCAGCTGTAGCCTTTTGAAATATATTTCTTAAATAATAAGACTTGAAAAGTTGAAATTATTCATTGATCCATGGGCTGCAGAATTGGTGGTGTGTTTGCTGGCTTGAAAATAACAGTGTTGTACATCCCCAGTAGAGCCCTTGGGTGACCAGGCACATTGTCAGTGAGCAGTAATATTTTTAAAAGCATTTTTTCCTGAGCAGTAGGTCTCAACATTTAGTAAACCATGTTATAAACAGATATGCTTCATCTAGGCTTTGTTGCCTTCGAATTTTTAGAATAGTAAGTAAACATTGTCTTTAACTTAAGGTCTCCAGCAGCATTAGGCACTAACAAAAGAGTCAGCTTGACCTTTGAAGCTTTAAAGCCAGGCAATTCACTTCTCCTTTGTAGCTATGAGACCCTACATGGCATCTTCATTCCAATAAAGACTGTTTTGTTTACATTGAAAATCTGTTGTTTAGTGTAGCCACCTTCATTCATTATTTAGTTGGATCTTCTGGATAACTTGATACAGTTTCTATATCAGCACTTCTTTATGAACATGGCTTCTTGCCTTAAATGTCATGAACCAATCTCTGCTAGCTTCAGGTTTTTCTTTTGCAGCTTCCTCACTTCTCTTGCCTCCAAAGAATTGAAGACAATTAAGGGCCTTGCTCTGGATTAAGCTTTGGCTTAGGGAATGCTGTGGCTGGCTTGGTCTTCTGTGCAGACCATTAAAAATCTTTATCCTTATCAGCAATAACTGTATCATTTGTGTGTTCACTGGGGTAGCACTTTTAATTTCCTTCAAGAACTTTTCCTTTGCATTCACAGATTGGCTGTTTGGCACAAGAGGACTAGCTTTTGCTCTGTCCTGGCTTTTGACAGGCCTTCCTTGCTAAGCCTAATCATTTCTAGCTTTCGATTTAAAGTGAGAAGAGACATGTAACTGTTTCTTTCCCTTGAACACCTAGAGGCTGTTGTAGGTTATTAGTTGGTCTAATTTTAATATTGTTGTGTTTCAGGGAATAGGGAGGCTAAAGAGAGAGGAGAGATGGAGAATGCCTCATTGGTGGAATATTTGGAATGCATACAACATTTATTAACTTAACTGTCTTATAATGGGTGTGGTTCTTGGTGCCCCACAACAATTACAATGGTAATATCAAAGATCACTGATCACAGATTACTATAGCAAATATAATAATAATGAAAAAGTTTTAAAATACTTTGAGAATTGCCAAAATGTGACACAGAGACACAAAGTGAGTAAATGCTGTTGGAAAAATGACATTGATAAACTTGCTTAAAGCAGGGTTGCCACAAATCTTCAATTTGTAAAAAAACACAATCTGTGAAGCACAGAATGGAATAAAACAAGGTATATCTATAGTTATATAGTCAGTAATCTTACCTTTTACTATTGTTATTACCTTTATGAAAAAGGTACTTGAGGTGTGTGGCCCTTTGAATAAGTGGTGTCCACACTGACCATCTATTTACTATCCTTATTATGACATCATGTCTAGGCAGAGACAGTATTCCAGAAGTGTGAAACATTATTCCCAGTTTCTACTTTTGGATGGCTACTTTGTCATAGCATAGGTAGTATTTTCTTAAGACTGCTTAGACTGATTCAGTTCCTTCCTTTCTTATGTTTTCATAGTACTGAAACTTCCCATTTTTAGCATTTTGCACAATATTAAGTAGGTACATATTTGTGTAGCTATTGGCTTAATGATTTTGGAATTTATGAGAGAAGATTTTTTTTAAAATATTTTATTATATATGATTGAGAGAGAGAGAGAGAGAGAAACAGAGACACAGGCAGAGGGAGAAGCAGGCCAAACGCGGGGAGCCTAATGTGGGACTCGATCCCGGGACCACAGGATTACGCCCTGAGCCTATGGCAGGTGCTAAACCACTGAGCCACCCAGGGATCCCCATGAGAGAAGTTTGTAAAATGGTCTTGTCTACCCCTGTTACTCCAGACTGTGCTTGGAATATAGTAGTATATACTAACAACTAAATTAAGTGAGTGAATGAATGAGTGAATGAGGCACATGAGACAAAATTAGTAGGTGCATGAGGGACCATAAGTAGGTGATCATGCTTAGGAGCAGACAAAACTTGCATTCTTAAGCCAGGATGATCGCTTTCCACAGTGAGACAGTCGGGGTTATATGCAGAGGACCTTTGATTTTATTGTGGATTGGAGATGAGTGATTGAAGTAGCAAGACTGAACCTTGGTTGCATGAAGTCATAGTTCTTATGGTAAAAGAATAGTTTGTCAGGATCAGTTTCTTAATGGTGAGGTAAGTAGCTTGGCAATTTTACCTTGTGGTATAATTGAGAGTGCCTTATGGCAGAATATGAATTAAGGGAAGAAGAATGACCTTGTCCTTCATAGAATGAATGAATGTTGTATTTAATTTTATTCTGGTGTACCCTTTATTATTTTCCTTTAAACATACACAGTGAAACACAAATATGTGCATGCACGCACACATGGTATTTCCTTAATTTAAAAGATAGTTTTGCTTTAAGACTATGACCATTTTTACTTTGCCAGCTAGTCTTTTAACATATTTGCAGGCTAAATTTTTTTTTTAAAAAATCCTTGCCACAGTTTCCCTCTTGTGTTTATAATAAAGTGATTTGAAATAGACTCAGGTGGGACACCTGGGTGCCTCAGTGGTTAAGTGTCTGCCTTTGGCTCAGGGCGTGATCCTGGGATCCAGGATCCAGCATTGGGCTCCCTGCGAGGAGCCTGCTTCTCCCTCTGCCTGTGTGTCTCTGGCTCTCTCTGTGTCTCTCATGAATAAATAAATACATCTTCTTAAAAAAAAAAAAAGACTCTGGGCTTCCTGTGTGGTGGTTTTATTGATCTCATTACATTTTTGTTTAATGCCTGCATAGTTGCTTTGTTTTATTCTTAATTTAGTGACTAAGAGTGATGGCTTCTTCTCCCTCTTCCCACATTGACTGTCAAAATGTGGAATTTAATATAATATGGCTTTTGCATAGTAGTCTTGCTTTGGATATTTCCACCAGTGGTTATTACTGAGAATTTAATTTCTTATAGCTCCTTACCATATGTGTCATAAAATTACCTAATCTTCGAAGCAGGCACTTTGTTTTCTAAGCATTTTATTTTCATATTCTATCCGAAGTGTTATTTTTTAAAGTTCATGTAGATGAATAATACTCAGTGATCATAGGTAGTAATTGGGCATTATTTATTATTTCAGCCAAGAACTTTTATATGTAGAAAAACCAGTCTAATATTGTATCACTTTGTTATTTGTATCACAAAGAAATAATTATCACTCTTTACCTGGTATTAAAAACATGGTAACTGCTTCAATTAGTTTAAGTTTTCTTTACTTTTTTAAAAAAATATGAGACTATGCTATCTTCAAAGAACACTTTTATATATCCCATTATGTAATAGTTAATCTTCTGCTACTATAGCTAATCATTGGCTTTTAAAGCTTAAAAAAAAATCATAGAATCAAATCTAATTACTCTCTTTTTTCCAATGAAGAAACATGAGCCACAGAGGTTTTAAATCCAAAATTACAGAGCTATTTCATGGCAGAAGTTATACTACAATAAAGGTCTAGTGGTTAGTGTATCTTTTACTAAACTCCCTTGTTTTTCCCTAATATGTGTAAACTGAACTTCCCTATTGTTTGTAACAATTCTGAAAATCTGTTACCTAACATTTATTGAAGGTTTACATGCCAAGTGCTTTGTTGAACACTGTCCATTTATCACATCATTATGCTCATAATTCTGTAAGGTAGCTTTGTACCCACTTTATAGGTAAGGATACTGAAACAATATAGTTCAGTTGATTTTAGGGTTCATAATGTGTTTAGTATTTCTGCATACCCCGTATTGTTCAGCCTAAAAAATATTTATTGCTTCCTCATTTATCATGGATGAAATCTTGTGGAGAAAATTCATTTATAAAGCCACATAGAGGATATCATGACATGACTTCTGTACTTGGCAGCATGGCATTTAATTAACTTGAAAACCTTTCCTCAGCAAAGATGGATTAATATATAATATATTGGATAATATATTATACTTAAAATTCTAAGTGAATTACTGAACCTGTTGTACCCCCGCCCCCCCCCAAAGGAGAAAACTGCAAACTAGATTTGGAGGTAGGCTTTGTCCAAGTGGGCTATGGCAAGCTGTTATCAGTGGGCTTGGTTTTGAATCACCAAAAGGGGTTGAGACAAGAAGAGAGGAATTTGGAAGTGATGTCCATTTCCCTAAGCTTATAACTTCTGAGTAGAAAGGTGGAGTGTTTCAAAAATATTGATTTAACAAAGACTTCTTAGTTTTGGCCTTGATGGAGAAGGGAGAGGGTGTTTTTCTTTTTTTTTTTCCCCCACACTTCCTAATTTATTTATTTTTTAATTTTTTTATTACATACTTTTTTAATTGGAGTTCAACTTGCCAACATATAGCATAACACCCAGTGCTCATCCCATCAAGTGCTCCCCTCAGTGCTCATCACCCAGTCACCTCCACCCCCTGCCCACCTCCCTTTCCACCACCCCTTGTTCATTTCCCAGAGTTAGGAGTCTCTCATGTTCTGTCTCCCTTTCTGATATTTCCCACTCATTTTTTCTCCTTTCCCCTTTATTCCCTTTCACTATTTTTTATAGTCCCCAAATGAATGAGACCATATAAGGTTTGTCCTTCTCCGATTGACTTATTTCACTCAGCATAATACCCTCCAGTTCCATCCATGTCGAAGCAAATGGTGGGTATTTGTCGTTTCTAATGGCTGCATAATATTCCATTGTATACATAGACCACATCATCTTTATCCATTCATCTTTTGATGGACACCGAGGCTCCTTCCACAGTTTGGCTATTGTGGACATTGCTGCTATAAACATCGGGGTGCAAGTGTCCCAGCGTTTCACTGCATCTGTATCTTTGGGGTAAATCCCCATCAGTGCAATTGCTGGGTCGTAGGTCAGATCTATTTTTAACTCTGTGAGGAACCTCCACACAGTTTTCCAGAGTGGCTACACCAGTTCGCATTCCCACCAACAGTGCAAGACGGTTCCCCTTTCTCCACATCCTCTCCAACATTTGTTGTTTCCTGCCTTGTTAATTTTCCCCATTCTCACTGGTGTGAGGTGGTATCTCATTGTGGTTTTGATTTGTATTTCCCTGATGGCAAGTGATGCAGAGCATTTTCTCATGTGCTTGTTGGCCATGTCTGTGTCTTCCTCTGTGAAATTTCTGTTCATGTCTTTTGCCCATTTCATGATTGGATTGTTTGTTTCTTTGCTGTTGAGTTTAATAAGTTATTTATAGATCTTGGATACTAGTCCTTTATCTGATACGTCATTTGCAAATATCTTCTCCCATGCTGTAGGTTGTCTTTTAGTTTTGTTGACTGTTTCTTTTGCTGTGCAGAAGCTGCTTATCTTGATCAAGTCCCAATAGTTCATTTTTGCTTTTGTTTCTCTTGCCTTCATGGATGTATCTTGTAAGAAGTTACTGGCCAAGTTCAAAAAGGGTGTTGCCTGTGTTCTCCTCTAGTATTTTGATGGAATCTTGTCTCACATTTAGATCTTTCTTCCATTTTGAGTTTATCTTTGTGTATGGTGAAAGAGAGTGGTCTAGTTTCATTCTTCTGCATGTCGATGTCCAATTTTCCCAGCACCATTTATTGAAGAGACTGTCTTTTTTCCAGTGGATAGTCTTTCCTGCTTTGTCGAATATTAGTTGACCATAAAGTTGAGGGTCCACTTCTGGATTCTCTATTCTATTCCATTGATCTATGTGTCTGTTTTTGTGCCAGTACCACACTGTCTTGATGACCACAGCTTTGTAGTACAACCAGAAATCTCGCATTGTGATGCCCCTGCTATGGTTTTCTTTTTTAATATTCCCCTGGCTATTCGGGGTCTTTTCTGATTCCACACAAATCTTAAGATGATTTGTTTCAACTCTCTGAAGAAAGTCCATGGTATTTTGATAGGGATTGCATTAAACGTGTCAATTGCCCTGGGTAGCATTGACATTTTCACAATATTAATTCGTCCAATCCATGAGCATGGAATATTTTTACATCTCTTTGTGTCTTCCTCAATTTCTTTCAGAAGTGTTCTTTAGTTTTTAGGGTATAGATCCTTTACCTCTTTGGTTAGGTTTATTCCTAGGTATCTTATGCTTTTGGGTGCAATTGTAAATGGGATTGACTCCTTAATTTCTCTTTCTTCAGTCTCATTGTTAGTGTATAAAATGCCACTGACCTCTGGGCATTGATTTTGTATCCTGCCACACTGCCAAATTGCTGTATGAGTTCTAGCAATCTTGGGGTGGAGTCTTTTGGGTTTTCTATGTATAGTATCATGTCATCGGCGAAGAGGGAGAGTTTGACTTCTCCTTTGGAGAGCTGTTTTCCTTGAGAATTTGTGATCACAGTTCTGTCATTGCCCAGATTTTAGTTTCTAGTGTGGTCTACGAACCATCAAGACAATAAGTTAACTTAAAATATGATCCTGGTTGTGGTGTTTAATCTCTGGGTATCTAGTAGTAAGCACAGACATTTGTTGTGGCATATACCTTCAACTATGGCAATGTATTTGAAGAAGAAAGCCTGTGAAATGTAAACTCAGAATCCCGAATTATCAAAGACCTTGAAAATAATCCACCAAGAGCAGAGTTTGCAGAGACCTCCAATGACCAACTTAGATTCCTAGAATTTCAGATAATGTAATTATTGGAAATAGTATAAAATGGCTATGTTTAAAAGTATTAAAGTAGCAAAAGATGGAATTGAAAATATGAAAGAGGCACAGATATAGTCAATAAAATAGGTAGAGATCCCTGAGTGGCTCAGTGGTTTAGTGCCTGCCTTTGGCTCAGGGTGTGATCCTGGAGTCCTGAGATCGAGTCCCACGTCAGGCCCCCTGCATGAAGCCTGCTTCTCTCTCTGCCTGTGTCTCTGCCTCTCTCTTTCTCTGTGTGTGTGTCTCTCATGAATAAATAAATAAAATATTAAAAAAAATAAAAGCTAGATAATTTAAAAATATATATATAGTCTTTGTAGGTCAAAAGCCACTGAATGGATTAAATAGATACAGCCAAAGACAGTATTAGTGAACTTGGAGTGGGAATAAAGAAATTATCCAGAATGTATCCCTGAAAATCGAGATGAAAATGTGAGATACAGTAGGTAAACTTGAGAAGCAGGTTAATTCTAAATAATGCAGATTAGTTTTCCAAGAAAGTATGCATTTAGCATGACAAAGATACGTAGGAGAGAGACTCTGATTCAGAGTTTTAGAGTTAGCAGCAAATTTTAATTTAAATTTTATTAATTTAATTTAATTCTTAATAGAAGGAATAAATCCTTATGATATAGTTTATATATCATAAATTTATGATATATAAAATTTCTCATAAGTTTCCTTATGATTTATAAGGATTTATTCCTATATTAAAAATTATAAACTTGATAGAGTGTGTTGTTTTAAATTAAGGCATTTCTTTTCATCTCATTCTTTTAGTATGGAGAAGATATTCTGGCTTAACTCAGTGCTAGAGTGTCACTTCATTTGCTTTCCCATGTTAAAAATAACAAAATGATCAATAATAATAAAAAAATGACCACTATATTTTAAAGGTTACTGCCTCCCATTTGCTTATTTTATCCAAGGGAGACGAGTCTTAAGTGTACCCAGAAAGCTGGTTGTCTCTCTCTTGATCTTGCCTCCCCAGCTACTCCTGTTCAGACTATTACTTTCTTCTCAGGCAGTGAGTCTTTCTCTAATTTCACTTTATCCCTTTATTCCTGCCTTAAAAGGATAAATACTTAACTTTTAATATCAACTATTTGGAAGGTCTTTCCTACTTTGTTTTGTGTCAGGTTTTTTTAATAGTTCTGCTAAAATGGCTATCCTGTCAGTCTGTATCTTCAAAGAATTTTTCCCTTCTTCAGAAAGTTTTATTATTGGCTTATTATCCTGTTATTTTATTATTTTTGTGTATCTAGCATGAATCTTGGCTGCTTGAGTGTCCTGACATTTTATTTTATTTTATTAATTTAGAATTTATAAGACTTGTAACAAAAAGCACAGTCCTCTGGGCCCCTTTCATCTTCACTGCTTTTTTAGAGGCATTTTCAGCTAATTCTTAGATATTTACCTCTACATTTTTAAATAAAGTGCTTGTATTACAATTTTCTCATCTTTCGTGTTTAGATAATATCTACATACATTCTACTACCACAAACTTCTTGCCATAAAACAACATGAATTTATCTTTTTACAGTTCTATTACCTTAGAGGTCTGAAATGAATCTCATACTAAAACCAGGGTATCAGCTTGGCTATGTTCCTTTTGGAAGCTTCTCAGAATCTGTTTCTTTGCTTTTTCCACCTTTAAATGCCATGTACATTCATTGGCCTGTGACCTTTATCCCCCATCTTCAAAGCCAGCAACATCACTGTGATAGTGCTTCTGTCATCATGTGTCTTTCTCTGACTCTTCTCTTCTGCCCCCTCCTTTCATTTTTAAGAACCTTGGTGATTATATTGGGTCCACCAGGATAATGCAGAGTAATTTCCCTATTTCAGATCAGCTGATTAGCAAGCTTAACTTCGTCTGCAACCTTAATTCTCCATTGTCGTGTAAGGTAATATACTCACAAGTCTTAGATTAGGATGTGGACATTTTTGGTAGGGGGAGGTGGGTAGCCTTATTGTGCCTTCCAAAGAGGTTTTAGCTTTTAGGGCTGACACTCATTGACTGTCTCCATCTTTAGTCTTTTTTTCTCTGAAATTATCTAATTATATCACAAGTTTTGCTTAAGTTTATATTTAGTATTAATATATTATGACCATATATGGATGAATTATAGTATACTGAATTATACTGAAAATTAAACAATTTTTCCCTCTTCAACTTTTATTCTAGGAGTTAATAACTGCCCTATTAAAATTTGAGTAGTGTTCTATGTACTTATTATTAATTGCCCAGAACTTTCATAGAAACATGTCTTCTCAGAACGCCTGGGTGGCTCAGCAGTTGAGCGTCTGCCTTCAGCCCAGGGTGTGATCCGGGAGCCCCAGTATCGAGTCCCACGTCAGGCTCCCTGCATGGATCCTGCTTCTCCCTCTGTCTGTCCCTGCCTCTCTCTCTCTGTGTCTCTCATGAATAAATAAAATCTTAAAAAAAAACAAACAAACATGTCTTCTCTCAGTAGTTCCAGTACATGAGATAGTTTAAATTTGTAGTCATTATTCTTTTAATGCACTTTTTTCCTCTTTCAATTTCTATTTGTTTCTAATCCTACCAAAGAGCTATCTTGAAGTTTTATTTTATCATTATTCTCGGAATTCTCTTTCCTGTTATGTTGGATCACGTGTTTCTTGGATCACATATGTGGTTCTTTCTTGATTTACTCCCTATTTTTGGTGGAGCACAATTTTGTGGTTATCTTTCCAGGAGAAGTAAATTTTTTCTCAGATCTGGCATGTCTTTTTTTTTTTTTTAAATTTATTTATTTATTCATGAAAGACAGAGAGAGAGAGGCAGAGACACAGGCAGAGGGAGAAGCATGCTCCATGCAGGGAACCCGACGTGGGACTCGATCCAGGGTCTCCAGGATCACGCCCTGGGGTGAAGGCAGGTGCTAAACCGCTGAGCCACCTGGGCTGCCCAGATCTGGCATGTCTGATGAATCTTTCTTCTACCTTCATATGTGATTGATAGTTTGGCTATTATAGATTTGTAGGTTGGGAATAATTTTTCTACAGAATTTTAAAAGCATTGGCTTATTGTCTCCTTGTTTTTAGTGTTGCTGTTGAGAAGTTTGACGCCCTTCTAATTGTATGTTGTATATTTCCATGTTATGTCTTTCTGTTTTTATGCATGTTTGTTTATTTATCTCATAGGAGCTTCTCTTTCAGATGTTGGACTTCTGCTATGTATATGTTTTTTCATTTGTTGTGGTGGATTTATGGTATACCTTTTTAATTAGAAACTTTTGTTCCACAGTTTGGTGAAATCTTGAATTATCTCTAATTATTTTCTCCATTTTGTTAATAGTCTTTTTGGAACTTTGGGTTTTAGATATTTGGTTGTTTATACTGATCCTTTGATTTTATTCTAATTACTCTTACATTTTCAATCTCTTAGGATTTTATGTTTTAATATATGGTAAATTTCCTCAACTCTATTTTCTTATTTTTCTATTTGAGGAGAATTAACATCATGTTTTTAATTTCTAAGGACTATTATTTTCTTTGAAAAAAAATTTTTTTATGATTTTACTTATTTGAGAGTGAGAGACTGAGTGAGAGCATGACTAGGAGGGAGGGGCAGAGGGAGCTGAAGAAGCAGACTCCCCTGCTGAACAGGGAACAGAATGCAAAGCTTGATCCCAGAACCCATGAGATCATGACCTGAGGTGAAGGCAGAAGCTCAACTGACTGAGCCACCTAGGTGCCCGTTCTTTGAAAATTTTAACTAAACATCTAGTTTATGTTATAGTATTTTCTGTACTGTCTCCGAGGATAGTAATTGTAATTATTACTAAGATTTTTCTTGATATTATTTGGTTACCTCATTTCTTTTCTGGGTTTTTAATTGTCTATATCTTGAAGTGATTGTCATATGATATCTGATGGTCCTTCATATTTAGAATAAAATACTAAATCTGTGTTTAAAGTTGGAGCTTGTTGAATTGCTGGTGTCATAGGGAATTGGACATTACTTACTTTTTGTTGGAGGATAGTCATTTATCAGTATCTCTGATTCCTTTTTCTTGGACTGGCTAGTTTCTACAGAGAGAAATCCTTCTATTTCCTTTCTGAAGATTATAAGCTTATCATTCAGAGTTCTTAGAGAGTAAATAAAAGAAGATCTGATCATCCAGCACATAAACCCCATATAGATTTTTAGACAATCTCCTGTTTTTAGCATGCACCCTTTTCTTTGGTTTTATTCCATAGTTCAAAATCCTTTTGGTTTAACTTCTCTGGAGTGTACCCTCAATCTTTTGCCTGGATGAGTGTGGGGGATTTGCATGACTGTATGGATTAAGGGAAGGGATCTGTGGTTATTAGATAGACTTTTAGTCTCTCATTTTTTAGCCTCATCTGCATTCCTGCACTCTGAACTTCCTGGCTTCTGTAATTTTTAATTTTTCAAGGCTTACTGAAAGTCACCTTATTTCTAGTAGAAGAGAGAAGAGTGCCTGTGGGAAATTGAACCAAGTCATCTCATTGCTACCTGTTTATCAAATATTCCTCTTTAAAACTTTTGATGATAGCTTCTGCCTCCTTGAGAATTGCTTATTCAGCTATTATCTTTTCATTTTCATTTCTTTGTGGGTTTAAGGCCCTAAAAGTTTTTTGATAGTCTTTTAGTGGTAGTGAAGAGAGGGCACATAGGTAAATTTACATGGGGTTTGACTCTTTAATATTTACTTAGATATACATGCAGATACGTAGGCAATTCTTATCAGTTTATCTCTTAATAATTACAAGAGTGTTCATAAGGTGATTTTTGAACACTGGAGAGTTGACAACTGAGGGTTAAGGTCTCAAGGGGATGGAAGAATTATGACAGGCAAGAAAATTGGTGGAAAAGAATTGGAGTTAATGGTATACCACAGGACTAGGAATATGTGATAGAAGTTGATATTTTCCAGAAAAGTACTACAAAGAGATAATAGTAAAGTATTTCATATTAAATTATATTACAAAACTTTAGTATTATTTTCAGGTTTTTTTAGTGAAATTAAATTTCAGTTCTCTCTTGTCTTCTAGTGGACTGTCACTGCAGCATTTGAGTAAATGTCTGTGAGAGTGCCTGGAAAGGGAGTATTTCAAATGTTAGATACTGTCATTATCTTTGTGACTGTTCTGTTAACTCATGTCAGCTGACTACATCTTACCAGATATTGTGCCTCTTCTCCAGATTAAGTTCTGTGTAAAATTGAGCTGTTTTCTGATTTAAGTATCTTGAACAGTAACATAACAATAATAATAATGCCTTAAGCTACCTAATCACTCAGCTACATAGTTAATGCTGCCTCTACCCAAAGTCATGCTTTTTTAGTTAAGAGCTTTGGTCTTTTAGTTTCGTCATGTGGCAGGAGGTTTCCTTTTCCACTTTCAGGAAGCCTCATTCAATAGGATACAGTATGGATGGTGCTCTGAATTGCTTAATGCCAACACTGTACTCCTTTTTACTTTCCTAGTGCTGACGTCTGGGCATTATGCAGATTTTGGTTTGAAGGTGGAGTAGAAGGGGAAAACAAGTTTATTTTTTTATTAAGGCATTCTTTTTAAGGGAGGCCTGGCTTGCTAAGTCTGTAGAGCATGCGACTCTTGATCTCAGGGTCATGAGTTCATGCTCCACATTGGGTGTAGAGATTATGTAAATAAATAAATAAACTTAAAAAATGATCCCTCACCCCTTTTTAAAGAACACTTTCAGTTTCACAGTCAAAATGAGGGGAGGTTAGTTTCCTATATATGCCCTGATGCACACATGCACAGCCTCCACCAATATCGGCATCTCCCACCAGAGTGGTACTTTTGTTACAGTGGATGAACATACACTCACATAGCATAATCACCCAAAGTTTGTAGTTTTAATTGACTATATATATATATATATATATATATATATATATATATATATATCTTTTTTACTAGCAGTGTTTCTCCATTGTTGAAGTCCATCAAGAGTGATCTATAATTTATTTTTTTTAAATCTCAGCTTATAGCCTTTAAAACAAATTTCTTTATAAAAGAGCCTTTAGGGATCCCTGGGTGGCGCAGCGGTTTAGCACCTGCCTTTGGCCCGGGGCATGATCCTGGAGACCCAGGATCGAATCCCACGTCGGGCTCCCAGTGCATGGAGCCTGCTTCTCCCTCTGCCTATGTCTCTGCCTCTCTCTCTCTCTCTCTCTCTCTCTGTGACTATCATAAATAAATAAGAATTAAAAAAAAATAAAAGAGCCTTTATTGAGAAATTATGCATAATGATGCTTTAGTTACTAAAAGAAGTTTTAAAATATTTGAGAAATATATTCATAAAAATGTAAACTAAGTTTGTAGTCTAAAACAAGATGCTTTATATGTATATGAGATTCTTACCAGAAGAAGTTCTAGGCAACTTCTTCTGATAATAGTATTACATATCGTATGTGTTAAGTATTAACAAAGACCTGTCATTTGTCAGGGCACTTGGCTCACTTAGCCAGAAGAGCATGCAACTCTTGATCTAGGGTGTGTTTGAGCCCCATGTAGGATGAAGGGATTACTTACATAAATAAAGATTAAAAAAAAGAAAAAGACCTACCATTTGTGATTCAAGATAGAGTCCTAAATGTTATACTGTACAAGAAGCAGCATTATAAAATAATTTAAAAATAAAGCCATTTTGGCCTATTCATATTCTTTTTCTTTTACACCTATCAGAAACTAATACAACTCTTTCCATTCTGAACACCATCAGCAACCCTTGAAAGAATCTTTGAGTAGCTCTTGACTGCTGACCATTATATATATGGTGGTTTTATATATGTTTTGAAAATTGGTAGAGAACGGAAGTCTCTTGTGGGGGCTTGAGGGTTAGGGACGAAAGTATCATTCCATTTTATAACCCTCTCATCATCTAACATGATTAGAGCAGCGTAAATTATCCAATGATTATAATTTCCCATAACTGCAGTAAATATTAAATATGTAGGGTACCTCAGCTTCCTTTCCTATAAGGAGAAATGTGATCGGGTCTTACCACTTTCTGCTTGGACACTTGGCAAAAACCTATTTCTCTGAGTCTTGGTTTTCCCCTATGTAAAATGAAATGGTAATGGTCACCTTGGGGGCGTTTGTTTTGTTTTGGAGATAAATAAATAAAATAACAAACTAGCACTAGGGACTGGCAGTAAGTGCTCAATGCATATTAGGTGCTATGATAACTAGTAGTACTGTTAAAACTGTTACTACTATGACTATGTTTCTATAAATACATATTTATATAAATATTGTCATCATTTAATTTTCAGAGATACTACTTTAGATTTTTGAGTCATGGATTTTGAGGATCTGATTAAAATCTAATACCACCATAGAAAACTGTATAAATACACAACATTTCAGACTTCTGTTCTGGGGATAATAGGTACCACTTTAAATGGAAACAACAGAGGTGGTGAATATTGGAAAATAGCAACCAATCAGTACACTTTTATGTAATGACCATATGGAAATTAGTAAATAAACAGGCCCTTCCAAAATGATTGCTAGTATATGAGAGTGTGTTTCTTAAGATGATGCTTTATAATCATTTGCAAATCACGTAGTGTGTTGGTTAAACTGCAGATTCCTGGGCCATATCTGAGAAAGACACTTGGAAGATTATGGGGCTTCTTGAATATACTAAAGTTGAAATGAAAGGTTGCAAAGTGAGGTTTAACGTGTCTGTCATAGAAAGTTTATGGTTTTCTTAATTATTTATACATGTTCTACTTAGAGTTTCAAATGTGAGGGATAGTATATATTTGACCAAAATGTGGAATGTAGAAAAGAAGGGAAATTATATTGGTCAATGTTAGTGAATATAGGGAAAATGAATGGTAATGTCTTCTCTGATGGGATCAAATTGTATTAAACTCCCTAGGTCTTTTATTCCTGTAGGACGTGGAACAAAATTTAACTAAAGTCCTGGAGTCCAATGTATCTTAATCTGAAAATGAGGATGATGAACATTTTTATTATAGGCTTGTTAAGAGGATTGAAGGAGATAACATGTATAACACAGAATAAGTCCTGAGGAAATGTTAGTTGATTAGAGTTCCTCATCATTATAATTAAGTGGTTTACAATATTGTCAGTTCTCAAGGTTCCTCTGCCTGTTGAATTCTCACCTACTGTTCAGGGCCAAGATGAGTTTCTTCTTTTTAAATTAAGTTTTCCCTATCATTTATTTTATGGTAATTATTATGATAATAATCTGTGCTTCAGTGTCTTTCAGCAAGTAGCATATAGTAGAGATGTTAATATCCACTTTTTTGTTAATTGATATAGAATACCATTGATTTTTTAAATCTGCACATGGTAGTTTAATTTTGCTTATCAGCTATTATATTTTAACTTAGGAGCTGTTCCAAGCTGTCTTGTTTATCTTTCCTTATTCTTCCTGACAGAAGATATTTTGTGGTTCTGTTTATGCAGAAAGTTTCCTATTTAAATTAAATGTCTCTGTCTAAATGAACCTCAATTTATAAATTAGTTTCAAAAATAAATATCTTACTCTGTATTTTAAAACTAAATATGATTTTTTAAAGTTTTCTTGTTTTTTAAACAAATACTTGTTTTAAAACATTTACTAGTATTTCTTGAGCTTGACTAATCAAAAGCTGACTACGTAAGTATAGTTATGAGAATACAGACTATTTATTTTAAAATTGCATCCTTTCACCTCCTAAATGGTAAACTATGAAACTTAACATAAATACTGTAAGAACATCTGAGGCAGATAATTAAAGTATAATTAAGTTTAAATGCCTTGGTGAAGGAGTATAAAAATTATTTAAATTCAATCGGCTAGTACATTTGCAGTTTTCTTTTATTAGGTGTGAAATCTAAGAATCCCCTGCCAACTCTTGAGGGCTCAATCCAGAATGTTGAATTGAAGTACTGCAGCACATCATTGGTCAAATGTGCCTCTGGGACCGTGGGATCAATAAAAATTTGTGCCAAAGCCCCAGGTATGTGCAGCTGGACCGTGTAAAAGTTTATTGCCTGTATAGGAGAATTGGCCTTGCATTTTACAAGGAGCGTTACTGAAACAAGAATTTGCTCATTGTTCCTATGAATCAGAGGTTTTAAATTTTTTTTTTTTACTTTAAAATTTTTTAATTGTGCCAAAATGATACTTCTTACTTTAATAAATTAATTTTTACTTAAGGAAAAAATGCATGGTTATGAGAGTGGTTATGAGGGAGAAAAATTAAAAGTTTACTCTTATACTTTTAGAGGGAATAGGAAGTATAGATATATATGACCCTTAAAAATTAAAATGTTGTTAATATAATAAACAGATAACAACTGTTTTTTAATTTTTGTATTTGACTTCACTTTCCTGCCAATTCTTTACTTCATACCATTTTCCATAAACACTTGTAATTTAAGTTTTTTCAGTGCAACCCAAATTTCTTGGTAAGTTTAAGGAGGTACAGATTTTGTTGAATATTTATTTATTTATTTATTTATTTATTTTTTTAAATTTTTTTTAAAATTTTATTTATTTATGATAGTCATACAGAGAGAAAGAGAGAGAGGCAGAGACACAGGCAGAGGGAGAAGCAGGCTCCATGCACCGGGAGCCTGATGTGGGATTCGATCCCGGGTCTCCAGGATCGCACCCTGGGCCAAAGGCAGGCGCCAAACCGCTGCGCCACCCAGGGATCCCTTGTTGAATATTTAGAATATAGTATGTTCAAGTTGTTTCCTTTTATAATCTCATCTGAACATGTTCTATATTCATTAGCTAAATATTAAAACTTACATAACTTTTATTAAAACTTACATGACTTTTAAGTTTATCAGCCATACTTTTTAGAATATAAATGTACAGTTACAATGACCAATATAACTGAAGTGTTATATTATGATAATATATTTTAAGAACAAGCATCCTCAAGCTACTCCTATATTTTTTTTTATAAGAATTGTTTCATTAATGTTTCTCTTCAGGTGACAGTGGAAAAGAGAAGTTGATTCCATTGCTTCAGGGTCCTTCTGACACTAAAGACCTTCATAGTAGCAAGTGGCTCAATGAGAGTAGAAAGCCAGAATCCCTCTTAGCTCCAGATTTGACTGCCTTCACAGTCCAAGTTCCACAGTATATGGACTACTGCCATAATTCTGGTGAGTACAAATTTATCATTATTCACTTATTTTGCATTTTCTTTTCCAGTAAGGCTTTTAAAAGAATTTTTCAAAACCAATTTGTGTCCATTGGGATACTCCCTACAGTTGTGTTCTATGAAACTTCAAGTGTAGTGTTTTTGTATCATTTTTGATAAAGGGTAAGTTTATAAACAATAATGATTTTATATGAGAGTTCAGTTTTTGGTTTAACAATCTTAGATTCATATCTACTAAATCCATCTGAGTTTTAAAACCTACCATATCATGTAATAGGTAGAAAAGAGTAAAAGAAATTGAAAACATTGGAAAGAGAAACTACTTTTCCTTGGGATAGTGGCACTTTGTGACCCATCATTTGCCAAGTGAAAATCAGGTATTTGAGCCTTATGCAATTTTGCAGAAAGGAAGAAATGTTGATAATGGAACCAAGAAAAAAAAATCTCTGAGGTCAAGATCCTCTTTCATAGAGTTATTTTTCTAGTAGCATTTTGCCTAGAATCTTTTTCATTTTTTTCAACACCATAATAGCAAAGGTACACCTCTTGTGTTGATAGAGGAGATAACAGAAGGATCCACAAAGATTGAGATTAAAAAAAGAAAAAAAAAAAATATATATATATGGTAAGTAGAGACTATTATCAGCCATGAGTTCAGTTAGTCAGTAGTGGTTAGTAAAGGCAAAGTGGTCAAAGAGTCTAGAAATAAGATTGCTATATACATATTTTTTAAAAGAGTAAGGGTACCAGTTTCTTTTAAAGAATTAAAGGGGCGGCCCCGATGGCCTAGCAGTTTAGTGCCGCCTTCAGCCCAGGGTGTGATCCTGGAGGCCCGGGATCGAGTCCCACGTCAGGCTCCCTGCATGGAGTCTGCTTCTCCCTCTGCCTGTGTCTCTGCCTCTCTCTCTCTCTGTTTCTAATAAATAAATAAAATTAAAAAAAAAAAAGAATTAAATGACTAGGGAAGAGTTGGTTTCAAATAGCTGCCTAAGAGTAGAGCTCTCTAATAATTAACAAGTATTGTGACTTAAAATGCTAAGCATCACTACACTAACTTCAAAGGAGGAAACCATAAAAAGATTTGTAATAATTGACCAGACAGATAGTATATGGAAGTGAATATTTGAAGCAGTGTACAAGGACATGAAAAAATATTTGAAAGATTAATTTTTGTTACAGTAGCATTGCAGCATGTAAATACATGCACATTAAAAACTAGAAGTTAGTATTTGAAATGTGAACTTGAGGATCCTCTGTTAGCATGCTTCTAATAAAGACAATACTTCTTGAAAAGAAGTTTCAGCCTGGTGAGAATTGGTATAGAGCCCAAAGTAAAAATGTGAGGATGAGGCCAAACCCAAACTAAGACCGTGCATATGATTAGAGGATTTTACTTACCTTTTAAGGCAGGGACTGGTAAACATTTTAATAGAGAGCCATATAACTAATATTTTAGGCTTTGTGGACCATGTTTTCTCTGTGTTAGCTATCAAGTTCTGCTATTATAGCAAAGAAATAGCTGTAGATAAAATGCGAACAAATGGATAAGATTGTATTTCAATAAAACTTTATTTACAGAAACAAAAGAGTGAGCCAGATTTAGTCTATGTCATTTACTTATGTATTTAGGGATAAGGGATTGGGTTGGATAAGCATCATCATGCTGTTTAAAATGCCTATTTAATCATGTTCCATAACTAGGTTGTTTAGTAAACTTCTATATATATAATTATCCATTTAGTAGCTTGGTTTTTTTTTTTTTTTAAGATTTAATTTATTTGAGAGAGTGAGCATGGTGGAGGGAGAGGAGAAAAGAAGAGGGAGAGAGAGAGTTTCAAGTAAACCCCACACTGAGGACAAAGCCCAGTACAGGGCTTGATCTAATAACCCTGAGATCATGACCTGAGCTGAATTCAAGAGTCTGATGCTTAATGGACTAAGCCATCCAGGCACCCGTCCAGATAATATTTTTTGATAGGTTTTGTTTTCAAGTCATCATGTCATTAAAATGTTATTAAAATATTATTAAAATGACCCACCATCCATTTAGAATTTTGATACCTAAGAAGAGACTAAGCTTATTTGAATCTACAACCACATATTAAAGTTGGACAGGGCCTCCTCATTTTTTGTTTTGCCATATACACAGAGTTAATGAGTCAAGCTTATAATCTGATCTTTCTCATAACAATATTTTATATTATTTTTCGTGATTTAAATGCATTTCTAGGGTCACAAAAATGTATTTGCATTTCTAACCTTTTAAATATGCCTAAAAGTAAACTATTATGTAAAAAAAGGTAAAGTTTTTACATTTTTTCTTGCAATAAGAAAATTTCTCTAATCTTCAACATTACTGTTACATTTAGTGATATATTTTTGGATTTGTGTGTAAAATTTTAATGTGGTTATGTATTTGATGCTTTGAAATTATTCCTTTGGGTATGTTTTAATCCTAAAATGAAAGGTTGTTTTTACTTAAACTACATTCATATACTTAATGTAGGGCATTTTTAAATTTAAATTTTCTATCCACCTTAGAACTGCCACTCACATTCATGGTTTAGGTATTTATGATAAAACTAGTTTTGAAATAATATTGATTAATCCTTATGTTCTTGTAACAAGATTTAAATTGGAGATGTATATGTTTGTGTGTGTGTAACTCAGGAGTAGACAAATAATAAGTAATTAAAGTATAAGTGAAAAAATAATTTATTAACAATCCTTTAAGATTTTACTGAAATATCACCTTTTCAGCAAGGACTTTCATGGCAATTGCATACAAAAATTATTTTCTCCCTTAAAAACAAGTGTATGTACACACATGCACACACACATTGACACATACTTCTTATTTTTCTACTCAGTACTTATTACAGTTTTACTGTAATGTATCTTGTTGATTTTTTTTGTCCTGCTTTTAGAATTTAATCTTCATTTAAGCAGGAATTTTTGTCTGTTTTGATTACTACTCTATTCCTAGTGTCTAGAACAGTATCCTATATACAGTTGGCTATCAACAAATATTTAAGGAATGAATAAGTAAGTAATGATTACATTTACTTTTATTTGGTTTTTGAGGTTGGAGCACCTAAGGGAAAAGACACAGAACCAGAAGTCTTTCCAAATGTTTCTTTAAAAAAAAAAAGATTCTGGGTAGTTAAATCCTTCTAGCTGAACAATTAAAGAGAAGCATAAGTAGTCTTTGCTGTCTGTTTCACAAATACTTGTTCAGGAACCAATTAATGATGCTTCTATTTCTTTTCTTTTTTTAAAAGATTTATTTATTTTAGAGAGTGCTTGTGAGCGTTGGGGTGGGGCAGAGGGGCAAAAGGAGACAGAGAATTTCAAGCAGACTCATTATGGAGCACAGAGCCCCACGTGGGGCATGATCCAGTGACCTGAGATCATGACCTGAGCTGAAAATAAGAGTTAGTTATGTAACAGACTGAGCCATCCAGGCACCCCATGATACTTCTATTTTTTACATTCATACAGATATTAGGAATCAAATAGAGAAATAAGATGCTTCTTTGGCTCCTTCAGAGGTAGAAGTGCTTGGTGACTATAATTATTGTATGTAAAATATTTTAAGATGGGTTCTTACTATTTTTTCCTTTTAATTATAGGTTGGTTCTTCTTCATATGCTGTATTTTACCTATAGTTTATAGGCAGATTCTGCTTGTTAAAAAGTTCTGAGTCCTTGTTAATCTTGGTATTAATGTCTAGATAAATTTTGAGGTGTCTGATATTTAAGAATATAAAATGATGGGGATCCCTGGGTGGCTCAGCGGTTTAGCACCTGCCTTTGGCCCAGGGCGCCAATCCTGGAGTCCCGGGATCGAGTCCCACATCGGGCTCCCAGCATGGAGCCTGCTTCTCCCTCCTCCTGTGTCTCTGCCTCTCTCTCTCTCTGTTTCTCTCTCTATCATAAATAAATAAATCTTTAAAAAAAAAAGAATATAAAATGATTACAAAGTACTGTGTAAACCTAGAATCAAAGGAATTTAGAGGTCTCCCATTTTAGTTTCTAAGCCAACGTTAGGACTTTTTAAAATGTGTCTCCTTCTCTCTTCTCCTTCTCTAGATCTCTTGGCCTTCTTTCAGTTTCTCACTGGTGATTATGCTTTTGCACATACTATTTTTCCTGTGTGGGATTCTCACAATTACCCTTACCTTTTCATTTTATATCTGTTTAATTCCAGCTCAGTCTTAAGATCATAGCTCAACTACTACCTCTTCAGGGAAGCCTTGATACCCCTTTCCCCTACTCCCCATCACCCAATTTGATTAGGTAGCTTTGTTACATTCATTTTTATGGTTCACTGTACTTTTCTTTGATAGCACTTAATGACAGTGTGCATTTACATAGTTGGGTGATTTGAATGCTGTGTGTCCTTACTGCTTGACAGTGAGTTGTATGAGGGCAGAGTTAGTTACTGGTTACTTACTTTATCTCCAGGACTTTACATTGTCCAACATATAGGGAATGTTTTGAGAAATCATTTGTTGAATGAATGAAGAAATAGACATTTATGGCAGATGGTCAAGGGTATGAACATATTTGATAAATAGTAAGTTGTTAATAAATGTTAATAGCCTTCCCCTTTCTGTTCTTATATTTCTCTCTCTTTCTTCTTTGAATATACATATCTGTCACTGGAGAGAATATCTAACAGTATCTTTCTTTGTTAGACAGCTCTCATTACTATTAGATCCTTTATTGAACTGTAACTTCCATTTCTTGGTCTGGTTGTAGTTTTATAAATGACATGAAATAACATATGAGCCCTAAATATACCTGACAAAACTTACTATCTTATTTTTCCTTCTTTCCCTCTCTCATTATTCATCGTCTTTAGTCTTTGGAATTTGCCCTATGATCATATCTTTTCTGTTGGAATCTTAGTCTTTCTTGGCCACCAGGTGTGAAAAGAAGAGTCTCTTTTGTAGGTCTGAGTTTTTGCATATCCTGTAAATGGTGGCACTGATTGCCCTTTGTTCTGGACTATTCAGGGATTTTTGTATGGTCAAGAGCCTTGAAAGATAGATTTAGTATCCTTGAAGAGCCAGTGAAGGGTATTGTTAACTGCCCATTATAAAATATTTGATTCTTCAACTCAAGATTCATCTCTTATCCTGCATTGCTCTGCATGTGCAGACATCCATCTGGATACGTCTTTGTCATCACCTCTGTGAAACTTGGGGGCTAGGGGAACTGATGCAAATATGTTGATAGTTGTGCATTTCCTATCCCATGAGTAATAAAGTCCTTTGTCTCTGACTCAGGAATCTCCTGTCTTCTCTATCATTCATAGCTTTGGTAGGATAAAATCTCACAATTCTTGACACCAGAACGGTGTAGTTTCTTGGTTCTCCTTGCTGAACCATCTTCATGATCTCCTCAACCATGGTACTCCCTCCTTATCTGTAGGGGATACGTTCTGAGATCCCCCAGTGGATGTTGAAACTGCAGGTAGTATTAAATCCTGTATATACTATGTTTACCTATACATACATATATAATAAAGTTTAAGTCCTAAATTAGACATAGGAAGAGATTAATAGCAATAACTAATAATAAAATAGAACTGCTATCTAATATAAAAATTTTATGATTATGGTCTCTCTCAGAATAGCTTATTGTAATGTACTCATCCTTTTTCTTGTGATGATGAGATGATTAAATTCCCATGTGATAAGTCAAAGTGAGGGGAATGATGTCAGCATTATACTATCAAGTTACTATTGACATTCTAAGGATATTTCAGGAGAGGATCATCTGCTTCTGGATTGTGGTGACCATGGGTGACTGAAACCATGGAAAGTGAACTTGCAGATAAGGGAGGACTATGGTGTTTTGTTTTGTTTTGTTTTTACCTTAAATATAGATCATTCTTGAGATTCTATTACTGGTCTTCTTTCTACTCGAATGATGTAATCAACACTACTGTTTTTAGCAACCAACCATATGTTTATGTCTCTCCATTTATTTTCTTTTGAAATCCAGACTCCAAATTTCAGCCACCTCTTGACCATTGTCCTGTGGATATTTTATTTTTTTAAATTTTTTTACATTTTTTAAAGATTTTATTTATTCATGAGAGACATAGAGAGAGAGACAGAGACAGAGACAGACAGGCACAGGCAGGGGGAGAAGCAGGCTCCATTCCATGCGGGGAGCCTGATGCAGGACTTGATCCCAGGGCTCCAGGACCACACCCTGGGCTGAAGGTGGTGCTAAACCACTGAACCACCCAGGCTGCCCATCCTGTGGATATTTTAATGGTGCCTAACACATTTAAAACTAAACTCGGTGTAATCTTCCCACCCCAATTCATACTCCATTATTCAAAATTTCAATTAATGGCACTACTTCCTTCTTAATGTTGTAAATTTCAGCACTAGTTCAATTGTTCTTTCTTTTTCCCTTGCATATGGTAGATGTTCCATAAAAGCTTTTTTTCGGCTAAACATAATAAATTTATTTTAGTCATTTCCCATATGATGTGTTCAGATTCACTGCTGTACTGATTACTTCCACTACTTGTTAGAAACCGTGTCTCTTAAAATTTAACACAATCTTCCACATAGCACAAAGTAAAGAGCATATTTTCCAGATTTGTGTAGTGAACTTCTACTTAGTTACTGTTTGTTTTGAGCTTATGTGCCACTGGAAACAAGGATTATTCTTCACATAATAAATACTCTTAAGACATTTTTCCATATTTTATATATTATATTAGTTTATAAATTTACATGAAGAACTTCACACTTAATTCTATGAAATTTCATCTAATTGATTTTAGCCCACCATTAATAAAGAAGATATCTTTGAAACTATCTGTTTGACTGTAGTTATTTGTACAAGTAGGTTGAACTTGCTACTTTTGCTTTTTTTATATGAAATGCAAAATATTTGGAAGATCAGAAAATTATGTGATTATGATGTTATTTTAAGATAATGAAAAGCAAGTGTTCCTGTTAAAGTGTCATTTAAATATAATAGTTTAAGCCAATCTTCCTAGTCCCCAGTGTAATCAGTTTGAGAAAGTTTTTAACTTTGCTAGGTTGTCATACATTAAAAGTTATTTTATATTTTACCCATCAAATATAGCCAACTTTTGAATCACTGTTATTGGAAAGGAAAGTCACAATTACAATTCTCATCTCTGGATATTCAGTTAAGTTGGGAGGTAGTTCTCTTTCTTGATTAAAATGTACCAGCAAATATACACAATCTTCTTTCACCATTCAAGTTGGTTGGTTAGAATGTGAATTGCTAAGTAGTTTCTAAAATGGAGGCAGTTCTTTAGATTGTAAGTTTTAATTTATGAGGATTGTTTTTTGTTCCAAAAAGTTCTCCTTATATGTAGAATTAAGTGAATTACCTTGAAGTTATGTTTTTAGTATTTTGACAGGATACATGAGTAAGAATGCTATATATTGTAGCAATTAAAGACTATTCACATTTGTGGTTTGGGCATAAATGTGTAAAAATTATACCCATCTATCTTATTACATTTCCTCTCTCCTCCCCAAGGACTTTACTATGTACTTTATCTGTAATTGTTGCCAGTTTTCTATCATGTTCCCACTGGGCTTCTGGTGCAAAAAATCTTATCCTCTTGATGACAGAGCTTGCCTGAATGATTTCATGCTCCTAGCATTTTTGTTCACGGGAATTAGGGGCAAAATGTAACTACAGCTGAACAGAACGTCTATTTTTGTAATTTTGGAGTTTAGGCTCTGTTATTGGAACTAAATGAAGAGATGCAGGTGTTCTCCAGTCCAAGCCCTTTGGGAGTTTTGATGGTAGATGCTTGAAAAGAAAATGCATGTGTTTCCAGAGTCAAACAGCAGCTGTGAGACAAGGATTTATGTTTTTCTCAGAACTTTGGGATTTCAAAATGTTACATTTAATCACAAGCACAGAAAGGGGAGCAAATGTTAAAGATGTTACGCATAAAAGTAAGTTTACTGATCTCTTTACCATATGAACTAGTTGTGGGAATATAGGAGCAAAGTGATTTTTAATCATAATATAAACAATTTTTAAAGGATTATGATAGTTACCAGGACATAGCCTTTTGAGAATGTTGCCTTTTTAGAATAGAGAATTTTTTTAATCCTACTAATTAAGTTTTTTTTTTTTTCTGTTTAAACATACATGCACACACACAATGAAAGATTTGGTAAAATATTTGCCAAATGCATTTTGACTATTTTTGGAAAAGTTCAAGTAATATCTTGTAATAATACAATGTTTTCAAGTAAAAAAAATGTAAATTTCTGTCTCAGATAATAATCAAGGGAATTTACAGATATATTTAAAACATACATATATTAAAGCTGATGTGTATTTAATAGTATTAATTCTCTGTCTAGAAAGTACCCTATATTAATCATGTTTTCCTTTAAAACTTAAGGTTTTTCTCTTGAGTCTTCTCATTTCCTGCCTTGTTCTCTACAGCCAACTGATACCTAGTCACTTAAAACTTTTCTTCAAGTTCTGTAAACCTGTGTGTATGTAATTCTGAAGCTAGTAGTGAATCCTTTACCTTGTCCCAGAATCTAACTTTCCTGATTGAAATATCTCCTGGATGCCATGATGCTTGAATTCAGGAACAGGCTCAATAGCAACAGGAAATTACTTTATTTCTTTGAAAGGTCCCAGATTCTGGAGGGAAGCCAAAGGGTGATATCCCTTGGGACTTGTGGGTGACCAGTGGTTTCCTTCATTTATAGCACAAGGTCAAAATTTTGCATTTTTTACTGCCTCTATAATAAAAAACTGGCATTCAGAGTAAATAAGTAGTAGCTTTATTTGTAAATAATAAATGATAAGGAGTGTTTCAGGTTGTAATGGACTTCAAGTGTATGTTCCCAGAAAATCTGTAATGTTTTGTGTATTTTTATAAAGACCAAAAAGGTACCATTACTTAAATTTATTTTAGAAAGTGATGTTTTCAAAGCAAGTTTTTGGTTTTGCATTTCCTAACCAGATTTGAAGTTGGCTGTATAGGAGCTGTCATGTTGGCCAGAAGGAAAGTAGCAGCCATAGTGCACCAGCAGGAATTGTTTTATGAAACACATAGAAGTGTTACTAGTCTTTGCTACTTGACACTTCCCTGTTTGTCTCATCCCTTTAGAAGAAACTTGATTTTATTGCTTTTGCATTTCTTGTAGTAGATACAGTATATATAGGAATCATCCTTATGCTGTTGTTTTGTTTTGTGAATAAGTGATAGAGTCAGCTATCCATTAATGTGGGAGAGTTAAGCACTTCTTTGGGAGTCTTGTTTATTTTCACCTTTCTCTGACTTTAGTCCTTACTCTTCTCCTCTGCCTTCTCCCTTCCCAGTCACTAACTCCCTTCTCAGCAACATTACCCTGCTATGAGCATATCACTGACAGACAATATTGTCAGATTCCTTCCTCTTGAGAAACCGAGAGTTCCTAAGGGCAGGGATCATGACAAGTATGTGATAAGTATTTTGTACATACAGGGTGGCCAAAAGGAAATGAAATTTTACCATTTGGGTCTAGGCTTGTCTACAGGCCCACATCATTTTATTTTTGAATTGGTCTATGGGGGGAAATATAGTTTGGTCTCAGTGTGTTAAAGAGTAATTAAAAAAATACCATCATGAATCTTGTGTAGATATAAAATGGACATAATGTTAAAGATTATTAGCATCATTGTCAATGAAAGAATCAGGCACATGTTACAACTAGGATCAAGGAGAACAACAACGAAGGACACATTTATAGATCAGTAATGCTGTAATAAATTTGGAAAGGGACACAAAATTATCTTCTTCCATAGTGGGGAAGGACAGTCAGTTGAACTTCTTCATGACGGTTTCTTTACATCTGTAGTCCAGAATTGTTTTGCATTGCTCTCAGCTATCTACAGTGTACAGATTTCTAAGAAAACTTAAAGGCAGTGAAAGGTGCAGAGTTTCTGTGGACTCATACTCTGATAACCTGGAGCAGTGTACTCAAACAATGCAGAGCTTTTCATTGAAGCACAATTTTTTTCCTACAAACCTTAACTAAATTCCAGATGGCTAGGCTATTTTTAGCTGTGGATGGTTTAAATATAGAGGCAGGTCAGAAGTAATTTTGTGAGGCAAAAGATTCAGTACATGGAGGGAAAATTAAAGGGAAATAATGCCACCGGCAGAGGGCAGTGATGAAGTAACAGTGTCCTCATGTTCAAAGGAGGTATTGATAATTGAATAATTGGAGGCTAACTCTGTAGACTGTAACTTGAATTAACTTTTGAAACCTTGTCATATTCTCTTCAGCCAAGTGCTTTGTCAATACCTACGACTTACCAGAAAAAAAAGGCATTTTGTTTTTGTTTTGAGTTAAACAAAAATGTTCTAACCTGATTTTTAAGTAAATAATGTGTTCTAACTTATTAAAAAAGCTTTCTCATGGAAAGAATCAATACAACAAATATTTGAATATGTACTCTATGTCAGATACTGCTATAGATATTAGAGAGGAAGAGGAGGGGAAGGGTATGTGTGTGTATATAAGAAAGAGGAATACTCTAACCTCATAGAAGTAACGTTCTCTTGATTATAACATTTTCATTTTAGTTGATAATGTGTTATATTGTATTTTGTCCTTATGAAAATTAAATCTTTTATGTCATGTTAGCTAAACAAGAAAAAGGCCTTCAAATATAAAAATTTTGTCTTCTCTGATTTTTTTCCGCTGAAAAGATAGAATTCTGAAATGATGTGAAAGTATGTGCAAGAGTATACTAGACAGGGGATCCCCGGGTAGCTCAGCGGTTTAGCGCCTGCCTTCGTCGGCCCAGGGCATCATCCTGGAGTCCTGGGATTGAGTCCCGTGTCAGGCTCCCTGCATGGAGCCTGCTTCTCCCTCTGCCTGTGTCTCTGCCTCTCTCTCTCTCTCTCTGTGTCTCTCATGAATAAATAAATAAAATCTTAAAAAAAAAAAAGAGTATACTAGACAAAGTTCTGCAGAACACAATTATAAATAACAAAAACAAAAATAGAAATCACCACAACAAAACGTCCAACAGAGAAAGTAGTAAGAAACAAATGATCAAAAACACATGAAAAACTAACTGATAACTAGTTAAAGAAAATGATATTAAAACAATAATAGAGAACACTTTTTACCTGTGAAATGGATATTTAATAAATTGTAAAACTAAGAGCTGAGAAATTTCTTAAATGAATACTTCCATAAAGGGCTGGTAGGACTGTGAATTGGTACAAACTCTCCAGAAATCTATTTCAAAAAGAAGAGTGATCATCCCATTTTCAGACTGTATCCTAGGGGAGTATTCCAAGATGCATTTAAAGACTTGTATTTAAAACATACAGGTAGGGATCCCTGGGTGGCGCAGCGGTTTGGCGCCTGCCTTTGGCCCAGGGCGCCATCCTGGAGACCTGGGATCGAATCCCACATTGGGCTCCCGGTACATGGAGCCTGCTTCTCCCTCTGCCTATGTCTCTGCCTCTCTCTCTCTCTCTCTCTCTCTCTCTCTGTGACTATCATAAATAAATAAAAAAAATTAAAAAATTAAAAACATACAGGTATTAATGTCAGTTTATTCATAATAATAATGTTATCTTTGTTATTTAATAGTAGGAAAATTATAGAGTTTATCCATAGAAGAACATATTTTATATCAGCCAATAGAAAATATATATTACCAGAAAGTATTCATATTAAAAGCTTGTGTGGAAAATAAAACTATCAACTTTCATATCATAAAGTTGTATGTAGTTTTAAAAAATTTTCTCTCAACTTATGCATATGGATATATGTTTACATATATTTATATATTGTGTTCATAGAAAATTATTAAATTTTCTGATTATCAGTGCTTGATGGGATTATGAGTAATTTCTCATCCATATTTATACTCTCCTTTAGTATTTGATGTTTTCTGCAAACATGAATATTTTTAAATATTTCTTTTCCAAAATACTTATTTAGACCTAGTTGTTCATGGGTTATTACAATGATTTTGCTTACAAGTAGGCATTCTTGCACATTAATTCTTATATAACCTTTAATACTTAAATACAATTTCAATTTGAAAGCACATATGTTCCCTGAAAGCCACAGAGTGTATGGGTTAGTTTTTTATAGAGATTTTGGGGGGTCTTAGTGTATATCTGAATAAAATACCAGATCTCAAGGCTGCATAATTGGCATTTCTCTTTAAATAGTTTCATTCTAGTAAGTAAAATGTTTAAAAGCACTATCTTTCTATAATTTGTTTTCTATTTACAATTAAAATATATTTTTTCTTTAAATATATTTGAAACTTTATCATTAGTCAACTGTCTGGCATAGTACAAAACAAAACCTTCAATGAATTTTGATATATATGTGTTAATTTGAAAGTTAGCTCTTTAAAATATTTGAATGTGTTTTTACATAGGAACAAAGAATTGTCATAGTTAAAATTCAAGGCTAATTCATACTTTTTTGCTAAACAATAAATTTGAGATATTTAAAAATTTTTTTAAAAATATATTATTTATTTATTCATGAGAGACACACACACACACAGAGAGAGAGAGAAGCAGAGACACAGGCAGAGGGAGAAGCAGGCTTCATGCAGGGAGCCTGACATGGGACTTGATCCCCGGTCCCCAGGATCATGCCCTGGGCTGAAGGTGGCGCTAAACCTCTGAGCCACCTGGGCTGCCTGAGATACTCTAATTTTTAATGAAAAGTAGAAATAGTTAGAAATAGTACTTTATTGGAAGAATAAATGAGTAAACTATCTAAAATCATTGTATTTAAAGTAAAAGTAGACAGGAGAATGGAATAGTAAAAACATACTTTTAGAGAGATTTTGAAAGATATTTATTGGCATTTCAGGGACATCAGAGGTCAGTCAGTAACAGTGCTCCTTTTTTGTTGTTTTGCCCTCATTTCTAAGTGTAGCTAACCTTGAACAACACAGGGATGGGAGGCACGGATTCCCCACATAGTAAAAAATCCATGTATAACTTTTGGCTCCCCCAAAACCTAACTGCCAATAGCCTAAGAAGCCTTACTGATAAAGAGTTGACTAAAATCTATTTTGTATGTTTTATGTATTATAATGTGGTATCTCTCCTGATGGGATGGAAGCCCCCAAATATGGGGCCACCCGATTGGGCAGAAGTCAGCAGTGCTGCAAGTGAAATCAGAACTCACCTGAGGCAGAGGGAGTGGTGGGCAGGAAGGAGGCCATAGGTGTGGCTGTATTTAAAGAGAAGAAAGTGAGGACGTATGGATGTGTATGGAATATTCCTTTTTCTTGGTAACTGTGCCTGGTTTTAAGTGGCCCATTGGTTAGTTAGGGCCTATGGCTGTTTTGAGGTGAGTCACCTGATGGGCCTTCTGTATTTAGTCAGGGGCTTGGGATCACCATGGTACCTTTTGCCTTGCTTTCTGTATATTCCTTTGCTTAAGGCTGTTGCTCAGAAGTGACCTTTACATTATATACTGTGTTCATAAAGTAGGTTAGAGAAAAGAAGATATTACTAAGAAGATCATAAGGAAGAGAAAATATATTTATAGACTGTATTGTATTCATTGAAAAAAATTTACATGTAAGTGGACTTGCATACTTCAAACCTGTGTTGTTATGGTGCTAACTGTAGTTTTTTTCTTCCCTTCACTCATAAGATTGTTAGCTATGATCAGGGTTAATTCTGGACTCCAGTAGAGAAATAGAACATTCTTTTGGAATGATTGGAAAGGAAGTGACAGAGAAACAGGAAAAAGAAAAGTCAAGAATTTAAAGATATTCCTATAGGTGAGCATGAAATTTTCTGAATTAATGAGTTATAGTTGATGAAAGGCAGGCACAGCTTAGTGAATAATCTTTGGGAGAGGAAAGGAAGTGATAGGCAGCCACGGAATGGAGAGGGAAGGAAAAATAGGCAACATTTAACTGGCAGTTACTGGGTAAGAGGGTTTTTTTCTTAAATCAATTTGATATTGTAAAATAATTAATTACCAGTTATCCTTAAAATAATATTTTGTTATAACTGTTAATCTTGGGTAGAACATGTAAACGTTAAGGGAGAAAAACTTTCAGGATCACTTAGTCTAGAAGTAAAGAATAAAGCAGGCATTTTTCAGATGGTCACATGTCTTCAGAGTCAAGCAGATAGTGAGTTGAAGAGATCTGACTTTCTTGTCAGATGTTCTTTTTATAATGTATATTCATTTAAAGGACCCTTTCAGGTAACCAGGTTATTATCTTCCTTTATTTGTTATCTTCCTTTATTTTACTTTGTCCTAGAACCTGAGGATATAAAGAAAAAGAGGACCCTTTTTAACTTATTAATGAGCTTATGGTTCATTGAGAGGATAAATAGGTAAAGCATGTAGCTTAAAGGTAGTTAAAACATTGTTATAAAACAAGGTAGTGTGAATTCACATTGAAGGAAGCTTTTACTCAGACTTGGGACTTGGGAAAAGTTTGCTGGAATCAGCCATGTCAAAGGAAAGTGCTTAATTATGAGCTAGAGGAGAAACAATGGGTCAGGTTTCAGAAACCTGCAACTAAGATCCCTGGAATGGCAGTTTAGAATGGAACAGGAGCATGATAAGAGATCAGCAATCTCTTCTGGCTATGAAAGGCCTTGAAAGCCATTTTAAAGGTTTGGACTCTCTGCTAAGGGAGGATTTGGAAAGTTTTTATCATATTTATGCTTTAGAAACCAATTTAGGGAGTGGGGTGGATGAGGTTACCCTCATCCAAGGAGGCAGGCGAGATCAGGTAGGAGAATGTTGCAGTGAAGAAAAGGATAATGTCAAGAGAGTTACACACATTTGTGGGATTGCAATGTGTCAGAATCAGTAGGAGCTGATGGTTAATTGAAGATGATATCTGAGGGAGAGGGTACAGTAGGTAAACGTCTAGTGTTCTAGTTTGGAGAACTAGGTACATAGGAGGGCCCCTTTGACTAAGATGAGGAACAAAGGGACCACAAGCAAGTTTTCTTTAGGGTGATAGAGGCAGTTGGTATAATACTGCTATTTTTTCTAATTCTTCCTATGTGCCAGGTATTATTTCAAGCATTTTCAGTAGAGCCCAAGCAGTTTGACTTTAGAATTCATTACACCAGAGAGCAAAGACTATAGAGAAAATTCAAACCCTAAATCATTGATTATTCAGTTTATTGAGTTCTATTTATGAATTACTAGGTGCATGTATGACACTGCTACTGGCTGATAAAAAATATTCAGTATAGAGCCCTATTAAGTTGTATATACATATAGCTAATTCTAAGAACAAGCTTGACAAATGCTGCAACTGGCTGGGAGAAAAGTACTATCTAGAAATAGAGAAGAGAGATAAACTTGAATCAAGAAGGGAGGATTTAATGATACTAGCAAAGATTTCTCAAAGAGGATTGATATTTAAGTCTGGAACGATAGAAGACTGCATATGAGATGAAAATTTATTATTTAAACATTACAACTACTATTAATTGTCCTATACTGTTACTGTAATTATTAGTTGAAGTCCATGTTTTTGTGAAAGTGTGAAAAGTGTAATTGTTAAGAAGTGTTTAGTACGTCTTTATGATGAAGTAGTTTTCTTTCTAGAGTATTTCAGTATATTCAGATAATTATAATAAAAATGTATTAAGATTTTTAAATTTTACAATGTGATTGTAAAATATAAAATATTTGGGATACTTATTACTGCTTTTGTTTTCTAAGACCAATTTTTAAAGTTAAAATAAGTATTGGGACCATTATATTTAGTTTTCATGTGGTTTAGCTTGGAGTTAATTATTAAGTAAAACTTGATTTTTAGCCTTAGAAAAACAAATGCAGAAGTTAATAAATTCCCCCTCCTCTTTTTTATCGGATTCCTTGTTAACAAAGCATAGCATAAGTAAGTCTCAGTCAGCCTGTAAAAGGGATGACTTAACACAACTGTTGATGCATTTGGAGTGAAACATCTTTATCAAGTTAATACAAGAAGCAGTCATGCCCTACTTGAATTACTCATTTATTATAGCTGAACAGCAGCCTGCATGTGGACTTTGAAATCCTGGGAAAATAAGATGCCTACCTACATCCAAATGTTGAAAGCCTTTACTTCTCAGCAGCTGGAAAATGTTGAGCTCTGTTGTCATCCATTAGGTTTTTGGCCTTCAGGGAGATGTGATCAATTTAATTACTGACCAGCTTTATCCATTACTTTTAATGACTATAGCCTCTGAAGTAAAGCCTCTGAAGTTTGTAGCTTAAACGATCATACTTAGCTATTGTACATTTAAAATTTATAAAAACTAAACTAGGTGATTATACTTTGCTTATATGTTTGTCACATATACTCAGATCTCTAAAAATATAAAATAATTTAAATATATTAATAGAGGTTAATTTATTTACTTTAAATGAAGTCTAAAATGTGTGTTTAACAGTAACAAAATATGCTCTGCAAATTTGCTATTCTGGGGTAAATTTTATATATTATATCCATTTGTGTGCAAAATCTTTACCATTTTTCTAAAATACAGTCTGTGGGTTGTTTTGAGTCACAATTATTTATAAACAAAACTGTTAATAATTATCTGTGCTCCTGGTTTATCTTCTTTTCACTACTCTTTTCATGTCAAGTTCAAAGAGGATTTTTAGAAAATATCCTGAAGTGATACAGCGTAGCTGAGGGAAATTCATGTTATATGAAGAAATGTATCCACAACATTGAGGCTGTTACTGGTGAATTCTAATTCTAACTGTGGAACCCAGTCTTTATATAAATAACTTGATCTCATGTTTAATGTTTCTTAATCTATTAAATGATTGCAATACCAGGCACTGAATATCTTTGTGTTTAAAGATATTCCTTTAAAGAGATCACCGTTCATGTTACAAAACAAGGGAATTTGCTTATTATTGTTATTATGGTGTTTTTTAGGTAGAGGACAGTAGAATCATTCTAACAAAGTTGTTGGGTTATGACAGTATCCGACAGATAGATGTAGAATAGAGAAAAGTGCATTGTGGCTGAGTTGATGGCTATACACACAGTATTTGAAGATACCATGTTTGACTAGTTTGTATTTTTAAGTTGATGTGTTTAAAATATTTGTCATGATTAAAAAGTGTAAGATATCCTCATTGACAAACAATTGATGTTCATATATTTAGAGGTATTATGCTGGTGCCATATTGAGAAGGTTTTGCAAAAATAACTAAGCAGTACAAAAGAGGGAGATAATATCAGAAAGTAATAGATTGTTAATACACATGACATTTATTTATATAGTAACTGTATGTGCAGGTTAACGATATGCTTCTAAACAACATAGTTGGAAAAGAGGTAATGAGAGAAGTGTATTTTGAAATGTGTTATTAAAAAAAGGTTAAATATTAGTTTTTTATGATCAGAAGGGACCTGTTCTAAATTTGAAAGATTGAATCTGACTGGTCATAAATCATGTCAAGAGCAACAAAATATGGATATATGTATATACTGTAAATGTTAATACAAAAGATGAGTTTAGAATTGATTCACTTGACTTCTTTGTGAGTCTTTTAATTATGTTTTCAGTATTGCATGTGTATATAACTTTTCTATCCCAGACCTGGTCAAAAATAGGAAGAGCATATGTTGTTCTAGTACCCATAAATTTTTAATAAACTTGTCATTGTGTTTGTAACTTTTCTGGGGGGTAAAATTTGGAAACGTGTCTAGCTATTTTTGTTGTTATAAAACTAACATATGGTTTTTTTTGAAAACATTGTATGGATTGATTAGGTTTCTAAGGATTTATTTAACAGATATCATTACTCCTCATGTTCATGTTGAATAATATGTAAAATCATGTGCTCATTCTTTTTCTCAAAATGAAAATACTTTTTTACGATAAATAGTGCAAAAATTCAAACACAAAAGAAAAATAAATAGAAGTATTTACAATTATCTTAAATACTATGACCTAAAGAGTAACTAACTAGGGCTGATATTTTGACATACATCCTTTCAGACAATTTATATGGTTACATGTATAAATACACAATCCTGGAAAAATAATTTTCATACCATATATTCTCTTCTGTACCTACTTTATCACTTTCCTGTGTTTTAGAGCCATCTTTCTATTTTAGTAAACAGCTTTTCATCCTAATTTTTCTTGACATTGTAGTGTTCTATGTCTACATATATAATTGATTTCTTCTTGGTAGATAGTATGATTGGTGCGTATTTGGATTTTTCTAATTTTGTACTACAAATTTTAAGTGGAAATGGTTAACTCTGCAGAGAATTCAAATGAGTCTTGTTGTCTTAATACATTATTAACAGTAAGGTTCTCTTTTTGAGATTTCTGAAAGGTCAAATAGCTCAGTCATTGATGTGTAAATTTATTTTTTTCTAGAAGGTTTTAATGGTTATATCTACTCATAGTTATTTTACAAATCATTTCTTCAGTTTTGTTTGCAGCATCATTTAAGAGAAAGAAATTAGACTTTAGAATTAGTCAAACTTGTTTTCAAATATGTATTTGCTTTTACTGTTATGACTTGGAAAACATACTTAAATCTCCCTGAGTTCCATTTTCTCACCTGTAAAATTTGGAAAACAAATTCACTCCCTTGTAGAGTTTGTTTTGAAGATTAAAGATAGTGAATATAAAGAGCTAGCACCTACTACTTAATTTTACTTAAACCTTACAAAAACTTATGTATGTGAAGTATTTTTATTTATTTATTTATTTTTTTAATTTTTATTTATTTATGATAGTCACACAGAGAGAGAGAGAGGCAGAGACATAGGTAGAGGGAGAAGCGGCTCCATGCACCGGGAGCCCGACGTGGGATTTGATCCTGGGTCTCCAGGATCGCGCCCTGGGCCAAAGGCAGGCGCCAAACCGCTGCGCCACCCAGGGATCCCAGTATGTGAAGTATTTAATGCAGTTTTGGCAGGTTTTTTATTACTAGTGTTTTTTTTTTTTTTTTTTTTTTTTTTTAGTTTTCATCAACAGAATGATTCCATATATAACATGAATTTAGGTTTTGGTTCTTAATTCTGCTGAATTTGAAGATTCTTAGTCTATCCTTACATTAAAAAAATTTACAATTAACATGAGCTAAGTAGTTTGCTTTGCTGTTTTGACATGAATATGTAACTATAACCTACTGATCTAGAAAGAGCATGTGCTAGCAAAGAAAAGTTTTATTCATAAGATCAGATCTGTAGGTTTATAAATCCTTAAATTTCCTCCTTTTGAGTCCTATCCTTTGATATCCTTCCCTGTACTTGTCTTATTTTAGATCTCTTTAAGCAAGGTGTATGTGTGTGTGTGCGTGCGTGTGCGCGCATGCACACGTGTGTGTGCATGTGTCTAAAGCCAAGGGTGAACACAGTTAGGCAGGATTCTATCAGTTCATGTGGTCTTGTTTGGTAATCCCTCTCTTAACCCCATCCCAGAATATTACCTGAGCTTCTTTGTCTCTGGTTATACCTCAGTGAATAGCACATGAGCCATTAATTTGCTCCTTGGTAAACAAATCATTCATTCTTACTAAGTTTATGTCATCTTTTGAAAAATAATTATGTCAGTTAAAATCTCAGTAGAGTGCTGGTTGTAGAATAAATACTGTAACAGTTTGCAACTGCAACATAGTAACATTGTTATGTTGGGTATCTTCTGTATCCCAAACAAATGGTTCTTGAAAATCTGATTAGAGTTTTCTCAACACAATGAGTAGTGACTTAAAGTGGTTGCTGTACTCACAAATCAGTTTGTGACCAACTCTAATAGCTGTTTGAATAAGAGTACGGTTTCCAGATCCTAAATGCTTTATTCTTTCCAGCCTAGGTGTTAGTTATGAAAGGGGTTGACTTGAAGATAATGATGGCTTTTTCTGTATTCTCTTACTAGTTCTCCTTTTCCTTCACTTACCTGTTCAAGGGCAATTGCCTGCATTCCTCTAACACCGGATTCAAACCTCAGCTCTATCATTTATTGGGTCTTATTACTGTGAGCTGTGTACCTCAATATTCTTAACTGGGAAATGGAAATTACAATAAATACTACCCAACTTCATAGGATTATTGAGAGGATGAGATATATTAAGATGTCATTTTATATAAATGAATTTCTGTGTGTATAATTAAAATATTAAACACTTTTTGGGTGCTTATTAGTGTCAGGCACCATATTAAGGGTGCTATCTCATTTTATTATAGTAGTTCCATTATGGAACAGGAAGTTTATTTTTTTTTTTTTAAGAAGGTTGAAAGTAGTAATTGTTATGTGATCTATTAAAGGTGTTTATATAAGATGAGGTAAAACTTGGATTTGAAGTTCTTGACTTTATCTACATCTAAAGATCAGTAAAAATGTACATTTTTGTTTTATGTTTAAATAAAATGTTTAAGATATAGATATATTCTTTCTAATGACTTCTTAATTTAACTGATTATATTTTGCCATCAACTAAATTACTCATCATAGTATCAAGTAAGAGGACTACTACTGTAGTTCTGTCTCCATGTAGCTCCTTACTTCACCTGTCTCTAAAGAAACTCCGTCTAATAAGGCAGGGCCATTCATATTTTCTAATGCACCAAAACTGCTCTCAAGACATCATCCAGGGGTTTGAAGATAGTGATTTTTCTGCCATTAGTTTACTTTACCTGGCCATTGCTCCATACTAGGACAAACCCTAATGACTTTTAGTAATTCCTAGCACTTCACATTAGCATTTCAGTATTTTGATGCTGAATGCCAAGTAAAAATTATGCCTTATGAATAATATTATGAAAAGGTCTAAATTTGTTGTTTAAAAGCAGTTGAGAAAGAGAAGAGATAGAGAAAGCATGACTATTTTATGAAATTGATGCTAGAGACAATGGGCACACATTTCTCTTATGGTTCAGATTTCCATGTAATTCATACTGCACCATTGCTCCATGTATTTTCTCTATAGTGATACCACTATTGAAGGAATTGAGGTGTCATTAAGAATGAAGAATGTTTTAAATATTTTGAAGCTTCTTGCATTCTAGGATCAGTGACTCCAAAAGTGAAATTCTAGTAGTAATAAGATTCTGAGGCAGCTACAGAAATCCTGCGCATAGTCTCCGACACACATAGTGCCCCTTGAGAGTGTTTGTTTTTTTTGTGTGTGTGATTATTTAGTACTGTGTGTGGCTCAGTGCCTGAAAGATTCTCATTAAGTAAAGATATAGTCAAGATTTCTTACTAGGGGGATTTGTTTTTCCATTAATGCTCATATCTACTTATTTGTTTCTATCTGTAGTTCTCCATAGCTTCTGAGTAAATTTTGTTATTTGCATAATCCTAATTTATTAGAGTAATATGATTTATGACAGATGGCATAGTATAGTGGTTAAAAGCATGGGTTTTGAAATCACACTGATTCCTGGCTCCTATGTCCTATCTCTACAATCACTGGCAAGTTTCTGGACTTTATAGCAACTTTCTCATTGGTAAAATAAGAATAATAATACATCATAGGGTTGTCATGAAGATCAAGTGAACTCATATAAGTAAAGCATTTAGAGTAAGATTGATACATACAAATGTTAGTAGTTTTTATTGTAATGACAAAAGTATGTGATGGGAAAAACCCAAAAAAGTAGTCTTCATTTCCTGGTTTATCTGAAATCACTTTGCTATGAGAGGATATTCAGGTAGAAGAAAAGAAGGAAAATTTTAATGAAGTTCATTTCCGCTGGCAAATGTGATTGCTTTAAAAGAAATTTTTTTTTCCCCCATAGAATAAAGAATTGATTCCAGTGGCTAAAAGGAGGTGATACTATTGTCTAACATTGGATTGTTCCAATCATTTCTATAAAGATAAAATGTTAAATTTGTATTATCCCTTAATATTCATAGTGACAGCATTTTCCTTGAGCAGCAGATACATTTTTGGTTATCTGTGAGAAATTTCTTTTAGATAATTCACAGGCACCTTAGACTCAGCACTTCCAACTTCTTTTCTCCCATTTTACTTTAAGCTTGTACTTCGACCTGCATTCTTCTGTATTGATGAGTGGTGGTATTATTAGTCCAGTCAGAAACCTAGCGATTGCTCTAAACTTTTCCCTTCCTTCATTTCACATCTTTCCTATTTATGCAGTCACCAAATCCTAAGGCTTCTCTATAAAGACAAATCTGATCCTTTCACTTCCTCTTAAAATACTTTTTTAAATCTTTTTTTTTTTTTTAAGATTTTATTTATTTATTCATGAGAGACACAGAAAGAGAGAGAGGCAGAGACACAGGCAGAGGGAGAAGCAGGCTCTATGCAGGGAGCCTGACATGGGACTCTGTCCTGGGTCTCCAGGATCAGGCCCTGGGCTGAAGGCGGCGCTAAACCGCTGAGCCACCTGGGCTGCCCTTTCCTTTTAAAATACTTTTTAATGACTCCCTCACTGCTTTCTGGATAAAGTTCAGACTTCTAAGCACTATTTACAACTCTAATATTGTATAGTGTTTTCACATATACAGTATTCTCCCACTGTGTGGAACCATTTTCAGTTTTATAGATTTTTTAAATTTGTTTTTCTTGAAGTTCGATTTGCCGACATATAGTATATCACCCAAGTGCTCATCCCATCAGGTCATTTTCAGTCTTACAAAATGCTGTTCTCCGTTCCATTTTCATTTGTGTATATAATTTCAGTGCATAGGAAGCTCTCCCTGCTTTTCTCTTCCCTGTTTTGTTCAATTGAAGCTCTACTTCCATTGAAAATGCATTTGCATACTTCTTTCCTAAACCAAGTTAGGTCCCTTCATGTTTGCTTCTTTACATTCTGTAACCTATTCTGAATACTTTATTAAAACACTTATCAAAAATTACGACTTATTTTTGTCAGGGTTTTCCACTAAATTATGAGGAGCCCAAATGCAGTGACTCTTACTATTTAGTTGTTGTTGTTGTTGTTGTTGTTGTTGTTAAAGTAGTCTCTACTCCCAACCTGGGGCTTAAACTCAAGACCCCAACTCTTAAACTCAAGAGTTACATGCAGACTGAGCCAGTCAGGTCCCCCCCGCCCCTTATTTATCTCTTAATGTTTAATATTTAGGTTTAGGCATATGGTTAATGTTCAATAAAAGTTTATCCAGTTACAAAATGGCCTTAAATGAGATTAATATCTTTGGTAATGGTCACATGGAAAATTTGTTTTTAACGGGAGATAATGAGAATTAACTGCTAATAGTTGTTCTCAAGACACAAAAATAAGGAAATGGACTGAAACCCAAGCTTTTGCCCATTTGACATTAGTCATTCATGCATTTCTTTCCATTACTTATTTACCACTTTGACAATCACAATTTGTTTTTGTCTGTTCTCATGAGTACTAGTCACTGTCAGAAATGTCTCTCAGGGCATTTGACTGACCCTGTCAGTAGAACATGTGGCTCAATCTCAGGGTCATGGGTTTGAGTCCTATAATGGGCATAGAGCCTACTTAAAATGTCTCTCACTTAGCCTACTTAGAGCATCACTCTGTTTAACTCTTAATTTTTTATTTTAGTAATACATACTGATTTTATTTTATCAGATGACTAGAAATATAAGTTTCCCTCTCTATGTTGCATATTCATTGTAATGAATGTGAAGAGGGTTCATTGTGTTGATTTTAAGAGCACCTGGCAAATTTTTTAGAAGATTAGTCCTTGGAGGACATGAAGTCAGGAGTCTGTCATTTACAGGACAAGAGGCTGGATGGGTAGGATAAATATGTTAGTTTGGGAGTGTGCCCTGGGAGTGAATAAAAGGCCAAGAATCTGAGTACAGAGGTCAGGGCTTTGTGGACAGGAGGTAAAAGTGATATCTAGAGTGCAAGCAAGGCTAATGTGGTAGGGATTATATGTCTTCATTATTGTTTAGGGATATCAGACTTCAGTGGGAAGAGGATGTTGTTTAGGGGAGGCTGGTCTTGGGTGCAGTGAATTCTCATTAGTAGTTATAGAGCATATAAACAGTAGAGCACCTTTGTTCTGGTAGTGGATGGGATAGTTACATGTATTGTACTGACACTACTATGTTCAAGACTGTTTTGTCTATGAATAAGCTAGTTCAACCCAGGCCTTAACCAAAAGTAAGAGACTAACTAACATTCAGATCTATTTAGTGAATTAATTTGAGTAGTTTTCTGTGCCATTGGCGGAACAAATTACTTTCACTGGTTGAGTGCTTATTCCTATATGGTATAGTGGGGGAGGATTATCAGTTAGTTTGTCTTATTGGTTTATTGGCAGAAGAAAACTCTTAAAACTGAGTTTTCCCATGAAAGAGGTATCTTACTTGAAATCCCAGAACTTTTACTTAAAAATTTATGAAGTGGGATGACAATAAATTACTGAAGAATCATCAAAGCAAGTATGTTATTAATTGACAATTTATTGACTTCATCCCCCAGGCCAGTTTAAAGAAAAGGGAGGGAGGGTTAGATTTCAAGCTACACTTTGAATGCTGTGTGAGGTCTGTTTGAGATATTTTGGTTAGGCTGTGATTAATTAACT
Source organism: Vulpes vulpes (assembly GCF_048418805.1). Classification (NCBI taxonomy): domain Eukaryota; kingdom Metazoa; phylum Chordata; class Mammalia; order Carnivora; family Canidae; genus Vulpes; species Vulpes vulpes. Next base: position 35,842,267 of record NC_132792.1, on the reverse strand, counting down.
CAATTAAACAAGTATTAGTACATGAGTTAAAGAACACTCAGGGATCTGTCAAAGAGTTAATAATGGGTTCAGTACTGATAAAATCGTGAATCTGAATCTGGTTAACATTAAAGAGCACACAAAAATACACCTGTCATCTTTAGTCTTTTGATAAAGAGCAAAAATAATTCATTTCATATATGTATTCTGTATTTTTTCATATATATATAGGTTTGCTTATTTATTTGACTTCAGAGATAATGGGATTAAGCTTTAATTTCCTTTTTAATTATATTCTAAAATATTAATTTTATCAGTTTGAATTTTAAAAATTGTTAGAAATTACTATTTTTGGACTTTACAGCTTACACAGTTATATTTTACAGGAAATGACACATATAAAGACAAAGAAAAGTTTTGAAACTTAACCGTCTTACTTCACTCCTTAAGATGGAGGTTGCTTCCGGTTTGTGAGCAAGAAAGTGTAATTCCCTAGCTAGAACTTTGGTTTTTTATTTTTCTCCTTTGATAGCCCTGAATGTTGAGATACTGAGTCTCTTTTTGTCTGTTTCCTAACTATGCTTTCATTTGTTTTTGTTAATTCTGAAAGCATTTATTTACTATTTTATTGGTTATTAGTTTTATAATTTTCTGTATTTTAACATCTCTGAAATTTAGAAGAGTCCTTGTATAATCTGTGATTTTTGGATCCCTGGGTGGCTCAGCGGTATGGCGCCTGCCTTTGGCCCAGGGTGTGATCCTGGAGATCCGGGATTGAGTCCCACGTCAGGCTCCCTGCATGGAGCCTGCTTCTCCCTCTGCCTGTGTCTCTGCCTCTCTCTCTCTCTCTCTGTCTCTCATGAATAAATAAATAAAATTTTGAAAAAACTATTTAATATGTGATATTTAACAATTGCTAATGGCTTTAATTGAGTTCAAGTTCTGCTAGAAGGAAGTATCTGGTCACTTCTGCTACTAATCTGGTGGCACTACAACTTGAGATGACCATAAGTTAAGTTGTCTGCTTGAGAATTTTTTGGACTTTGCTGGTAGTGGATTCAGACTGTAGGTCTAAATGAATATTAGTTTATGGTTTAAATTCCCAAAGATTTTTGTGTGTCTGCCCAATGTACAACTTAAGTGAAACTACCTTTCTGCTTGGTGGCTTTATTTTTTATTTCCTGTTACACTGGCAGCTTTGATTTGTCAACTTTATGAAAGACTTTTCTATCATGCTTAGTCATAGAATTAATAATATCTTCAGTATGATATGTAGGGACAGTGATGTAACTAAAAAGCAACTGCATGGAGGCAGCAAGAAATGGTATATGGTTTTGGAGCTACTTTATTGGTGGTGTAGAATGTAGTTTGAAGATCAGCTTTTATGGCTAAAAGTGGCAATGGCTCCATCTGTGGCATTGCTTGCCATATTTAGAAGGAAGACCTTTTGATTGTGATTCCAGATCTGGTGATAAACAGAGTGTATCTTGCACAGTCATTTAGTGAGAAGCCTTTGACCTGAACTTTAGAAAAAGGTCTAAAGCAAAGCTGAACCACTAAGTCATTATATAACCAGTGACATCTTAGTTTTATCTGTGAGGTAAGAGGTATTAGAAGGCTTCTGTAAAACAAAGATTTGCAATGGGGCAAGAGTTATTCACCTCATTCTTTTAAAAAAAGTTTTGGGGCACCTGGGTGGCTCGGTAGGTTAAGCATCCAACTCTTGGTTTCAGCTCAGATTATGATCTTGGGGTTATTAGATCAAGCCCTGCATCGGGCTCCATGCTGGGCATGGAGCCTACTTAAGATTCTCTCTCTCCCTCTTTCTCTGCTCCTTCCCTCCCCCCCTTTCTAAAGAAATAAAAATTTAAAAAGTTTTGTCATAATCTGGCGTATGTACCAAGGTTCTGTAAAATCCATGAGCTAGTAGAGGATACTTGTTTCCTATATATATATTTCTAAACTGCTGTATTTTGTGTTAGGAAATTAGAGGACCCTTGGAAAACTTTTAATTCGCAATTAACATTTTAAGCCGTGACTTTATTTTTCAAACTCAGACATTAAGTTATTGCCATTGTATGCCTGCTCTAATTTACTACCCCTGCAAATTAAGCCTTCCTTTTGTGAATTTTCATATTGAAAAGGAGTAATATTAGGGTCTATGTACTAAATCAAAAAATTGTGAGAAAACATTTATAAAAGAGTTGTAAATAAGAATGCTGTGGAATCAGTTACCATTTTGTGAACATTCACTGAACACTTAATCAAGAAATACAGTAAGGAAAAGAGATACTAACCCATTCCAGTGATAAAATACAGACTTTATATAGTACCTTTAGTTTGGCTATTGCTGTCCTGCACAGAGTTCATCTTGAGACAAAATAAACAAACTTGAATTCTAGAGTAAGGAACTTGAGTTCAATTTAAGGAACTATCTTGCCATTGAGGGTAACCTATGAAAGATTTTCATAAGTAGAGTTGATTCTTTTAATTGGGATGATTCCAATTGTGTTATAGTGAGGCCAAGGATATAGTGTAGTTGTGTCTTAATTAGGGGCACAATGATATAGTGTGGTGGTTCTCAACCCTATAAGATCTAACTCTCCTTTCTCTGACCAGTATTTTCTAAGGTTCTTTTTTTATCTTGATGTAAAATTCATAGTTAATGTATGTTTTTAAGCTGATAACTTATAGAGAAATCAATATAATACCATAATCATTATTAAGGGAGGAATAAGAGGAAAATAATATATATATATATTTTAATATTTAGAATGCAACTAAAAGACATGATAAGACATTTTGCCTGCCATGTGTTATATTGGGACATTTATAAGTTTTGCCTAACTACATGTTTAATAAATTGGCAGTGCCAACACTCAAATAGAATAGTCATGAATGAGGTGACTTTCTGAAATGGTAAACACCTCTTGGTCAAAATCTCATTGATTCATATTTTTTCTCCTGTATAGTGATAGTTAAATTTCTGGAACTCTTGGGGTTTTTAAAAAGTGGGTTAAAAACCACTCTGTGTTTTGATATAAAATGGAGTTAAATTCTAGGTTCAAGTGATTATAAACACATTTTTCATTTACACAAATGCCTGGCAGATATTTGAAAATTGTGGAGGGAGCAGATCTGTTCTTTGTTGTATTAAGCATTGAACAGCTTTTAACATTCTTGATTGATACTTAATATCTGTAGTGTCTCCTAATCATTATGACAACCAGAAACACTGATTTCCAAAAATGCCCCTAGAGGGTGGTACAATCCTCACATAGAATATACTGACCGTAGAACTAATGGTACAGGATGCAGGCAAGAGTCATAGTATTGGATTTGAACTTAAATTCTTCCACTTACTGACTTCGTACTGACTTTGTAATATTGGACAAGATAGGTAACTTCTCTTGGCCTTGGTTTCCTTTCTGGAAAACTGGGAAGATAATGTCTTACAAAATCAAATAGATAATATGTTATATTTTGGGTACCTGACATGTGGTTCATGTGAATGGGACTGTATCTCTTTTGCTATTTTTCAATACTAGTAGGCACTTAATAAATACTTGCTTACTGTTATTATTATTTAACTCCTATGTGTCACACTGTGTTCCAGTATTGAAAGTATGTGAGGAAGTGATTGCTTGTAACAGGCTCCAGACCTATCATCTGTGTCTTCTTGTGTTGTGGAATTTGTGAATCTTAAATTAGCATGTTGCCTCTTTGGGATTATCGCCTCCAGTTTCCCAGAGAGCATTAAATTCAAAATATGATGGTTTGCTTTCAATTTGAAAGACCTGTGGGATAAGGGTCTACCTCTAAGCACAAGTTTCCCAGAATCCTAATGTTTTTCTTATTTGTTGTTTTGCTAATGTCAGGGTGATGGTGGAGGCCATATGGTAAAAGGTTCAGAATCTTCCCTCCTTTGCTAATCCTGATCTTTGTTATTTGTTATGTAGATTTTTAAAATAATGCACCAATAATTTCTTCCTCTATTTTAGCTCTTTTTCCTCTTACTGTTATTTCGGCCAACTAAAGTTTCTATATTGTGCTTCCTCCATAAATATTTGCTATCTTTGTCCTATTTTTTCAACTTACTTAACTTTTATCCTATTTAATTCAAACTACTTACTAACAGACTAAGATGGAATAGTACCTCTGGCAATTTTTTTTTAATTTTTATTTTTTTTATTCATTCATGATAGAGAGAGAGAGAGGCAGAGACACGGACAGAGGGAGAAACAGGCTCCACGCAGGGAGCCCAACGCGGGACTTGATCCTGGGACTCCAGGATCCTGCCCTGGGCCAAAGGCAGGCGCCAAATCTCTGAGCCACCCAGGGATCCCCACCTCTGGCAATTTTAATGAGACTAATTACTTTGAAAATGTTGGAAGGAACTCCTAGTCTTCTTTTTAAATTGCCATCCCATTTATTCTTAAAAGAGGAAGCATTTAATCTGTAAATGCTGCTCTGCATTTTATAGAATGATGAGCCTTATAAGTATTATGGTTTTCCTCAAATGTTTATTAAAATTTTAACCCACATAAATATATGATGATTATCATGAACAAAAGTTTTTAAAGCAATCACTTTGCTTTGATATTTGCAGTGTGCAAAAGCTAACATTTTCTGTTTTCTCTTTCTTTTTTTCTTCCAGGTACCTTCAGGTCAGGCATTGCTGCTTTGGCAAATCTGCTTGCCCTTGCCCTTTAGTTACTAAGAGTTTAAGATTGATTTTGGACCCGTGATTGCTATGATCTTTAAAGCAAAACAAATGTTTAGCATTCATATGATTTAACCGATTATTCTTAAACATTTGGTCACTTCTACAAGAAAAGGAGCTATTATCAGCTGAGATTCTGTTACCGAAGTCTGATCCTGAAGCATTCCGTAAAGTTACCGAAAGTCTGATTAAAATTCATACTGGTTCAAATGGTTTTAGGTTGTGTTAAAACCCAAAGATTCTTTCATATAGAATTTTATGAGTCAACTTAAAAAGATCTTGAGGATTTTAGATAATGACTGTGTGTTCTTTTACCTATAAAAAGTTAAAATTTGTTTTAATCTATTCTCAGTTTTGGGGTGCCTGGGTGGCTCATTTGGTTGTGTCCAACTCTTGATTTTAGCTCAGGTCATGGTCTCATGCTCCTGGGATCAAGCCCTGTGTTGGGCTACACACTCTAGCAGGGAGACTGCTTCTCTCTCTCTCTCTCTCTCAAATAAATCTTTAATAATCTATACTTAGTTTTTGCACATAGATAAAATTTTATTCATTTCCAGTACTGAGACTTAGTTTTAAATTTGCATTTGAATAACATTTAGAATTTCACTTAACTTCCAAATGACATTTTATTGTTTTGCTTAGTAAGCTTATGGAGCATTTATTTAACTCCTACCATAACTCCTACCATACTCCTACCATACAAGAAATATGATATGGGGTATTGTGAGGATTAAGACCTAGCCATAATATAACTATAACCATAATATAACCATAATATAACTGATATATATAATATATAATATAATATAACATAATATAACTAATTGTATTCAACCTAATTTCTGTTTGTAACACAAGGGGTTTCTAGACTTCTTAGATTTCTTTTATGTGTATGCAGGAGAGAAGGTAGAATTTTGTATCCTTTGAGTTGCCTATCAAAGCATAAATTCCTAGGAAGTCTCTTTTTGCGTTCTGTGTCATAATTTATTGGAGAAAGCCAAACTGGCTGCTTTTAAGTGTTAGAGAACACATTAAAATCAGGGCCTGTTTGCCTGTGTCCAAAGTCGGTGTGCTCCTTTAGTTCTATCATTCTGATGAGAATCCCAGTTGTTGGTTTGCTTGCTTTATCTTTATTTACATAGCTTCATTCTTAGAGTCAGTCATTTGTTATTGACTGCTCTTTATTAATAGTAGTATATGGCTAAATGGTTAAATTTTTCAGCAGGTACTTAAGATCTCCTACCTTACTAAAATGTATAGGTGCTCTACTAAAATATATTCATTTAGTAAGGCCAGATTTAATAATTAGATTTAGGGTGCTAAGAGATCACTAATATTTTCACTTAATTGCCAATGACAGTTTATTCTCGAGTATAGATTCTGTTTTCTGAGGTTTTGGGGAGACCAAGAGTATGTTGCTGATCTTTATGTTGCTCTGGGTGTATAAGTGTAATTTTGTGAATAAAAGTAGTCTCCAAATATTAGGAGAACATAATAGAAAGAAAAAAGTAAATTTTTAATGTGAGGAACATGCATGATTCTTGGTCCTAATAGTCTAATGTGAACAATGATTACAGGGTTTTAATTGAGTTTTTAATATTCTTTTCTTTCTTTTTTTTTTTTTTAAAGATTTTATTTAGGGCAGCCCCCGTGGTGCAGCGGTTTAACGCCGCCTGCAGCCTGGGGTGTGATCCTGGAGACCCGGGATCGAGTCCCACGTCAGGCTCCCTGCATGGAGCCTGCTTTTCCCTCTGCCTGTGTCTCTGCCTCTCTCTCTTTCTCTTTCTCTCTCTCTGTCTCTATGAATAAATGAATAAAAAATCTTAAAAAAAAAACTTAAAGATTTTATTTATTTATTCATGAGAAACACACACACACACACACAGAGAGAGAGAGAGAGAGAGAGAGAGAGAGACAGAGGGAGAAGCAGGCTCCATGCAGGGAGCCCAATGTGGAACTTGATCCCGGGTCTCCAGGATCAGGCCCTGGGCTGAAGGCAGTGCTAAACCGCTGAGCCACCCGGGCTGCCCAATATTTTCTTTTCAACTTTCTCAATTTATGAGATTGAGAGCATGAATGATTGAATTGGGAATTTAATATGAATACGGTCCACATTCTGTATCAAAGACTTGTATATTTTTTTATTAGAGGTGGGAAGCATAAATATATAAAAGCCTTTGCTGTTGGAAGAGTTGCATGCTGGTTTCTTTTCCTATTCTATTTTATCTGTATTTACAAAGGAATTTGGAAAATTGCAATGTATTAAAAGAAGAGGAATAATAATTATTAGTATGGAAACAAGGACACATGGAAAACTTTCAGCAGTGGTTTTTAAACATTGTTATCTTCAGTCTTTGATAGTTTGCTCTCATGTATATTCTCCTCTGCATTCTGTACTAAATCATGCAGGTCCTTAGCATGACCTATACAAACTACATTTTTGTCAGAAAAGTATTGAATAGACTCAGAGTATGATTTACTTTCCTTTGGGAAACTGGCATGGGACAGTGTGACCTGCTCTCATGTCAGTACCATAGGCCATACACATTATTTAGTTTGGAGCCCTCACCTTTGCTACCCATTGTTTTGTTAGACAGTTAAGGCCTGAAAAAGTGATGATCCTCTCCAGGTCGTGATGAGAAATCTGAGATAGCTGTAATGCCTGGTACTTAATAGTTGTCCAATAAATATTTAATGAGGGAGCTCTTAAGTAACTAACTCGAGCCCAGAGAATAACATAGGTTTCATGTTTCTTTGGAATAAATTTCTGTCCATTTGGGTAGTCTAAGAGTGGTTAAAGTCCACTGTGAAGCTTCTTCAGAGATTTGCAGCATGATCAACAAAGGAGTGTGAAGATATATATTCAAGCATGGGCTATTCCACTTAAAGATACTTGCTTACAGGATAGTTATCCAACATGGTTTAATAATTGTCATGAAAGCTGGATATTAGCAATGCAAGTGAGATAATTAACTTGGAGGATGATCATACAGTACCTAGGCCTGGCCAATTCATATTCTGTCATTCCTGTTGAACAAAGGAAAAAGTGCAGGTTGATGCATTTAATAGGCATATTTTCACTTACGCTACAAACTGTTCCTTGCACTTCCTTTTTCCCTTTTATACTCACTCTGACTTTCTTAACTCTGACTATATATGCAAAGATGAGATTTCTTATTTAGGGAAATTATTAACCATCTCAAAGACACATAGTTCATAAGTGGCAGAACCTGGAATTGAACCAGTAAGTTGAGGTCTCCAAGCTCCTCTCTAGTATATATCATGTTGACTCAAATCAAGTGTCTGAATGATTGGAAATGGTTGTAATAGAGAGTTAGAAATGTATAAATTATAGAAGTGCAAATGTATAACTGTAAGCACAATTAAAAACTAGGATAGGCTACCAGGTACACTTGAAATTATACTGCTGTACTCTCTTCCATAAAGTTGTAGTTCTAAATAATCAGCTTGTGTTCTAATGATTAATGTAGATTTGCTATGATGCAAATTTTTGCCTTTATTTGACTTGCAACCTGCTGTAGAGAGTTAGTGATTTATTGAATATCTTGGAAGCAAGTTCTTGACAGCCAGTATTTTAAGGTGAAATTGCTGGGTGAGGATTTTGTTAACCTGACATTTTGTGGTTTCGCCTCATAAAACTGGCAAAGGACTCTCAGCGTGGAATGTTAATGGGGTGAAGTAATGAATGCAGGCTGGGATACAAGCAACCAGACATGAACAGTCCTCTAGTTCATACTCCATGCTTCTTGGGGGAGATCTTTGTAGACAGTAGCTTTTCTAAAAGATAAAAGCAGTAGGAGATCTTTTTAACTCGGCAGTTGATCAGACTCTTTTTCTGAAACTTAGAAGCCAAGCGATGGTATGAACATGGGAAAATAATTAAAGTTAAGTAAGTGCAGTCTCATGATAATTTTCACTTTCTCAAGCTATTGAAGTAAGTAATTATTAAGTACTTATTTCCTCCAAATACTAGCCTTTTTATTCCATTCAGTTTTTCAGTATTCCTATTTTACTTGGGTATCTCAATCTGTAAGATACAAAATTTAATGTTAAATGTGCAGATTTTAGGCACTTTTTAGTGGGCATTTTGGAGTAGTTATTGTGAGGCTGTTATTTCAAAATGCACTGTACTAGATTGTTTTATAAACGTTAAAGTACCTCTTATCAAAACTTTTTGATCACATTATATATTTTACACCGTAAATTACAGTGTATACTTAAGTTTCTCACAGTGTCAGATTAACAAAATCCTCACACAGCAACTTCAGCTGAAAATAACTGCCTGTCATGGACTTGCTTCCAAAATAATAAATCACTAACTTTATAAAGCAGATTACAAGTCAAATATATATAAAAGTTTGCATCAGAGAACAATCAAGATCAGAACACACGTGAGAAGCTAGAGGATAGAGAGAGGGAGGTCAGCACATTTTAGGATAGGATGCTAACAGGACAGACCACACTACCAACATCCTGTGGCATGCAGTGTTTATGTTTTCTCTCCTTTGACCCGTATAGACTACTAGTTTACTATCGATATATAACATGTCTTGTGAATTCTACCTGTATTTCATAAGCTGCTTGCTTACACATTTTGTGAGCTTTACCTATATTTCATAAGATAGTAATTTATTGTCTAAAATTTACTGTCCTATATTTCTTAGGAATTTTATCCCTCTGTTTATTTAAATTTATAGCATAATTGAATAATCTTTTTTAAAATTTTTTTATTTATTTATGATAATCACACAGAGAGAGGCAGAGACACAGGCAGAGGGAGAAGCAGGCTCCATGCACCGGGAGCCTGATGTGGGATTCGATCCCAGGTCTCCAGGATTGCGCCCTGGGCCGAAGGCAGGCACCAAACTGCTGTGCCACCCAGGGATCCCCATAATTGAATAATCTGAACCAATAAATAATGTGTACCTTGTAGAAATTGTGCTTCAGTCAAGGTTTTTTTTTTTTTAAGATTCTATTTATTCAGGAGAGACAGAGAGAGAGAGAGAGGCAGAGGCACAAGCAGAGGGAGAAGCAGGCTCCATGCAGGGAGCCTGACATGGGACTCGATCCCAGGTCTCCAGGATCATGCCCTGGGCTGAAGGTGGCGCTAAACCACTGAGCCACCCGGGCTGCCCTCAGTCAAGGTTTAATCAGAGAAGTAGACCACTAGCAGATACATGTATAAAGGATTTATTTAAAAGATTTCTCCAGGGGATCCCTGGACGTTGTTTCTTTTCTGTTTGGGGCTGTTACCTGAAATCGGTAAGGCAGAAAATCAAGAAGGGAAGCCAGACATGAATTAAGGGGAAGCAAAGACAAATGGGAACCTCTGAACCGTGAGCTTTGGTGGAACTTGGTCTCTTAATATTTCCAACTTTGATGATACAGGTATCTTGTGAGAGAATATGGTATCCTTTATCACATAGCTAACTAAACATTGCTTCTAGTTTGGAGTCACATAAGTTGAAGGAGATTTGGCAAAAGCTGGAGTTGCCATGGGGCTGGTTGCAACCTGTGTCAGCTAGGTGACCAGCAGGTCAGCAGAGACATGCATGTGCAGTAGTACCACCTCTTGCCATGCTGGCATTTTGATTATGAAATATGGCTGCTACTTCATTTCTACCTTTCAGGTCTTGCTGAAAACATATTTTTAAAAAAGATTTCATTGATTTATTTGAGAGAGACAGAGTGAGTATGAGCGGGAGAGGAGAAGGAAGGAGCAGAGAGAAGGGGAGAAGCAGAAGCAGATTCTTTGCTTCACTGAGGCCCCCCCCCCAATATGGGGCTCCATCCCAGGACCCTGGGATCATGACATGAGCCGAAGGCAGACAATTAACCTATTGAGCCACCCCAATGCCCCTGAAAACATCTTTGTACCACGCTAACTTTGAGCTATCTATGGAAGAGTATTTTAAGAAATGTACTTCTAGATTTTAGTCAGGTTGGCATATTTAGATATACTATATGTTCTATTTGAATTAAACTTTTCTAAATTGATTCAATTCCTTTATGAGTAACTACAATTATTGAGCACTTACTATGTGTTAGACACATCCCATGCTCTGTGCATACATTGCATTACTTAAATGTCACAATGATCCTGTGAGGTATATTTACTCTTCTCTCTCTTTTTTAAACATGTGAGGAAACCATGGTACATAAAGGCTAATTAACTTACATGAGGTTGAGGTACAGCTAGTAAGTTATAGATAAAAGAGTTCAGCCTTATAAAGTTTTGTTGTTGTTTTTTTTTAAATATTTTATTTATTTATTTATTAATGAGAGAGAGAGAGAGAGAGGCAGAGACACAGGCAGAGGGAGAAGCAGGCTCATGCAGGAGCCTGATGTGGGACTCAATCCCAGATCTCCAGGATCAGGCCCTGGCTGAAGGCGGCGCTAAACCACTGAGCCACCCTTATAAAGTTTTTTTTTAATTTTTTAAGATTTTATTTATTTATTTATTAATGAGAGACAGAGAGAGATTGAGAGAGAGGCAGAGACACAGGCAGGGGGAGAAACAGGCTCATGCAGGGAGCCTGATGTGGGACTCAATCCCAGGTCTCCAGGATCAGGCCCTGGGCTGAAGGCGGCGCTAAACCACTGAGCCACCTGGGCTGCCCAAGCCTCATAAAGTTTAATAGCAGTGTTTTGCTTTTAACCAGATATAAGTTGCAAACAAAAGGGGGGCGTGCAATGAGGATGAGTTGGTAATAACAGTCCACCAGGGAAACCAGGTACTAATTTTTTAAGTTATGCAGAGCTTTTGAAGGATGGAAAAGTCCAAAGTAAACAGTCTTAGAGGAATGGTACTTGGTAGGTGGTAGGTTACTGCAAAGAATTTAATACCATTGCTCTTTCATTTAGTGAATAGGTTAAGTTGTTCCTTAGCTAAGACTTACTGTGCTTATTTTGTCACTTTTTGTACTCCTTGGCTTACACTGTTTATGCCTAGGAGTATAAGTACCCTCCATTGGGAAGTCCTGCTCAGGATTGTTTCTAAGGTTCCATTTAGTTTGGCATTTCTTAGCCTGTAGGACTTTTCAACTTATGAAGTATTAGCTTACCAGGTGAGCAGCTGTTGTGATTAGAATCTACACTATTTCCAAGCAAATGAATAATTTTGAAAAGACACATTTTGAAGATATTCTGGAAGGAGAGAGTGATTGGTATTCTTGTTTGACAAAATCACCCTAAGGAATGGTGATCAGAATTTTCCATCTACATTTTTTGCCCTGATGTCAGTGTGGTCTTGATAGTAGTTCAAGGAAATCTATCTACATCAAGGAGGAAAATCTCGGTTAGTTCTAAATTATAAATAAAAGTTACCTTTTTGCAGCATTACTGCCAATTTCAGTTTTGAAACAGCTTATTTCTTTTGAGCCATCAGCTGTAGTAGATTACATTAAATGTAACCACTGAACATTCCCAGTGATCTTTACCTTTCTTTTCTGTGCCATGACAATATTCTGTTTGGAATTTCACTAAATAGTGTCTTTCTTATCATCTTGACAGATTCTAAAAATAGACTACAACACAGAAATTGTAACAGTAACTAATTTACTGGTGACTTCAGTATTCTTTTAGAGCAGAAAAATGTTTTGATAGTGACTCTGTTAACATTGTGGACCAGATCATTCTTTGTGTTGGGGACTGTCTGGTGCGTTTTAGGATGATTTTGCAGCATCTTTAATCTCCAGATATCAGTAGACCTTCCAAGTTGTTACAACCAAAAATGTGCCAAGAAAACTGCCACTATTTGATAACCACTTCTTTAGTATGCATTTTTATTCTGTAATTTTTTTTTTTTTACCAACATAGATGCCTAAAATAGAAGTGTTTGCCTAGGATTTTAGAAAAGAGCATAAAATATGGGCATATTTGGAGTAGTTATCTTGGGACTGTTATTTCAGAATTCACTGTACTTAGAATTGTACTATAAAAGTTAAAATACTTCTTATCAAAACTTTTTGGTCACATATGTGATATTAAACAATAATGTTTCCCTCATTGTTATATTATTATTGCCATTCATAAAAAATATGAAGTCCTAGTCAGGGGTCAGTGATGGGGTTTCTTTTGTGTGTGTGCTTAATCAACTTTCTTATTTATGGGTTGGACTTTAGAAAAGAGGAGAATTTGGGAATTTAATCAAGTACCATAACAGAGTGAAAGAACAGGATTGCTCTTCTGAATATCATTTAAGATAATTGGTTCTTGCCCCTAGACTCAGTCCCCAGCATTATTCCTTTTGTGGTCTACTTGCTTCGCTTTCCCACACTCTCAGTCTGAATTAGTTGTATCTCCTGAATATTCCCTTTCGTGTCGCTCCATTTTTTAAAATTTTCAGGTGTTTTGGGAAAATGGAAATCATAATGGTAGGAGGGACTATGTTAAGAAGTTAATTTATATAGTCATGTCTACAGAGAATTGAAACCCCCAATATCTCTTTTTTTAAAATTATTATTTATTTATTTATGAGAGAGAGAGAGAAAGAGGCAGAGAGACACAGGAAGAGGGAGAAGCAGGCTCCATGCAGGGAGCCTGATGTGGGACTCAATCCCAGGTCTCCAGGATCAGGTCCTGGCCTGAAGGCAGCGCTAAACTGCTGAGCCACCCAGGCTGCCCCCATTTTCAGTTCTTTGTTTTTCGGTTCACAGAGGAAATGGCTGAATTTTAAAATCAAGATGATTGGATTAAAACATTTTTAATAGGTCTTAAATATTTGCAAGGAAATAGGAAAATCAGGAATCAGTAAGGCTAAGATTTACAGTTACCATGTAAGTCTTTTCATTAAATGGCCGTTTTATGCAAGTAAGGGATCAGGTTGCTTTTTTTTTTTCCCAAGCAGTCCAAGTGTTTTAGGTCAAATTAAATATTCTTTGATATGTACTGAGGAGTTTATTCAGTAAATTCCTTAAATGTCCCTAGAGGCTCATCGTGGAGAGGATGTTTACAAGTACAAAGTGAATGTTAGGCTTACCCAAATCCTTACTTAACTTGAGTGCTTTATGTGCATTGACTTAGGTTATCCTTCAAAAAATTCTTAAATGTGCAGAATGAGAGTCAAGATAAAAGATTTAGATTAAAAGATTTTATCCATTCATTTTCATATTCCCCATAATAAAATTCCTTAAATTTCCCATGTGGAAAAAAACAAGAAAAATTTTCCTATGTGAATTATAAACTTTTTTTGTCCATTTATTTGACTTGAGATTGTACTGGTATTAATTTCATTTTGATAGGAAAGGAAAGAAAAAATTGAGTCACATGTTTTCTATCCCAGGGTAGCCAAGTATAACAATATTGTTTAATTTCCTTAATAAGAAGCAGTAAAGTGATTCCCCAGTGAAGAATTTAGGCCTCCAGTTGCTACTGTTTATTGTTTGATGCATACATGAAGGAATCATGATTGTTTAGATATACATGTATCAAAATTTCTTTAAATAATAGTGCCTTGTCTCTTTAAGTAGTACCACTTTAGTGGCTACTGAGCAATGACTTTGGAGGGCTATAGAGTTTAAATATTTTAATATGATGTTCATAAAAATGCGTAGAGAATCTGTTTTTTGGAGAACGATGTGCAAGGAAAATAAAGGGCATATATATGTTTTTTAAGTTTTTTAAATTAAGCCCTTTATTTAGAGATAATTGTAGATTCACATGCTATTCTGAGAAATACTAGAGAGAGATCATTTATACCACCCTTTACCCCTTTTCTCTCAATGATTACATCTTTCAAAACTATAATACACTATCCCAATTAGGATATTGGCAATTCACTAATCTTTTTTATTATTATTATTTATTTTTTATTGGAGTTCAATTTGCCAACATATAGCATAACACCCAGTGCTCATCCCATCAAGTGCCCCCCTCAGTGCCCGTCACCCAGTCACCCCCCACTCCCCACCCACCTCCCTTTCTACCACCCCTTGTTCATTTCCCAGAGTTAGGAGTCTCTCATGTTCTGTCTCCCTTTCTGATATTTCCCACTCATTTTTTTCTCCTTTCCCCTTTATTCCCTTTCACTATTTTTTATATTCCCCAAATGAATGAGACCATATAATGTTTGTCCTTCTCCAGGCAATTCACTAATCTTAATCAGATTTCTCTCTTTTTATTTGCACTCTTGTGTGTGTGTGTGTGGTGGGGGGGGGGGGGGGTTGGAGGTGGAGGAGGTGCATTCTATATAATTGTATCACATGTTTAGATTTATTAGATTTATGTATGTACTATCACAAAGTACAGAGAAGTTCCATTACCAGGATCCCTTCTTTTACCTTTTACCTTCTTTTTATGGTATTTTATAACCATACCCACTTTGCTTCTACTTTCTCCTTCCAGCCCACTCCATCCCCACATCTTATCAATGACAACCACTAATCCACTCTCCATTTTTATAAAAAAATTTTGTTAAAGAATGTTATAAAAATGGAGGCCTGTATATAGTATATAACCTTTATGGGAATGGCTTATTTTCATTCATCATAATTCTCTGTAGATAGATATATATAAATATGTAAATATATATATAAATATATATCTATCTCCTTGCTTAGACTCTTGCTCAACATGTTTCTGAAATTATGTATGATTTGTATGTCAGTAGTTTATTATTTTTTATTGTCAAGTATGATACCAGTATACAGGTAATGATACAGTTTTTCCATTCTGTTGTTGGACATTTGGGTTGTTTACAGCTTGGGATTATTGTGATTAAAGATGCTGTAACATTCTTGTACAACTTTTTTGTGGTAATACGTTTTCATTTGTGTTGCATGCATATTTAGGAATGGAGTTGCTAATACAGGATAGGTGTATGTTTGTAACCAAATGCTAACACTTCTACCAAAGGGGTTGTATGATTTAACAACCCCACCAACAGTATGTGAGTTACAGTCATTCTATACATGTCCTTGTCAGTATTTGATGTAACCATTTTAGTTTTATCTTTTTTACTAAGCATGAAAAAGTATTCCATGCTGATATTAATTTGTTTTTATATGATGACCTAAATGAAAAGATTAATCTTTTCATTTTGGTACTTGATACCTTCTTTGGTGAAGTATCCGAGTTTTTTTGGTTGTTTTATATTGGTAGTTTTTCTCACAGTGTTGTTAGGGTTCCTTAAATATTCTTATATGTGTGGAGGATTTTTTTTCTAGTTTGGCAGTCCCAGTAAGGAACAAAATTTAAAATTTTTGATGCAAATTTATCAATTTTTCTATAATTAATGCTTTTTGTGTTTTAGATTTTTCTAAGAAATCAAAGTCTTGTAAAATTTTTTTCTACAAATTTTATAGTTTAGCTTTAGTTTTAAGTCTGTGATACATATTAAATTGGTTTTTGTGAATAGTATTTGGTTGGGATTATGGTTTTCAGTATTACTTTTCCCCATTTGTTTATTCAGTTGTTAAAACAGTATTGAAGAGTTTTTTTCCCCCTTCATTGAATTGCATTGACATCTTTGTTAAAAATCAATTGACAGTATATTTGTAGGTCTATTTCGGGGATGTCTGTCCTGTTTCATTAATCTGTTTATGTTTTTGTCAATATCCCTGGTCTTCTTTGTTGTAGCTATATCCTGAATCTTTACATTAGGTAGTGTGAGTCCTCTAACTTTATCTTTTTAAAAGATTTTTGTTTGTTTGTTTGTTTTTCTTGTTTTTTTTTTTTTATTCATATGAGAGAGAGAGAGATGGAGGGAGGGAGAGAGAGAGAGAAAGAGAGAGAGAGAGAGAATGAATGAGGCAGAAAGAACAGGCAGAGGGAGAAGCAGGCTCCATGCAGGGTGCCTGACATGGGACTGGATCCTGGGTCTCCAGGATCACATCCTGGGCTGAAGGTGGCGCTACACTGCTGAGCCACCCGGGCTGCCCTAAAAGATTGTTTAGGTTATTTTAACTTCTTTGTTTGCCAGGTAAATTTTTTTAGAGTCAACCTACCAATTTCTATTTATAGTCCTATAAATGATTTTGATTGGAATTTCATTGAATTAGTGTTTGAACTTGGGAAGAAACTGACACGTTGACCATAGTGAGTCTTTCAAATCCTGAACATAGTAAATGAATCCATTTATTTAGGCTTGCTTTAGTTTTTCTCAATAAATTTTTTACTTATTTCTTGCCTACTGCATTGTATTTTCTTCCTTTTCTAATCATTTATCTGGTAATCTGTTACAGTACCTGCAGAATGTTTTTCTGCTAGGATACATTTATGTCTTTAATTAATATAATTAGAAAAGATTTTAGTTATAATAATCAGTAGTTTTGAAGAAACTTGATTATGTATTAAGGAATACATATTATGCACTTTATATTCAAGAGTTTGATTTTGCTTAGAATATAAGAATGATGTCACTTTTAGAGCTATTTAATGAAAATAGTAACATACTGAATTATTTTTACATTATGATGTTTATAGTATCCCATAGAAACATAATTTTGAAACCCAATGTCTCATGGTAGCGATTTTGAAAACTGTATGTTGTAGGATTCTGTTACTTAAGAAGCTCAGGCATTGCAACACTGTAATAATTGATGGAGATTGTTACCATGACATTTCAATACCTGTGATTAATAATGAGACCCAAGATAGGAAGGCATTTTATTCTACTCTGTCTGTGATAGATTGCTGGTTCTTCTTTTTTTTTCCACTTTTATTTTTTTAAGATTATATTTTTAAGTAATATTTATAGCTAACTTGTTATGCTCGAATTTACAACCCTGGAATCAAGAGTTGCATGCTCTTCTGACTGAGCCAGCCAGGTGCCTTTTTGTATTCTGAAATAGACGTAAAAATGGAGAAGAATGTAATGAATATTTCATTACAAATATATTTTAAATCTTTTTTCTTTCCTAGTCCTATTCTTCTCTCTTTTTACCATATTAGAATTGGCCACTGTTTTGAAGTTAGCAGTCATTATTCCTGTGCTCAAGTATGCCTTTATACTTTCAGAATATAGTATATATATTATGGATATATATTATATATATAATATACATATATTATAGGATATATATTATAATTGAAAAATATTGGAGTTTCATATTGTTTTGCATATCTTGATTTCTTTATTATTTGTATTCTTTGGGAAATTGTTTTTTGGTTCAATATTAAGTTTTTATTCCTAGAACTCTTTTTCAGTCATTTATGTAGTAATCTTTCCTATGAACATACTGTAGTTTACTCTCTCACCATGGAACCATGGTTCTCCTATCTAATCACAACCTATCTGATGCCATGTTTCTTATACTAGTGGGCATTGTCAGGGATAGGACAAAACTCCTGGGTGACAGCAATGCACAGAGTTAGTTTGCTCTTTTTGTTGGATAGCAACAATAAGCAGATTGTTAGAGATACTGTCCAGGTATCCCCAGAACTTGAGCCAGGTGCCAGCAGTTAGGTTTAGTTAGTGGTATACTCTCCTTTGACTTTTTTTTTCTTAATTAATTTTTAAGTTATCTCTACAGCCAAGTAATCTCTACACACAGGGGCTCAAATTCATAACCCTGAGATCAAGAGTCTCATGTTCTATTGACTGAGCCAGCCAGGAACTCCTCTTCTTTAACTTTTATAAGGATCTGTAGGTCATTTAGGTCTTTGCCATCCCACTTGTGAAAAGGCTGAGTGCTTCCTGATGTGGCTCTCATCTACCCTCTGTCCACGGCTATTCCTGGGGACAGGAGCTGGTATGTGTCTTGCCTGGGGGTTGATCTCTACTTAGTAAAGCTCATCTGTATCTGGAGTCTCCAGCTCGAACTTCCTGCCATGCTTATCTGTCAGGAAGTCAGTCTCTGAGTTGTACCCAAGGATGCCAAGATTGGCCAGAGTTGTGATAAGTTTGGGGGATGTGATAAAGGTATGGATCTTAGGGTTCTTACTATTTTGGCCAGTGAAGTGTTCCTGTTATAGGAGGTTATGTCTGCAGTTTTTCTCTTCTTGATGTCCTTCTTGTTCTACTAGTCATTATAGTGTCCACAGATGTTGGCTAGGACAATGCCACCCACATCCTGGAGGATTTATGTATAGCCATTCCATTCAGTTGTGGTGTAGGTCTGTTGGAATCTCAGTGCAGTGGTGAACTGGGATTTGCTCTTGGTGTGTATGAGCCAGCACCGGCGTGGTCACATCTGCTGAATGCCCCCATGCTCTCATAGCCTGAGTTGGTGCACCTGCCAATCAGGCCCACAGGATGTGCAGAGGACTTTCTTCCTTCTTTGCCAAAGTGCCTCCTTCTGCCACAGAGTGAGCCATAACAGTATAAAGGGCTCACTAATGTATTACCTCAGCTTGTTGAGATTAATTTCAATCAGTTGGTTATAATGACAACCAAGTCAGGCACCATGTACTTGATTTTGTATGCAAGATTGGCCATGCCACCGTGCCCTGCTTAACTCAGGTATTTCTTTATTTTATGCTTATAAGAGAACACTGAGAACCCCAATTTGTGCCGATTGTTATCAGTTGGGGATTGTTATCAGTCAGTAGAAGAGATGGAGTCTACACCAGACCTATGCTATTCCATCATAATTACTCATGCCACCTTTTGCCACAAGGATGCCTGCTATTTTTAGGATCATATCTGTGGGTGATGATGATAAGCTTCACACCAGTCACTTGGGGACTGTCAGCTTCCAGGAAGTCCCAAACTTCAGTCCACAGTTTCGGCATCCACAGTGTCAATATAGATGCTTCACAGGCCACCACTGTTGGGAGTGTGGGAGTAAATGACAATCAGAAGATTCCAGGGTATGCAGTTTTCCAAAATGATCTGGTGGAATGATTCCAGATCCAGGCCTCATGCTATTCTTGGAGCTTGTAGTTACCAGAAATTTATATGTTTCCTGGTCTATGCCTTTGGCCTGGTATAGATCTTTCTTGTCCCTGTGATGCTTCTTGATCAAGTGGTCATAGTGGATGGTGGATAGCACAACCATTTTGGGCATCTACTGCTGATGAACTGCCTTGTGATATCCTGCATGGCTTTGTAATAGGGCTGCATGCAGCTACAGAAATATCTTGGCCCACTCCCATATCCTGATTGACCAAGGTCATTCAGGTTGATCATACACAATATTTTTGAGAGGATCAGAAGTGGATCTGATAATTTGTGAACAATGTTAATGTTCTTCTCTGGCAGGTCAGTGTGGATGTGTTACTCATTGGGTTCAGATTGTCTTATCTTGGCCCATTTGCACAGGACTGCTGCTATATGGTATTGCTGCATATTCAAGGCTTTCTGCAGCTGTGTCACTCTTAGGCTGTAAGGCATCATTTTATGGACTGACAAAAGATTAGTTTGCATCTTACAAATACTTTTTTTAAAAAATGAAGTTTCCAAGTTCCATGAAAATCTATATTTGATTTTTATTACTTTATTAAGTAATTTCTATACCCAATAAGGGGCTCAAACTCAGGATCCTAAGATCAAGAGTTGGATGCTCTACTGACTGAGCCAGCAAGGTGCTCCTGTATTTGTATTTTAATTGATACTTGATTGAACTTAATCTGTGTTCTATCTTGTATATATGTTAGTGTGTGTTTGGGTGTCTCTTTTATCATACCCTAGACATATAATTTTAATATTTTAATTTCTTGTGTTTTAATTCACTGGCTAGGACTTTCAGCCCTGGAAGTGGTGAGTGTCAACTCCTTCTGTTTCCTGATTTTAAAAAATCCTGATGTTTACACATTAACTGTGATATTTTATTACATTAAGCATGATGCGATGGGGGTGCCTGAATGGCTCAGTTAAGTGGCTGCCCTCATATCAGGCCATGATCTCGGAGTCTTGAGATCAAGCCCTAAGATGGGCTCTCTGCTCAGCAAGGAGTCTGTGTCTTCTTCTCCCTCTGTACTCTTGCTTTCCCTCTCCCTCTCTCTCAAGTAAATAGATACGATCTTTAAAAAAAGAAAAAGTATGATGTGATGATAAATATATATCTGGTAGATATCTTAATACATTGAGGAGTTTTCATTATTAAATTATACTTATAGTCCTTCAGCAAACCCATCTTAGTCGTGATTTATTTTTATATTACTGAATGATAATGGAATAGTACATGTCAACATTTTTGAGAGGTGGCTAAAGCAGTGCTCGAAAGTTAATGTATACTCCCAAATATATAAATCATGAAGAATGCGCATATGTATATATATTTTTGCTTGTATTTTCTTTAGTGAACTTACTGTTTTTCATTCTTGATTTGATATGAAAGTTTGCTACACTTGGTAAAACTTGTTTTAAAAATATTCTCTGGGAGAGTTTGTTAAAGATTGGAATACTCTTTATAAGTTTTATAGCATTTTTTCATAGAACTATTTGGTGTTGCTTCTTCCTCCATATTTCTTGCCACCTTCCTTCCTTTCTCTACCTCTTTTTTAAAAAAGTCTTTTGTTTTCTTTGTGTTTTTTTTTTCCACCACTGCAGCCTCATCTTCCTGTCTCCCTTATTCCCTCTCCCCTCCACCGCCACCTCCTCCTCTTTTTAATATTTTTAAACTGTTTCAATTCCTCTGATAGGTATAGGATATTCATATTTTCTATTTCCTGTTGAGTTAGTTTTGATAAATTTAATTTTTCTAGGATACTGTCTAGAAAGTTTGCCTTAATTATTTCAAACTTGAATAATAGTTTTTCTAGGTATAAAACTCTGGTTGATAGTTTTTTTTTTTTTTTCCCTTTTTCTTTTTTTTAAGAAGTCTACTGTTGGTCTGTGATTTCTTTTTAAGTAATATGTCTATTTTCTGTACTTGATTTTATTTTTTTATTTACCATTATTTTATGTAGTCTAACCCTAATTTACTCAGTTGTTGTTTTCATTTTATTTATCTTACTTGGGAATCATTTTGCTCTCTGCATCTGAGAATTTGTGTCTTTCATCAATTCTGGAAAGTTTTCAGCCAATAATTCCTCAAATATTGTTCCCCACTCTTCTCTCCTTCTGAACCTTTGATAAAAACATTTTGTATACAATCATGCCATCATTCTTGTATCTGTATCAGTCTTTTATATCTTTAACATTTCTTTGTGTATTACATTTTGGGCGATTTCTTTAGATGCATTAATTCTTGTATAATCTGCTATTTAGCCTATCCACTGTGTTTATAATTGCATTGGATATTTTTAAAAATTCATTTAAAATGTCTTTCAGCACTCTCTTCTTTTTTGATTATATTTCTTTTTGAAATTTTCCATTCCATCCTTTTTTTTAATTAATTCAAACAGTATATTGTAATCTACATTTAATAGTGCTGTTTTTCAAAGTTTTGGCAGTTCTGTTTCTGCTGTTGTATTCTTTTGATCATAGATCATGATGGCTTATTTCCTCATATTTTTACAAGTGTGAATTATTCATGTTTGACAGTACGTTATCTACTGAGCCTATATTGAACATGGATATGTTAAACAGTTTTTGTTTTATTTCTTTTCTACCTGGTGTCAGATTTTACTTATTCCTTTTTATTGTATTTATTCTTTTCTGATTATGCAAATAATGTAAAATTGATCTTTTAATTCACTGGGCTTTAAAAAGCTATGTCATATTTTATAAAATTTCATAGTTTAGTAATATGTAGGAGGCCCTTTTTAATATCCTTATTTTACAGGAATTTTCTTTTAATTGTTTTTAAAATGAAATTAGACATGCTGAAAGGTGTAGCAATTTATTTTACAAAAACATCCATAAATCCTTTTTCTAGCTAGTAAAATGGAAAACTGCAGTTAGTTAAATCTCCCCCTATATTTTTCCCTTTACTCATTTTCCTTCTGCAAACCAGTAGTTGGTCACTACCTTGAACCTGGCACTTATCATTATTATGCATATTTTTATACTTTTAGTATGTTTTGTGTATGTATGTTACATTCAGCAATGCATATAGTGTTCTTTTGCTTCATGTGAAGTGATATTATAGTAGATTATAAAAATTGATATAAATTTCTCTGTGACTTTTGCAGTGTCACATCATATATAGTTTGTTTCTTCATCCTTCTAATTTGGATTGGGCATGTGACTTGCTACAGCCAAAAGGACATTAGCAAACATGACAAAGCAGAAGTTTAGAAAGGAATTACATTCTGGAGCTTGCTTTTATTTAATTTGGAATTCTGAGATCGCCATGTGAACAATTTTGAGCTAAATAGGGGAAACCATGGTGATGAGAACTAAGGTGCCCTAACCTATAAGCAGTCTTTGTCTAGCATATCTGGCAACTGACTACAGATATCAGAGTCAGCCTCAGCTGAGATCAAGACTTTCCAGGTGGGTCTGCTGAAAATGGTGACTGCAGAATAACAAGCTTAAGTAAATGATAGTTGTTTTAAGCCTCTGAATTTGGGAGTGGTGTGTTACATAGCAAAAATTAGCTGTTAATGGGGTTCCTGGGTGGCTCTTTGGTTAAGTGTCCGACTTTGGTTTTGGCTCAGGTTATGATTTCATGGGTCATGGGATTGAGCCTCATGTTTGCTCCATACACAGTGAGGAGTCTGCTTCAAGATTCTCTCCCTCTCCTCCTGACTCATACATGCACTCTCTCTCCCTGCCAACCCCCCCCCCCCCCCATAAATAAATCTTTAAAAAATTAGCTGTTAAAGGTGTCATGATATCTGGATTCTTTCTCCACCTTCATTTTCTTTTTATTTTGTTTTAAGGTTTTATTTATTTATTCATGAGAGACAGGGAGAGAGAGAGGTGGGGGGCAGACATAGGCAGAGGGAGAAGCAGGCTCCTTGCAGGGAGATTGATTCAGGACTCGATCCCAGACCTTGGGATCACACCCTGATCTGAAGGCAGATGCTCAACCACTGAGCCACCCAGGTGTCCCTACACCTTCATTTTCTTACTCAAGTTATAATATGTACCTCTTAGCAATGTAACTGTGGTTCATTCATTTTCTTTCTTTATATTGTTACATTATCTGAATATATCATGCTATTTTTATTTTTTCTTAGTAATTATTTAACATTTTAAAAAATTACAAATAATCCTCGGGGCACCTGGGTGCCTAAGTTGGTTGAGCATCTGATTCTTGTTTTTCTTTTTTCCTCAGGTAATGATCTCAGGGTTATGGGATTGAGCCTTGCATCAGGCTCCATGCTTAGTGAGGAGTCTGTTTGAAATTCTCTCTTTCCCTCTCCTCCTCCCCCTGCTTGTGTGTGTACACTCTGTCCTTCTCTCTCTAAAAAATAAGTCCTTAAAAAATTATAAATAATCCTATCATTTTTGCACATGTGCAATTTCAATATATTTTAAGCTTTAGATCTAAGTTTTAAAAGAAACTAAGTTAGGAAATATTGTTCAGATCATGATATAACCTGACCCTTTTCATTTCAGCAAGTTTGGATTTACTGAACTGGTACTATTACCTATACCAGGCAGTTGTCATTTTATTGTTATAATCTGCTTGTCTAGGGCAAAACATGAACCCTAATACTACTGAAGTGCATATCATAAGACTTTTTTGTTGTTGTTACTAGGATTAATTTTATGACCTTATGTGGTTTTTTTTCCCCAACTTTATTGAGGTATAGTGAACAAACAGCCTTATATTTGTTTTGTTTTGTTTTTAAGATTTTATTTATTTATTCATGAGAAACAGAGAGAGAGAAAGGCAGAGACACAGGCAGAGGGAGAAGCAGGCTCCATGCATGGAGCCCGACGTGGGACTCAATCCCGGGTCTCCAGGATCATGCCTGGGCTGAAGGCAGCACTAAACCGCCAAGCCACCCGGGCTGCCCAGCCTTATGTTTTTAAGTTGGTAACAAAATAAACTGTTTTTAGCTCATGTTTAACACACCACATCTGATTATAGATGAAATCAATATTGTTAAATAAAAGGATGATGAAAATAAACTTTTTCAGATGACATTCAGAAGTTATTTGTTTTGCCTCTGCAATGCTAAATACCATGAACAAAAATTAGATGATGCTATTTCCCTGTGGAACCATATA
Source organism: Vulpes vulpes (assembly GCF_048418805.1). Taxonomy (NCBI): domain Eukaryota; kingdom Metazoa; phylum Chordata; class Mammalia; order Carnivora; family Canidae; genus Vulpes; species Vulpes vulpes. The sequence goes on along the minus strand of NC_132792.1, from coordinate 35,817,593 downwards.
AAACAACCATCTATTCTAAAAGTCAAATAAGGTGATTTTGATCAGAGAACTAGGCTTGGCATTAACATTTTAAAATTTGCTTTAAATGATGTAAGAATTGCCATATATTATTTATCTTCATGGAATAATAAAGTACAATAATCATGAGCTATGACTTAGAGTGAGGAAGCTATTAAAAAAGGCCTTTATTTTTTGAATTTTCATAGGACATTTTGTTCTTAAATATAAATTATTTGTATTCCTTCCATAATTTTAATGATAACACATTAATGTATAGTTTAAACATCTTGAAATGCACGATGTTAAACTAGGGAACTTTTTTCATAACATGAAAACATTCTGCCAAATGCCATCTTTAAATGCTGTTTTGAGAAAATTTGCAACTCTCAGATGGTTGCCAATTTTTCATACTGAAAATAGATTATTTTCTGCCTTGTGAAAAGGAGAATAGTTTATTATTAAGGAATGTGGAACACTACATATTTAAAAATAGCACGCTTTTTCTTCCCTTTACCATGAAGACCGATGATTCCTTATTGGAAGTACAGCTCAGTAGCTCTTATGAATATATTTTACACAAAATCTAGAATCCATGTTGGAGAAAATCAAATCCAGAACAATATGTATTATGCAATCAGAGTTGTGGTAGAATGCAGAATGTCTCCCAAGAATAGTCAACTATTAACAATTGTTTCTGGTGACTAGAGGGGGAAGAGAGCAGATTTTGAATTCTTTCTTATGTTCTTTATATTGTTTTATTTTTTTTTTATTTTTTTTATATTGTTTTAAAGTATGATAGCATGCATGTATTTTTTTATACTGCATATGTTTGACATATTTTCGTTGAAGTGGTAAAGATACAGTCGGTCACATAAATATCTGATACTTGCCCTTGTAGACTTATAAGTTGGAAGGACAAGTAATGACACACATAAATGTAAAATTGGGGTAAGCTTTCTTGAAGTAAAGAAATCCATTTAGATACTAAGGAATTGGTGTAGGTGAAGAGGATCACGTCTTTTCTTTTCTTTTTTTCTTTTCCTTTTTTCTTTTTTGAGGATCACTTTTCTGACAATAATGTGTGAGAGCATAATATAGTGAGTAGGAGGAACTGAAGGAGGGGAGAGAGCAAGAGGGAGAATAGTGCAAGGTGAAACTGAAGAGAAGGTCGGGGCCACCCCTGCTGAGACTTGTGTTCCCTATAAGGAGTCCTCTTTTCATCCAGTAGAGTGATGTGAAGCCATTGAAAGGTGGTGTTGACAGGATTAGATTTGAGTTTTGAAAAGGTCATTTTAACTGTGATGTGAAGAAATGGCATGGTCAGTACGTGTTGGCATGAGAGTGAATGTTGGTGGACTAGTAGAGAGGATATGATAGTAGTTCCTATGTGAGATAACTAGTTTGATCTAGGTAGGGAGCCTGGAGATAGATGTAAAAAAAATTGAGGGTTGTTTAGGAGGTAACATTGTCAGTATTTAGTGATGATGTGTGACAGTCATCAAGAGAGATATATTAAAGATAACATCTGGGTTTCTGACTTGCACAGTAGATGCAATTAAAAACAATGGCAAAGGGGCACCTGGATGGCTCAGATGGTTAAGCATCTGCCTTCAGCTTAGGTCATGATCTCTAGGGTCCTGGGATCAAGGCACCCTGCTCTGTGGGAGCCTACTTTTTCTCCCTTTGCCCCTCTGCCTGTTCATGCTCTCTCTCTCTCTCAAATAAATAAATCTTTAAATAATGGCAAATCTAATATGTGGCAGTGTTAGAAGAGATAAAAATCTTGAGAGTGTAGAAGAGGGAATTGTCAGCTCTGACTTGGGAATAGTTGATCTTTACAGAGGAGCTCAATTGATCTTAATCTCTTTTATTATAAGATTCGTTTGTGTTATATCAGTTGGATTACTTTCTTCTTCCCTCTTCTTGTGGAATCTTAGCATTCCCAAACATTGATAGAGGAAATAGAACGCGGACTAGTAAAATGGGTTCAACTCCATAGTTTACAAATTTTTATTTCAAAGTAATACCAGTAGGTTTTAGGCAGTTTTCTTTTTAAGTAATTTTGTTTCCAACAATTTCAAACTAAAGACCCTGACAGGTTATATACCATGCTATTATTATTCCTGCTACTGGTAGTAGGCAGACTTTGCATAAATGAAACAACCTCATTCAGTGTCTTTCAGAAGAATTCCATCACCTTATTTCTAGCCTCACTTTGTTTCTGCAGCCTTCTGCTGAGCACAAGGATCTCTTGGTTCATAAATATCTCCACAGAGTTTCTTCCTAGAAATGGAGAGTAATCAAAAGAAGCTAAATCTAAAAAGATTAAAAGAAAAACTTCTATACAACCAAAAAAAAAAAAATTTGATCTTTGGCCAACAAATAAAAGAGAATAGCTTTTTATGTGATTGAGGAAGGATTTTTCTTTTAAGAAATTCCTAATGAAAAAAAATTTTTTAAATGTATGTAATAAGAGCACAGTTTGATTAAATGGTTTCTTCCAAATTCTAAGTTCTAACAAATTTACTTAAAAGCAGAAAAACAGGCAATAACTTCTGTTCCTGATTAACACCCATATATCAGTCCTGGGGGAAAAAATCTGATAAAAAGGAAAAGCAGTTCCATCGACTGTTCTAAGGAAAATTGCATGACAGAAGCTTATATAGGAAAACATTTAATCATGTGAAGTTAAAAGAAATAACCTCAGTATTCTAGGATTCTAGGTCCTTTACTGCTGTAAAGTGGTGTAGTGAGGGGTTAGAGGGTGACTAATTTCAGGACTAATAAAAGCTCACTGAATTTTAAAGGTAGACATAAGGTATACCTCTGAGGGAAGTTAAGTGCCCCTTGGGGAAGATATGTCTTTAATATAGAAAGCTTCTTTTAAAAACAAGTGCATAGGGATCCCTGGGTGGCGCAGAGGTTTAGCGCCTGCCTTTGGCCCAGGGCGCGATCCTGGAGATCCGGGATCGAATCCCACGTCGGGCTTCCGGTGCATGGAGCCTGCTTCTCCCTCTGCTTGTGTCTTTGCCTCTCTCTCTCTATGTGACTATCATAAATAAATAAAAATTAAAAAAAATAAAAAAAATAAATAAAAACCAGTGCAAAGCACTTGTTGGCTAAAGTTATTACTGATTGGGAAAAGATATCAGTAGAGGCAGTGCTGGAACTGTTTCTTGTCATTATATTTATTTATTTATTTATTTATTTATTATTTATTTATTATTTATTCATGAGAGACACAGAGAGAAAGAGAGGCAGAGACACAGGCAGAGGAAGAAGCAGGCCCCGTGCAGGGAGCCCAATGTGGGACTAGATCCCTGGTCTCCAGGATCACGCCCTGGGCTGAAGGCAGGCTGCCCACATTTATTTAACCTAAATGTCCTCCAAGGTCTTTTTTTTTTAACAAAGTGATTGAACATGCTTATATTTCCAAGTAAATCCTGGGTCCATATTCTTGAGGAAATCTCCTTCATGATTTGTAGCACTTTAAAAAATAGCAAAAAAAGGATAAGAACTTTGAAGACTACATTCTGTTGTTGTATGGTATTTTGTGATTTTATGTGATTTTTTCCCATTCTAAAAGTCGTTATTTCATAGTAAAATTAGGTGCATTACCTAAAATTGATTAAATATGATAATATTGGTATACAAAATGATCAGACTGATGATTAAGGAAATAACCTTGCTTCTGTGAGAAAATGAGATTTGACTTACCCAATAACTGTGAAGAATTCTTTTTTAGAGGAATAGCATCACTAGATTGCTTTTTGAGCCTTAAAGAAAACATTTAGTTAAGTTGAGAAATGAGTTTTAATTTTCACTCTTAATATTAAAAACTTACATTTTGGGGGAAAATCATTTTTTATGGGCTTGCTACTCCAGGCCTTTTTTCCTTTTGTATTTCAAAGTCTGTTTTCTAGACAAAAGAGAAGAAATATCCTAGGATACAAAGAAATACAACTTAAACTAAAATTAGATATTTCATCAGATTCCTGAGAGTGGTTTTAATTTTCCGTAGATGTTTTTAGTGTGTTCACATGCTAGGAATTCAAATATCTTTACATATTTATTCTCAAAACTACATAAAAATTGCTTGCATTTAGAAAGCATGTCAGAATTGGATTTTTAATTGTAAATTGCCTGTTACAGTCTAGATTACCTTTAGAATCTTTTTATATAGGGCAAACATACTGTGCAGAAATCTCTTTGTTTAGGGAGCTTTTAAGTTGCCTTTATCTAGAATCAAAACCTTATAAGTATCAATAATATTTAATGCAGACAATGTCAATAGTCTTTTGAGACAGAAATCCAGTTCGGATTAGTAGCATCCAGAGTGGACTTTTAGTCGAGGCAGAGGAAAAGGAAAACGTATAGAACAAAGAAATAAAATACTATCTAGTCTTGGGAGAAGGGAAGTTGGAAAGTGAGTGGTGGAAGAATAGAGTACCTCTGAAAGAGGGCAAGGAGTCAGAACTTCTCTACTGGTGTTACTTGCGGGAGAGTATAATTTTCCTCTGATATTTTGGGTGGGGAAAAGGTTAGGCTGTTTTAGCTATAATTGGTGTCTCTGCTTTCAAGCTTTCAGACTTGCTTTGCTATATTCTTTATATCACACACAGAGTGATTTTTTTTTTGCCTTTACTATAAATAAGCTTATGTTATTCTCTACCCTCTTTTTTTCACACTGAGTACAGAATATTCTAACTGCCTTTCCTAATTTAAAAATCCCCTGCCTACTTCTCTGATCTAATGTATGATTCTCCACCTTTCCCACTATGTTCTTGTTACATTGTCTTTATGTTTCTGCTTAGGTCTGTTGTTTTAATTGTGCCTTTTTGGAATGGCAGTTTTACCATTTTGTTTTTGGCTAGCTCTGGGTCAGCTTATATATCTATTTTCTAGAGCGGTCTTCATGACCACCCAGTGTTAAGAAGTCATTCAGTCATGCTCTTGGCTACTATAGTATTATAAGTCTTTGAATTATCCTTATCACTATATGATGTTTTCTTGTGTGCTTGTTTTTTTATTTCTTTATTAATTACTGTATCTGTATTGACCAGAATATAGTTGTAGCATACCTAATAAATATTTGCTTGATGAATGAATGTATGAACCTCTGCTCTAGGGCTAGGTGTGCTATGTACATAGAATCAGTGTGTCTGGTCCAAGGAATACTATACATAATTTTCAGGAACTTTGTTTGCACTGTAAGTTTTACTGTGATGAAAATGAGACCTAATGGTAATAATGTAAAAGAATTTTCAGGTTGAAATCAGAAAAACTAAGTTTGAATCTTACACTTTCAGGTATAACATGTACTTCTGTGACTATGTTTATTCTTCTGTAAAGTAACTTCTTATAGGGTTGTTCTGAGGTTTTAAATGAAATAGTTTATTTTGGAGTTTTTCATGAAGCACTGTATAGATTACTTTTAGTTTTCTCTTGTTCCCCACAAAACAAATCAAATATTTTTACATATTTTTAAGCAGTTTTAAAAGGTGAGCTTTAGTTTTGTATTATAATTTTACTACATATACTATATAAAGATGTTAAGTTAAAACTAAATACTATAGAGAATCTTGAGCATTGCTTGTTGAATATTTTATAAATTGCAAACTAATTTATTTAATAATTTCTTCAACTTTTCTGCATTCATTTTTTTTTATTTCTATATCTCCTTTACTTTCCATCATAATCAGCTAATTTCTTTTTGATTGGTTCTTTATGTAATTTGAATCTAGTTTCTTTTTGCTTGATAAAATATTTATTATAGACAATGTAGGTAATTAGGTAGAATGTGGACATATTTATTCATCTCTAGGCTTTGAAGGCTATGGATGAATCAAGTCCATTCAGCCTTTCTGTAATCTTTTTCATTATAAAAACAGCCTGTTTAATCACATTGATCAATGCATGAATGTACTTTATACTTTTCTGCATCCATACTTTCAATCATATATTATTAAACTGCCCAGAATGCCTTTTCTTCCCCCTTTTCAACTATTGAAATGTATCTCTCCATAAAGATTCAGTTAATATATACCTTTTCTCTAGTGATGTTCCCAACCTGCTATATTTAAAGTGATTGCTTATTTTTAAAAATTTGTGTCAAATCTTGTGTGTAGTTCATCATATTTTACCCTTTCTAATATTTTGGTTTTTTAAGTCATTGGTAATTAATCATTTTATTTTTCCAACTATTTTATTTTGTGGTTTTTACTGTTGTATTTTTTTAAATTAAGGAACTGTATGTGTCTTCTTAGATTTCAAGCTCTTTGAGGTCTCTTCCTGTAGTGTCTGCTGTATCATTTTTATGTACTTAATAAAAGGTTCTTCATTTTTGTTTTATTTCTCATTAAACAGCCATTTATTTTACTCGCAAAGGAAATAGTTACGTATTTATGAGTGACAGTACTGTGAAATGTTTAAGTGGCAGAGCTATTGTAGACATATTGGTTAGATTTGAATCCCACCTTACTGCTTACTAGTTGTGGGACCTTGACAAAATCACTCCGCTTCTTGGTTCCTCAATTTTCTCTTCTTTAATGAAAACAGTAATATATTTCAGGGTTGTTGTGTAGATTAACTGAGAAAATAGACGTAAAATGCTTGATACATTACTTGGGACATAGTTACCACTCAGTATATACTACCTTCACAAATATTAGCATGGTCATTTTATGGCATAATGGAAAGAGGCTTTGTAGTCAGTTAGGCCTTGCTGAGTGTGTGACCTTGGGCAACGTTTTTTTTTTTTTTTTAACCACTCTAAAATCCAGTTTAATTATTGGTAAAATGGGCATTATTTATTTTGAGAATTAAATGTTATTTTATATATAAGCATAAATATATCATAAATATATAAGTATTGAGTACCTGTACAAATTAATAGGATAACTATCTTTAGCAACTTTTTATTCCAAATTGCTACTTTATTTCTGGAAACCGAGTACTGCTTTTCTTTTCCCTTCCTTCCTTCCTTCCTTCCTTCCTTCCTTCCTTCCTTCCTTCCATCCATCCATGTGTCTTAACAGGGACTTAAAGCAACTCAAGGAAGGATGACTCCAGCAGTTGGTTTAGTGCCTTTAGAATCTGAACTGAGAGAAAGTCTAACATATTTTTCTTTTTTTTTTTAAAGATTTTAGTTATTTATTCATAGGCATAGAGAGAGAGGGGCAGAGACACAGACAGAGGGAGAAGCAGACTCCGTGCAGGAAGCCTGATGTGGGACTCGATCCGGGTCTCCAGGATCACACCCCAGGCTGCAGGCGGTGCCAAACCGCTGCGCCACCGGGGCTGCCCCCTAACATATTTTTCTAAGAGTCCATTACATTCAGAAGATGAGTAATATACAGAAATAAGTAAAAATATTAATCTGGGAAACCGATTTTATAAGTATGAATATGGATTTCATGATAGGGACTGTTATTATTTGTACCAATGTCCACATAAGAACACTGTTTATAAATAGCTCTTGATTTGTGTATGATGGTAGTTTATTCATTGAATATATATTAGTATTATTTGACAGTAGCATAAAGACAGTCTTTACTTTTTCATGTAAAATACTATGACTATATGAAAAGCATCTTGATGAATACCAAATATTAATTCTAGACTAATTTAAATTCATACCTTTTTCTACTAGCAACAGTAAAAACCTCCCCAAATTGTTAAAGTTTTGCTTTTCCTCTTAGACCCGAGGATGTTATAGGTCGGTATCCACCCTGTGGGTCTGAGAGTTTCACCTTAGGCCACATCTGAAGAGTAGTGGCAGTGGTGTATCCAGCCAGTTGTAAGGGGATAATTAGCACCATCTTGTGGTGCCTGGTGTTCCCTGCCATTTACTTTTAGTGCCTTCATCACCCTGACTTTGATGACCACGAAAGGCAAAAAGTTAAGGAAGACTTGTAATAGGCAATTATCTTTCCAAAGCATGTTCACATTTTGATCATCAGACATTTTTTACTATTGAATTCTTAACATTTCCATAAGATTTTTAGTTTCAAATTTTGCCTGTTGTCATAATAATTGATTTAAATGTTTCAAAATCTTTTATGTATGATGTATTTGGTGAATTCTATCTTGATTGCTGTTGTATATGTATAAGCTGCTCTAAAACTATGTAGTTCATAATATATATCTTTAAAAATACATAGTTCTTTGCAAACAACCTTAAAATACATATTTAGTATTTTTTTTTTAAAGATTTTATTTATCTACTCATGAGACACACATAGAGAGAGGCAAAGACCCAGGCAGAGGGAGAAGCAGGCACGCCTAACCGCTGAGCCACCCAGGCATTCCCATATTTAGTATTTCTTGAACAGAATTTTATAGTCATAAAATAACTGTGGTACCTTTAAAGGCAACATTTTCATAAAAGTCAGAATATTAATTTTCTTCAAAAGGTGTGTTTTAAAGATTTGTGTTGAACAGTTGGTTCCTTAATGTTATCCTCCATAAGAATATTTTTTAGGTTTTTCTAATTTGGCTGGAAAGCAAACTTAGTTGTATCAGTTAAATTCAGGATTGTGGGTCCTATGTAATTTCTAGAAAATAAATCAATATTGATGATGGGCAAATATAAAGATAGGAAGTATAGTAACATGGGCATGATAATGACATTTTGTATTTTAGATAGTAAAGCAAAGTATATGCTGAGTGCTTCATGTAATTAAAAAATGTACACTTATTTTTAAAAAGTAAGTTCCCCAAATTGACTATGTTGTTCAGCCTTGAATTTTTTTTAAGGTTTATTTATTCATGAGAGACACACAGAGAGAGGCAGAGACATAGGCAGAGGGAGAAGCAGGCTCCCTGTGGGGAGTCCAGTGCAGGGCTTGATCCCAGGACCCCAGGATCACAACCTGAGCCAAAGGCAGAAGAAGCTCAGTGGCTCAACCACTGAGCCACCTAGGTGTCCCTTAATATTTTTTAAAGATGTCATTTGATTTGAGAGAGAGAGAGACCACAGGTGGAGGGTGAGAGAGGCAGAGGAAGAGGGACAAGCAGATTCCTCGCTGAGCAGGGAGCTTGACATGGGGCTTGATCCCAGGATTCTGGGATCCATGACCTAACCTGAAGGCAGATGCTTACCCAACTGAGCCATCCAGATGCCCCATCCTTGAATATTTGTAATAAAGAACAGTTTAAGTATAGACTTAAAATAGAATTTGTGTAATTCAATATATATATAAACTACATAGCAGTTATACAGTAAAGAATGTGCTCATTCTATTAAAATCTATGACCTGTAGATTATGAATCTGTGTACAACCAAACCCATGCATTAGTATTACTTGATTACAAAGGAAAGCTACTGTGCTTTTCCCCCAAAACATTGTCATAAACTTGAAGATAGTGTATCTAAGACAATGCTAACTCCTTAATTTAACTTTACTCCTTTTTTTTTTAATTACCAACTTTTTTATCAGGCAAAATTTTAAAAAGCTTATTTATAATCATCTTCATTTCATAAAACAAAGGACATGTTAACATTTAAAAATAGGGGCTTAATTTCAGAATAAAGTTATATAGTATTTTCTAGTTATACTTTTTTCATGAATTTATACCTAGTTGGTTGTGTTCTGCAAAAGCAAAAGGTGATGTAGCTAGTCTATTATATAACTTGGAAAATTAAAAGAATTTGTGTTACCACTGACAGAAGCAAGGGAACAGTGAGAGTCAATTTTGGCATGTACACTTAGTTCTTAGTCACTTGCAGAAGGTTTTCTTGGATAGATTATCCCTTTCTTTCAGGGACATTGGTTTTAGTTTCTGTAGACTTGATTATTTCATCAGTATTCATGTCACTGTGGAAAATTCCCTTTTTTGAGGGAGATCCTTGCTTCCAATTCTTATATTTTCTATATTCTAGTTTCAAACACTATTGTTTATGCCCAAAGGCTTTCTTTGGGGGAGACAATACTGGTATTGACTTACTAGCTATATGAAATTTGAATAAGGTATCACTTCTCCCTGATCCTCAGTTTCCTTATCTGTAAAATGAAGATGATTTACAGCTGGCATATAGTAATAAGTGCTTAGCAAACAATGGCTATTTATCTGGTATTATCACCAGAAGAGAACTTCAGAGTGATCTTATCAAACAGTGTTACAGGATAATCCATCAGATAATCATTTATAGTCTTAAGGAACTGATAGGTATTTGGTGCCTCTGAATATTAAGGCTGGAGAGCCTTTGTAGTCTTTTATCAAGGGTTAGCAAACTTTTGACAAATGGCCAGAAAGTATGTTAGATTTTGCCAACCATAGGTGTCTGTTTCACTTACTTAACTCTTGTTGCAACAGGAAAGCAACAATAGACCATATGTAAATGAATGAATATGGTTGTATTCCAACAAAACAATTTATAGACATTGAAGCTTGATTTTAATATAATCTTGACATCATGCATGCAATATTATTCTTTTGATCTTTTTCAACTGTTTTAAAATGTAAAAATCTTTCTTAGCTTGTGATCTGTACAAACACAGATAGTATTTTGATTTTGGCTTGTAGGCTGTAGTTTACTAATCCCTTTCTTAAAGTTTAAACATGTGAGAGCAGGATAGAAGACAATCTCCATAGCAGAGCATCAGAGACAGTATCTCCCATAAATAAGGGATATCAGGGTTGTATTTCTGGTACCTCTGTAAAGCACTCTGATATTAATTAAGATAGTTTTTGGAGAATAATATCCAGGATTGTTAGTCTTGCTTCCTTAGGTTATTAGATAAATTAGTTTTTTTGTCAGTAGGTGCCTAATATGCAGAATTATCCTACTTAGATACTAGCAGTTAGGGACAGAGTAGTTCTCCATCAGCTATCATAAAGACATACACAAATGGAGAAGAAGGTGTGCTATTTGGTATGGTTTTGATTAGGTTATTATCTATCTATGACGCTATCCTCAAGAAATTGTTACAAAGGCATATTTGGTAGGTACGTCACTATTGTGTGCCATTTTGACCCTACTAGATTTTCATTTGTTGAATGTACCTATCCTAGCATGGTATACCCTAACCCATTGGATGTTTAGTCTTTTTTCTCTTATATTCGTCCCTTGGAAGACTGTTCTGTATGATTGGATACCTTAGACATAATGCAACATCCTTTTGGTTCCAGTAAATGACACATCTAATCTAGAAAATTTAAAACCAGAACTGTTACTAGTTTTTCACCTAATTTCACCACTAAGGTATGATAATGATGGTGATAATAATAATAGTTGCAGCAGCTATCACTTTTTAAATTTCTATGTGATAGACATTTTATAAACATTGTCTTATTCAGTCTTCGAAACAACCCTATAAATTACGTGTTGTTAGTCTCACTTAACATTTAAGAAGTCTGCAGTTAAGTGATATGGTCAGGGATATATACAGCTGGTGTCAGTGCCAGATTCAGACCTATATCTTTGACTCCAAAACCTTCTGCCTTTCTGTGTTTCCATTCAACTTTGTACATGTTTAGAGTATTGCTTGTTTATTTATTTCAGTGTCTCTACTAAAGAAAAATTGATAAGAGCAGTGGTTCTGTTTTACTTTATCTTTGTACCTTATGTTCCTATTCTAGTTGGTGCCTAATGAATGTGATTTAATTAATGAATAACTGAGGACAGATTCAATATCATGGTGAAATAAAGGAACAATGGTCTTATTCTCCCGTAGGTAGTGTAGTATGAGTAAAGAAGGGCACCTACTTTAAAGTGGGTCTTTCCTATAACTCATTCATGGGTTCTAGGGGCATCATATATGACTGTTCTCTTTGGAGACTGTCTCGTCAAATTATTAAGTTATTGTTTTACTGACTTAATCATACCATTTTGAGGTAGGTAAGTCATCAGGCCTAGAATAATGGGTAGTACCTGGGTACATATGAGTGTTTTTGTCTTCTTTTTGTCTCTGCATTTAGGTCTATAGTACATATAGTACATATATGTATACATGTATGTATATTTAAGATTGCAAATAATTGAAAGTTAATAGATTGTATTAAGTATATATGTTTTTGTCTTCTTTTTGTCTCTGCATTTAGGTCTATAGTACATATAGTACATATATGTATACATGTATGTATATTTAAGATTGCAAATAATTGAAAGTTAATAGATTGTATTAAGTATATATGTTTTTGTCTTCTTTTTGTCTCTGCATTTAGGTCTATAGTACATATAGTACATATATGTATACATGTATGTATATTTAAGATTGCAAATAATTGAAAGTTAATAGATTGTATTAAGTATATATGTACACATATATGTATACATGTATGTATATTTAAGATTGCAAAGTTAATAGATTGTGATTATTAAAATGTGAAATTCAAAGTTAATAGATTGTGATTATTAAAATGTGAAATTCACTGAAACTTCATTAGATCTTTTGTATATCACACACAAAGGTGTGTGTGTATGTGTGATTTAAAGGCATTCTGTAGTATGTGCATTTCTTACATAACACTACATGTATTCCTGAAAAATCCTTGCATTTGGCACATAAAATTAACAGGGCTTATAGGGAAAATAGGGTTAGAAGCAATTACCACTCAAAAAAAAGGAGCAGCAGCAATTACCACTCAAGACATATGGACCTATATATATAACCAGAGTGCTAAGAAAAACAGTAACAGTTTTAGTAAAAATACTGGCACAGTTAAGCCTTTCGCAGTTGTAGAGAGTATCCTTGTCAGGATTACCTTAAATCCTGGGGCTCATGGTTTGTTTGAGAAGTAGATCTTTGAGGAAATTTGCTTTCAAGAGTGATCAGTTTCATCAAAATGAAAAAGTATATACCAGTATATAGATTTTCTCATCAATTTTTTTTAAACATAGGATACATGATAAGACATATATCCATCTTCTTCAGATAGCTCAGCATATGGAAGATGTAGTGATTCATGAAGCCGCTTAAGTAGTCACTACTTGCATGGAAGGAAAGTACTCTGTTTCTGTGGGATTATCATTCTTTTCCTTAAGATCATCATATATTGTCAAAACCTTCTCTTTAATTAAAGCTGAAAGCTTCAAAATGTGCTAAGAAAAAAACGCATCTGAATCAACACAACCTTTTGATTATATATATTGACTGATATCATTGCCCTGCTTACCAATCACAATTGAACTAATACTGATTTAAAGAAACATAACTTGTAGTGTAAAAGACTGTTTAACTTTAGGCTTTAGGTTAAAATAAGTAGATATTGACTTATACTTTTTTTCTGAGTCTAGAATAGGAAAAGTTTTAGCAGTGTTTTTTTCCTGACTACATTATAACTAATAAACATCTAATCATGGCCTACTGCATAGCATTAGAGCATGGAAAATGATGGGTGTAGAGATAAAGTTTAAAAAGACAGGAACTAAAAGAGCTTTTAGTAAAATTTAATTGCACATGGAGGAAATAGTAAGACTTAGAACTAAAGGGTATAGGAAGAATGTATATTTACTTGAATTACTTATTTTGTAAAAATCCATTAGTGGATACTAGAAGCCAGAAGTGGATACTAGAGGAGAGAGAACTTATTTGAGAGATACTACAAAAGAAAAAGTTGTTATAAATGCAGAGCTTTGCAGTCAAACAGACCTGGTTTTGAATCTTCCCTGCTGAGCTTTTTTGCTTTTATGGTCATGTAGCTTCACTTTTCTAGGGCTTACTCTCAACATTTATAAAATGAGTTTAATGTGTAACCTACTTTCTTCAGTTGTTATTGAAATTAATGATACAAAGCCTAAGTGTTTAGAGTAGTGCCTAGCACCTCAAAATTGGTATTATTTTTATTTTGCATCCTGGAAGATCATATGAACCATCGATTACCCTTTATTGTATTCAGATAAAATGATAGCAACAGCTGTTTAGATTGTTATTGTGCCAGGAAACTCTTGGAGATTAGTCAACATGACTGTGTATTTTCCTAATATCATTATAATTCAATGAACTCCTAAAGGAAGGTACTTACTGCTTCTTGGCAATCTCCACCGCCCCAACTCCATTTATCCTCCACACACTTATATTTTAATATTGGAAGTATGGTTACTCTGTAGCAGAGCATTAGCATCATCTCAGAGAATCAACTTCAGGGTATACACTAGAATTATAGAATCATAATCTGCATTTTAATGAAATTCTCTAGGTGATTCTTATGTACACTAAGGTGTGAGAAACACTTTCCTTAAACCATTGTTTTTTCACGTTATCCTCTCTTCAAACCCTCTTGCATCCCTAACTCTTCTCCTTTGAACCCATTTCATGGATGATGACTTCACTTCCAACTTTTCTGAAAAGAGTGTAGCTAAGAGAAGAGACTCTCATGCAGTCATACAACCCCTTTACTTACCTTTTAGCATCTATAATTAGTATTCTGCCTTCCAGTTACTGTAAATGAAATATCTGGGCTCCCATATAAAGTTTTTTCCACTATCCCACCACTTTTCCCTACCCAAGAATGTCACTCCAGTAAATCTGTAATCATTCAGTTGTATCATTCAGTTTTCCCTGTTTGCTAGAGCATTCCCTCCAGTGTAGAAACACACTCGTGTTTTCTCTCCCATCTCAAAAAAAAAAAAGAAAGAAACCTTTCTCTGAATCTCATCTTTCACCAGCTGCCACTGCATTTCTTTGCCCTCTTAGCAATAAAACTTCTCAAAAGATTTGTCTATACCCACTGTCTCTGTTGCTTGCTTGCTTTTTTTTTTTTTTTTTTTTTTAAGATTTTATTTATTAGGGAGAGAAACAGACAGCCATCATGAGCCAGGTGGAGGGCAGAGGGAGAGGGAGAAGCATACTGCCCCCTTGAACAGGGAGCCTGAAGAGGGGCTTAATTCTGGGATTCTGAAATTACAATGGAAGGTTGATGCTTAACCAACTGAGCCACCCAGGCGCCCCCCTCTTCTCCTATTTCGGAATTTACTCCATTCAGTCTTTTGCTTTCCCCACTCCATTAACACTGCTCTTGTCCAAGTTACTAGTGACTTTGTTATATATATACACACATTGTTATATTCACTTGGCAGTTCACAGTCCTCATTTTACCTAACTTGGAAGCAATATTTAACAAAGTTGATCACTCTCTTCTAGAAAAACTCTCTTCCATTCTCTTCTTCTCTTGGTTGCTCTTCTATTTCTTTTTTCTTTTTTAAGATAGATTATTTATTTATTTATTTAAAACGAGAGAGAGCGAGGGAGAGAGAAAACACTAGTGGGGGGAGGGGCAGAGAGAGAAGCAGATTCCCCACTGAGCAGGGAACCTTATGTAGGGGCTCAATCCCAGGACCCAGGACCTGAGCTGAAGGTAGATGCTTAATCAACTGAGCCATCCAGGCACCCCAGTTGCTCTTCTATTTCTCTGAGTGTTTCTCAGTCATATTGTCTGGTTCCCCTTCATTTCCCTCTCAAAATGTATGGTCTTTTTGGTCTAGCTCCATTTAGCATACTGTTTCAAGGTTCATCCACATTGTAGCATATATTAGTACTTCATTTTTTTTGGTGGCCAAATAATGTTCCATTGTTTTATATGCCATGTTTGTTTATCCATTCATTCATTATGGACATTTGAATTGTTTCCACTTTCTGGCAATTGTGAATAGTGCTGTTATGAACATGTGTGTGCATATACTCTATATACATACACAATATGTATATACATATAGTGGAGCACTTGTTTTCAATTTTGGGGGATTAAACATAGGAATGGAATTGCTGGGTCAATGTTTAACTTTTTGAGGAGTCTCCAAGTTGTTTACCTAGCAGCTGAACCATTTTGTATTTATACCAGCAATCTATTGAATTTTTGTTTTTCTACATCCTTTGTTATTTTCTATTTTTTTCTCCTTTTTTCCTCGTTAATGGCCATCCTAGTGGGTGTGAAGTGGTATGTCTTTGTGGTTTTGATTTGCATTTCCTATGATTAATAAAGTTGAACAGCTGTTTGTTTATTGGCCATTTGTGTGCCTATTTTTCTTTCTTCTGTCTGCTTAATACTGAAGGAGATCCTCTGAAGGCCTATGGGGTTCTCTGAGCAACTGTCTCCCCTGTGGTACTCTTTCTTTTTTTTTTTTTAAAGCAAGTTTTTTTTTTTTTAAGATTTTTTTTTTAATTTATTTATTCTTGAGAGACAGAAGGAGAGACAGAGCCAGAGACACAGGCAGAGACAGAGCCAGAGACACAAGCAGAGGGAGAAGCAGGCTCCATGCATCGGGAGCCTGACGTGGGATTCGATCCCGGGTCTCCAGGATCGCGCCCTGGGCCAAAGGCAGGCGCCAAACCGCTGCGCCACCCAGGGATCCCTGTGGTACTCTTTCTTGAGAAATCAAACCACTGATTTTCTTATATTTTCAGCCCTGTCTCCTCTAACTGGGGAGAGTGCTGGGCTTTGGTTCCTCTTTCTGCACCATATCCTGAAATTTGTCTCAAGGATAGTTGTAGGGCTCCCCTCTTTTGTTTTTCATTTGTCAGGGTCATAGTCCTTTGTACGTGATTTCCAGTGTTTTGCATACCTTTGTTTCATACATATTTTCTAGTATTTTGGTTGTTTCACACAGGATGGTAAATCTGGACTTGTTACTCTATCTTGGCCTGACAGGAAACTCTTTAAACTGGAGAAAATGAGGCTCAGAGTGTGCCAAATTCAGATGAACTCTGTTGAGATTCCTATGAAGAATTCATGTCATCTTTCCATGTACCATCACTATCTGGATGTTAAACATTTGTGCTTTGGCATTCCACTGGCTGGACTTGGCAGACTCGGGGGGGGGGGGGGGTTGGGAGGGTAGATGTATAATCAATTGGTTTACTATGTCAGGGGTTGTGGACATTGATTATGATTCACCTGGGAGTGGAGAACTTTCTAAATGAAATTTGAATCTCTTCTATGACTACTGGCAAGCACTGAAAACTTCTCAGTAATGAAAATCACATGTTTTAAAAGAAATGAGCCAAGGAATACTTACTTCGTTTTAGTGATGTTGCATTTTCTCTTTATTTGTAATGGAAATATCTTTTCTTTCCAGGAATATTAAGAGACTGGGAGACAGACTTTTTTTTTTTTAATTAAGGAGCTTTGAATATTAGGAAATACTTAAAAATTCACATTTGTTCAAAAACACATTTATGTAAGAGGGTGTCCTTGTTCTTAGTAATACACACTGACATATTCAGAGGTAAATGGACAACGTATATTCAGTGTATTCTCAAATGGATCAGTAAAAGATTCTACACACGTGTGTGTGTACACACAGATGTATCTATATGTGTAAAGGAATTGGGTTCAAATTCATATAGTTAGTGGATTTGTTTAAAGGGTATTTTGGAGTTTTTTGTACTATTTTTGCAACATTGAAGTTGAGAATTTATTAATAAAACTAAAACTTTGCATTTAGAAACTCATAATAGGATCCTTGGGTGGCTTAGCAGTTTAGCGCCTGCCTTTGGCCCAGGGCCTGATCCTGGAGTTCTGGGATCGAGCCCCACGTCAGGCTCCCGGCCTGGAGCCTGCTTCTCCCTCTGCCTGTGTCTCTGTCTCTGTCTCTCTCTCTGTCTATCATGAATAAATAAATAAAATCTTTAAAAAAAAAAAGAAACTCAATAACACAAGCAGTTACAACTCATAGGTGTGAAGTATGGCGTTTCTTTTGTTTTTGCCTATTCAGCATCCATTTTTCTCTTATCTGATAATAGCTCTAAGCTATAGACTGAAGGGGGATTGATTTCACAGGATAGTGCTAAGACTGAACACATGACTGTGGCTTGAACTCTTGTTTTTTATTTGATGTGATTGGTATGGCTGTGATCCTATGAACCAACCCAGTCCAAGGAGATTTATTTATAAGACTTGTATTGAAGTTACTCGGATAGAGAAACTACTGTTGTGTTTCCTTTTTTTTTTTTTTACTGTTTTCAAGTGAGTAGGTTATACTCTTGAACCTTACTGTGGCCATTTGCCACTATTTACAAGAGTTCATGAGAACAGAGAAACCAATTTAGAAGAAAGAGAACCAACAGAAAAAAAAAACCTCAGTGAAAATACCACCGTTACATACATAAAATCAAATGATTTTTAAAAGCTTGATTTGATCAGCATCTGGTGCTTTGGACAATTTTCTTGAAAATACTTAAGAAAAAGAAGTAGATCTTGATGTTTTTGTATCCTGGTTCTATCCTTTTGACCATTCTTTAATATCCATTTCAGATGTTTCGTTTCTTTTGATGGGCATTATACATCTCATTTCCTTGAAGAACAGTCTCTAGGTTATTTTTTTCCCAGGCCATACTCTTAGCTATATTTACATATATACATAGTACCTTCATTGTTTATTGTATCATATTTAAATTCATTTCTGTTGTTATTTTATGTTATGATTGTAATTTGATTAATATAATTCCTTCCTTTCCTATAATTCAATTATAGTCCTAGCCCCAGGAATCCCACAAAAAAAATTAGCTGTATATTTTGATTACTAATAAATATCTTTACCTTGGTGTCCCATAGACATCCCATATTTCCCATTTCCCAAATTGCTATCTTTATCCTTTCCTTCAAACCCATTTCTTATTTCAGTCCATTTCATCAATAATTGTGCCACTGTATTCTCTGAGTAGCTCAAGTAATTCTTGTGTGTAGTTACATATATTTAGTTGTAAAATATTATTTTTACCTGTCAAATAAGATTTCTATCTGACTTTTACTGTCTCAGGTTATGCCTTTGTAGATTATGCCCTGAATTTCTGATTAATCATAAAAGTAGTTTGCAAAATAACATTGTTTATCCATTTTGCCTCTAACCCCTCAGTTCATAGTCTATGCTCCATTCGTTTTGATGTTTCTGAAATGCACACTTGAGATTTCATTTCCTGCAGCTTTGAAAGTTGTCAGTAGTATTTAATACTCTCAGAATAAAATATTAACTCCTTAAATGGACATTCATGACCTGCTCACAGGCTCTACATTTCCTTAAATGTAGCCATTTTAAGCTACTTGGGTGTTGCTAAATATTACCATATTCTCTCTTATCCATGTTTTTTAATAAGCTCATCTCTATTCCCAGAATCTCCTTTTTTGCTTCTCTTCTAGTTGGCAGAATCATTCATAAATTTACTCAGAAATCACTTGTGCTGTGTAGCTTTCCTTCTTGTTTTGAAGTATGTATTCTTACATAGTTCTGAAACTGAATTTCCCCCTTTTATAATTGTTTATTCTCCTCCTTTCCAATCCATTTAAGATTCCTGTACACCTTGAGAATGCTGTTTATTCTGCTTGTACTTTGAGAACCTAACATGATCTCTTGTATATATTAGCTCTGTAAATGGTAGTTAAAAAATGGAGGAAAAAGAGAGGAGTAAGGGAGAGGGGTTTTGTTAAATTATATACATGAAGTAAAATGAAATAGACATTGATTTAAATAGGCAAGTTAAGATCAGTTTAAGATACCTGGTTTTGCTCACATGCTTGTTCTTTAGGCAGGGAAATACAGAACACTTTGATCGATCGCTAAAGTATATGTGATTTCAGGGGAGAGGGTGGGATAATTCTCTAGAAAGAACTAGAATGCTTTTGCCAGAAGCAATAAAGAAGAGAGTCTTGGGTTCCTCAAAAAGCAGAGCTCATGCGTTTCTGTTATTAGGGATTATAGTCTCAGGATTAAGCTTATATATCAGGAATGGAAGGAGAGCCATTTGGGGAGTATCTAGTTGTCTACCCTACTTCCCATACTGTTCTTTCTGGAAAAGACTTTTTTTTTTTTTTTACAGGCTACCTTATTCCATTGATAAAGGTTCCACTCCTCAGAGTGCTATCTTTTGCTATTCTTCCAGCTGGTGTATGTATTTGTGGGCACTGAATGAGGTACTGCACTGTTCCATATCTTAGGAGTCAGCTGGGAGGGAGGGGCCATAAGTCCAGAGATAAGGGGTGTATTAGATGGGCATCAATGTAGGCTTTGTCAGATTACCTTGTATGGAGTTGGTAGGAGCCCATGTAGGTTTGGTCCCTGCTGCAACTGCTGGAGTAAGAGACAGTTTAGGTTCAAGTGGAGAATAATGGGTATCTAAAGTGAAAGGAATGCTGGAGAATTAAAAAAAAAAAAAAGCTATCTATTAAAATGGACACAGGAAAAGACTTACCATAAAACATTAAGAAACATCTATAGAATGTGATGCCAGTTATTATTTTAGAAAATACATTTGGATACCTGCTTCATGTAGTGACAGTATAGACATGTTGAAACAGCTGGAGTTTAAATCCTCAAATATTAGGTGTTTCATCTACACCAAACTGTTAATACTGATTAAAAGTATTTTTTTTCTACACTTTTGTTGACTGTAAGATATCTCCAATTATCCTATATTATATTATTTATGTAATCTAATAAAAGGCTTAACCCAAAAATACTGTCACACTGGAATATTGGAAACCAGGCCAGGAATACTTCTTTTTGTTATCAGTAATAAATTATGTCATAAGTAGTACTTGGAATATATTTTGATTTGAAGCATATTTTCAAATAATTGCTTCTGGATGAAATGAAATTACATTTTATAATAAGTGCCTGAAAGAGTAAAGATGAATGCAATAACTTATCATAAGTTGATTCATTAAATTCAGTATTTTCTATGTCCCAAACACTGTTCTTGGCATTGAATATATGTGAAGAGAGATGGTCTCTGATGCCATGAGACCACTCCATCTGAGGAGGTATATAATGAGTAATCAAAAACTTATGTGATTATAAACATTAAATAATAAGAAACAATGATACTGTGATGAAAAATACCTAATTTGATAGGTTGTTCAAAGACGGGCCTCCATGCAGTTGACAGACAGTGAAGAATTCAGTATGTTTAAGGATAGCTGGTGTGTACTCACTATCAGGAGTGTGCCAGAGATGAGATTGGGCATGGCTTGTAGGTTATGTTGTTTCAATTTAATGCAAAGGGGGTTGGAAGACAGTGTTTGAGCAGAGAAATAACAAAATCCGCTTTATCATCTAAAACATAAAGTGAAATGTATAGATACAGTATTTTAAATTGTTATTGTAAAAGTAATTAAGTCTTCACCATGGGAAGTTAAAAAAAAATCTAGAAAGTAGAAAATTAACTCATCACCCAATTACAAACCATTAAAAATTTTTATGTGTATTCTTCTAGTTTTACCCCATTTTTTTACCAGTTATTAAATTGCAATTAAAATTTGTCATAAGCATGTTTTCATTATCAGATAGTCTTCATAACCAAGATTTTAAAGATTATACTATGTACTGTTTTGACAATTTAATGCATCAGAGTTTGCATAATCATTCCTCATCTTTGGAGATACAGATTGTTTCAAATATTGTCATTATAAATAACTATATATGAAATTCTTGATATAAATCACTTCCTTTATTTCCTTAGCATAGATGTCTGAAATAGAATTAACTAGTTAAAATGTACTAAGATTTTATTACTAAATTCACATACAAAACTGTAATTTAAACTGCTACCTACAATGTGCTACCAGAGTTTGGGAAACTTTTTCTTAAGAGCGCAAATAGTGCATATTTTAGGCTTTGGGCCAAATAATGTCTCTAGCAACTACTTAGTTTTCCTTTTTTTTTTTTTTTTAAGATTTTATTTATTCAGGAGAGAGAGAGAGAGAAAGAGAGAGGGAGAGGGAGGCAGAGACACAGGCAGAGGGAGAAGTAGGCTCCATGCAGGGGGCCCAGCGTGGAACTGGATCCCAGGTCTCCAGGATCAGGCCCTGGGTTGAAGGCGGCACTAAACCGCTGAGCCACCCGGGCTGCCCTAGTTCTCCTATTTTAGTGCAAAAGCAACCATAGACAATATCTAATTGATATGGCTGTGTTCCAAAATACTTTAAAAATTTTACAAAAATATCTCAAAATCTGTGGACTGAAACCTAAACTATCAGTTGTACCAAATCCTTACCAGTATTTGAATTTAACCTTTTATTCTACGTCTAGGAGTTAAAAAATTAAATAAATTTTGCAAACTTTATGATACTTTTAAATCATATGTCATTCAAAGCTCTGTTTTTGTATTTTAAAGTAATAAGGTAGTTTGAAATGAATATGCTTTATAATTGTGATTGGTTTTAATAGCTATAGCAATAATTAATTTTCCTTGTATTCTATATTTTTTATATTTGTTCATATTAATCTTTGATTTTCCAGAAAACTCTAATCCAATTTAGACTCCCTAAATGATAATGATTTCTAAAATACTCCCTTAATGGTTGTAAGGATAGATTTCATTTAATACTGGAATGTTGTTCAGAAACTAGAGCTCTAATTTTGTTTCTAATCCTCACAACCAGATAACCTTAAACTATATATAAAGCTTCTGTTGCCTTTACTTCAAATTTATATGTGCTTTTTTTCTTATTATTAGTTTCAGGGTTAGAATTGTGTGATTCATCAGTTTCATATAACACCCAGTACTCATTACATCAAGTGCCTTCCTTAATGCCTATCACCCACTTACCCCATCCTCCCACCCATCTTCCCTCCAGGAACCCTCAGTTTGTTTTCTAGGGTTAAGAGTTTCTTACGGTTTGACTCCCCTGTTTTCATTTTACTTTATTTTTCCTTACCTTCCCCTGTGCTCATATGTTTTGTTTAATAAATTCCACAAGTGAGTGAAATCATATGGTATTGGTCTTTCTCCAACTTATTTCCCTTAACATAATACCCTCTAATTCCATCCACGTCATTACAAATGGCAAGATTTCATTCTTTCTGATGGCTGAGTAAGTAAGTACCCCGCATCTTCTTTATCCATTCATCTGTTGATGGACATCTGGGCTCTTTTCATAATTTGGCTATTGTGGACATTGCTGCTGTAAACCTTGGGGTGTATGTGCCCCTTTGAATCACTATGTTTGTATCCTTTGGATAAATATCTAGTAGTGCAATTGCAGGGTTGTAGGATGGTTCTATTTTTTAACCTTTTGAGGAACCTCCATACTGTTTTCCACAGTAGCTACAGGAGTTTGCATTCCCACCAATAGTGTTAGAGGGTTCCCCTTTCTTCACATCCTTGCCTGAGTTGTTAATTTTATCCATTTTGACCCAAATGAGGTGATATCTTGCAGTTTTGATTTTTATTTCCCTGATGCCGAGTCATGTTGAGCATTTTTTCATGTCTATTGGCCATTTGTATGTCTTCTTTGGAGAAATATCTGTTCATGTCTTCTGCCTATTTCTTGATTGGATTTTTTGTTTTTTGGGTGTTGAGTTTGATAAGTTCTTTATAGATTTTGGATACTAGACCTTACGTGATAAGTCATTTGCAAATATCTTCTCCCATTCTGTAGGTTGCCTTTTAGTTTTATTTGACGGCTTCCATTGCTGTGCCAGAGCTTTTTATCTTGATGAAGTCCCAGCATTGCGTTTGTTTCCCTTGCTTTTGGAGATGTATCTAGCAAGAAGTTGCTGTGGCTGCAGTTGCTGACTGTGTTTTTCCTCTAGGACAAATTTACATGTGTCTTAAAGTGTTTTATGCCTGTATTACAGATATAAAAACTGGAACCATTGGCATGTTTTAGAGACCTGCTGTTCTTTATGATGTTCTGCACGGTGTAAATAGAATAAGATTCTAAATAACCATTAAATGCTCTATAAGTGTATTTGGAGAGTAATAAATAGGCTAAATTAAACATGCAGATTTATTTTTTACCTCAGCCATCAGGGGTCCCCTCCCCAATACCCTCCCCAAGACCAGCCCAATTATGGGGGAAAGTAATTTTAGTCTCAGGTTACTTTGTGAAAACAATTACTGGGGAGTTTTAATTTGTTGGTTTTGATACATACAGGAAAACAGTTTATCAAAAAATTTTTTGTTTAATGTTGATACTTGGTGATCTTAGAGTTCTTGTGTTAGAAAAGAAGCTTGAGGGCAGCCCGGGTGGCTCAGCAGCTCAGCGGTTTAGTGCTGCTGTCAGCCCAGGGGGGTGATCTTGGAGACCTGAAATCGAGTCCCACGTCAGGCTTCCTACATGGAGCCTGCTTCTCCCTCTGCCTGTGTCTCTGCCTCTCTCTCTCTCTCTCTCTCTAATAAATAAATTAAATCTTAAAAAAATTTTTAAAACTTGAATTTCTGATAAATTGAAAAAAATAACTTTTCTGAAAAATATGACTGCTGGAATGGAGAGGTATATCTTGGACTTAGAAACACTTGAAATTTATAATATTTTAGATGAGAAGTAATGATGTTAAGTACCCAGAAAATACATGCTTATCTGGACTTAATAAAAAAAAGCATTGCTTTTAACTTCTGAGTTAAGATTTATTTTTATAAAAAATTTTTAGTATTCAAGGATTTCATAATTAAAATATACTCTCTGTCTTGTCTTTTGAGTACTACTGTGATTTCAAGAGTCCTTTCCAACCTCTACTGGTACATGGAATTTAAAAATTACAGACATCATCTGGTGGGGATGACTCTGAAGATTCTTCCAGTTATATAAGAACCATTTAATTAACAAGCATCCATCCATCCATCCATCCATCCATCCATTATTTAAAAGGGATTTATTTATTTATTTGAGAGAGTGAGAGCAGGAGAGCATATGAGCTGGGGGAGGGGCAGAGAGAGAGAGAGAAGCTGACTCCCTGCTGAGCGTGGAGCCTAGTGTGGGACTTGATCTCAGGAACCTGAAATCATAATGTGAGCCAAAACCAAGAGTTAGATGCTTAACCAAGGCACCCCAATAACAAGCATTTATTAAGCTTCTTGCTGGAATCTATAAATAGAAATACAACAATATAATCCTTCACTCTGTTTGCTTAAAATTTAAGCCAGATGTGATAACCTCATATAATCAGCAAAATTAAAATGCCAAATCAGTAATAATACCTATGAAGTATTTAGAGTTAAACATGATCAGAGATAATCTGTATTGGCTCTAAGTTATACCATACTAATACTCTTTTATTTCAAGTTATTATACGTCAATTCATATTTTATATATCATTAATTCAGAAGGTAGTTGTCTCTTTATATTGGCTTTATAAAGTTCATAGGCTCAAGCTATTATATGCTGATATGATTAAGATATATGTTGGAGTTTTAGGTCTGTTTATGAAAGAGATGAAGAAATACTTGAAATTAATAAAACTAATAATATTGGACAATAGAAAAGATTTTACTGAGGTGTATGAGTAAATTGATGATAAATTTTATAATTATATCTTGATTTATAATCTATAGTTTGATTATATTGTTCTCTAAGTTCATTTTAAATTGAGGAATTGGTTTTAAGTTACTATGTAATTTATAGGATTGTAGATTTGTTCATTCTGATATCGTGCAGGATCGCTGTGATGGGAATTCTACATGATGAAAATCCTGAATAAAGAACAATGACAAATTGCAGATAAATTAAAGAGAGACTTTTATGAGATCTGATCATTTTCCAAAGGGTTTTATTTGTGGTGAATCAAATTTTGGTTTTTGTGTCTTCTATGAACCAAAGTTTTCATTGAAATTCAGAATTGACCAGGAAAAATGCTAGTGTAGTTTCTTGGTTTTAGAATATAAATAATATCATAATCTATTAGTAAATCGTGAAGTGATGTGTTTGTTCTACCTTGGTTTGTGTATAGCATGGTTCATAGAGTTGCAGATCTTTTTCTATAGTACATTACTTGAATATTGCCATATATACATTCAGACATAGCACTATTTTATGTTCAAATAAACACATATATCATATATTTTATGTTTAAATGTACATACACATATATGTAATACCTGAAATTTCTGTGCAATATACTTGTATCTGTACTTTGCTTCTTTTCACGTTATTTTAAGTCATTAATCACCTAGTACTCATCATGACAAATGCACTCCTTAATCCCCATCACCTATTTAACCCATTCACCCACCCACCTCCCCTCTGGTAACCATCAGTTTGTTCTCTGTAGTTATCAGTCTGTTTCTTGTTGTGCCTCTCTCTCTCTTTTGCCCTTTACTCCTCTGTTTTGTTTCTTAAATTCTACATGTGAGTGAAATCATATATCTTTGACTGACTTTGCTTAACATACTCTCTAGCTCCATCTATGTCATTGTACATGGTTAGATTTCATTCTTTTAATGACTCAGTAATATTCCTTTGTGTATGTATATATGTACCACATCTTCTTTATCCATCAACTGATAGACACTTGGGCTGCTTGCATGTCTTGGCTATTGTAAATGCTACTATAAACAGAGGGGTACATGTATCCCTTTGAATTTGTTTTTGTATTCTTTGGGTAAATATTCAGTAGTTCTATTTTTAATCTTTTGAGGAGCCTCCACACAGTTTTCCATAGTGGCTGCACCAATTTGCATTCCCACCAACAGTGTACAAGGGTTCTTTTTTCTCCACATTCT
Organism: Vulpes vulpes; assembly: GCF_048418805.1. Classification (NCBI taxonomy): domain Eukaryota; kingdom Metazoa; phylum Chordata; class Mammalia; order Carnivora; family Canidae; genus Vulpes; species Vulpes vulpes. Next base: position 35,791,215 of record NC_132792.1, on the reverse strand, counting down.
CGCCAATATTTATCATTTCTTGAGTTGTTGATTTTAGCCATTCTGACAGGTATGAGGTGGTATCTCATTATTTGATTTGCATTTCCCTGATGATAAATGATGATGAGCATCATTTCATGTGTCTATTGGTCATCTGAATGGAGATCTTTGGAGAAATACCTTCTTTGGAGAAATATCTGTTCAGATCCTTTGCCTATTTTTAATTGGATTATTTGTTTTTTGGGTGTTGGATTTTTTAAGTTCTTTATATACTTTGGATTCTAACTCTTTATTAAATATTTCATTTGCAAATATCTTCTCCCATTCTGTAGACTGCCTTTTAGTTTTGTTGATTGTTTCCTTCACTGTGCAGAATCTTTTTATTTTGCAGTCCCAATAGTTTATTTTTGCTTTTGTTTCTCCTACCTCAGGATAGATATCTAGAAAAATTATTGTCTGTGCTCTTGTCTCATCTCAGAGTTTTATATTTCCATCTCACATTTAGGTCTTTAAACCATTTTGAATATATCTTTGTGTATGATACAGGAACATGGTCCAGTTTCCTTCTTTTGAATGTTGATGTCTGGTTTTCCCAACATCATTTTTTAAATAGAACATCTTTTGCCATTGGGTATTCTTTCATGCTTTGTCAAAGATTAATTGACCATATAATTGTGGTTTACTTCTGGATTATCTATTCTGTCCCATTAATCTTTGTGTCTATTTTTGTGCCAGTACCATACTATTTTGATTACTGCAGCTTTGTAATATAACTTGAAATCTGAAATTGTGATGCCTACAGCTTTGCTCTACTTTTTTCAAGATTGCTTTTCTATACAGAGTCTTTTGTGGTTCCACATAGATTTCAGGATTAAATATTTGTTCTAATTCTGTGAAAAATGCTCTTGGTATTTTGATAGGGATGGCATGAAATGTGTAGGTTGCTTTGAGCAGTAGAGACATTTCAACAATGTTTCTTCTTCTAATCCATGAGCATAGAATGTCTTTGCATTTCTTTGTGTCATCTTCAGTTTCTTTCATCATTGTTCTATAGTTTTCAGAGTACAGGTCTTTCACCTCTTTGGTTAAGTTTATTCCTAGATATTTTATTGTTTTTGATCTAATTGTAAATGGGATTGCTCTATTAATTTCACTTTCTGCTGCTTCATTATTAGTGTACAGGAATGCAATAGATTTCTGTGCATTGATTTTGTATGCTGTGACTTTACTGAATTCATTCATCAGTTCTGGTAATTTTTTGGTGGTCTGTGGTTTTTCTACTATAGTAACGAGTCACTTGCATGCAAGTAAGGAAAATTTTACTTCTTCCTTGATGATTCCTTTTATTTCTTTTTGTTGTCTGATTGCTGTGGGTAGCACTTCCAGTACTGTGTTGAATAAAATAGGTGGGAGTAGACATCCTTTTTTGTACCTAAGGTTAGGGGAAAGGCTCTCAGTTTTTCCCCATTGAGGATTATGTTAGCTATGTATTTTTCGTATATAGTCTGTATATATTGAGGTATGTTTCCTCTAAACCTACTTTGTTTGGAAGTTTTCCTTTTCTATTTTTTGGAATATGCTTTTTTTCACTTTATAGTGTTCTGCATTATATTTGTGTCGTTAGTTATATGTGCACTTCATAATATAATAGCTGATTGGTGTTCCATTAAAGAAATTATCAGAGTTTGACTGTAGATGTTGATATTATTTACATATTTATTATTATAAATAATACTACAGATGAACAGATTTGTGCCATTTTTCTGTGCATATATTTAAGAGCATTTACAAATGTTACAGTAGGATTCCAAGAACTAAAATTGCTGGATCAGTGAGTATGTACATTGAAAATTTTAATGGGTAATTCCAAAGTGGCTTTCAAAATGCCTGTACCCATTTCCATTTCTTTCAGCAACCATGAGAGTGTTTTATCTTTCGTAGCCTTATCTGTATTAGAATTTCATTCATTCAATACTCATCTGCCATTGGAAAATTATCTTTTTGTTTTACCTTGGATTTCTTTGCCATTAATGAAGTTGAGCTTTAGTGAAGGCTGGTTGTATTTATTCTGTGATTTGTCTGTTTATATTTTGTGCTGATTTTTCTGTTTGTTATGTATCTTTTTATCTTAGTAACTTTTAGGAGGTTTCCTATATTGTGAATATTATCTGTGTTACCTATTTTTCTAATATTTTCTTCTAGTTTCACTTTTGCTTTCAATTTTGGTTATGGTATTTTATTGTTCAGAAGTTCTAAGCTTGCTTATTGATTGATTGATTGATTGAGGCTTCACACCCAGTGTGGAGTCCAATGCAGGTCTTGAACTCAAGGCCCTGAGATAGACGCTTAATTGACTGAGCTCTGCCAGGCGCCTCAGAAGTTCTGAGCTTTTCATTGTGAAAGCTGTCTATAATTATCTTTACAGTTTTAGAGTTTTATGTCTTGAATGTGAAGATGAGAAGAAAACTTTGAAATATCACAAATTATTAATTGACACAGTTTGAGATTACTATTAAATCTCACTTGTGCATTCTTTGCCAGTTGAGAAATAAGACGCATGAGTCAGATAGAAGGAGACCAGTTATTAACTTAATGTCTGATAAAATTGATTAACAGATCTGGAGAGAATGAAAGAGAACAATAGGACAAATAAAAACACAGTCATGATGCAATCCAGTTCTTCTACATTCTCTGTACCTGAAGTGGACCGAAAAAAACATGCAACAGTATAGCTGACTCACTTTGAGTTTCTAACCAAGGAATGCAGAAAGCTCCTTCATGTTGTAAAGGGATTGTGTGTATCATTGTTTCAGATATTACTTAGGCTGTTGCCTAAAGCACTCATAACCTCCCCTGTCATCCTTGTTCTGAATGATGACATTCTTTTTTAACTGAGAAAGCTGAAGTGAGTCAGTGGCTGTAATTGAGCTCTATATTCTCAGTGTTATACTTGGCTAAAAAATGGAAAGGTCAGTGATGGTCAAAGTCTTGGTGGTAGAGCTAATTAGAATCAAAGGATGTGCAGGGCAGCCCGGGTGGCTCAGTGGTTTGGTGCCACCTTTGGCACAGGGGGTGATCCGGGAGACCCGGGATCGAGTCTGCGTCAGGCTCCCTGCATGGAGCCTGCTTCTCCCTCTGCCTGTGTCTCTGCCTCTCTCTGTGTGTGACTCTCATGAATAAAAAAATAAAATCTTTTTTTTTTAAAAAAAAGGATGTGCAAAATTTGGTTAAATGGGAAAAAATAAAGTATATATGTACATAAATAAGTGCTTACTAAATATTTTTGTATGATATGAATTGGGCTTAACAGTAAAATTGGCAAGTTTAGAGAACAGTGACAGAATCTATAGTAAACTAAAAAATAAGACAAATGCAGTTTTTACACTATTTTACATCTAGTTCCCACCATCCTTTTCTTTCTGCTCTGTGGACATATATTTTAGTTCTTTGTGTAATTTTACCCCACACTGTATTGTTATTATTCCTACTCCAAATAGTTCGGAGTTTTAAGGGAGATTTAAAGATACACACACACACACACACACACACACACACACACACATACATATGCAGGTGTGTCTGTATTTAACTGTAATTGTATATATAAATAAAAATAGCATATTTTTAAAGCAATCTTCTTTACATATTTAGTGTTTCTGGTGTTCCTCATTTTCTAGAATTGAATTTCTATCTGGTATATTTCCTTTCATTCTAAAGTACTTCTCTTAATTTCTAGTAGTGAAGTTTTTAGGAGACAAATTGTTTTTGTTGTTTTGTCTTCATTTTTAAAACATACTTTCAACAGACATAATTCTAGATTATCTTTTCTTACTTCAGCACTTTAAAGATAACAATTCCACTGTCTTTGCATCGCTGTTATTTCTGATGAGGAGTTATTCTATTTTCATCATGGTTTCTTTATATGTAATGTCTTTTTTTTTTCCCCCGAGTAATTTCAGAATTTTTTTCTGTTTGCTTTCCTGCAATTTGACTGTGATGTGTCTAGATCTGTTTTTCTTTTTAATTATTCCTCTTGGTGTTTGCTTAGGTTTTTTTTTTTTAATCTGTCGGTATTATTTATCAGTTTTGGAAAGAAATTCTCAAAGAATTTTTCACCTCCAGTATTATATTTAAAATTCTAATATTTCCCTTTGTCTCTTTTTAATAGTTTCTTTTTCTCTATTGCAGTTCCCCTTTAGTTCATGTACACTACCTCTTTCATTGTTTTCTTTAACATCCTTATCAGAGTTGTTTTAAAATCTTTGATAATTCCAGTATTTATGCTACCTTTTGAACTTGGGCTATTGATTGTTTTCTTTTTGATGATGGTTATTTCTTTTCTTTTACTGTCCTTTATAATTTTTTAAATGAATGTCAAATGTTGTGTATAAGAAGAATAATAGGGACGCGTGGGTGGCTCAGCAGTTGAGCATCTGCCTTCAATTTAGGGCGTGATCCTGTAGTCCTGGGATTGAGTCCTGAGTCGGGCTCCCTGCAGGGAGCCTGCTTCTCCCTCTGTCTGTGTCTCTGCCTTTCTCTCTGTGTCTCTCATGATAAATAAATAAAATCTTAAAAAAAAAAGAATAATAGTACCTATTTTATGCCCATAAACAACATGCCTCTTCTTCTGTCATGTTATTAGTATAGTTGTATCTGGTTTTTCCTTCCCCTCCTTCTTTATTTTTAAATTTTTACTATTGATTATATTGGGTGTTATTCTGATGTTGGCAAATTGAACACCAATAAAAAAATAAATTTATTATTAAAATAAAAAAATAAATTTTTACTATTGAAGTAGAATTGACATACACTTATTTACTGGCGTATAACATAGTGGTTCAATTGTGTACATTGCTTACCATGTTAAGTGTAGTTGCTATCTGTCACCATATAGCATTACTAAAATAATATTGACTATATTGTCTATGCTTTATGTTCTTTGTTTTTATTCTGTAGTTGAGCTGGGTCAAGTTCTTTATTTCAATGGAGTGTGACATAGGTTTCACATTTTTTTATGAGCAGGATCACAATTTTTGTTTCAGTATGGTTTGTGATTTTTCTCTCAGTTCTTATCTGTGCTCAGACCTAACATGCCTTGTTCGCTTGTTCTTAGAGGGGGATCTGTCTTAGTTCCACTTTTCTTCTCCTAGTCACAGATAGCCCTGGTTGGTGCTCATTGGAAAGTTCGGAATGATGGTGGGATTTCTCTTAGTTCTCCTTCTTTGCTCTCAGAAGTCATCAGACTCCATGCACCTGCTGTTGGTAGGGTCTTCCTCATTTCTTCAGTCGTATGCTATGCCATTCTCATGAGTATTTGGTGGAGGTTTGTTGAAAAGAGATGCCAGGTAGGTACATTCCTATTGTGTCTATTATTCTCAGAGATTCTACATTGTCATGCCAGTCCCCAAACTGGTCTTTAACATTTGTTAAAATTTCTCTTGTTTTTTTTCTTAATAACTTGTTTCTCCTCCTACTGCTACACCAAGAATGAAAGCCACTATTCATTCCTTCCTGCCTATGACTGGCCTTTCATTTTTATTTTTGTTCATGAGATTTCTTTGCAAACACTGCTATCTGATGAATGTTGAAAAGCTTTAATAGGTTGGTTATATGGCTTATTTTGTTATGATGGGATAGAGTTCTCTTGTGATTTTCTATATCCTAGGGGAAGGCTTGGTAATTGTTAATTAAGTAACATGAGCTACCATAACTTACATACCTTAGAGTCTTATGATTCAGTTGTACTAAACTTGACAATTACCTTGAATAAAGTTACCAGTAGTTGGCAGCTCAACCCTGCCCTGTCATTTCTTGCCTGTGATTACTCTATCTTGCCTTTATTCTCCACCCATAGTTTTGATTCTTTTTTATTTATTTAAACTGACCAAAATTCATGAAATTATTCTTAAAAAAAGAGTAGCAAATAATTTCTTAAGAGATATACAAATCTAAAATATCCTTACTTTACTATAGCTACATAATAGAAAAATAGTGAGTTTTAGCCACTGAAGCTTAGATGAACATGAATATGTTTATGTTTTTTATCTCATTCATTGGTTTAACATAAGATACAGGATGCTTGTCCCCTTTTATACCTTGATATTTTACAAGACCATCTTATTGGCCAACAAAGTTTTATAGCTAACAAGCATGTATGTTTAATTATAATCCTTTGCACTTTTGTTCTGTCACTCTTTTTTCATTCTAATTCTTCAGTTTAGGATGTAACTGAAATGACAGTTGGTGCCTTAGTTTAACTAATTTGTGCAGCCTGAGTGGAATGTGCGTAAGTGAGTCATTTTGGCAGTGAGCAGAGAAGTAAAGCACACTTTTCTCATTAGTTGTCTCCCAGGCTAAAATTAAACAGAATAATATATTGTCAAATTTTAGTGATTTATGGGGGATCTGTTCTGAATAATCTCAAGATTAGACTAGTTGTCTACGTATGTCAGAACATGTGTGTTATTTTTAAAGGCGAGGTCTTGTAAATTGAGCATAATATGAAAATATCCCTTTAAATTTAAAAGAACTTTATTTCTAAATTTCAACTAAATTGATATTAAGTTAATAGATAATTCTCTTTTATCACCTGCTTAACATTCGCAGGCTGGCTATTATGTCATTCAGTCATCTCTGACATAATGTAATCAAATAGCTTTTATGAACATTTGTTGGTCAATAAAATAGAGTTTTAAGGTTAGTTTTCAAATCACAGTATTTTGGTGCATTTGTTTTCGTTTTCCTTTCTCTAAAACTTCAATTAAAAAGGAATGCTACTGGGGATCCCTGGGTGGCTCAGCAGTTTGGTGCCTGCCTTTGGCCCAGGGTGCGGTCCTGGAGTCCTGGGATCGAGTCCCGTGTCGGGCTCCTGGCATGCAGCCTGCTTCTCCCTCTGCCTGTGTCTCTGCCTCTCTCTCTCTTTCTCTCTCTCTCTCTCTCTCTCTGTCTCTCTCTCTGTGTGTCTATCATGAATGAATGAATGAATGAATGAATGAATGAATGAATAAATAAATAAATAAATTTAAAAAGAAAAAGGAATGCTACTAACTCAATGAGAAAGCTTTTAAAAAAAATTTCTCAGTACATTTAATTTTTGGTGCATCTGAAAAGACTTTTAAAATAACTTGCCCACTTTGGAGAATGTCTAATTTTTGAATTTACTTTGGTTCTTTGAAGTTCACATACTATTAAATTTATAAACTTCTCTGTTTATATAGGGTTTGTGGGTGTATTTTTCATCATAATTTTTTTTTTTTTAATAATTTTTTTTTTAATTTTTATTTATTTATGATAGTCACAGAGAGAGAGAGAGAGAGGCAGAGACACAGGCAGAGGGAGAAGCAGGCTCCATGCACCGGGAGCCTGATGTGGGATTCGATCCCGGGTCTCCAGGATCGCGCCCTGGGCCAAAGGCAGGCGCCAAACCGCTGCGCCACCCAGGGATCCCCTTCATCATAATTTTTTAAAAGTTTGTGTTTATCCTGAGAACATGTATGTAATGAGTTGTGTCTGCATGGCTATGGAAAAGGATGAGATTTCTTTGTCTTTGCATCTCCTGATAGAATCTCTGTGATTTGTACAATACATAGTAGTTAATACTAATAAATAATAGAAATGATTTGTTTAATAAAATATATTTGTGTTTTTTAAAAGTTTTTAATTTTCAGTTAGTTAACATGTAGTTTAATATTAGTTTCAAGTGTACAATTTAGTGTTTCAGCAATTCCATACATCACCCGGTGCTCATCACAGGTGCACCCCCTTAATCCCTACTTTCTATTTCACGCATCCCTCCACCCACTTCCCCTGTGGTAACCATCAGTTTGTTCTCTGTAGGTAGGAGTTTGTTTCTTTTTTCCTTTATATTTATTTGTGTCTTAAATTCTACCTGTGGGTTTAATCGTATGGTGTTTGTCATTCTCTGATGTATTTCACTTAGCATAATAATATCTAGCAAATGGCAAGATTTCATTCCTTTTTATGGCTGAGTAATATTCCATTGTGTGTGTGTGTGTGTGTGTGTGCGCGTGCGCGCACGCGCGCGTGCGCATCACATCTTTTTTATCCATTCATCAGTCAGTGGACATTTGGGTTGTTCCATAATTTGGCTGTTGTAGATACTTCTGCTATACATATCAAAATGCCTGTATCCCTTCAAATTAGTACTCTTGTGTTGTTTGAGTAAATAACTAGTTGGCAGTGGCTGGATCATAGGATGGTTCATTCTATTTTTAACTTTTTGAGGATCCTCCATACTGTTTTCCAGAGTGGCTGGATCAGTTTGCATTCCCACCAACAGTTCCAGAAGATTCCCCTTTCTCCACATCCTGGCCAACACCTATTATTTCTTGTGTTGATGATTCTAGCTTTTCTCACAAGTGTCAAGTGATACCTCATTGTAGTTTTGAGATGCATTTATTTTTAATTATACATTTTGACTTTATTGGGCTTCTTGAGTTTGAGGCTTACTGTCTTCCAACAATTTTGTAAAATTCTCAACTGTTTTTAGCAATATTGCCTCTTCCCCATTTTTTGGTATCTCCCTCTGGAATCTAACATATGTTTAGTTTTCTTAGTCCTCATATTTCTTAACCTCATTTTATTTTTTTTATAAGATTTTATTTATTTATTCAGAGACACAGAGAGAGAGAGACCGGCAGAGACACACAGGCAGAGGGAGGAAAGGCTCCATGCAGGGAGCCCGACGTGGGACTCAATCCCAGGTCTCCAGGATCACACCCCAGGCTGCAGGCGGCGCCAAACCACTGTGCCACCTGGGCTGCCCTTAACCTCATTTTAACAATCTTCTTTCACTTTTCTCTTTCAAATGCATTCTAAATGAGCTCATGTGCTTCTTCCACTTCACTTTTTTTTCTCTTCAACTATAGTTAATCTGCTATTTAACCTGCCCAGTGAGTTTATTTACATCAAGAACTGTCATTTTATAATTGCCATTTTCCTTTAAAATACGTACTTTCTGTGGGATCCCTGGGTGGCTCAGCGGTTTAGTGCCAGCCTTTGGCCCAGGGCTTGATTCCTGGGATCGAATACCACATCAGGCTCCTTGCCTGCTTCTCCCTCTGCCTGTGTCTCTGCGCCCCCTCCCCCGCCCCCGTCTCTCTCTCTTCTCTCTCTTGTGTCTCACATGAATAAATGAATAAAATCTTTTAATATATATATTATTTTAATATATATGTATATATATTCTTTCCCAATACTTTCTCATTGTTTGATAATCTGCAGGATACCATACTTTTGCATTTTAAACATTTTATACCTAGGTGTTTGTTTTCTATATTTGAATATTTCCAGTATTTGAAAAGTCTGAATTTGTTGTTGATTTTTCTGACTGTCTCTCACAGTGGCTTGCTTTTGTAGTGCTTGCTAATTTTTTGTTAAGAGAACCATTCACAGATCATAATTTTTGATAGTTACATGACAGTGAATTGGAAACTTTTCAAACAGAAAATTTTATTCTGCTAGTGGCCAGAGAGATAAACCTCAACAAGAAAATCTAAGGCTTATCTACCTCTGTTTTTTCTTGGCCACAGTTTGAGATTCCTAATTATATTCTCCATCATGGCAGTTGTTTTTTATATTCCCTATTTAAGAGGTAACATATCTCACATCTTTTCAATAATTATTTTGATGTTTACTCCCATATTTTTAAATAATATGACTTTTCTTGCTCTTTCTTGATCTTTGACTTTAGAGCAAAAATTATTGATGTCTTACTGTGCAAAATGATATTTGGCTAACTTTCAGTCTCTCTTGTTCACATCATACATTCCTGTTACATATACCTACTCTCAAAATTGTTATTATCATGTTTGATTAATCAATGAATGTATTTTTTCAGAATTTACATATCTTTGTCTATAAATATTCATGGTACAGTCATGTTGTATCTTATGATTAGTTATCATTTCTGTTATAGCATGTGTTTTTCCTGTATTTAATAATTGTTTTATCACTGTTCTGAGGGCACTGGGGTGGTTCAGTCAATTAAAGGTTTGACTCTTGATATTGGCTCAGGTCATGATCTCAGTTCAGGGTCATCAGATCGAGCCCTGCATCCTGCTCTGTGCTGAGCAAGGAGCCTGCTTGGGATTCTGGTTCTCCCTCTCCTTCTGCCCCTCCCTATGTTCTCTCCCTCAAAGTAAATAATAAATATACTTTAAATATTATTATTACATTTTTCACATACTTGTCACTAATTCAGTATTGTCATTTGGGGCATTCCTGTCACTCTCCTCCTGTGTTGGATCTTTCATCTCCTAGACCCTACATTCTTCTATCTTGTTTTGCAATTGCTTTTTGTGGAACACATTTCTTGTTGTTAAACATATGTTATTTGTGGTATCTTTAATATTCATGTGATATTTATTATAAAACAAATTATATTACAGTGAGCTTATCTGACAAGAAACACTTCATAGTAATTTAAATCTGACTGTAATTTCATTTCTTTATATGTAATTTAGAAAAGTCTGAACTTTAAGATTGAATTATTTATTCTTGAATTTAAAATTTTAAAGCTCTTCATTTAAATGTATACAGTTTCTTTAAAATTAAGATTTTAATTTTTATGCTTTCTATTACAGGAAAGAATAAATATGTTAAGTTGTATTTTCTAATTGACTTCAGTTATGACTCCCCTTTTCCAATTATCCTGTGTTTAGTTTCTCCTAGTCAATCCTTCTTGATATGTATTTGACTTAATCATTGCTCAGCAGCACATCCATTAGTAAATGGAAGTGGGCAGGATTGCAGCAGAATGCTGCCCCAAATCTATACTGAATCTGGGTCCCTGGGAAAAGAAGAACTGAAAGGTGAAATAGGAATACTCATGACAATTTTTACTTGTTTGAAAATTATGTGCAAAAATTTAAAATGGGGGTATTTCTCTTGCTTACTTCCCTACATCTTCCTGTCTTTTATCTCTGGTAGTTTACTTTTCATAGGAGTTGGTACTAACAGTAATTGTTTAGATAATCTGCAGTGTTATAGAACCAGATTTTTGCACCTAACCTGAGAACCTATCTACCTTTTATTATGACTCTCTACCCCTACCATGTGGCCATTACTTTTCTAGAAACTGGAGATATAGTTGAGAGCAAAACTGATGAATACCTCTTATTTGATATCCCATGTCACAGTAGAGCTAATAATATTTTATCAGAAAGTATATGTAGAGATGCAGAAATGTATTTATGAATGCACATAACCTGCACGTAAATTAAGAGTGGGATGTTACGCTTTAGTTAAGTCCTATGTGATTGCTTTTTATCAGAGAGGGACTAAAATACTTTCCTAGGATCAAATTTCAACTTCAGCTTTATGTTTTATGTCAGAATGCTAGCCTGTGTTTCATTTAGGCAGATGTCTCTCTGGCTTCTGAACACTTAAAGCTGTAATTTGCAGTGATTTATTGAGTGGTTGTAATAATCCTTCCTTTAACATCATGAATTAAGTTTGTAATATAAACAGAAAAAGAAGATAATATTCTATTCTCATGACTGATATGGAAATTGCTCTTTGCCTAAAAAATAAAGCATATTATTAAAGACAAATTCACTTTTTTTAAAAATTTTTTAAAGATTTATTTATTTATTTATTCATGAGAGACACACAGAGAGAGGCAGAGACATAGGCAGAGGGAAAAGCCGGCTCCTTCCTAACCTGATGCGGGCCTCGATACTGGAACCCCGGAATCACAACTTGAGCCAAAGACAGATGCTCAACCACTGAGCCACCTAGGTTTCCCAAATTCACTTAAAAAAAAAAATATTTAAATGCAATTTAGTTAACAATGTATTATTAGTTTCAGGGGTGGAATTTAGTGATTCATCAGTTGCATATAATACCCAGTGCTCATTGCATCAAATGCCCATTACCCAGTTACCCCATTCCCTTAGACTTTCCCTTCGAGCAATCCTCAGTTTGTTTCCAATAGTTAAGAGTTTATGGTTTGCCTCCCTCTCTGCTTTTGTCTTATTTTATTTTTCTTTCTCTTGCCCTATGTTCATCTGTTTTGTTTCTTAAATTACACATGAGTGAAATCATGTGGTAGACTAATTCACTTTTGATGAGATATAATTCTTTTTCCATAAAATTCATTATTTTTAAAGTGCATAATTTAATGGTTTTCTAGTATATTTACAAGGTTGTGCAACAATCACCATTTTCTAATTCTGGAACATTTTAATCACTCCCCAAAGAACTGCATATCTATTAGCAGTTACTTTCCATTCTTTCCTCCCCCCAAACACTGGCATCCACTAATCCCACCTTTTTTTGTCTATGGTTTTTGCCTGTTCTAACGATTTCATTTAAGTGGAATCATGCAATGTGTGGTTTTCTGTGACTGGCTTCTTTCACTTAGCATGTATTCAAGGTAGTATAGCATGAATCAATACTTGGTTCCTTGAGATAAACAAGTAATTTTCCATTATATGGCTATATCATATTTTGCTTATCCATTCAACGATTCCTGGACATCTGTGTCATTTCCATCTTTGGGCTATTATGAATACTGCTTTGAAAAGTTGGGTACAAAGTTTTGAGTGGAGTGATTTTAGTTCTCTTGGTACATACCTAGGAATAAAATTGTTGGGCCATATTACATCTGTATATTTTGCCTCTTGAAGAAATGCCAAAGTGTTTTTGAAAGTATTTGTACCATTTTATGCTCCCACCAGCAGTATATGAGAACTCAAATTCCTCCACATCTTTGTCAGCACTTGTTAATTTGTCTTTTTATTATAGCTGTCCTACTTGGAGTGAAGTGATATAAAGCTTGCTATTTTTTTAATGAGGAATTAAAACTATTTTAAAATCTTGATTTTTAGGTGCCGTGCTTCTTTGTAGTGTACAAGGAGTAGCAGTTAATATTGACCCAGTCTTATATAACTGGCTTGTTTATCAGCCTCAGAAACGAACCAGTAGACATATGCAGCAGGTGAGAAATTTTTATAATTCTCTTAATGAACAAATCTTTTTTCAGTATTTGTTAGAGTTATATACATAGTGTGCATTGATTTTTTTTAATGGATGTTCCACAAGTCCTTTGTCCTCTGCTCTACCTGTTTCAAATAATGTATTACTTCATTTCTAGACAGAAAATTATAGCTCATATAGAGTTTCATTGACCATTGAGATGAATTTCTAAGCAATTGCTGGTAAAGCAGAAACACTGGAGAGACTAGATTAGGTAGTCCTATTTTACTGACCTCTTTTTCCTCATGGTGCCTAGATGTGTATTCTGAGTGTCTGATGCATGAGAATTGCATAGTAAATGTTAGCTATTGTTTTTATTATCTCTGTATTTCCTCTTCATCATTGGGTTTACTCAACAAGCATTCGTTGAGTGCCAAATCCCTGTATTGGGATAGTTGGTGTAAAAAGAGTTAGGATATATGCTTATTTAAAAGGGTATAAATAAAAAAAAATAGAAGGTTATAAATCACAAAGTAAAAAGTAGCTAATTATAGTTTCTGGAATGCTTAAATGGAATTCTTACAGATGGGTTTTATTATTCCCATTTTAAAAATGAAGAAACTGGGGCAGCCCGGTGGCTCAGTGGTTTGGCCACTGGTGTGATCCTGGAGACCTGGGATCGAGTCCCATGTCAGCTCCCAGTGTGGAGCCTGCTTCTCCCTCTGCCTGCGTCTCTGGTTCTCTCTTTCTCTGTGTCTCTCAGGAGGAAATAAATAAAATCTTAAAAATAAATAAATAAATAAATACGAAGAAACTGATGCTTATTGACATTTAACCTAACCTACCTTATTGTCACATGTAGTAAATGGCAGAACTAAATGTTTCTCAGGCCAAATATATGCTATCTTGCATTGAATTTTCCCATTGACTTAGTTGTAATTTTGTTATATTCTAATTGAAATAACTTTGCATCTTTTTTTTTTTTTTAATATGGAACATTTCATGAATTTCTCTGTCATCCTGCACAGGGGACTTGCTAATCTTCCCTTTATTGTTCCAATTTTAGTATATGGACTGCCAGTGTGAGCACTGCATCTTCATTTTTTTCAATTTAAATTCAATTAATAAACATATAATATATTACTGGTTTCAGAGGTGGAGGTCAGTCAATGATTCATGAATCTTAACACTCAGTGCTCATTACATCGCAGTACTACATCTTTTTTCTGAAGTAACTTAAAGCTAGTTGTTAGAAAAAATACACAATTTTATAATTACATAAGACAAAAATTGACAGAGATGCAGGCAGAGAGAGAAGCAGGTTCCCTGCAGGGAGCCCAATAGGGGACTCTATCCCCAAACCCGGGATCACACCTTTAGCCAGAGGCAGACCCTCAACCGCTGAGCCACCCAGCCATCCCAACTTATTTGTTATAAGTGGAAGTTTGTGCCTTTGATCCCATTTGCTCCACTGCTCCCATGAGTTTGTCTTTTTTTTTTTTTTTTTTTTAAGATTTTATTTGAGAGAGAGAGCGCACAAATGGGAGCTGAGCAGAGAGCCCAGGGTCCTGGGATTATGATGCCAGCCAAAGGCAGATTCCTAAGTGACTGAGCCACCCAGGAATCCTTCTTTTTTTTTCTTTCTTTCTTTTTTAAATATACCACATATGAGTGAAATCATGGTATTTTTCTTTTTCTAACTGATTTCACTTAGCCTAATTGCCTTATTAGGTCCATCCATGTTGTCACAAATGAGAAGACTTCCTTTTTTATGGCTGAATAATATCCCATTGTTTTGTAAATTCTCATTGGTTGTTTTATAAATGATGCAACTATGTCCCCATTACTAGAGATATTCCTGAAGGTCAAATCATATTCTAACAGCTCAAATAGATTATACATTCATTTGATTGATACCAGTCATCTTTAAAGGTTTTGATACTTACTTTTATTTTTATTATACTGTTTTATAACTATTTAAAATTAAGTATAAATATATATTTAAAAATATTTTTCTGGGGATCCCTGGGTGGCGCAGCGGTTTGGCGCCTGCCTTTGGCCCAGGGCGCGATCCTGGAGAACCGGGATCGAATCCCACGTCGGGCTCCCGGTGCATGGAGCCTGCTTCTCCCTCTGCCTGTGTCTCTGCCTCTCTCTCTCTCTGTGTGTGACTATCATAAATAAATAAAAATTTAAAAAAAAAAAATATTTTTCTAAGTTCAAAAATAATAGATTTATTTAAAAATAAAACTAACAGGGGATCCCTGGGTGGCCCAGCAGTTTAGTGCCTGCCTTTGGCCCAGGGCATGATCCTGGAGTCCTGGGATTGAGTCCCGCGTCGGGCTCCCTGTGTGGAGCCTGCTTCTCCCTCTGCCTGTGTCTCTGTCTGTCTCTCTCTCTCTGTCTGTCTCTCATGAGTAAATAAAATCTTTAAAAAAAGAAAAATTAAAAAAAAATAAAACTAACAAATGTCCATAATCCTACTCGTGCAGTTACAAATAATATTGGGATAAATATCCTCATAGCTAAATCTTTGCGTTTTTAAGTGTTCTCCTAGAATATATTTTTGAAAGTGTAATTAATAATTAAAGGCATGTGTTGGGGCACTTGAGTGGCTCAATTCATTAAGCATCTGCCTTTGACTCAGGTCATGATGTCAGGTTCCTGGGATTGAGTGCCACATAGGGGCTCCCTGCTCAGTGGGGAGTCTGCTTTTCCCTTTCTTCTGTCTCTCCCCCTACCTCTTTTCTCTCTCTCTCTCTTTCAAGTAAATAAAATCTTTAAAAAATAGGTAAGGGCATGTATTTTAGTGCATTTTGAGGCTTTTATTATATTATAGCTTACCTTCCAGAATTGGTAAGAGTTTACATTTTCACCAGCACTTCACAGTATTACTATTTTACTACAGTTTATCATATCTCAAAAATACACTTTTTAAAATATCCTTAACCTATTATTTTATTCTTATTTTTTTAACATTGGGTAATTGAGAGAATAGTATAATTGAGCCCTCTGTTCTTTTCACCTAGCTTTAATAATTAATCAACTCATGACTAATCGTCTTCACTTTTAAGACTCTAGTGGCTGAAAAATGCCAATATTCAGTAGTGGTGAAAATATAGAAAATGGATAAACTCATATACTACAGTTATGAGTGAAAGTTGGTAAGTTGACAGTATCCAGTAGAATTGAAAATGAGCATAATCTTTAACCCTCAAATCCCACTTTTTTGATAAAGATATACTCCTAACAACAACAACAAAAAAGATATACTCCTAACAGATATACTCATAGAACACTAAAGAGTCATTATAAGCCTCTTATTGCAGTATTTATTGCAATAATGTAAAATTGGAGACAACTTGAATGCGTGTAAGGAATGACTCTAAGGAAGTGGATAAAGTATGACATATTCACATGATAATTTATTAGTAGAAACTATGTGATAGGTCTTAATATGAATGTCTCAAGTTGTACTTAAAACAAAAACCAATTTCCCAAGGATATATGCAATATGAGAATATGTGTATTTTTCCAAAACTACTATTAGAAATAAATAAATGGTGAAATAAATGGTATGTATGAGTTGTATAAGTAAAGATAGTTGTAAAACATGAATTTCAAGGGTTATATCAGTATCATAATAGTGGTGATTCGGGGAGGAGTAGGCAGGTGGCTAGCAGTTGAAGGGATTTTAGCCCCATCTGTAACATTTCACTGGTCTCTTTAAAAAAAAAAAAAAGGAAATATGATAACAATGTAAACAGCCAGTAATTATTAGATATAATGGGAATGTGGATGTTGTTTTAATTCTTTATAATTTCATATATTTTTACATTTATTAAAGAGGAAGAATTTTATAGGAAGAACAGTAGAAGCTTTTAGGTATTTTGGAATCATGGGATATTGATGCATCAAGGATAGGAGAAATCTGAGGCTAGGACACAACTGATATTTGAGGGAATATCTGGTACCAGAAGGTGGAAGAATATTAGTAGAACAATGGAATGTTCCTAAAAATAAATATTGTTTACCTTGATATTTTTGACTGGGATAGCCCTATTTCCAGAAATGTGGAGGAAATCCAATCATCTTACTCTGTATTCAGTATCTCTTCATGCCTGACATTTAGTACCTATATTAGCAATCACTCAGCAAATATCTATGGAGAGTCTTTTGGACACCATTGTATGTATTTGGAATACAGTTCTGGAGAACTATCAGAGCCTGCTGTATTGTTAGGAAGGGTTTTGTTGGAGCTTGTAATGTATCCTTGCCTATGTGAAAATGCCCCCAGTTTCAGCCACCAAAACGAAGGATTTTTGTTTGTTTTTAGGTATTACTAGTATTATGGCTTTTATGAATCTCATCTTTCAGCTATTTTTCTTGAATTAAATATTATACTGTATAGAATATTATTATTCTCTAATATATTAATTTGAATCTGAACATGGTTGTAATTTTTTGGAATACTTAGTCATATTTCAGAATTATAAGTGATGGCCAAGAAATTCAAGGGATTATGGAATCACTAAATACTAGAACTGAAAGGGTTTTTTTTTTTTTTTTTTTTTTTTTTTTTTTTTTTGAAAGGGTTTTTTTTTAAGCAGACATCTCCACTCCCATAAATTATAGTTGAGGAATTTTAAATGCATCAAAACTTAGCAATATGTCGAACATTTCTCTTTTAAGTCTTAAATACTGTCTCCTATTTAGGTTTGTATAAATATTATCACTTTTACTAAATTCTTAATATGAAAATCAGGTACTGTGCATTATATTTCCCACAAATATATTTAATCTTTCCACTTTCTCATTATCACCTTTCTTGTTCTTTTACTCAGCCTAAGTAGCAACTTGTAAAATAATTTGCCCTTTTCCCCTTTATCTTATAACTTGATTGATTATATTACATAGTTAGATAATGTACCTGTGTTCTGATTGAAATGTTTATTTATAATCTAAGTAATATTAAATAAAATAAAGGTTGGGTGAGGCTTAAAGTTGGATCCTTAAAAGTGTGGTTGTTGTGCTGTTGAGAGTAACAATAGACTGCATTGCAGCTCAACCAGCCCCTCCAAAGTTACCATCTGATGCAGCTGTATTATAGTTATCATCTGTTGTTTCCCAAGCTTGCAATTTCCTTCTCAGTTTGTGGCTAAAACCCAACATTTGATGATTGTTTTCCACCCAGTTCAACATTGATCTTTGATCCTGCAGGAAACTTAAAAAATACCTTTTTTTTTGCCAAAAATCTGACAAGATTGTATTGGGCGTCATCAGCAGTAAGATCAGACTTTATTTCACTGAATAAAGATGAAACAGCTGCTTTATTGTCCAGTTCAGCACTCATGCATTCAATATAGGATCATAATGTTTTCCAGCTTTCTCTAACTATGGATACTTTTCTATGCTTTCTAAATATGCTGTGTGTATCACTTTGTCAGACAGAATACAGAGATTTTAGCAATTCTTTATTAAGTTGAACTGTAACATGTAATTAATCACTTTATGGAAATATGTCCTTAAAGATAATCTTTTTTATAAGGATAACTTTTTATTTTCTAGTAATTACAATTTTCAAATTTAATTGTAGTTTTGATTTGCCCTTACCATATTATCTTGATGCTTCTTACTGAAATTTTAAATTCCATATATTTTCAAGCTGTCTTAGTTTTCACACAGAATTGTAATTTCACACTGAAACTATCAAGTGTCCCTGTGTGAATCTGTGTGTATAAGAGAGACAGATGAAGATGCAGAGAAGGACCAAGGGAGCTACATATTGATTGATTGATTTAAAATAATAAAGCTTCAACACCACTTATGAGGGACTTTGCTCAGTATTGCCATGTTTACCCTTCACTGCTTAAAAAAGTAAATCAGAGTTTTCTTTTGCCTCTCTCTAGCAGCCTGTCATAGCTGTTCCTCTTGTTACACCAATTAGCAGAAAGAAAGAGGATGAGGTGTCTGTTGGAAGTGCACCCCTGGCAAAACAGCAATCATATCAGGCCTCTGAATATGCCAGCAGCCCTATAAAAACCAAAACAATAACAGGTATGTGTCAAGAATTCTAACAGGTCTGTGATTTTACCCTATCTCTAAGATAATAAGTTATCAAGTTATCCGGGCTACAGTTTCATGAATGCCAGCTAAAGAGACATGAGACTCCTGGAATGGAGAGAAAAAACTTTATTATCTTACAGCATTAGCAGTAACCAAGAGTATTAACATTTTCTTGTGTTCCTGACCTAAGCCTAATTCCCACAGAGTTGCATCAGGAAGATCAGATGATACCTATACACAATAATGGATTATGTACGAGGAGAGGAACCCTCAATTTAGGGAACCTGAACTTTTTGTAATTGGTGAAGGCATGCCTGCCATTTTCCCTGGAGTGAGGCACTATTTGCAACTTGCAAGGCCGTAAGCAAACTTGCCCTTTGCTCAAAAGGAGGACAATGTCTCTGTCTTTAGAGGCTATATGCTATACAGATATCCTTGAAAACACAACTGGGCACAAAGGCACTCACTGCCTCTACTTTTAAGAATTGCAAAAACACTAGAGACCCATAGAGAACTTTCTACCAATAGTGGGTTTGTTCTTAAAGTGAATTCTTGGAAGACACAAAATATCTCAATTTTCTCCCTCTCCCTTCTCTCACTTTCTCAGCTAGATTATCTCTGCAAATATAGAACATAAATATTTTTCCATTTACTAAAGAATCATGTGATAAAAGTTAATTTAATCTTGTAGGCATATTAACTACATAACCTGACTTCCTACTTACTATTTAGTCCTGTTCTTTAAAACTTGATAATTGATTTAAAGTCATTGTTAAGGATGAATATAGGTGATAGAAAAGATAAATATAAGTGAGGGAAAATGCTTAAGATTTAAATGAAATTACATGACACAGGGTTATATAGAAACTATGATCATAGGGCAGCCCTGGTGGCGCAGCAGTTTAGCGACACCTGAGGCCCAGGTTGTGATCCTTGGAGACCCGGGATCGAGTCCCACGTCCAGCTCCCTGCATGGAGCCTGCTTCTCCCTCTGCCTGTGTCTCTGCCTCTCTTTCTCTCTCTCTCTGTATGTCTCTCATGAATAAATGAATAAAATCTTTAAAAAAAAAAAGAAACTATGACCATAGATATTTATTCTTTATGATTTGTGTATCTTTTTGAATGTTCACTATTTTTACTTTTCTAGAGGCCTTGGTGATAGTGCTGTCTTGAGAATGCTCTGTACTAACCATTTTCTTTACTTAGGATTAAGTTTCAAAAAATTTTGTTCTATTTTTAAGTAGAGTACTGTTCCTGTTTCAATTTTAATTTAAAAAATGTTTTATGAGTCCTTTGTATCTACTTCTAAATGAAGTTATCACTGTTTTACTCATTATTTATGTTGCATCTCATAAATGGTAACAAATTCGGTAGTGCATTCGTAGCCTTTACACATTTGTTTGTTTTTTACTATTACCATTATAACCTTTAAATTGTCTAGTTCAGTTAGTGTTAAGTATATTCACATTATTATGAAATACACATTTAAATATTCCAAGTGAATTTTACAGTGGAGAAGTGTCAGTGTTAATTTATGCCTAAATTCTTATTAAAATTAGTTTTTATATTTTCAGCTTAAATGCCAGTCTTGATCTTAAGTTCATTCCCAACAATTAGGTAGTATTTTTGGCACATGAAAGACAAAGCTTGGTGATACCTCACTGGACTTGATTTTGCTTTGTGTTTATTCAACAAGAAGCAGACATCTTCCTCTCCAATCACAATTAACCAGTGTTAAATAGCTGTCTACAGGGAGAACATATGTTTGGTGGTTGGAAATGTGTTGACAGCAGAACAACACTATTTCAGTGATTCAGGCACATTGAGTAGGCCAAGCCAGAATAAAAGCATGTATCACATGAAGATAATATATTATCCAGAATTCTAAATAATCTCCTAGGGAGTCTATTTTTGAAAACAAGGAAGCTCCTAAAAGCTATGACAGCTGTTTACCTTATGTTTTGGAAATGTTATGAAAATTAATTTGGAATTCTTGATGAAATGTCTGTAATGGACATGAAAACTTTTAAAAGCAAGATGCTCCATAAATGATAGCTCTTTAAAAATAGTAGCTATTTTTATCTTACATGTTTATACATTACTTCCCAAGTCCAAAGCACTGTAAGTACATGGTTAAAATAATAGAAGTCTTTTCAATTTGTCTTCTTAAATATTATACTAAGATAATAATAAATTAAGTTGTGATAATTAATGATGTAAATTTTAGTAGATAAAACCACAATGAACTTTAGCCTCTGACCATGAAGGTGTAATAGGGTCTAGACTTATGTTCCTGCTATTAATAACAAAGAAACTTGTCCAAATATATGGGAGAAAAAAAAGTTTCTAGACATCGGACACTAGGCAGTACAGGACTGTGATTCGTCATAGAAAGGAAACGAAACTGTTGACCCTAGGATTGGCCTGGCTTTCTGGCCAAAGGCACATTCCAGACCACAGAATGGGTGCAATATATTAAGCTGAGCTCAGGTGTCTTGCTGAATTGAAGTTTAGGGAGGTAGAGTGACTGAAGTCATAGGTGGTGGAGATGACTGCAAATCATGGCATAAAATTCTAGAAAGAGAAAGCTGTATAGCCAAAGAGCTCCAGAAATCAGCAATAGTGTTCTCATTGAGTTTGCTAAATAGTAAGACACACATGCATAGGATGAGACTCTAATGGTTGGGCAAAGGTTGTCCTAGGAACTTTGATCTGAATGTTCTGAGAGCTCACACAAGGTTGGAAGGCATTCAGGTTCCTATTGTCATAGTATACAATCCTATTGATTATTCAGAACATTCAATAGAGATCTCAGAAAAGCCATGCCTCTGTAGTGGAGCTAATGATAAAAAAAATGTAAAGGCTGCCTTAGACTCACCTTAAACAAGTTTTAAAAAGCCTCTAAAACAGCAAAAAACAATGAGTAAGTTAAATGCTGGCAAAATGAAGCCCAACACTATTAAGAATATAAGAAGATCCAGACATGTAACAACTTAAAATCACAGTGTCAAGCATTCGATCAAAAACCAATAGAAATGCAAAGAAGTAGGAATCTTTGACCAAGAGAAAAATAAGCCAATAGAAATAAACTTAAGAAATGGGGTAAATGATAGAATTAGATATTTAAGGAAAGATTAGTACATTTGGAAAGGAAATGGAAGATATAATATAGAACTAAACCCAACTCTAGAGTTGAAAAATATACATGAAGGGAGAAAGAGCCTGGTTAGAATTAGCACTAGACCAGACATTGCAGAAGAAGAAATTGACCTTGAAGACCTAGCAATAGAAACTTGCCAAAATGAAGCACAAAAGGAATAAATAGGAAAAAAAAGTGTATAGAATGTTAGTGGACTGTGGGATGGCAATTAATTTGGGTAGTCAGAGTAGATATCATGGAAAGTTTGACTAGATACTTGAAGCCAACAAAGGAGGGAGCCATACAGATACATTTAGAAAAATCATATGGGATTATATATGTATCTTGGAATAAATTTACCAATCCAACCCCTCATTTTATAATTATGGAGATTGATTCATAAAGAGGTCAAGCAACTTATCCAAGTTAAAAAATATGTAGTGAAAAAAAATTTTGTGAGACTTCTTTTTAAAGTTCCAGATTATGTATGTCACACATCCCACTGGTAACTGCTGGTTTCTTCTCTATAGTTAAGAGTTTGTTTCTTGGAAAGTTTTTTTTTTTTCCTCGTTTGCTTTGTTTCTTAAATTTCACATGAGTGAAATCATGTGGTATTTGTCTTTCTCTGACTGATTTATTTTGCTTAGCATAATACTACCTCCATCCATGTTGTTACAAATGGCAAATTTCATTATTTTTTTATGGCTGAGTAATGTGCCATTTTATATGTATATGATATCCTGTTCATCAGTCAATGGAATAGGTAATGAGGATTAAGGAGGGCACTTGTGATGAGTACTGGGTGTTGTATGGAAGTGTTGAATCACTATAAATAAAACAAATCTCTCAATATAAATGTTTACATTATTCCTTGATTTACCAAGAAAGAATAATAGGTTAAATTATTTCATCCTTTTTTAAAAACCTTTCTCAATTTGAACACTTTTTTTCGGTTCTTCAGATTCCACATGACATATTTTTTTCCTGATGCTATATGAGGTGCTTTGCTGTTTAGGAAATTATGGAGAATAACACTTGAAGATTAAATAGCACCTTGGTGCCCTTAGTGTATTAATGCACCTGTGGGAGATTATCTCTCACACACGCACACACACACACAAATAAAGTTCCAGATTATGGTAGTGATTCTGTGGTTATTAGTTGCCTTCTTTCATTTCTTAATAGCATAACCAGCCATAAAAGTCAGGTCTATGCAAAATCTGTCATCTGCTGTCTGCCCTCTAATATCCAATATATAACCAGCCAACTTCAGAGCATTCTTTTCTGTCAAGGGAGGTTTCTAAATTTTCAGTCCTGCCCCATGTGGCTAAAATAGTGAAGAATTTTACATCAGAGCTACGAACAAAGATATACTGGGAAACAACTAAACCTCTGTAATTAGCATGGAATGTTTTGGCACCCTTATTTGGGTGTCACTAAGTGTTGTAGTTAAATTCCTGGATGACACTCAGAATGAAACACTACTTCTGACACATTTTTTTCTTCCCTAATGTCTAAGTTTAAATATATCACAGGATC
The DNA here is from genome assembly GCF_048418805.1 of Vulpes vulpes. NCBI lineage: Eukaryota > Metazoa > Chordata > Mammalia > Carnivora > Canidae > Vulpes > Vulpes vulpes. The sequence goes on along the minus strand of NC_132792.1, from coordinate 35,767,553 downwards.
AGAACTGCATTTTAAAAAATAAAAAATTTATGATGTTTCAGATGCTTACATTTCTTGTCAGGCATATGGAAATTCTAGCTTATTTTCTCAAAGCAAATTAAATATGAAAAATCATGAAATTTTAAAAACACTTTGTTTACACTACAGATAACCGTTTTCAGATTTCTTTTTGAAGATTTTTTTTTTTGACAGGTTATTAGATAAAATATCTCTAATTACATTTTTTCTGACCTCATTTCAAAATACAGTATTTTTAAATTAAGCATTAGTTCAGTAATGTGGTTGTAATAATTAGTGTTGAGTTAATCTTGGCTGAAAATACCAGAAATCTCTTAATAACAGTAGTTTAAGTAAGATTGAATTTTGTCCTCATGTGAAAGCTTAATGATAAACACTCCAAGGTCATATGACTCTCTGTAAAGTCAGGTAATTTCTTATTCTACTATGTGTGGCCTCTGTTACCAGGCTTGATAAGTGGTCCACAATGGAGGCTTCAAGAGTTCATCATGTCTGCATTTCAGTGAGCAGAAATGAGTAACGAAGAGAACAACACCTTACCTCTTTGAAAAGTATATATAAGTTGTATTATTCACTTTTGTTTATATACTCTTGGCCAGAAACTAGTCATGTTTGATATATGTGATCATATCCAGGGCTGTATAGGGTTCAGGAATATAGTCTGTATTTTTTAAGGCCCATGTGTGTGACCAGAAAGTTTGAATCCTAAGAAAAAAAGAGTAGATTGTACAAGTTATTTAGCTTATTACAGGTTATTTACTCTGTCCCAGTAACTTAAGATGAAGTGTCATAAGCTGGAGTTTGGGGAGAAAAGTAGAAAATATTTTCCGTTAAGTGAGAATATCAGAAAACAAAGCTGATAAAAGTGTTCTCATGTTGGAGATGTTGCTTAGGTTTTTTACAAGGAGAGCTAGAGGCTTAGGAATCATTAACATATATGGATCTTACACAGTCAAAGCCACAGAGTGCATGATCTCCCTGGGAAACCACATGCAGCAAAATGAGAAGAAAGCCCAAAATTAAATTCTGAGCAATTTTTTCTTTAAAGAGTAAGGAGAATGAGCCAATGGAGAGATTGAGAAGCATCATTCTGAGAATTATGGAACATGGGTGTATACATACATATGTATACATGTGTAGATATGACATATATATGACAAAATTGAAAAGCACTTTAAGATGAGGGTGGGTAACTGCCTAGTATGCTGTAGACTCATTAAGAACAATGAGTCAGAAACACTTCAGTTGGCCAGAGGAGCTTTAGTTATTAGGAAGTGGACAGGAATTGGAACAGCCACTATGTATACCACTTTCCAGACATTTGTCTACACAGACACTTGGGTATGTCTATAGAGAGGTAACGAGTAAAGAAGGAAGAATTGGAGATACAGGAAAGTTGGGCATAATTTATACAGTGAGATCACAGATATATTTGAAGCAAAATATAAGATCTTATCAACAGATGTAGGACTTAACCGAATTGCCTCTTCCTCTGAGAGAGGTAAGATAAGAGTACCTATAGGTCAATTTAGTTAATTTTCTTTCCACAAACAAGGGATATATAGGATAAGTATTATTTTCCTTGCCCTGTTTCAGAGAATGTAAAAGAAGGAGAAATGTATAAGTTTTTCAAGGTAAGACCCTGCTTTGTACACATACAAGAAATGTATTCCTTCTAAGAAAACAAAACATTACACTTTACCTTCTTTTCTTTTTTGTATCCATTTAATAATGTTACTCCAAGTTTGAAATTACAAAAAAAAAAAAAAAAATCATTTTATCCACAGGCAGTATAACTTGTAGGATGCTTTGAAGTGGTGAGATTTTCAATTTTTGCTAGTAATATTTGCTCCTGAAGGCACTGATGTATTTTGTAGTCTAATTTTAAGAACTGTGCATTATAAGTAAAATGGTTCACACCAATGCAGTTATTTATCTAACAATGTTTAAATCATCCTTAATTTGATTAAACTAGAATATTGAGTAGGTATGTTCCTAGTTATAGGGCGGAAGTAGTATTAATGTACAAGAAATAATTTTTTTGTGGACTTGTGTATATTAGAAGTTGCTTACTTTAATCATGTAGTTTAGCATAAAATTCCATCCCTTTGTGATTAATTAGATGTCCAATTTCATTGGCAAATGTTAAAGCATTGGAAAATATTGTATAATATGCAATTGATTTTGTTCTCTCAGGGATAAAATATGGCTAAAAGTATATTTTCCCCTTTTGGAATAGAAAAAGGTTTAAGATAAAATGAAGTTATATCTAATGAAGTACATCAAAAATCTTAAAAACTTGGATATACCATCCAGAAAGTAATCAGAGAACATAAAGAAAGGAAAACATACATTTACTAAATTGCTTCTTCCCTTTGTGCTTTGTAAGAACAATTATTTTTATTTCTAAACCTAGAATTTATGAGGAAAAATTTAACCATCTGTATAACTTAACATATTTACAATTCAAATTATGACTAAATTACTTTCTAAGCTTATCTTTCTAAAGAATTTCATCAGGTGCCATATGATGATTTGTTGTATCAGCCATAGTAGTCTAGGTGTTTGGAGCTTTAAAGTATTTTTAACATTTTGAATTTTTTAATGTTTCATAAAATATCCACTCGTCATTTGATGATACTCTTTTGTAGACCTACCTGGCAATTACACTACTCATTTGGTACTACTGCATACCTTAATTTCTTGCATTGCTAGTTTTCACATGAGGACCCCTCAAGTAAATCATCAGTTCATAAAGAAATGTAATTTATACTTCTTTAGGGTGTCTTGTAGTATGTCTGGCAGATAGTCTTTTTTTTTAAAAAAAGATTTTATTTATTTATTTATGAGAGACACAGTGAGAGGCAGAGACATAGGCAGAGGGAGGAGAAGCAAGCTCCATGCTGGAGCCTGATGTGGGACTCGATCCCAGGACCCAAAGATGTAATCCTGAGCTGAAGGGAGACGCTCAACTGCTGAGCCAGCCAGGCGTCGCAAGGCAGAATGTCTTTTAATTAGTGTTTGCTTATTAATTCCAAGAATATGTTGAGTTTGTTAAGCAAACTAGGTTTATTGATTTTTATTTTTAAATATATTAAAATTTGTATTGCATGCACATAATGTCTTTTTCTCTTCAAACTTTAATTCTTGAAAATTAGATAAGTAATTATTTCATATTCATATTTAAGTGAAAAAAAGTTTTGTTCTACTACTTCCTTGGCTCATTTTTTATTTCTCTAGGACTATAAAGCAGAAGTTATATTTAGGTATGGTTTCTTTTAATATGTTCAAGTTTTACTCTGATTTTTCCTTTAAAAGTAGAATATAGACTACTGAATTTTGTCAATGGAGATGGCTTTAGAAGGTAAATTATTTTAATGCTGAGAAATTACTTTTAAATTCTACATTCCGTTGGAATTATTTTTTTGTTGTTGTTGGAATTATTTTATTTCAACTACTGTCATCACTACCTCACTCCTTCCTCTTTTAAATGTCCACTCCAAACCTGGATCAAGACAAAGAGGAAACCCCACAGAACCAATGTTTTTGGATTCCTTGAACACATCTGAAGCAGGCTCATGTTTTGTTAAAAGCATTACTAAACAGATAATGAATAAAAACAAGTACAGAGAACAGAAGCTAATTGAAAATAATTCATCTTTAGAAGCCTTCCACCTTTTTTGTCGGTGCATTCCTATCAGTAAAAATCTTTGAGCATCTGTAGGATACTATTTACTGATTTGTGCATTAAATATATGTATCACTATATAGCAATATGCTGTAAAGCATGCAAGATAATTTTATTAACATTTAAATGTTTTTATTTTGATAGTTTTAATATATCAATAATATTTCAGTGAGACTAAAATTTATGTTTTCCAAAATAAAATTTAATACTATGTCATAGAAACTTAAAGGCTTAGTTCTTAATTCAGTTTATTGAGTAGTTGATTTTAGTGGCTGACGCTGAAGAGTCACCTCACTGAGATACATTATATCCAGGATGGGAAAGGGCATCACTGATACACTGAAGACACTTATTTTTCAGTCTTATCCATTTTATCAAAGGGCTTTGTTGACATCAGGCAAGTAAATTTCCATCTTCTTTGTAACAATACTATTTTCTTCCAAATTAATGGAAAGATATTGCCTTTTTCTTTTAAATAAATTAGTGATATCTTTAATCCATATGTTTGAATATTTGTGTTTCACAAAAATCTTTTTAAAACGTGTATCAAAAATAAATAAATAAATCCAAATTATGAGGATTAATTCAGTTAAAGTAGAATAAAATTTGTAAATCTAATTAACTATGTGCATGTAAATTATAATATGCCACAATTAATTGAAAACAAATGAAAGAGTGAAGGGCCCCTGCCAATTTCTCTTTATTGAATATCCACTCTTCCTTCAGTATACTTAGCATTGTGTTATCTGTAGCCTTATAACATGGGGAAAGACCTCAAGGTAATCTACTTTACTAAATATTAACAAACTGTGTGTCTTTCTCATCTTTAGATAAAAGTAAATATGAATAGATATTCTCGTATTTGTCTCTAAGAGCTCAGTGTATGGTCTTATGCTTTGGTACACTACATTATTAGAGTTCACTGCTATCTTAGGTTGTTACTATATGGAAGTGTAGGGTTGTCTGAAAGAAGTCCCTCCTGTAGGACACAGACAGATGAGAGGATCCCAAGGAACGCAGTTAACCTAAGAAAAGTACTTGCTAATATAGTTGAAGAAATCTTCCAAAGGTGGAGAAGAGATTAGAGGAGTGAAAAATACATCTCTATATGTAAGTTCAGGCAGAGTGTCATAGAGAGTTAGACCAGTGAATCTGATAATGAAAGGAGTGAGAGCCGAAGGAGGTAGAGGTTGAATAGTTTTTGAGGAAGTAAACCTGGAAAATAGGGGAGTAAACTCCATGGTATGCTTGGGCATTTTGGAGCTTATGTGGGCTATGTAATGATATTAGGAGGGCTGAGCAGGTACACATGGGGAAAGGAAGGAAAAATAAAATAAGATAAAAACAGAGAGGAGGGCAAACCATAAGAGATCTTTTAACTATAGGGAACTAATTAAGGGTGGTTGGAAGGGAGGTGGTTGGGGGGATGGGGTAACTGGGTGATGGGCATTAAGGAGGGCACTTGATGTAATGAGCACAGGGTGTTACATGGCAACTGATGAATCATTGAATTCTACCCCTGAAACTAATAATACACTATATGTTAATTAAATTGAATTTTAAATTAAAATTTTTAAAAATTTAAAAATTGCCAGTTTTTCCTGATTGATAAGTGAGTCCTTTACTAGGGAAAACACATTTCTAAATTAGAAAGGGCTCTCTAATTGCAAAAGACAGAAACAAAATTATTTTAAATTTGAAAAAACAGGGATATTTTGTTTAGAAAATATGGTAAGAAATGCAAAAGCAAAGATAACTCTTTTCTTTGAAATGGTAAGAAAAGCAAAGCAAAGCAAACTCTTTTCTTAGAAATGACTTAGAAACAGAGACTTCATACCTTCAGGACTCTGTTTTTTTTTTTTCCCCCCCTGTTGGCTTAACTTTCTTTTATTGAATATAGGTTTCTTGACTTAGCAGTGTACATGGCTGTGTTCCTCTGGACTCATGTACTTCTCTGTCATCAAAGAGAAAGAAATATCTTGTCTAGTATCTGTTGAAAACATACCTGACAAGGATTTTTTTGGCCTCCCTTGGATCATGTGCATAATCTTAGACAATCACTGTGACTAGGGAGGTTAGGTACTATGATCAGACTAGTGACAGTCCCCTCTGTGTTTATTGTCATGAGATGTGATACCAGGAAATGGAGGGCTAGCAGAAACATGGCTCCTGGGAATAATTTGTGAGTTAGCCATTCCAGCTTATATCTACTAATTTTTTATTTTACAGTTAGTTACAACAAATTTAAAACACAAAATGTTGATTATGTACCACTAAATCACATTTACAGATACCTGTTTTAATAGGAATAAGGTAACTGGTTTATGAAGGTATTGCATACAAGAATTAGGAGCCCAGGAGAGTCTAGACTGGTAAGATACAGGATACATAAAACAGATTGCAGCCTACAATGTTTTTTTGTGTATTTCTTGATCCAGAGCTCATTCATTTGGGGGAGAGGAATTATGAATTGTTTTCATTGTTTTGCTTTGCATAGTTTATTAATTTTGCAACTTTGTTTCATTATATAGATGTTTTTCTAGTGATTCATTAATTTGAGTTGCAAGATTCCAAAAATATGTCAGTAAATTTTAAAGTTCTTTGAGAAAACATTGTGATGTTAATAAGTAGTACATTGAAAGGTTTTGAATATAGAGTTCTTCTTTGGAAATAAGTTATTTTAGTTTTTTTACATGAACTGGCAAGAATTCAGCAAAAATTCAACCAAATTATTTTGTATGCAGTCTTCTTCTCCCCCTTTTAGCAGTCAGAACAAGATTATAGTTTCCAGATGAAATTCTGAATGTCACATAGTGATGACATATATTTTCCTGGTTGGCTCAGCATGAGATGCAATTTCGCATGCCATGTCACGCTGACTTGCAGATTCCAAAAAGCCATTATTTCCCAAGGGGCTTTCAAGAGTGATAGTATCGAATGTAGTTTGTATTTTGATGAAAAGGCTTGAGCATTATTGCAGTTTCTATGGCAAGTTGCTTAAAGCTTTATATACTATCTAAACTTTAGAAACTTAAAAATAGTATTGCTATATAGAAGTCACTTTTTCTTCAAGTTACTTAAATTTATGTTGCCAAGTTGCCAAAAACAATGATCAGTGTAAGATACAGATCACAGTAGGAAGGTATGGTGGAAAAACCAGTAGACTGGGGACCAAAAAATCTCGCTTTTGATCTTATCCCCACTCCCATGTCAAGCTAACCTCATACACCTCCATTTTCTTCATTTATAATATGGTAATATGTGTACCCACAATAGCTCACAGATTTAAGTGTTGTTATAAGACTTAAAGTAAGATATGTGGAAGTTTTCTAAAGTGATAAGACACATTCAGATAGAAAGTAAGTATCACATTTTTTTATGTTTGCATTTTGAAAGGAAAGGTATAATCTCTAAGCAAGGTGAAGCTTATTGTTTTATCTATTAGTACTTGACCTTGCAATGTAATTTTAGTTTTCTTTTCTGTTTGATATTAATAATCTTATAGTTTACCTTAAAACCCAGTATTTCCATTCATGCTTACATAATAAAATTTGCTTCACACTGATGATTTATCTTACATTTGTTTTCAATAAGTTGCTTTGTTACACCAGTTCACCCTGCCTACCTGCCTTCCTTCCTCTCTTTTTTTTTTTTTAATTTTTATTTATTTATGATAGTCACACACACAGAGAGAGAGAGAGAGAGAGAGAGAGAGAGGCAGAGACACAGGCAGAGGGAGAAGCAGGCTCCATGCACCGGGAGCCCAACGTGGGATTCTATCCTGGGTCTCCAGGATCACGCCCTGGGCCAAAGGCAGGCGCCAAACCGCTGCGCCACCCAGGGATCCCCCCTTCCTTCCTCTCTATTTCCCTCTCTCTTTTTCCATCCTCCCTCTTTCCCTTTTTTCCTTCCTTCCTTTCTTTCTTTCCTCATAACCAGTGGTCTACATCTCTGTTTTAGTATCTTACAGGCTACCTAAGGGGCTCTTGGGTGGCTCAGTTGATTAAGGATCGATTCTTGGTTTCAAGACTCAAGTCATGATCTCAGAATCCTGAAACCAAGCCCTGCCTTGGGGTCACACTCAGCGGGGAGTCTGCTTCAGATTCTCTTTCTCCCTCTGCCCCTCCCCCTGCTCACTGTCTCTAAAATAAATAAATAAATCTTTAAAAAAATAGATAGCTTTCAGGCCACTCAAGTCTAATGTGTCAAATCTGTACCAACTCTGTACCTCTCCCCTGCCCCCCACCCCACCACTGACTGTGTTACTCAAGGGATGAAACCTTGGATTCATAGTGACTTTTTTTCCTGTCCATTCTGTTTATATGCTGCATCTCCAATCAGAGATACATAATTTCTTGTACAGAATAATGTAAGGATCTCCAAAATAATCTCACTTGTGTTATTTCCAAATTATCTCATCATCTGTTCTCAGTTACTCTAATCTATTGTTCAGATGACAGCAAGAAACATCTTATTAAAAATCTAAATTGGATCATCTTATTTCCTGCTTAAGACACTTCAGTAACTTCTTACTACATTTAAGGTAAAACCTAAACTTGTTACCATAGCCTACAAAGTTTGACCTGATTGAGTTTCTGTTAGGTTCCTCCATTCATCATTTGTCATTTACATTGATCTTTCATGTCTTCAAACATTCCATGCTTTTTCTTGTGTGGGATCTTTCGCATGTACTGTTTTCATTTTTTTCACATTAAATCACTCATAATTTAAGTGTTTTTATTTTATGTACAATGAGTTAGCACTAAGGTAGGTATTTTGGATATCTTCAGTGAAACTCTTGTCTCTTGGATGACCCATTCAAGGATGTTCACTTAATCCAATGAACTCAAGCCTATATCTGCTTGCAAACTGATGGAAAAAATGGCAGAATGGAGGCCATATTTCTGCATCGACCATGCCGGGTTGAGCAGATGACGCAAGGATGAGAACCCTGGCCACAGTTCTTCAGATGGCTCTAGTGTGACCCATTTTGCTCTCTCAGATTCAGTGAGGCAAAAGGCCAAGGCTCTTCTCCTAGTTATGTACTTCTCATGCTCTAAGTTAGTTTAAATGTTACCCTTTTAGTAAAGAAATCTTCCCTCTTCAGTCTTTCTCAAATAAGTCTGTGCCACTCCCCTAAGATTCCCTATCTTACCTCCTGTTTTCTGCCCTCATAGCGCCCATTATAGTTTTATAGTTTTCCATTCTTTTTTTTCCCTCTTGTCTAGAATGTATATCAAGGACCGTATCTGACTTGCTCACTTTAAAAGAATTCAGGTATAATTGACATATGTTACATTAATTTCAGGTGTATAGCATAACAATTCAATATACCTATACCTTGTGAGATGATCACAATTGGGCTAGTTAATATCCATCACTATGCATAGTTACCAAAACCTTTTTTTCTTATGATCAGAACTTTTAAGATTTACTTAAGAGACTATCAAATATGCAATGTAGTATTAACTATAGTCGTCACCATGTGGTACATTACATCCCCAAGACTTACTTATTTTATACTGGAAGTTTGTGCCTCTTCACTCCTTTCACCCATTTCACCCACCCCTTTCCTCTGGCAACTACCAGCTTGTTCTGTGTATCTATGAGCTTGGTTTTGGTTTTGTTTTGTTTTATTTTTAGATTTCACATCAAAGTGAGATCATATGGTATTTGTCTTTCTCTGTCTGATTTATTTCATTTAGCATACTGCTCTCGAGGTCCAACTCTGCTATCGCAAATGGCAAGATTTTCTTCTTTTTATATGGCTGAATAATATTCCATTGTAGGTATGCATGTATTATATTTTAATATAATAATTGTATATTAATAATAATATAGTAATAAATATAATATGTGTGTGTTAACTTCATTTATTTTTTCCATTCATCCAAAAGCAGACACTTAAGGTTATTTTCACATCTTGGCTAGTGTAAATAATACTGCAGTGAACATAAAGGTGCATATATCTGTTCCAGTTACCATTTTCATTTTCTTTAGATAAATACCCAAAAGTAGAATTGGTAGATATGGTAGTTCTGTTTTTAGTATTTAAAGGAACCTGTGTACTATTTTCCATAATGGCTGCACCAATTTACAATCCCACCTTTTCTCCACATCCTTCCTGGCACTTTTTTTCTCTTGTCATTTTGATAATAGCCATTCTCACAGGTGTGAGGTAATGTTATTTTTGTTTTGATTTGCATTTCCCTGATGATTACTGATTTTGAGCATCTTTTATGTACCTGTGGGCTATCTGTATATCTTCTTTGGAAAATATCTATTTTGATCTTCTGTTTTTTAATCAGAATGTTTGTTTTTTGCAATTGAGTTATACGAGTTCTTTATATATTTTAGATATTAACCCCTTATCAGATAATGATTTGCAGATATTTTCTCCTGTTCAGTAATTTACCTTTTTATTTTGTCACTGGTTTCCTTTTGTACAAAAGCATTTTAGTGTGATGTAGTCCCAAGTAATTTATTTTTGCTTTTTTTGCCTTTGCATTGGTGTCAGCTTCAAAAAAATCATTGCCAGGATCAGTGTCTCAGAGCTCATTGCCTCTCTTTTATGGTTCAGGTCTTATGTTTAAGTCTTTAATCCATTTGAGTTAGTTTTTGTCTATGGTATAAAACAGGGGTCCAATGTCATTCTTTTGCGTGTGGCTGTCCAGTTTTCCTGACACTCTTCTTTGAAGAAACTTTTTTCCCCAAGATTTGTTTCTTTCCTCCCAGAACCTAACATCTGTTTCTGGCATTGAGCAAATATTTAGTAAATAATTGTTGTACAAATCAATAACACCTTTTTCTCTCTTTTAATTTTTATTTAGGGGCTTAAATATCACATTCCTTAAACTTTTTTGCCCTCAGTTCTTTAATTAATTTATATTGGTGCCCTATAACTTTTCATGTCTGTTCCCAGATTTTCCAAGGATATTTTTCAATTAGGAGAAATAGCAGCTTGTAGTACATTTTAAATTGGTCCACATAATCTTTCAGGATTTTCCCACTACATCACAAATTGAGGTATGTTTTAAAATGCTGAATACTGATAACAGCAGTCCAGGTATATCTAGGATATTGACATTAGATGTTATTTTTAGTCAGGTAATCAGTAAATATAATTTGAGTTACTACCATGTTCTTAACTGTGTGTTAAGTACTTTGGAAAATTGAAATTAGTAGGTGACATGGCTCTTGCTCTCATAAACCTCAGGTTCTAACAGGAAAGAAAAACAATGATATGCAATGTGGTAGACTTTATAAAACTGAGGAAAAACTAGGGAAAAGAACCATAATTAAGAATTGTAAAAGTTTTCATCAGGGAGATACAACTTGAGGTGGGTCTTAAATTGATTGGATTTGCAATAATTTGGAGGGAGCAGTTCACTTGGTTGGGAACAACAGGAGGAAGACATCAATTGGAGTGGAGATTCTTCAGCAAATGTAGTGGAAAATAGATTCAGAGAGGCAAGACTAGCTTTGGTAACCAGATGCGGAACTTTGATTTTCTGTCTAAGATACTATTTATTCTTGAATAATACCCTAGATTTCAGAGTAGTCTAGGATGAGATGGAAGGAGGGACATCCTTTCTAGAAATGAGTTACCCTTCTTTATAAAGATGAAGATTTTTGGCAGGTTGGTAGCCTTGGAAATGGCAAAAAAAGTACAGATTTAAGTTATTTATGAACCTGAAAATTTGGCCTTTTTTTTTCTTTTGCAAGAGATTATTGTATTTCTTTTTAGTGACACCAAAATCATTATTGAGATTATAAATGAGTAATAGTTTCTTTTCCATGGGCTATACATAGGTGATTTAGAACAGTCTAAGGTCATTATAAGATAATGATTCTATATATATAATTATTGCACCTCCTACATGATAATAAAATTTTCTAGTATATATGCTGCTGAAGCGAGCTCAATAATAAAATTTTCTCAAATAGCTCTGTGCTATCAATCCATTTGATAAGTCTGTTACCCATTCATTTCTCTTTTTCAGGAGTAAGCTCTTCAGAAGCACAACTTCAGTCTTCTACGTTTTTGTACCTTTATGTCCCAGTGTAAATAAGGTACTCAACTGTGCTTACTGAATTGAACTCTTAACTTTTCCATAGCTCGTAAGTTTAGGAAGAGGCCAGCATTTTCCTTTATCTCATTTTCAAGTGTTTTCCAAGCCACACTAACAGAATGGAAGAATAGCTCTATAATAAGATTCACAGACTGGTATCGGTTTGCCTTTATTCTTGCTGTGCTGAAATTCCCTAGATCCTTCTGAAATTTCCTATAGACTTGAAGAAAGCGGGATTGAGAGAAAGGTGGTGGGAACATTGCACCTTAACCCAGTGTTCCTTAACCCAGTATTTTTGCCAGTATTCTTATGTTCAAGGAAAAACAAGGAGGACAACCAGGCTGGAGCAGAGAGCTGGGAAGAGGGATGGCAGAGGAAGTAAAAAAAGACAATGGGGAAGAAGTGCTGTAGGGACTTATAAGTTATTATAAGGATTTAGTCTAGTAAAAGTGAGTAATACAGGATGCCATAGAAGGGTGTTCATTAGAGAAGTGATATGACTCTTTTTTGGCTATTTTAATAGTATCACTTTGGATGCTGTGTTGAGAATAAACTATAGAGTGGAAGGTATAGAAACAGGTAGACCTGATGACCTGTGGCTTGTTGCCATAGTGTGTGCCTGTAATCATGGTGACTTGGGTAGCGATGGTATCACTAGAGGAGGTAAGGTCAATTTTTAAATTCATGGTACATTTTGTGATGGAGCCAGTAAAATTATGCCAATTGTCTGGATGTATAGTGTGTGAGAGAGAGAAAAGGGTCAGTCGTTCTCACCTGAGCAACTGGAATGGTGGATTTGCTATTTTCTGAGACTTGAAGGGAGTAAAAGCAAAGGTGTGGGGACAGAGGGAGACTCAAGAGTTTTGCTTTGGACATGTTAAGTTTGAAATGTCTATGAAATATCTGAATACAGATGTTGAGTGGACAGTTGGATAGACATTCTGGAGTTTAGAGGCTAGATCAAGACTGTTTCCTGGGAGTTGTCACCATGTAGAGGATACTTAAAGCCATGACATTGAGTTCCTCTAAGAAGAGAATGTTTTGTAGAGAAGAGTAATGGTCCAAAGACTGAATCCTAGGACATTGCAACATTTAGAGGTCTGGAAAATGAAGAACTTGCAGGAAAACTAAGAAAACTGCTGGTGAGGTAGGAAGAGAACATAGAGACAGTGGTGTCGAGAGGGAATTAAGAAAATGTGTCACAAAGGTGGCAATGATCAAATGTTTCAGTTTCTTCTAATAGGATCTGTTAGTCAGAGTTTTCCACTTGCTCTAAAAAACAACCACAAAAATCTCAGTGTCTTGACACAATAGGATTGATTTCATATTCAAGGAAAGTACATCATTGTGTTCATAAGTGTCTTAGCCCTTTCCAAGTGGTGACTCAGGCATCTTCCATTTAGCCACACTGTATCCTCTGATGTTCTGCATTCAGCCAGCAGATGAGAGAAGTGAGAAAAGCACACTTGCTCGTCATTGCTTATAAAGCTTAGAGAGGTACCACCTAACTTTGGGTTGTATGTTATTTATTGGTCAGAATCATTCACATGGGCTTGCCTAGCTGCAGACTAAGTAATACATGGGAACAGGTGGACTGTTTAATAAGGACTTTTGTCTCTGACACAAAGAATGACAATGATCCTGGAGCTAAAATCTTCAAAGAATGAAGGAGCAAGGGTGCTGACCTCAGGATCATACAGATTATTGCAGTAAGAAGGAGTGGTGATAGGTGTATGGTTGGATGATGTGAAATCCAAAGCAGGGTTTTTTTTTAAGGGGGAATTACAAAAATAGACTGGAAGTGGCAGTGAGAATCAGGGAAACAATTGAACTCACTCTTGGGCCCAGTTCTATGTTGGGTATGACAGAGAAAACATCAGCGAATTAAGAGGACTTCATAGAAAGCACTGTCCTTAGATTTTGTGAAAAGAAGATCGAGAGTAAGTTCAGAGAAGTTTTAGGAACATATAGGAGATTTTACTAATGATATATTGTGAGTTCCTGGGGGGGAGAGCAGAAGAGATTTCAGTGTTTTAAAGTGAGAGATGGCATCTGATGGGGTTACACAGAAGTCTTTGGTGTGGGGAATCCCTGGGTGACTCAGTGGTATAGCGTCTGCCTTCGGCCCAGGGCGTGATCCTGAAGACCCAGGATCGAGTCCCACGTTGGGCTCCCTGCATGGAGCCTGCTTCTCCCTCTGCCTGTGTCTCTGCCTCTCTCTCTCTCTGTCATGAATGAATAAATAAAATCTTAAAAAAAAAAGTCTTTGGTGATGAGGGTCTGGGTCATAAGGAATGTTTTTAGAGTTTTGGGCTTCTGTTGGCAGATGTCAATGGAGATTAATAGAGATAAGGGGCATGAAAGAATTAACCCTGGGACTGTAGGATGGAGTTAATTGGCAATCTTTTCAGGATCACTCAGGTTGGTTGGTTATCGGTTATTCCAATTGTGTAATATATTTATGTATCAGGCATAGTTCTCTGTTCTGTAATCAAGTGTGCAAAATATAACTTTATTTTCCTGTAGCAGAGAAACAGAACTTAGCTGTGGTCCTCGGTTATACTCGACTAAAGAAATAAGTAGTACAAAGTCAGTCCAGGGTCACCCAGAGTTGTGTCAGAGTTCTGTGGGGATCATACTGAGGAAAGAATTTGACTCTTGTTTTCTAGGTTCTGTGGCGTCATCCTTTCTCTCAGGCAAGGAAGGTGAAATGCTTGGAGGGATCTTTAGAAGCAGGAACCTCAGTTAATCTTTCTGTCTTTGTCTTTGAGTATTTAAAACAAAATTGAAAAAAAAGAAAAAAAAAAGGAAAAAAAAGGAAAAAAAAATAAAACAAAATTGAAGAAATGCAACTTAAATGATACTTTCAACAAATACTTAAAATTATACGCTCAGTGGATACTTAAAATGGTTGCAATTATATATGCTGATTTAAATCATTAGACAAAAGAATAATGAAATTTTTAAGCCTGGAGTTGTCCTTTGGAGTACAGAACCCTCAAATTAGCCAAAGATAACTTTTTTCCTGCTATCCACTTAAAAGCAAAATGATCAAATGCAGATCAAATAAACACATTTCATTAATTTAAGTTAATATCCAGATGATATTCTAGAGTGATAATCAATTTATAACTTCTATATCAGCAATCAAATAAAATAAGCAATATTGAGAGTAAGCAAAATAGCTCCTAATTCTTCTCTTTTCACTGTCTCTCCCAATAATATATCCATATGTTACAATGATATATGTTCTGTGTTAATATCAGAATTTTCACTTATAAAACCAAATTTTATTACATTTCCTTGTGTAGAGATTTTTACCATCTTATTAGTACCATCAAGATAAACTTTGTTTTCCTCAGCTTGCTATTTAAGACCCTTCACAACTAGACCTTAAACTTACCTTTCCAGTCCTATCTCTAGTTTATCAGTTTGATTTGCCATTCTGTGTACTTCACACTAAACTCTACTGTACACTTTGTGCCTCTGTGTCTTTCTTCATGTTCTCTCTACCTATACCTCCTTCTTTCTTTAAGAGTTCTTCCTGAGCCCAAATCTATGTTACCTCCCCTATGAAGGCTTTGCCAGTACTTGATTAGATTAGTCAGTCTCTGTAATATGCAGAGTATTTTAGAGCGTAGCTTTCATCGTGTTCTTTGACAATTGTTGTACTTAGATTTATATTTCCTCTCTAGAGTGTAAGCTCCTGGAGGATAAAGATTGTGTCATATTTTTCAACCCTTACTGCAGTACCCTGGTATATAGTAAATGGACACTAAATAAAATTTTTGAGTTTATGATGAAATCCCTTTCTACCTTCCTTTCCTTCCTTTCTTTCCTGTTTTCTCCTTTGACTTCCCAAAACATAAATGCGAAACATTCAAATTCTAGTAGCGATCTGAGAAAATTTTTCTCACTTATTTTTCTATAATCTCCTGGTTAGTTTGTTTAGTTTCTTTCTGAACTCTTACAACTGTACAGCTCAAAGTTCACATTAAGACTTTACTTCAGAAGGTGAAGTGGTATGAAGGTATTTATGAAGGACAAAGACTAAGTAACAACACCAGTTTTACAGAACTACAGAGAAACCAGCTTCACTATTTTAGAGGTGCATTTTGAATAACAATCAGTTGAAACTTAGTTCTTAGTGTAAGATATGTGAAAAACAATACTAGCCTCGACAAAAGCTGTGACTATACTCAAGAGACTGCCTCTTCCAACTTAAAAATTCTTGATGTTCTTCTAAGATCTCATAATATTAACTGCGAATGTTTTATTTGCTCATTTCCTACTCTGGGTTCTTCTGGTGGTTTTGGTGTTTGCTACATTGTGGGTGCATGCACATTAAGAGTCATGGAAGTTCGGGGGATCCCTGGATGACGCAGCGGTTTAGCACCTGCCTTTGGCCCAGGACGTGATCCTGGAGTCTCGGGATCGAGTCCCGTATCGGACTCCCTGCACGGATCCTGCTTCTCCCTCTGCCTCTCTCTCTCTCTCTCTCTCTCTCTCTCTCTCTCTGTGTGTGTGTGTGTGTGTCTCATGAATAAATAAAATCTTAAAAAAAAAAGTGTTATGGAAGTTCAAACTTCTTGGTTGTTAATTTGTTTTATTTTGGAATTAAGACCAGAGCGAAAGAATGTTAATAGTCTTGGTGGATCAGTGTGGTAATCTGTATATAACTTGAAGGGAAGATTCTAGAGCCATTCATCTTTGCTTTACTTCTTAGGATGAGATTGTGTTCTTGAGTGATTCCTTTTCTCTTTTTCACTCTTCCCTTCCTCTTCTCTCCCTTTTCTTTCCTTCCCTTGTTTTATTTCTCTCTTCATTCTTCACAAGTAGCAGAATGGCTGCCCCACACCATGGTTTTCCTCTGAGATTGAGGCAGCCTTTAATAAATCTCCCTCAAGAGTTATGAATGAGAAACCTGAAGTTGAAGTGATTCTAAGATCACATATCTTGAATTGGTAGAAAACAAGGTGGTACCTCGGGTTCCTGGTTACAAGTTTATGCATTGAGGAAGCCTTTACATAAATATATTTATCCTATTAGTGTCTGAAATTTCACTACTTGAAGAGTTTTTTTAAATCTTTTTTAAATCCTGTAGCCTTCCACATTTATGCTTGAGCTCCTTGAGTACTGAAACCATGTCTGTTTTGTTCACTGTGGTATTTCCAGTTTAGAACGTAGTCCCTAAACTGCGTTTATGTAGCAGGTGCTCCTTAAGCGTGTGGAATGATTTTATTGCATGTTGAAATTATGGGATATTTTAATTGCCTGTTTGCCTTTCTTTCTTTTCTCCTTCCCTCCACCCCCCTCTTTCTTTTTCTTTCTCTGTTAGCTGTGCTTTCTGATATTTCACCAAATATTAACATATATTAGTTCTGTAATAAAGTATCTCCAAAAACAGACCATTCATTTGTCAGCAAGAGAACACCTTAAGCCTATGAAACACTAACAGATTTTATCCTGGCCTTTTAGATGTCTTTGTGAAAAAGATAATGAAATGTACATGTCATTTATTGTATCGAGGTCTGGTTTCTCTCCTGAGGCATTTACCCTTCTTTCTCTTTCAAATCTCTGCACAGAAGCCTAAAAATATGACATTTTGGTTAACCTGGTATTCTTCATTTGATCTTTAGCCTTCTGAACTTGTGGTAAACCAACTCTGTAGTCCTGCATCAAGTCCTACTGAAGTATTTCCTTTCTGAGCTTGCAACTTTCCCCTCTTTATCTTTTAGGAAGCCTTGATTTCCCTTATGGGTTCTTTTTTGTAGTCATCTTCTCTTTTTTGCCTATGATTCTTTATGCTGCCACTCCAGGATGATCTATAACCTCTCAGGAGAGTTTTTTTGTTTTGTTTTGTTTTGTTTTGTTTTGTTTGTTTTACCTTAAATTTCCTTTTAGGTAATTCAACTCTGTTTAAGGCAGTTACCCCTTAGCATAATAATGTCATGGCTATAAGTGTCTGAACAGCTTGATTTCCTGTGAACATATAGGAGAAATAAAGATTGGCACACTTCTTAGTGATTATTTAAAATTTGAAATAAACATGAAGCGATAAATTGTAACTATATACCTTACAAAAAGTTGTATTTCTTAAAACGATTTTCTTTATTTATTCCAGAGGCAGAGAGAGAGGGCAGGGGTAGGAGGAGTAGAAGGAGAAGGATAAGAAGACTCCACACACTGAGTGTGGGGCTTCATCTCAAGACCCTGAGATCATGACTTGAGCCAAAGCTGAGAGTCAGATGCTTAACTGACTAAGCCATCCATGTGCCCCCAAAGTTGTGTTTTTTATTGTTTTTGTTTTTTACAGAAATGTCAAATAATATGTTATTAGGGAAAGATTTTAAGAAAGTACACATGGGTTTTTTTCTTTCATGTATATCATTGGTGAATCGCTATATACTTGAAACTCATATTGTATGTAAACTATAATTAAAATTATCTCGATTGATTGAGTAAGCCACTGTACTATTTCAGGCTGCTACATGAAATAGATAGAGGAATTATGGATTGTCCTTTCAGTGAAATGAAGTGTCTTAGTATGAGCATTATGATGAATAAACATATAAATTGATGGTCAAATATCTTCGGGTAAAGGAACAATGCTATAGGAATTTTTTGTTGTTGCTACTCTTCTAGTAGAAGTCATTCTCCTTTATTGACCAGTTACTCAACTTGACCTACTTTTGTGATAGCACTTCCCTAAGGCTTTTACATAGCAGATAATAAAAACCTAAATCAAAGCTTAATTCTGAGAAGCACTTATTATGAGAAATGAATTACATTTTGTTGTAGGTGAACAAATATTTTTTGACTCTTTAATATCATGAAGTAACCTTTTGATTGTGAGTCTTGAACTCAATAGAGTAAGCCATTTGGTATAAAATGCAATATTTGGTGCCATTGGTTTATGT
This sequence comes from Vulpes vulpes, assembly GCF_048418805.1. NCBI lineage: Eukaryota > Metazoa > Chordata > Mammalia > Carnivora > Canidae > Vulpes > Vulpes vulpes. The sequence continues at coordinate 35,748,855 of NC_132792.1, read as the reverse complement.
CTACTGTAGGATCCATAGAGTTGGGGCACACCTGGGTGGTTCAGTGGTTGAGTATCTACCTTTGGCTCAAGTCATGATCTCGGGATCCTGAGATTGAGTCCCGCATCAGGCTCCCCACAGGGAACCTGCTTCTCCCTCTGCCTCTGTCTCTGCCTCTCTCTCTGTGTCTCTCATGAATAAATAAATAAAATCTGTTTTTTAAAGATAAGTTATTCTTCAGCTCCTTTACCTATTTTATACATCCTCTTACCCGCCTCCCCTCTGGTAACCATCTGTTTGTTCTCTATAGTTAATCTGTTTTTTGGTTTGTCTCTTTTTTTCCCCCCGTTGCTTGCTTGTATTGTTTCTTATCTTAAATTCCACGTATAAGTGAAATCATATGGTACGCTTCATCCATGTTTTTGCAAATGGCAAATTTTATTCTTTATTATCGCTGAATAATATTCCATTGTGTATATACACCATATCTTCCTTATTCATTTATTGATGGACACTTGGGCTGCTTTTATAATTTGGCTATTGTAAACATTGCTTCAATAAACACAGGAGTGCATATATCCTTTTGAATTAGTATTTTTATATTCTTTGGGTAAATAGTAGTACAATTACCAGATTATAGGGTGGTTCCATTTTAAATTTTTAAAGGAAACTCCATACTGTTTTTTACAGTACCTGCACTAGTTTGCATTCCTATCAACAGTGTGCAGGAGTTGCTATTTTCCACATTGTTTCTAACACTTGTTGTTTCTTGTGTTTTTGATCTCAGCCATTCTGACAGATGGGAGGTGATATTTTATTGTAGTTTTGATTTGTATTTCCCTGATAATCAGTGATTTGAGCATCTTTTCATATGTCTGTTAGCCATCTGAACCTCTTCTTTGGAGAAATGTCTGTTCATGTCTTCTGCCCAGTTTAATTGGATTATTCATTTCTTTGGATTTTGAGTTGTATATTTTCTTTATATATTTTGGATACTAACCCTTTATCAGATATGTCATTTGGAAATATCTTCTCCCATTCAGTAGTGTGCCTTTTGGTTTGGTTGATTGCTGCTTTTGCTGTGCAGAAGCCTTTTATATTTATGTAGTCTCAATAGTTTATTTTTGCTTTTGTTTCCCTTGCCTCAGGACACATGCAGAAAAGTACTGTTATGGCCCATGTCAGAGAAATTATTGCCTGTGCTCTCTTGTAGTATTTCTGTGGTTTTAGGTCTCACATGTAGGTCTTTAATCTGTTTTGAATTTGTTTTTGTGTATGGTGTAGGAAAGTGATCCAGTTGCCTTCTTTTGTATGCTGCCATCTAGTATTCCCAACACTACTTGTTAAAGGGACTTTTTCCCATTGGATATTCTTTCCTGCTTTGTCAACAGTTAACTGACCATATGATTGTGGGTTTATTCCTGGAGTTAGTTAGTTAGTTAGTTTTCCTTCCTTCCTTCCTTCCTTCCTTCCTTCCTTCCTTCCTTCCTTCCTTCCTCTCTTTCTTTCTTTCTTTCTTTCTTTCTTTCTTTCTTTCTTTCTTTCTTTCTTTTTTTCTTTCTTCATGGGTTTTCAGTTCTGTTCTATGTGTCTATTTTTGTGCCAGTAGTATACTATTCTGATCACTACAGCTTTGTAATATAACTTGAAATCTGGAAATGTTATATCTCAGCTTTGTTTTTCTTTTAAAAAAATGTTCTGGCTATTCAGGGGCTTCTTCGATTCCATGTAAACTTTAGGATTATTTGTTCTAGTCCTGTGGAAAATGCTGTTGGTATTTTGATAGGGATTGCATTAAACCTGTGGATTGCTTTGGGTGGTATGTACCTTTTAACAATGTGTGTTCTCCCAGTGCATGAGCATAGAATATCTTTCCAGTTTTTTGTGTCCTCTTCAATTTCTTTTAGCAATGTTGTATAGTTTTCAGAGTACAGGTCTTTCACTTCCTTGGTTACGTTTATTCCTAAGCATTCTATTATTTTTGGCACAATTATAAATGGGATTGTTTTTTTGATGTCTTTTTCTGCTGCTTCATTATTAGTATATAGGAATGCAACAGGTTTCTGCGCGGTAATTTTGTATCCTATAATTTTAATTTATCAACTCTAGTATTTTTGTGGGAATTTTACTTCTTCCTTTATCAATTTGAATGGCTTTTATTCCTTTTTGTTGTCTCATCTTTGTCTTATTCTTGCCCTTTTTCTCCACTGAGAAAATGCTCTCAGTTTTTCATTGAGTTTGAAGTTAGCTATAGTTTTTGTTTTTTGTTTTTGTTTGTTTTTAGATTTTATTTATTCATGAGAGAGAGGCAGAGAAGTAGGTTCCCTGAGGGGAGCCTGATGCAGGACTTGATCCTGGAACCCCGGGATCATGACCTGAGCCAAAGGCAGATGCTGAACCACTCAGCCACCCAGGTGCTTCTTAGCTGTAGTTGTTCAGGTATGGCCATTATTATTATTATTATTATTATTATTATTATTGCAAACACATGAGGGTTTATTTACGAGCTTGAGCTTGGGTCCAAGTATACCCGACATAGTGAAGCAGGGACTTGGACCCTGAGGTGGGTTTCAGCTTAGTTTTATGGGCTGGTCTAGGGACCTCTATAAGGGGTGGAGGAATTTCTCAAGTTCTGTTTACATTCCGATATGGGGCTTTCAAGGGCATTGAGCTCTGTACTCATTCTAATATGGGGCTTTCTAGGGCATTAAGCTGTAAATTTCAGCTCTTATTCACAGGGGTCTGGGATGGCTGTACTTGTGCTAAAGCTGAACTTAAAGTAGAATGGCCTTAATTTCCTGGCCTCCACATTTCCCCCTCTCAGAGGAACCTAAGGACGGACCCAATCTTGGGTCCAGGTTGCTCTCAGAGTGAGCCAGGGGGAATGACTAAACCAGGATTCGAACCAACCTTGTTGCTGTTCTTGCTCCTGTTTACATCCCAGGGAAGAGGCAACATCCTGCGTTTAAGGCAGCACATAACCCCACCCCCACCCCCCTTTGTTGTAAGAAGACTAAGTCTAATCCCTTCCTATTTTGAAGGACAACCTCAGACTAGGGAGTCTTTGAGGTGGGAAATAAGTGAGTACGGTGCAGTTTTAGCTTTAGGGGATTGTCCTTGTCTGTTGGCTTTTCCATTCTGGAACAAAGTCCTTGAGATGTGGATCAGCTGGCCAAACGTGGGTGTAGTGGACCCAGGGAGTAATCCCGTCGACCTTGAGAGTGGTGGGAGTGCAGTTTTAGCTTTAGGGGATTGTCCTTGTCTGTTGGCTTTTCCATTCTGGAACAAAGTCCTTGAGATGTGGATCAGCTGGCCAAACGTGGGTGTAGTGGACCCAGGGAGTAATCCCGTCGACCTTGAGAGTGGTGGGAGTGGTCAGGATCACGATGTAGGGTCCCTTCCAGAGAGGTTGAAGTGTCTGTTGTTGGTATCTCCACATGTACACCCAGTCACCCAGCCGATAAATCGATGGGGGTCCGGGGGTGGCCCGTCTCATAGAGGGCCCTCATCTTAGGGCACACCTGCTCATGTGTTCATTGTAACATTTGGAGGGAGAAAAGAAGTTGGTGATCATCAAATTCAGCAAGCACCTCAGGTTTTAAATTGGGGATAATAGGTGGAGGAAGACCAAACATGATCTCATAGGGAGTCAGTCCCATCTTATATGGGGAGTTCCTCACCCTATATAGAGCGAAGAGGAGGATGGCCTTTATTATTTTGAGGTATGTTCCTTTTAAGCCTACTTGTTGAGGTTTTTATCATAAGTGGATATTGTACTTTGTCAGATGCTTTTTCTGCATCTATTGAAATAATTATGTGGTATTATTCTCTCTCTTATTGATGTGATGTGTCACGATTGATATGTGTATACTATACCACCCTCACAACCCAGGAATAAATCCCACTTGATCATGTTCAATGAAACTTGTTTTCTGACCTTATAAGTAATCTATTCTGGAGAATGTTCCATCACTTCAGAAGAATGTGTATCCTGCTGTTTTAGGACAGAATGTTGTAAATATATCTATTAAATCCATCTGATTCAGTGTCACTCAGAGCCACTTTTTTCTTGTTGATTTTCTGTTTGGATGATCTGTCCATTGATGTAAGTGGGGTGTCAGCCCCCTACTATTAATATATTACTATTGATTACTTCCTTTGTATTTGTTATGAACTTCTTTATGTATTTGGATGCTTACATGCTGGGTCCATAAAAATTTAAAATTGTTATTTTTTTGTTGATAGGCTCCATTTATGATTATATAGTGTCCCTCTTTGTCTATTGTTACAGTCTTGTTTTAAAGTCTGTTTTGTCCCATGTAAGTATTACTATGCTGGCTTTTTTTCCCCCATCTATTTACATGAAAATGCTTTTCATTTCCTTCACTTTTCACTCTGTATGTGTCTTTAGGTTTGAAATGAATCTCTTGAAGGCAGCACATAGATGGGTCTTGTTTTTTGTCCATTCCATCACACTGTGGCTTGACTGGAGTGGTTAGACCATTTACATTCAAAGTCATTAATGATATATATTATCATTTTGTTACTTATTTAATGCTTGTTTTTGTAGTTCTTCTCTGTCCCTTTCTTTCCTTGCTCTCTTCTCTCATGATTATTTGGATTTCTTTGTTGATATACATGAATTCCTTTTTGTCTATTTTTTGCATAACTATAACTGACTTTTGATTTGCAGTTACCATTAGGTTTGTATGTAAGATCTTTGGCATATAGCGGGCTTTATTAAGTTAATAGTTGCTCAAGTTTGAGCCCAGTTTTTACTTCTCTCCCCAACACATTTTAGGTATTTGGAATTATACTTTACATTTATTTTTTATTATGTGAGTCCCTTGACTAATTTTTAGAGGTATATTCATTTTCACTGTTTTTGTGCTTCTTTTTTTCTTAATCTTACTTATGGTCTTTCCTTTCTTTTTTTTTTTTTTTTTTTTAATTTTTATTTATTTATGATAGTCACAGAGAGAGAGAGAGAGAGAGAGGCAGAGACATAGGCAGAGGGAGAAGCAGGCTCCATGCACCGGGAGCCCGATGTGGGATTCAATCCCGGGTCTCCAGGATCGCGCCCTGGGCCAAAGGCAAGCGCCAAACCACTGCGCCACCCAGGGATCCCTGGTCTTTCCTTTCCACTCAGAGTCTCCTTTAACATTTCTGGTAGGACTGGTTTAGTGGTAAGGAATTCCTTTAAGTTTTGTTTGGGAAACTCTGTTTTTCCTTCTGTTCTGAATGATAGCCTTGCTAAATAGATTATTCTTGTCTGCAGATTTTTTCATTTCAGTGCTTTGAATATATCATTCCATTCCCTTCTGGCCTGGAGTTTCTGAAGAAAAATTAGCTGATAGCCTTATGGTATTTCACATGTATGTAACAGTTTTCCTTTCTCTTGCTGCTTTTAAAATTCTCTATCACTAGTTTTTGCCCTGTGAATTACCATATGTCTTGGTGTCAACCTCCTTGTGTTTTATTTTGTTCAGGGCTCTCTGTGCATCTTTGATCTGGTTTTCTGTTTCCTTCCTCAAGTTTGGGAAGTTTTTAGCTATTATTTTTTTCAAATACATTTTCTTTCCTCTTTTCTCTTTCTTCTCCTTTTGGGATTTCTATAATGCAAGTGTTACTCACCGGATGGTATTGCTTCACTCCCAAAGTCTGTTCTCATTTTGTAGAATTTTTTTCTCTCTCACCTGATCAGCTTGACTACTTTCCATTACTCTGTCCTCCAGGTCACTGATTCTTCTCTTCCTCTAGCCTACTATTTATTACATCTAATGTATTTTTAATTTCATTTATTTTGTTCTTCATCTCTAATTATTTTTTAAATCTCTGTGTTAAGGGTCTCACTGATGTCCTCCACTCTTTTCTCAAGTCCCATGAGTGTCTTTATGTGGTAATTAAATTCTTTATCAGGTATATTACTTACCTCCATTTTTCTTAGGTGTCTTGCTGTGAATTTGTCCTATTCTCTGATTTGGGATATATTCCTTTGTCTTATCCTTTTGTCTGTGTCTGTTTCTGTGTGTTAGGAAAGTCATGTATATCTCCTGCTCTTGAAGATAATGGCCTTGTGATGAATAGGTCCTGTAGCGCCTTGCAATGCAGTGTTTCCTGCTCACCAGAACCTGAAGCTTCAAGGTTGTCTCTTAAATGCATTGCGTACACTCTGCTTTTGTGGCTGAGACACTTTTTCTTTCAATGCAGTCATCTACCGTGGCTTTTTTTTTTTTTTTTTTGCCTGTTGTGGGCAGTGTTCAGTCCATGTAGTGTTAGTGGGCTAGTCTGGAGCTGCATAGGCTTGATTGAGTCAAATCAAGCATTTGCCCATGATGCAGTAGCACCTGACTGTAGGGCACTTTCACTTTGTTGTCCCCTAAGAAGCTTTCATTGGTGGTCAGGGCCTGAAAGACATATCCTTAGCCCACTGCTAAGGCCACATATTAGTGGTGTGTGTGGTTACCTTTACCAGTTTGTCAGAGAGTAGTTATTCTTGCCTGGTGCTGTCCCCTGTTGGGGTTGCTTATACCTTGCTAGGCATGTGGTACTGCCCAGGGGTGGGTAATGGCTGAGTATACATTGGAGGATCTGTTAGTTATGGAGAAGGAGGCAAGGAAAGGAGATGTTAGCAAGTTGAGTAGTGACTGTGGGCACCATACTGGTTCCCCTAGGAGGCCATGTGTTTATGCTGGGGAAGGGAAATCGCACCTGTCAGCTCCTTCATTCCCAGATGACTCTCCCAGAAATTATAAAGTACTCTCCTTCTCATATGCCCCATGTGCTTTTGAAATTGCTATTCCTATGCTTATCTCTGTGGGCTGTCTCTTTAAGGTGGGGGACTCAACTGCCTCTCATCCTCTGAGCTGTCCAAGATCCCAGCCAGCTGATTTTTAAAGGTGCAGGTTTGAAATCCCACTGCTTCTTAAGAACTTATAAAATTTAGCCCTCTGGTTTTCAAAGCCATATGTTATGGGGATTTGTTTTCCCTGTGTGGACTCCCCTATGCAAGGGTTTGTTTCCCTCCCCTCTCTATGCCTATGGAGTCCCTTACTTCTGTGGACAGACCTGAGGGTCCATTTAGCTCCTGACTGTATGTCTGCCCATTTCAAATCATTTGGATGAAGCCTCTTCTCTATATTTAGTTGTAGAGTTTTTACTGCCAGTCTTTGGATTGTTTCCTGGGTTATTTACATTTATGTGAATGTTATATGCTTGTATCCATGGTTCAGGGTAAGCTTGGGTCCTCCTACTCCACTGTTTTCCCAGAAGTCCAGTTTACTACATTTTCCATGGCACAGAAATGAAGAATTAATATTGCACCAAGTTAGATAGTACATACCCAAGAACTGATTGTTGTTATTTTAATTGGTAAATTTTCTTTTTTTTTTTTTTTTAAATTTTTATTTATTTATTTATTTATTTATTTATGATAGGCACACAGTGAGAGAGAGAGAGAGAGGCAGAGACACAGGCAGAGGGAGAAGCAGGCTCCATGCACCGGGAGCCTGATGTGGGATTCGATCCCGGGTCTCCAGGATCGCGCCCTGGGCCAAAGGCAGGCGCTAAACCGCTGCGCCACCCAGGGATCCCCAATTGGTAAATTTTCAACCTCAAAACTACCTTATTATTATTAACAGTACATTATTTATTATTGCAAACAGGAAGTATAATAGGTATCAGACTCGTATGTTAAATGAAGGATTTTTTTAATAGCTCCAATGAGACTGAACAAAGCTGATGATTTTTGAATAATTGGTGGTACCATGATCTTGAGTAAAAATATGATATATTTACTATGCATTTGGTAGAACTAGAAGTTATGGCACAGGGTTTGGAAAACAGAAGAGGTGCTGTTAAAAGCATGGACTTTGGAGTCAGACTTTCTGGAGTTACATCCATGTTTTGCCACTTACCAGCTGGGTGACTTAAAATGAATTACTTAATCTCTGTATGATCAGTTTTCTTATGTAAAAATGGTGAGAATAAGAGTCTAAATAATAGTGTTGTTCCTCATGGGAATGTTATGAGGTATAAACCAAGTAATATTTGTAAAACTTTTAATACAAACCTGGCATGTAGCAAGTGCTAGAGGTTTTGGTTAAATAAAATATAGATTGAGATTGGCAGAATTTAGGGAGTTTTAATATCCCACCTATAAAATATATATAGCTATAGAAAATTGTCTATTCTTTAAAAACTGTCTTCCTCTAGATTTTAGGAAATGTGTATTGAAAGTTTAGTGTATCCAAAATAATGTGATTTTATACCTCTAATAAGCAGAAGTTGTAATAATTATGTTTTTAAGAAACTTAATATTCTGTATTAGATTTTCAAAATTTGACCATAGAAATCTCTTTGGAAACCTTTGGTTTTCATTGTTGAAAGAGTTTTAAAATTTTGGCTGCATCTAAAAATGTATTTTTATAGAATATTTATCTATTTATTTAGAGAGAATGAGTGTGTAGGGGCTGGGAAGGGCGGAGGGAGACAAGAGAGCGAATCTTAAGCAGGTTCCACACGTAGATAGAGTCCATGCATGTCTTGATCTCACAACCATGAGATCATAACTTGAGCTGAAACCAAGAGTAGGATGCTTAACTGACTGAGCCACCCAAGTGCCCCTAGAGTTTATTTTTTAAAGTAGGTACAGAGATGTCCCATGTATCCCCTGCCCCACATGTGCATAGACTCCCCCTATTATCAACACTCTCTACTAAAGTGTTATTGTTATCATTGATGAACTTTATTATCACCCAACGTCCATAGTTTATGTTACAGTTTACTCATGGTGTTGCACATTATGTAAGTTTGGACAAATTTATTTTATCCTGTATCCACCATTGTAGTACCATACAGAGTAGTTTTACTGTGCTATAATCTGTGCTCTGCCTGTTTCTTGCTCTCTCCTGCTTAACTCCTAGTAACCACTGATCTATTTACCGTTTCCATAGTTTTCCTTTTTCAGAATGTCATGAAGTTTGAATTAGTATATAGCCTTTTTAGACTGGCTTCTTTCACATATTAATATGCATTTAAATTTCTTTCATGTGTTTTTATGGCTTGATAACTCATTTCATTTAGGTGATAGATACTATTCCAGTTTTTGTATATAACACACTTTATTGATCCACCTACTGAAGGACATCTTAGTTGATTCCAAATTTTAGCAATTGGGAATAAAGGTCCTATAAATTTCTGTGTGCAGGTTTTGTGTGGTTGGTCTGCATTTAAGTCAGTTATTTAAATTGGCAGAATTCTTTTTTTTTAATTAATTTTTATTGGTGTTCAATTTACCAACATACAGAAAAACACCCAGTGCTCATCCCGTCAAGTGTCCGCCTCAGTTAAATTGGCAGAATTCTATCATAAGTTTAGGTAACCATTTTGTTCTTATAACTACTAATGTATAAAAGAAAGGAAGTTAAAATGAGTACAAAGTAAAATAATGTGTTTTATTAAGAAGATTATAATAGGTAATTCGCTGTTATAAAACATTTAATTAATTCTGAAATATATGGAATAAAATGTTAAGTACCCCTTCCTTCTTACCCCTCATCAATTCTGTTTTACTCTCCTCAGAGGTAACCTGTGGTTTTGCTTTTTACTCTTCTGTAACTTTTCTATATAAGGAATAGACAAATCACACTCAAACTGACACATTGTTTTAAAAACATATTAGGATTGTACTATACATACGTATGTTTCTCATTTCACAAGATATCAAAAATACCCTTTCTGTCATGCCTGTAACTGTTTCTCATTTTAAATGAGTGAATTACCATCTTCGTTGTGGGTATTTCTAAGTTAATTTAACTATTTATTTTTGATGGACAGATAAGTTGCTTAGCATTTTTCTTTTCCATTTCCTCCTCCCTCCCTTCTTACCCTTCTCTCTCTCTTTTAACTATTTCAAATAATACTGCTGATATTGACCATTCTTTATAAGTTGTTTAAATGCATGCACTCTTACATTGTTATAATGTTTCTGTAGCATAGATTTTTAGAAATAGGATTGTTTTGAAGAATAATCTGTGTTTAAATTTTGATGGCTACAAATGATCATCTCTTACAATTCTACTCTACAGACCATACTTATTTATATTCCCAATATATGAAAAATTTTCACAAGAGGCTTCAACAACAACAGATTTTGTAAACATAAAAATGGATACCTTAAAATGTTTGCCATTGTGACCACTGAAGAGGAAACCTGATTTTTGTCCAAATTATATTTTTCTGTGAATTATCTGTTCATATTTTTCCGTATTTTTATAGCTGTTAATCTGTCGCTTGATATCTTCATTTGAACTAATGGGAATCTCATGAAGCTTGATAGGTCTAAAAAATGAAGTTTTTTCACCCTCTCCATTCTCTTTTCTCTTACAGCTTCATTCTTCCATCTGCTGTGACTTAAAACCTTTGAGTCATCCTTTCTTGACCTTTCTCAGGGTATTTGTAGTGCATCAGTAAGTGCTATTGGCTGTAGCTTTTATGTGGATACAGAATCTCATCATTTCTTACTACCTTCAATGCAGGGACCATCTCTCACATACTGTCTTCCTATTTTAATACTTGCAGCCTATTTTTTGCAGAGTAGCCAGAGAAATTCTCTTAAAATATGTCCAATACTTGATGACTGTATTTAGAATCCATAATCCTATCCTAGCTTCTTGAAAGCAAAAGCCAACCTTCTTCCCATGGCCTCTATAGCTCTGTGATTGGTCCTTATTTGTAGCTCTGACTTCATTTCCTACTTCTATCACTCTTCACTTTACTGTAGCCGTCATTGCTTTTATACTGTTTCTTGAAATCCTAAGTATACATCTAGGTGCCTGAGTGGCTTAAGTAAGTCAAGTGTCTGCCTTCAGCTCAGGTCGGAATCTCAGGGTCTTGTAATCAAGCTTTGTGTTGGGCTCCACATTCAGTGGGAAGTTTGCTTCTCCCTCTGCTCACCCTCCTTCCCCCCCTGCTTGTGCTCTCTCTCTCTCTCAAATAAATACATAAATCTTAAAAAAAAAAAAAATCCTAAGTACACACCTAACTGAGGACTTTTTGCATTACTGTTTTATTTGCCTACAGTGCTCTGCTCCCAAATATCTCCGTGGATCTTTCCCAAATTCTTTTTATAAATAACATTCTTTGAATTTCTAACGTGCGTAATGTGGTAGACTGGGGTTTATGAGCATGAAGAAAAAAGTTTTATGTTCCATGCCCTTAAGGTATTATTAATCTAATATAAATGCTAATAAACTAAGTTGGGAAGACAGGGAAAAAATGAGTTGAGATACTGCAACTGCAGTTCATGTAGTGGTGATTTGGTAGCATTTACTTTGGATAGAATTTTAGGACCATCAAAACTTAATTTAATCAAAGTCCTAAGAGCAAGATCTGATTTATTTTATGCTACTTAAAAAGTACCTAAAATGGTATATACAAATTATATGTTTGCATTAACATATAATGCATAAAATATATGGATCTGTTTGGAAATAACACATGTTATAAATTACCATTAAATTAATAGCAATTTCTGACATTTAACTTTAAAATTATTGAGATTCTTTGATTTCTGTAATATCCACAGACAAAATTTTTAATAACTTGCTATACAGATTGGAATCACATTTTGTTAAATATATATAGATAGATCTGTCTTTTATGTGATCACATAGTTCTTTTGGTTACTTTCAAAATCAGGGTTTTTTTTTTTTTTTTTTTTTCTCAAAATCAGTTTTTAAAGTTGAGAGAGTATGGATAAACTTTTGTTAACAAGAGAATTCATATGTAGGAAGATTTGTTTCTTATCAATTGTGGATGAATCAGATAGTTTGTTGTTGAATTTCCTTTTTTTTTTTTTTTTAAAGATTTTATTTATTTATTCATGAAAGGCACAGAGAGAGAGAGAGAGAGGCAGAGGGAGAAGCAGGCTCCATGCAGGGAGCCCAATGCGGGACTCGATCCCCAGACTCCAGGATCATGCCCTGGGCCAAAGGCAGGCGCTAAACCACTGAGCCACCCAGGGGTCCCCCCCTTTTTTTTCCCAAGTAAAGCTTTCATTGCAGTATTATTATAAAAGTGAGAAATGGGCAAATTGTTAGGTTACAACTTAATAAATTTTTGTGAAGTGGATATATCCATGTATTCAGTAAATAGAATATTAGATTCTAACATTGTTCCACAGTGTTACCTTCCAATCACCAATTCCTGACAAGAGTAACCAACACATTCCTTACTTTTAACAGAGGAGTTTTGCTCATATTTGAATAGTTGCAAAAATCAGTAATTCTATAATACAAAATGATCTAATATAATATTTTATAATCTCATTTGGAGCTATTAAGGAAAGAAATAATCATAGGAATATTTTTTGTATATTTTTGTAAAACAGTAAAGTACATATGTGTTAAATAACTATTCTTATACTTAGAATCCCGACCATTGTCAGTTCCTGTGAAAGCCATGCTGAATTTATCTGAAGGCTGTAGAAGTCCTGAAGAAAGAATGAAAGAATTTGTTGGAGTAGTATGGAATGCAGTAAAGAGTCTCACACTACAGGTAAAATAAATAATCTGGTTTTAATTTCTATAATCCTTTATAATTTTTAACACCTTAAATATTGGTAAAAAATAATCTCACTACTAACATTTAATATTGGTAAAAAAGAAATAATCTCTTAACATTTGTATCCATCTCATTTGTATAACTTAGATGAAAATTCTTGGTTCACTTTATATATTAACAGAATTATATGAAATACATATTATGTGTTCTTTTGATGAAGTTCTAAAAATACACAAATTTTGAGATTTTTCTTGAGTTTAAAAAGTCATTCTGTTTCTTTATTTTAAAAGATTTTAAATGTTCAATATACAAACCACAAAACACTAAAGAGTAGGCCAAGTTGGACAGCGGTCCCTGAAAGATTGAAGATGAACTCAGCATGGCTTGGTGACTACTGGGTTCAGGGAATGAGAAGAAGGTGTTCCAGTCCAATGGTGTTCCAGGTGCCACTTTTGGCATTTGGGTGAATAGTGATGCCATGAAATGGTAAAAGAAACAGCTTTTCAGGGTCAGTGGTAAACAGGGAGTTTAATTTATGCATGTATTTGAAATTCCTGTGAGATAACCAGGCTTCTGTTAGACAGTAGGATATTCATATCTGGAGGTTAAGGAAGAGATTCACAGTAGAGATACAATTTTGAGAATCATCTACAGATGGTTAGAATCAGGAGATTTCGTCATTCAAAAAATATGTAAAGTTGAAAGAGCAATGGACCATATCTAAAATAGACAGTAAAAGTGTCCTTGAAGGAGCCTATAAGAGAGATCAGAGATGTAGGAGGAAAAGTCAGACAGTTCATGGAAGTGAAGGGGTGTGTAGAATTTCAAGTAACCAGCACTTAGCGGTAATAAATTCTGGATCTTAACTATGGACTGCAATACGAAATGCTTAGATTAAATAATATTTATGATTATTTTTAATTCTAACATTCTTGTGGGATTCTTTTGTTTTTGTTTTTGTTTTTGTTTTGCTTATTTTCAAATGATACAGTGCCTTCATTAGCTTTGTTACCAACAATAAATTTAAGCTTAGACATCATTGTGGATTACTTATAAGTAGAGATACTGATGTTCCTCATTTTTTTCTTCTTTTAAAAAGTTTTTAATTGTGGTAAGATACACTTAACATTAAATTTGCTATGTTAATCATTTTTACGGGTACAATTTTTTTATTTTTTATTTTATTTTTTTAAGATTTTATTTATTTATTCATGAGAGACACAGAGAGAGAGAGAAAGAGAGAGAGGCAGAGACATAGGCAGAGAGAGAATCAGGCTCCACGCAGGGAGTGGGATACCATCCCAGGACTCCAGGACCTCGCCCTGGACCAAAGGCAGGCACTAAACTGCTGAGCTATCCAGGGATCCCCTACGGGTGCAATTTAAACTGATGTTCTTCATTTGACTAAACTTATTGAGTATAAATTAACATAGAATTACAAGAGTACTAATGATTATATCTTTGTATAGGTTATTTTGAATATGAAATAGGCACTCACTGGCCTCATTCCTAGTCCCAGCCCTGTATTATACTGGGTATAATATGGTTTATATTTAGACGTTTCCAGATGTTAATGTGTTCTGGAAAGCTTTAAAGATAAAACTTGATTCTGATTAAATGATTAAAATCTAGGCCTTAAAATTCTGAGTTTTTAAAATAATAATGTCCATTTTCCAAGATGTTTTATGAACCAAAATATTAAAAAAAAAAAAACCCTGAAGTTGTCATCTGACAAAACAGAACATCATACTTGAAACCATCAAAGGATTATCCTCTTAGTGGAAGTTTGAGCAAGTGAATGTGTTTGGAATCAGAATTTCTGGAAAATTGATTTTGCAGCCAACGTTGATATTTGCTAAGCCCGTGTTCCATTTCTACTTATGATAGACATATCTTGCATTTAGACATAAACAATATTCACTGTAACCTATTTGTTTATCAGTGGGAAAAGTAATTTCCACATTTCATCTTAATGGATTATGTGATAGTACTTTATGTAGTCTTGAACAACTTTTTAAAATGTGAACTTGGTTTGGGGGCCTTTTTCTCAAAAGATTAGCATAAACTCAGTTCTTTGCGAGTTTTCTCTATTGGCTAATCAGCAAAGATCTTATCTATTATAGTTCAAAAAGCTATAATAGATAAGATTTTATTCCAAAAGCTACATTTTATTCCAGAAGCACATGATTGGCAATGGCATGCAGTTGACAAAATAGAAATATTTTGGCCTAGAATTCACTAATAACGGAGAACATTCAGTTTTTGCTGAACTCCTTTTTCTTCTCTTTTACATTGAAGATCCTATTTCTTTTATATGGCATTTTCTAGGTGTTTTTTTTTTTTTTCTAAAGCTTTCTGAGTAGTCTGTGTAATAGAGTAGATTCTTTATTTTCTATACCAAGCCTCTTGGTCTCCTTCTTTTGCTAATAATCTGTTATTCCTTAGAGAACTACTTCCCACATTCCTTGATTTTGATATGTCAGTGTCTCAAGTCTCATAAGCTAATTAAGCTAGATCAATTGAATTCTTTCTCCCAAGAAGTTATATATAGAATATGATCAGTGATGGCAGTAATCATATTGCATGATACATTTGGTGTCCTCATATCTGGTGAGCTTCCTGGCCTATCTGCATAATCAAAAAAGGGTAGGTATTTGAGGCTAGACAGATCAACTACCAAACACCTTAATGGTAAAAGTAATTATTTACATTTAATGCTTAAAATTTTGCAAAGGTTCATGTTTTTGTTTATAGGCATTGAGAAAGTGACTATAACTGCATGGTAGTTTGTTAGGAGGAGGAAGTCTGGAATTCAAATGTAGGCATTTTTTCATGTTTTCCCTTGGCAGCATTTATATGGGAAAGTGGATTTGTAACAATCTAGAAAAGAAGACAGCTGAGGTTCACTTTTGAGGTTTTTAACCAAATGCTCTAATTTGGGTATATTTAGATTTCTGCTATATATGATGATAACCCAAATATCTTCATAGAGTATTAAAAATGTATAGAATAGGAAAATTGATTTTGGACATAGTTAATACATTTGTTGTAGTGCAAATGGAATACTGCTTATTTTAGTTACATCATAAGCACTGATGTTTTTTAATAAAAATACTGTGAGGGGCACCTGGGTGGCTCACTGGTTGAGCACCTGCCTTTGGATCAGGTCATGATCCCAGGGTCCTGGAATCGAGTCCCACATCGGGCTCCCTGTAGGGAGCCTCCTTCTCCCTGGGATGCCTAGATGGCTCAGTGGTTGCGCATCTATCTTTGGCTGAGGGCATAATCCTGGGGTTCCAAGATCGAGTCCCACATTGGGCTCCCTGTGACAAGCCTGCTTCTCCCTCTGCCTATGTCTCTGCCTCTCTCTCTCTCTGTCTCTCATAAATTAATAAATAAAATCTTTAAAAAAAAAAAAAAAAGACTGAACATCTGTGAATCCATGAGAACTAATATGTGGATCTGATACATAGGAGAAAATCAGTGTATGTTCATTGAGTTAATTTTATGTAGCAGACCTTCAGGTAAGAGTTAATACATTGCATCTTGATATCAGAGCTGATCTCCCCACCACCCCACCCCTGCCCCGAGTTACAGATGAAGAAACTGAAGTCATAGAGAGATTAAACAATTGTCAAAGGTTCCATAAGCTGGAGCTGAACCCATCTGGCCAACAAGTCAGTTTTATTAGTTACTTTACTAGGTTGTCTGTACAATGAAATGATGCACTAAACAGTTATTATAATTAATATCAGTATCTGATGCAAATAAAAATAATTGTGTTTACTTATTTAATAATTATTTAGTACCTAGTACATGCTAGACACTGAACTATGTACTGAGTCTGTAAACAAAGTATCTGACATTACCTTATATATTCTAGTGAAAATTCTGTATTTTAATATCCTCTTGTTTCAGTTTTTTTAAGTGCTAGGATTATGTCCTTTGTATTCCTGACTTCCAGTTCAGTTCATATGAGGTATTAAAGAATGCATGAATAAAAAAAAGTGAATGCAATTGTAACCTGAAACGTTCCTTCATATTTGTTTTTATTTGAAACTGTTTTCTGAAGAATAAAATTCATACAGAGAACATGTCATTCTTTAGAAATTTTATAAAATATAATCCAAAGTTTCAGTTTTAAAGAAAGGAAAACATGTTATTTGGGAGTAGGAAATAGGAATATTACTTAAAAGTACAGAAAAATATGATATAACATTTAAAAGCACTTATATATAATGTGTTCTAAATGATAGTGGGCTAATAAAGTGTTCAGTAATATATAAGTGAAACCTATGTTAGTCTTTTCTTTTTAATTGAGTTGTAATCACAGTTATATAGCACACAAATGAGAAAAATCTAAGTCTACCTAACATTACATATGGGAGCTAGGTTGGGGTACACAAAGACCTACATCTTTTCAAATGGCACATAAACTTGGAACTTCCAAAAACTGCATGACAGTCATTTCATTTATTAAAATAAGAATACTAAATAATTTCTTCTTTATTGGTTTATTCTCAGTGTATCATACTTAGATTTGTAGCCCTTGACCTAATAGGAATCAAAATAGAGGTGGTTTTACTTTAAGAATTTGCAATAATCCCTTCACTTTAACACATGAATGTGTTCAATATTGGCGAAAGAACACGTTGCTACCAAAACTGAAATAAGATCCTTGAAACAGAAAGGATGTTGCCATGGAAAAATGAAGTAACACTCAGTGCAGCTGTGATGCATTAATGAATAGGATATTTTTTTAAAAGATCATTTGTGTTTGGTGTGGCTCAGAGGGTCCCAACCAGATGGTTTCCATGAACATGATCTGACCCCCAGTTTGAGGACTTCTTACTGGCAGATTACTTCATTTTCTTAGATTGTCAGATCCTTACATTAATGCAAAATTTACTGCTGCAGAGTTATATACACTTACATAAATCACTCAGCATTTTACATTAAAACCACAATTTTAGACATAGAGTTTAACAGTTATTTTAAAAGTGTAAAAAGATTTATGTGATAGCTATAGTATATATAATAGATGTAACATTATAATAAGTTTGAGCAATTTCGATTATATGTATGTTTTGGTTCTTATCATTAGAGGAATCTCCATAACACATCATATTTTAAGAAGTTTATTTTTCAGAGTTGTTGTTTATCTCAGGCTAAATTTGATGAAATTTATTTTTGAATTAGTGGAATTTTGGAATATATTATGATTTTAGAAATTTGGGCACAGCTTGAATTTATTTCAGAGGATATGCATGTGTATATTTGTATAGTGTGGCATATTATACTAATTACCTCATGTTATTGAAAACATTTCTTATTTTTTTATTTTTTAAAGATTTTATTTATTTATTCATGAGAGACAGAGAGAGAGAGACAGAGACAGACAGGCACAGGCAGGGGGAGAAGCAGGCTCCATGCAGGGAGCCCAAACTGGGACTCGATCCTGGGACTCCAGGATCACACCCTGGGCCGAAGGCAGGAGCTAAGCCTCTGAGCCACCCAGGGATCCCCAAAAACATTTTTTAATAAAGCATCAATAGCTACATGAAGTTTTAAATACTGACTCTTTTTAGTTTTACACTGTAACCATAATAAATATGGGAGAATATGTTCTTGGTAAACCATATTGCTTGAAGATAAATAATTATGTTAAATTTTAAAAGGGTAAATGTAATACATCTGAGACAATATATACTTCTATTTAAGAATTTTAAAATGTAATCTTAAATCAATGGGCTACTTAACGTATACACACTTAAATTAAGTTGCAAGATAAAATTCTAGAACTAAGAAACTCATAAGAAATGATCATTTTTATTTTGCAAACTTTGACTTATATTTTTCTTCACTGAATTCGTCAGTGTGTTCCATGCACAGAAATGTTAAAGCAAAGATGAGTATGCTAGCTTATTTATAAGGCTGCCAAATTATTTATCATATTAAGGACCTGCTACATATCATCCCCTCACTAAGGACTGTATTAACCCCATTGAAGGTATATTACTATATTCTTTAGTGACCTTTTTTATCTTTCATTGATAGAATATCCAAGCATTTATGAAACAAATTTTACTTTTTGTTATACCTTCAGATAATATCTTTATATGCCAAATATTTTATTTAAAAATTAACAGGTATTTTTTATTTTCTTAAGAATAATTTATGCTAAAAAAAAAAAGAATAATTTATGCTAGACTGTTCGGGCAATTGGTGAACCAGGTACAAAATATTACTTTGTAAGAACCAACCATGACTAAAAGAATCTAACATACATTGCTTTTGAATTAAGAACTCATTCCAAATTTAATTTCTAATTTGGGCGTGCTTCATTTTATTTTAACTCTGAGTCACCAGCTGGAGATAAGAGACCATAAAAATTGCACATGAAATCAAAATTTAAATAATAACTTGAGATATGATAGACATAAGGAATAATGTTCTGATTTTTAAGTGTTCTCAATTTTCTTCATTTACCATGTATATTTATATATAAAATGTGATATACATACACACTTGAATCTTGGTATACATGTATTAAAAAGAGTATGTGATACATTTTAATGTGTGTCTGGAGATAAAATCTGAACATTTTAAACATTTTTCTTATATTTTAGTCTGTGAAGTTAAAAAAAAAGGCTAAATTCATAATAGAAATAGCTCTGTGTATATGTGTGTCTTTTAAGTGAGTACAATATAATGCTAGTCAGCTCTAAGGCCTTAACTGGTGTTAACAAAAATCTAATGAAGTGCAAAAGAAGGAGGATTTTCTCACCTTTTTTGCCAACACATTTTCTAATTGAGTCATGTTTCTTGGAAAGAACTGTGGAAAGGCAGATATGTTTTCATCTCATGTCACTGTGCCTTTTTGATCAAATTTATAGCAAGAAACATCTTTTTAAGTGTTTATTGTGTTCCTTGGTAAAAGTTACTCATAAAGGCATGAATATGGCCCATTTCTTTTTTTGGCTTGCCTGTTTATTCATTAAGATATTAGGTGTTTAGGCGTAAAGTCTGTTCCCAGTATTTTAATTTTGCTCTTTTTTTTTTTTCGTAGCTTGAAGTACAGTCTTGTTGTGTGTTTGTTCCAAATGATAGCCTGCCTTCCCCAAGTACAATTGTATCTGGTGACATTCCTGGAACAGTAAGAAGTTGGTACCATGGACAAACTAGCATGCCAGGAATGCTGGTCCTCTGTTTGCCACAGATAAAGATTATTAGTGCTGGCCACAAGTATATGGAACCTCTGCAGGAGATTCCATTTGTCATTCCACGACCCATCCTTGAAGAAGGTACATTTAAAAAAATTCTTCCTATGATTGTTACATTTTATAATAATATTTTAACTCTTGTTTTTGTAATATGTCAGTGCTTATGTAAATTAGTCTTCTCAGCAAAAGATCCACATGAAAATGAATTAAGTGATCAACAAAGTAGAACCTAAAAAGGAAAGGTGTACACCGTGTATGAACTGATACAGTCTTTTTATTGACACCCACACCTTTTAATCATATTGATGTATGTATAAATGGAGACTACAAAAGATCACGTGCAATACAGAATAATCACTAAAATGTGAAGCATAGACACATTGAGAAGAAGTTGGTTTTGGATGTTTGCATTAGACTGAACTAAGAATGATAAATAGATCTTAGTTTAAGCTACTTGATTTGTTAAAAGAGACATATATTCTTTACATCAAGCACAATATATTCCTGGATTACTCATTTGTTAAAGTAGATAATTGTGTGATGATTGAAGACGTGACTCTTTAGAAATACTTTATTTCTGATACTGCAGAGTTTTCAGCTGCAAATTCATGCCCTTTTGAACTTTAACATATTTATCTCAAACAAGATGTGAACCTGGAAAAGTTTTTAGTCACAAAGTAAATAATGTGAATCTGTATTTTAATAACAGGGTTCAAATTTGTTACAATGCTTAGCAGTTCCACACCTTGTTCATATTATTAGGATATAAGTACATGAATGCTGATATCATTCAGATTCTACACATACTATTATTGAAAAGCAGAGTCAGTCTGTGCAGGTTTTGACTTCGACTTGATGTTAATTTCTCTCTCCCTTTTTCTGTATTCAAATTTCTATTGAAATGTAGTTTTCTTAGGTTTGTCAGAAGTAGGAATGATTTTACTACCAGAAATGAATGTTGGTATTTAATAATATGAATATCATTATCATAAAATCACAGAATTCAGTTAGAAGGAACTTCTTTAGAGCTTTTCTTATGTAATGTTTGTCTTGATGCAAGGATTCTTTTTCCAGCATATTGGATATATCCATTATTTGATATTTGCTTTTGGTTATTGGCAGTTCTTTATTATCACAACAGCTCTCGTATATCTAGCCTCATAGAATGAGCCTGGGATTGCTTCCTGTGTTTTGTTTTAACTCTGAAATAGTTTTTATAAGATTTTATAAGATTCAAATAGTTTATTCTTTAATTTTTTCTTCTTGGCTTTTTGTTTGTTTGTTTTGTTTTTAGAGGGGAGGGAGGAGCAGAGGGAGACGGAGAGAATCTCAAAAGGTAAGATGAGGAAAAACCATGATGTAGTACTATCATGGGAGACAAATGATTAAATCATTTTAAATATGGCAGAGCTGTTCAATAAGATAAGGGCTAGAAGATTTGAAAGGGATTTGACAATTTAGGTGATTGGTTTCTCTTATCACACATTTTCAGAGGACTGGTATTAATGCAGTTCAGATTATGGTGGCTTAAGGACTAAACAGAAAATGAAGATTTTTTTTTATTGAAATGTATTTGACATACAATATAATACTAGTTTTAGTTATTTGATAGTGATTTGATATTTTTTATACATTAAAAGAGACCACTGATTGGTCTAACTACCATCAGCCACCATACAAAGTTATTACAATATTATTGTCTGTACTATATATTACATCCCCATGACTTGAAATTCATTTATAAGAGGAATTTTGTACCTCTTAATCCTCTTCACTATTTCACCCCTCTCCCTACTCTTCTCCTTTTGGTAATCACTAGTTTGTTTTTCTGTGTTGAGTCTTCTGTTTTTTTTTATTTTCTCCATTTTTAGATTCTCTATATAAGTGAAATCATATATTTGTCTTTCTTGGACTGACTTATTTCATTTAGCATACTACCCTGTAGGTCCATATATGATGCTGCAATGGCAAGATATGCCTGTTTTTCATTTATCCTAGTAATATTCCATTACACACACACACGCGCACACACACACACACACACACACACACACACACACACCACATTTTCTTTTCCATTCATCTATCATTAAACACTTAGGTTGCTTTTATATCTTTGCTATTGTGACTAATGCTGTGAATAACAAAGAAGTACATATGGATCCCTGGGTGGCGCAGCGGTTTGGCGCCTGCCTTTGGCCCAGGGCGCGATCCTGGAGACCCGGGATCGAATCCCACGTCAGGCTCCCGGTGCATGGAGCCTGCTTCTCCCTCTGCCTGTGTCTCTGCCTCTCTCTCTCTCTCTCTCTGTATGACTATCATAAATAAATAATAAAAAACAAAAAAACAAAAAACAAAGAAGTACATAGATCTTTTAGAATTAGCATTTTTATTTCCTTCAGATAAATACAGAAGAATTGTTACAGCCCAAAGATTTTAGAAATTCATGTTACTGTGTTCATATTCTTAAGGTATTTTTGGCCGTTCTCTTTGATTTCTTATTTGACTTATTGGGTTGTCTAATAGCATGTTTAGTCTCCATGTGTTTGTGCTATATCCATATTTTTTCTTGTAACCAATTTCTAGTTTTATACCTTTGTGGTTGGAAAAGATACTTGATGTAATTTTAGTCTTTTTGAGTTTATTAAGACTTGCTTTATAGACTAATGCATTCTGTCCTGGAGAATGTTCCATGTGTAGTTGAAAGGGAGTACTGCTTCTGCTTTTGGGTAGAATGTTTTCTATATATGTCGTTAATCTATCTGATCTAATGTCTCCTTTAAGGTCAGTGTTGCCTTGCTGATTTTCTGCCTGGCTTATCTCTTCATTGATATAAGTAGAGTATTAATGTCTCCTACTATTCTTAAACTGCTATTTCTATCTATACTTCTGTTAGTATTTGCTTTATGTATTTAGGTGCTTCTATATTGGCTGTGTAAATATTTTTAATGTTTCATGCTCTTGTTGGATTGACTCATCATCATGTAATGCTCTCCCCAGTTTGTTTTCATTACCGTTTACATGGCATATCCTTTTCCATTCTCTCACTTTGAGTTTGTGTGTATCTTTAGATTTGAAGTGAGTCTCCTGTAGGCAGCTTATATGTGGGTTTTGTTTTTTAATTCATTCAGCCATTCTGTGTCTTTTGATTGCGGAGTTGAGTTCATTTACATTTAAAGTAATTATTCATAGGTATATACTTATTGCCATTTTGTTTATTGTTTCCTGACTTCTTTTGTAGTTCCTCTCCATTCTTTTCTTCTTCTCTTTCTCTCTTATGTTTCAGTTTTCTTTTAGTCTTAAATTTGCATTTACTTCTTTTTTTCTTTTGTGTATTTACTGTAAGTTTTTTCTTTGCAGTTACCATGAGATTTACATGTATTTTTTATTTATGTAACTGTCTTTTTAAAGTTGATAGTAATTAATTTTGAATACATTCCAAAGCTTTATATTTTTACTTTCCTCCATCTATGTTTTATATTTTTGAGTATACATTTTATATCACTTTATTTTATATATCCCTAAACTTAATTATCATATTTTTACTTAATTTTACTACTTTTGTCTTTTACTCTTCATACTTGGTATCTCCACTACTTTTATTATGTATTTGCCTTTTATTAGAAGATTTTTACTTTTGTGTGTACTATTTTTTCTTATTAAACAGCACATTTTATTTTTAGGGTTAGATTTGTCTTTTTAACATTTCTTATAAAGCTGTTTAGGAGTAAACTCCCTTTTGCTTATTTGGAAAATTCTTAATCTCTCTGAATGATAATGTCTGGGTAGAGAATTCTTGGTTGGCCAGTTTTTCCTTTTAGTGATTTAAATGTGTCATGCCTGGCAGCCCGGGTGGCTCAGTGGTTTAGTGCTGCCTTCAGCCCAGGGCGTGATCCTGGGGACCCAGGATCGAGTCTCACGTCAGGCTCCCTGCATGGAGCCTCCTTCTCTCTCTACCTGTGTCTCTGCCTCTGTGTGTGTGTGTGTCTCTTGAATAAATAAATAAAATCTTTTTAAATAAATAAATAAGCCATGCCACTTTTTTCTGGCCTATAAAGTTTCTGCCAAAATATCTGCTAATTGCCTAAGGGGTTTTCTCTGTATGTAATGTGTTAGTTTTTCTCTTGTTACTTTTACTATATTCTGTTTACCTTTTACCATTTATTACTTTTTAAGAAAAAGTAAAATTTATTTGAGAGAGAGTATGAGCAGGGGGAAGGACAGAGGGAGAAGGAGAGAGAGCATTTCCAGTATTCTCCCTGCCAAGAGTGGAGCCAGATGCAGGGCTCAATCCCTTGACCTTGAGATCGTGACCTCAGCTGAAATCAAGAGTAGAGTCAAACGTCCAACTGACTGAGCCTCACAGGCACCCATACCTTTTACCATTTTAATTAAAATGTGCTTGGTGTGTTTCTCTTGGGGTTTGTCTTATTTCGGACCTCTCTGATCTTACTGGACCTGGATGTCTGTTTCCTTCCTTTCCCAGATTATGGATGTTTTTAGCCATTCTTTCTTCAAATAATTTTTCTTGACTTTTCTTGACTTTTTCTTGATTTTTCTCTCTCATCTCTTTCTGGGGTCTGGATAATGAGAATGTTACTCCACTTGATGTTGTCCCAGAGGTCCCTTAAGATCTCCTCACTTTTTTCATTGTTTTATTTTTATGCTTTGTCTTTGTGTTTTCCATTCCTTTGTATTCTGGCTCACTGATCATGCTTCTGTTTCATCCATTCTGCTTTTGGACCCCTCTAGTGTACTTATAAGTTCAATTTTAATATCTGTTTCGTGTTTTCTTATCTTCTCTTTGTTGAAGTTTTTTTTGTGTTCCTCCATTACTCAGATATGAGCATTACTTTGAACACTATCTGTAAGGTTACATCTCTCCATTCATTTAGATCTTTTCTGCATATTTGCCTTGTTCTTTGGTTTGGAATACATTCCTCTGTCTACTCATTTTGCTTCTCTGTCTGTATTAGGTGAAGAGGCTACCTCCCTCAGCCTTGAAGCAGTAGTCTTGTATAGGAGCTGTTTTGTGTGTCCCAGAAGCTCTATCTCCTGTGTCTATGAGAGCTAGGCATGCTGTGGGCATCCCTCCTGTGGGCTGTTCATCCACTGGTTTTCATAGGGCTACAGCTGCTATGTGTGAAAGGTAGAGCGCTGGGTACTTACTTGGCCTGTTGTATCTTAACTACTGCATGTAGAGAGTGGGCTTCCAGCCACTTGCCCATCTTGGTTGTGGCTTGTTCTCTTGGTGGGTTGGGTGTGGCTTGGGGTATTCATCTGGCTTTTTTTACACTTTGGGTGCTACATGGGAATGGGAAGGGTAGGAGGCTCACCCAGCTTGTTCATGGTGAGTGGTAGGCAGACCACACCTACCTATGGGTGCCAGCAACCTAGAAGGGATCCATCTAAAATGGTCCTTGTTGACTCCTTCACTAACAAGATAGGATGAGATTGCAAAAATGGCTGTTGACAGCACTTCTGTCCACTGTTAAATCCTTGCAAGTTCCATTTAAAAAATTTTTTAAATTAATTTATTTCCCTTGCAGATTTCTATCTCTCTGGTAGCCACTTTTATATTAGTAAATGAGTCTCCCTCTCATATGGTCTAGGTGCTTTTTATTTCTTGCTTATGTGATAGATCATAGGGCAAATAGGTTTGTGGGCAAGCCCTTTAAGAACAGATCTTTATTTCCCAATGTACTGTGATTCACCTGGTCTTAATCTTTATTGATTTTAAAAACTAGACAATTTAGACCTTGTCTTTACTGTTCCTGTCCCCTTTCCATCTAAAAGGTCAAGATTACTACTGTGGGACACAATCCCTTAACTTTTCCATGGGGTGTTCTGTTTTTGTAGGATCCCTCCCACTTGTGCCTCATTTGGGGTGGTTTATGGGACAAGGCTGTGTCTGCCTCTTACATCTTTCTACATGTTTTCCTTTGTCTTTTGTGAGAAGGTGCTGCTCATCTAGTTCTCAGGTCCTTTTTAGAGGAAAACAATGCCATATATAGTTTTAAGTTGTGTCCATGGAAAAAGATGAGTTCAGGATCTTCCTATGTGCCATCTTGAACTCATGAAGAATTGGTATAACAAATCTACAGTGTTTTTTATGTTATTTGAGAAAGAAGAGAGAGGGTGGTAATTAGATGTATATATGCCTTGATGTTTTTAGTTTTCAAGGAACAGAAATCAAGTCAGGATAATTTAAACAAAAAAGGTACTTAATGACTCATTTGCCTTGATGTTTTTAGTTTTCAAGGGACAGAAATCAAGCCAGGATAATTTAAACAAAAAAGGTACTTAATGACTCATCCTTTAGTCTATTATAGAAAGTGACTGAGTTTTAGTTAAAATTTTGAGGTTAATCTCACCATTTGACTCCAGTGGTTATGAACACCATGTTTTCAATTAAAACTTTATTTTTATTTTCTTGTCCTCACAACACCTGTTAAATTTTTTCTTGCTCTTTGGTTTTGCTTGGTTATCATTGTGAATTCTAGATCTCAATTAAAACTAAATTAAATTTATGATGGAATGGGCAGCCTGGGTGGCTCAGTGATTTGTCGCCTGCCTTTGGCCAAGGACATGACGATCCTGGAGACCCAGGATCGAGTCCCACATCAGGGTCCCTGCATGGAGCCTGCTTCTCCCTCTGCCTGTGTCTCTGCCTCTCTCTGTGTGTCTCATTAATAAATAAATAAAAATCGTTTAAAAAAATATGAAATGAACAACAAAGAACAGTTTCCTATGTAACCAAGGTTTGTGCTTAAGAGCTTTTATTTTGATGGAAATATTTTAATATGTTGCAGTGTTTGTGTATATATGTTGTGAAACATAACCACCCTATGATTTAGAAAGGAAATTCAAACCCAGTACTTCCATAGAGAAAAATAGGCCACTCTCCCCATTGCTAGCTACTGCCCAGCCCCAGCCTCAGTATCCTTTTCTGTGTTCTTTGAACAAGTTTATCTCTATCCTATTGCAGGGCATTAGCAGATGCTACATATATGACTACTTCCTTCTTCATCTCTTCTCTCGCATTCTTTTTTCAGGCTTCCATGTACTTCACTTGCCAGGTCCTTCTGTTCTGTGCTCTTACTGCTTTTGACTCACCACTCTTAATAGTCCTATCCCAATTTTAATTATTTTCATTCAGACCTGATTTCCCTACTATGATGGAAAGGACAAGAAGCATATCTATCTCATTCACCGTGTTATTCCTATCATCTAGCATAATGACTGGCACAAAACAGGGCTAATTATAGAGTATGCTATTCAGCAAATAGTTTTTGGTTACTCTAAGGAGAAAAAAAAAACTTTGAAAGTGAAAAGGTCAACATTTGACTTGTCTTCAAGTTCATAAATAATTGAAAAAATTCTTCATCATTATGACTTAAAAAGTGAAAAAATTTACAAATGATCAATAGGTTGAACAAGAAAGGTTCTCATAGATTTCAGGTTTATTCTGTACTGAATTTGGACTTCTAAAGTTCAAAATAAGGAACTGTTTGTTGAAATGTGTCATCTGATTTCAATTGCCATGGAAGGGCATTAGATTAGAGATGATCTCTAACATAGTCAGATCCAATCTGTGGAGGGTGTTTGGGTCAAAATCAACATCTTGAGTTTCATTAGCAAGTATTTGCAGTGAGGCTTGCAGATGTAATTTGCTACATCCAGCTCACACCTCTGAGCAGATGGGTTTCTACAGTATGCCTAGCAGAGGCTTGTTTTTTCTTCTTTGAAAGAGTTGCCTGCAACTTTAATAAAGTATTTTGACAGAAATGGAATATTGAGATCATTTATAAATTAAAACTTTGCTATTATTGGATTTAGTGAATTTTCATAGAAACTGATGTTAAAATTCTTGAACGTCTATGAAAAACAGAAAGGCTATTTTGCCATGTAATTTTTTTCATCATACTGGTTTATATTTATTATTCCACTTTTAATTTTTCATATCTTACTTTGATAAGTTTAATTTCTACTTGTTCTGAATGATGGTGATGAACTATAGTTTTTTTTTCCAGTTTTACTCAGTGTCTGTGACTTTAGTCCTTAATCCATATGTAAATGAGATACCTTGAGGAAAAGAAGTGGCTCAGAAGAGTTTAAGATTTGTTCTTGATGTTGGTGCTGTTAAATAAATCCCTTAGAGATCATCGTGTATGTATTACAAATGAAGTTAAGCTGTTAAAATACTTAAGTGTAGTTAACATAATTGTTATATACATTATTACCTTTTCAATGGCTCATATCCATCCTGCTACATCATTTGTTTAACTATGGGTTCAGTGACTCTTTAAAGGCTTGAGAATGAACTTTATTTATTCCATATCAATCAGTTTTGTATTTTCCAACACCCCGGCCACACACACACACACACACACACACACACACACACACAAACTTATTTTAAAAACAAAACTAATGTGGCAGATCTAATGTGTCCTGTTTTTCCTTTAAAATAAAGTGTATAACTTATATTGACTTAAGAGGATAAAAATGTGTTTTTTAAATGATACCAAGGTAACATATTCTTATTAAAGGACTTTTAAAAATTGGGATATTAATTACATGTAGCATTGTGTAGGTTTAGCTATATAACATGTTGGTTGCTACATTTACATATTGCAGTATGATTACCATTGAGGTGTCAGCTAACACTTCTGTAGGTCACCTAATCATTGTTCCTCTTTTGTGGTGAAAACGTTTAATACCTAGTCTCTTAACTTTGAAACGTATAATATAGTATTATTGACCACAATCATTAAGTTGTGCATTAGGCCTCCAGAACTTCTCGTTGTAAGTTTGTAATTAACATCATCTCCCCCAATACTGCCTCCCACCCAGCCCTTGGCAACCACCATTCTACTCTATATTCTGTGAGTTCAGCTTATTTAGATTGCATATGCAAGTGATAACTAGTATTTGTCTTCCTCTCTCTGACTTGTGTACTTAAGTACATACTTGCATACTTAGCATAATGTCTTCATTAAAGGAACTTTTTTTTTTTTTAAAGGAACTTTTTTAAGTAAGAATATACAGATGAAAAAAAAGTCACTTTGGTTTTAATCACTATTAACAGTTTAGTTTTGTATTTCTTCCTAGTGTTTGTTTATTCTTTCTATTTTGTGTGATAATTATATACAAACAATATACTTATATAACATGCATATAAAAAATGATTATATTCACAATGTACAATTAGGATAATTCCTGACAAACTTATCAGCATTGGGGTTTTTATTTTTTTACTGTACTGTCATGCACATTTCACATGGGCTTAAAATGTTTTAAATCCATTCCCATCTAAAAGTAAGAGGATTTTGGGATCCCTGGGTGGCACAGCGGTTTAGCGCCTGCCTTTGGCCCAGGGCGCGATCCTGGAGACCCGGGATCGAATCCCACGTCGGGCTCCTGGTGCATGGAGCCTGCTTCTCCCTCTGCCTATGTCTCTGCCTCTCTCTCTCTCTCTCTTTCTCTGTGTGTGACTATCATAAATAAATTTTAAAAATTTTTAAGAAAATAAAAGAGGATTTTTAAAAATCTGCCTTAACTCTTTCTTAGTGTTTAGTAAATGTGAACTTTCTCCTTTCTGTAAACCATATTTTCTCAGGTTACAAGGAAGAAAGTCAGGTTATCAGAAGAACATCAGACACAATCTTTAGTGACCAAAGTTTGCCACACAGAGCGTTGAAGGTATATGAGGACTTAACAGTAGCTCTACTTAACCCACTGATATGTTGTGCTGGGCTGTTTTCTTTTCTACTACTGTTCTTACATCTTTAAATGCCTTTTTTTTTTAATGCCTTTTTTGAAATACAATTTACATTCATGACACTGACTCATTGTATGAGTACAGTTCAGTGATTTTTAGTGTATTTGTAAAGATAGGCAAACATCACCACAAGACATTTTTGGAACATTTCTATCACCTCAAATTTTCTTTATGTCCATTTTGCGATTAATTACCGTTTTATACTTTCCAGCCCTAAGCACCACTGATCTGATTTCTGTCTCCATAAACTTGCCATTTCTCAACATTTAATATAATGGAATCATACCAAATGTGGTCTTCTGCATCTTTCTTAGTACTTTATATACATAGATCTCAGTGTACTCAGGGTACAGTGGATTTTTTCATTTAGTATAATATTTTTAAAGTCCATTCATGATGTAGCATGGATTAGTAGTTTGTATTGCTGAGAAACATGTATTCTGTGATCATACCACACTTTATTAATTCAGCAGTTGATATTCAGTTGCATTGTTGCCAGTTTTTGACTATTATGATTAATGCTGGTATGAACATTGGGGTACTTGTTATATGGACAAATGTTATAATTTATCATGGATAGTCTTTGGAGTGGAATTACTGGATTTTTGTTTTTTGTTGAACATTTCAGGAAATTGCCAGACACTTCAGAAGTGTATACATTCTACTATTAATGTATTAGGATTTTACTTCTAACATACCTTTGCCAGCATGTGGTATTCTTGCCATTCTAGAAAGTATGGGGTACTTTACTGGGTTTCCATTTCTGTAATAACTAATGATATTGACTGTTTTTTCATATACTTACTGTATATTTGCTTAGTGAAATGTTTATTTAAATTATTTGTCGGTTTTGAGTTATCCTCTTATTTTTGAGTTATCCTCTTATTTTTGAGTTGTAAGGGTTCTTATATGTTCTAGATGCATGTCCTTTCTCAGGTATATTGTTTGCTAATATTTTCTTGTAGGTTGGGTTTTTTATTTGCATCTTCCTTTTAAATTCTGCATATGAGTGAAATCATATGATATTTGTCTTTCTGACTGACTCATGTTGCTTAGCATAATACCCTGTAGCTCTTTTCATGTCTTTGTAAATGGCAAGATTTCGCCTTTTTTATGACAGTTATAGTCCATTGTGTATGTATATCCCATCTTCATTATCCATTCATCAATTGATGGACACCTGCACTGTTTCCATAGTTTCATTTATATTTTCATAATAGTAAATTTTAAAACATAAATTTTAGAATTTGATAAAAAAATCCTTTGTTAATCTTCTTTATTAATTGTGCTTTTGGTATCTTAGTTTTAGATCTTACAATTTCATATGTGGTCCATTTTGATGTTTTGTATACGGTGTAGTAAGAGTTAAGCGCCTTAAATTCATTTTATTGTATATGAATATTTAATTTTCCCCCATACCATTTGTTCAAAACACGACAGTGTTTATGGAATTATCTTGGCATCTTTGCTGAAAAATCAATCAACCATAAATCTAAGTTGTTTTTTTTTCCTGGACTCTCAATTTCATTCCATTGTTCTATATGCTATCTTTGTGCTTGTACCCCGCAATGTTGATTACTGTGGTCTTATATTATCTCTAAAATTATGTAATATAAATCATCCAAATTTTTTTATTTGAAATTATTTTGTCTATTTTAGGTTCTTTGCATTCTTATGCAAATTTGAGCATTAGTTTATGGGTTTCTACAAAAAGTCTGTAGAGCCTTTGATAGGAATTGCATTTAATTTATAAATAAAGTATCAGTGATATTTGCCATCTTGACAATATTGAGACCTTCAATCTATGATCATAGAATATTTCTTTTATATCTTCAATTTTATTCAGCAGTAGTTTGCAGATTTCTGTGTCTCACATGCTTTGTGTTCCTTTGTTAAGTTTTAAAAATGAATTTATTTGAACTTGCTGTGAATAGAATCATATTCTTATTTTCATATAGAAGTATAATTTTGTATATTTCCCTTATATCCTGGGATTTTACCGAACCTGTTTGTTCTAGTTGTTTTTAATGTAGATTCTCTGAAAATTTCTATATATCTTTCTAATATCTGTGAACCATTTCATCTGCTTGTCCCTCTGTCTCTCTTTCTCTATCAAAATAAATAAATAAATAAATAAATAAATAAATAAATAAATAAATAAATATTTAAATTGGTCATTGCTTTTTGTTGTCTGTTTATTTTTACTTTGTTTCTCTGACCTTCTTTTACTACCTCCTCTATTTTATTTTTATTTTTATTTATTTTTAAAGATTTTATTTATTTATTCATGAGAAACACAGAGAGAGGCAGAGACACAGGCAGAGGGAGAAGCAGGCTCCATGCAGGGAGCCCGATGCGGGACTCGATCCCGGGACTCCAGGATCACGCCCTGGGCCGAAGGCAGGTGCTAAACTGCTGAGCCACCCAGGGATCCCCCCTCCTCTATTTTAAATGTGTATTTTAGTGTACTATTTTATTTTCTCCATCAGTTTTTTTACTGTGTACTTTTTCAGTGGTGACTCTAGGGATTATGTTATGCATCTGTATTTATCACACTCTAACTCATATTTTAACTTAATTTTTGTGAATTATAGAAAATTTGTTCTAACATATTTCTATTTTCTGCCTCATTCTGTTCACACAGATTGCATTTCCATGAATCCTAACCCACCAGTGGTGTTTTATTTATTGCTCTGTATATAATCAATTGCCTTTTAAAAAACTAAAGAGAAATGGGAAATAATACATTTATAGGCTTTCATATTAACCCACATGTTGGTCATATCTAGTTCTTTTCATTTTTTGCTGTGGGTTTGTTTGAATTAATACCTATGGACTTACTTAAGTATTCTTAAGTACTTCTCATATGGCACTTTGCTAGTGATGAGTTCTCTCAGCCCTTGTTTATCCTATTTGAGATTGTTTTTATTTCATCTTAATATTTGGAATATAACTTTTCTGGATATAGGGTTTTTGCCTTGACAATTTATTATTTTCTTTCTTGTATTTGAATATGATTTTTCACTACCTTCTTTTTTTCCCCACTTAGGTCCTTTTCTTTTTTTTAAGTTTTTATTTAAATTCCAGTTAGTTAACATACAGTGTAATATTAGTTTCAGGTGTAGAATTTAGTGATTCAACACACAACACTGTGCTTGGCATAGTAGTATACTCCTTAATCCCTATCACCTATTTAACACAACCTCCCCACCACCCCAACCATCAGTGTATTCTCTGTAGTTAAGAGTCTGTTACTTGCTTTGCCTCTGTATCTTACATGATCATTTGTTTTTCTTCTTAAATTCCACATGTGAAAAAAATTCCACATATGAATAAAATCATATGGTATTTGTCTTTCTCTGACATATTTCACATAGCATAATACTTTCTAGCTCTATTCTTGTTGCTAATGGCAAAATTTCATTCTTTTTGATGACTGAGTAGTATCTCATTATGTATGTATACATACATACATACATACATACATCTTCTTTATCCATTCATCAGTCCATGGACATTTGGGCTCTTTCCGTAATTTGGATATGTTGATAGTGCTGTCTTCTGAATTCCATTATTTTACATAAAAGTCAGCTTTTAATCGTGTTGGTTTTCTACTATATGTAATTTTTTTTTCTGCTTTCAGGAATTTCTCTGGTTGTTTAGTTTTCACCCATGTCTCTATGTTAAAGAGATGAATATATCAATCTAATTAATGTTAATTAATTAGATTAATGTAATTGATATTAATATTCTCTATATTGAATCTCATGTGTTAGTATTCATCCTCTTTGGGCTTGGTTGAGCTATTTGGATGTTATTGTTAACACTATTAATCAATTTTAGGATTCTTTAACCATTGTTTCTTCCAATATTTTTCTGTTCTTTTCTCTGTTCTTTCCTCTGTTCTCTCCTGTCTTGTGTTACATTTTTATCAGTATGCTTGATGTTTTTCAGGTCTCTTAAGTTTTTGTTAATTTTTCATTTTTTTTTCATGTTGGATCATTTCTATTGATATGTCCTCCATTTAAAAAAAATCTATGATTTACTTATTTGAGAGAGATAGAGACAGAGAGTGCACACACAAGTTGCGGAAGGGCTGACGGGAAGGGAGAGGAAGAGGGAAAGAATCCCAAGCAGACTTCATGCTGAGTGTGGAGCGGTACGCAGGGCTTGATCTAATGATATTGAGATCATGTTCTGAGCTGAAACAGAGTCAGTCACTTAACCTACTAATCCACCCAAGTGCCTTGATAGGTCTTCTATTAATGAGTTCATAATCTTATTTTTCCTTAGACCTCCTTGAATCTGGTATTGGGCTCTAAGTTTTTCATTTCTTCCTTTTTATAATTGAAGCATAAACAATGTTATTACACTAGTTTCAGTGATACAGTATAATGATACAGCAATTCTGTTCTTTACTCAGTACTCCTCACAAAAAAAATTGTTCTTAATCCCCTTTATCTATGTCATCTGCTCCCACCCTCCTCTCTGGCAACTACCAGTTCTCTGTATTTGAGAGTCTGTTCTGTATTTGTCTTGTTTTCTTTGTTTCCTTGTTTTGTTTCTTAAATATGAGTGAAATCATATGGCACTTTTATTTCTTTGACTTATTTCACTTATCATAATACCCTCTATGTCCATCCATTATGTCCAAATGCATGATCTCATTCTTTTTTATGGCTAATATTACAGTGTGTGTATGTACATACATGTGCATGTGGACACCACATTTTTCTTATCCATTTATATGTTGATGGACACTTAGGTTGCTTCCATGTCTTAGCTCTTATAAATAATGGTACAGTAAACATAGAGTAGCATATTCTTTTTGAGTTAGTGTTTTCTTTTCTCTGGATAAATACCCAATTGTGAACTTATTGGATCATATAGTATTTTAGTTTTTAGTTTTTTGAGGAACCTCCATAATGTTATCCACAGTGGCTGCACCAGTTTGCATTCCCACCAACAGCATATGAAGGTTCCTTTTTTGTCTACATCCTTGCCAACACCTGTTTCCTATATTTTTGACACATTTTGACAAGTATGAGATGACATCTCATCATGGCTTTGATTTGCAGTTCCCTGATGATGAGTGATGTTGAGCATCTTTTCATGTATCTTTTGGCCATCTGGATGTCATCTTTAGAGAACTGTCTATTCAGGTCTTTCACCCATTTTTAATTGAATTATTCATTTTCTGTGTGTGTCATATACATTCTTTCTGTATTTTGGATACTAACCCTTTTTTGGATATGTCATTTGCAAATATCTTCTCCCATTCTGTAGGTTGCTTTTTTTAGCTTCGTTGATTGTTTCCTTTGCTGTATAGAAGTTTTTTATTTTAATGTAGTCCGTGTAATTTACTTTGTTTTTGTTTCCCTTGCCTCTAGAGAAAGATCTAGAAAAAAGTTGCTATGCAAACGTCAGAGAAATTACTGCCTGTACTCTCTTCTAGGGTTTTTATGGTTTTAGGTCTTTAATCCATTTAAGGTTTATATTTGTGTTTGGTGTTAGAAAGTAGTCCACTTTCTTTCTTTTGCATGTAGCTGTCCAATTTCCCAGCACCATATATTGAAAATACTGTCTTCCCCATTGTATAGTCTTGCCTCTTTTATCATAGATTAATTGACCATATAGGCATGGGTTTATTTTTGGACTATTTGTGTATATTTTTGTGTGAGTACCATACTCTTTTGATAACCACAGCTTTGTAGCATGTCTTGAAATCTGGTATTGTGAAATCTGAAGCTTTGTTATTCTTTCTCAGGATTGTTTTGGCTTTTTGTATTTTCTGTAGTTCTAGTTATTTCGTTATTCTTTTTTCTAACTATGTGAAAAATACTATTGGTATTTTGATAGGGATTGAACTGAATCTGTAGATTGCTTCAGGTAATATGGACATTTTAACAATATTAATGCTTCCAATCTATGAGCGTCGAATATTTTTGTTTGTATTTTTGTTGTCTTCAGTGTCTTCAGTATTTTATAGTTTTCAGAGTACAGATCTCGCACCTCCTTGGTTGTTTATTCATAGGTGTTTTTTTGTGTGTGTGCAATTGCAAATGGTGGATTTTTTAATTTTTCACTTTCTTTGTTATTACTGTATAGAAATGCCAGCCATTTGTAGGTATTAATTTTGTATCCTGCCACTTTACTGAATTAATCTATGCTAATAGTTTTTGGGTGAAGTGTTTAGAATTTTCTATGTATATCATGTCATCTGCAAACAGTAACAGTTTAACTTCTTCTTTACCAGTATAGATGCCTCTTCTTTTGGAGTTTGGACCTTTTGTGTTTTCATTTGTATTCATCTCCATGCATTTTTTAATTCCTTCTTTGTTTCATTGACCAATTGGTTGTTTAATATCATGTTGTTTCATCTCCATGTGTTTGTGTTTTTTGCAGTTTTGTTTTCATTAAGTTTATTTCTAGTTTCATATCATTATAAGAAAAGATGTGTGGTATGATTTGAGTCTTTTATTAAAAGCATTTTGAAAGGAATGTTTATTTTGATAATCGTGATGTTTACATATATTAACAAAACAGGGCCGATCTATACAAAGAGCTTTCACAAAATGCACATGGAAATGTGCAGGCCCTTTGCAGTAAAGATGCAGTTTGGGATGAAAAGGGCCATCCACAAATGGGCTTTGGTCAAGTGCTGTCTTCTCAAAACTGTTACTGAAGACTGTGCATCTGTCTCCTGCTTCCCCTTCTCGTTTCAGTCTTCTTACATTTATTGATGTTTTATGGCCTGGTATGTGATTTTGGAGAAAGTTTCATGTGCAGTTGAAAAGAATGTGTTCTGTTGTTTTTGGATGAAATGCTCTGTATATATCTGTTATGTCCATGTGGTCCAGTGTGTCATTCAAACATATTGTTTCTTTAATGATTTTCTTCTGGATTATCTGTCCATTGATGAAAGTGGAGTGTTAATGTACCCATCAGTTTCTCTCCTTATGTCTGTTAATATTTGCTATATTCATTTAGGTGCTCCAGTGTTGGGTCAGTATATAGTTAAAATTGTTATATCCTCTTATTGGTTTGATATCTTTATCATTATGTAATGCCTTTATTGTCTCTTATTACACTCTTTGTTTTAAAGTCTTTTGTCGGGCAGCGCTGGTGGCTCAGCGGTTTAGCGCCGCCTTCAGCCCAGGGCCTGATGCTGGAGACCCAGGATCGAGTCCCATGGCCTGATCCTGGAGACCCAGGATCAAGTCCCACGTCGGGCTCCCTGCATGGAGTCTGCTTCTCCCTCTGACTGTGTCTCTGCCTCTCTCTCTCTCTCTCTCTCTCTCTGTGTCTCTCATTAATAAATAAAATCTTTAAAAAAAAAAAAAGGTCTTTTGTCTGCTATTTCGGCTTTTTCCTTCTTACATTAACATGGTGAATGTTTTTCCATTCCTTCACTTTTAGTCTATATGTGTCTTAGGTCTGAGGTGTGTCTCTTGTTGACAGCATATAGGTCTCTTGTTGACAGCATATAGATAAGTATTGTTTTTTATCCATTTTGTCACACTATGTCTTTTGTTTGAAGCATTTAGGCCATTTACATTTCAAGTAATTATTGGTAGGTATGTACTTACTGCCATTTAAAAAAATTGTTTTCTGGTTGTTTTGTAGTTCTTTGTTTCTTTTTCCTCTCTTCCTTTGTGAATGATGAGTATCTATTGTGTTATCTTTGGCTTTCTTTCTCTTCATTCTTTTGTGTAGCTCTCATAGGTTTTAAGTTTGTTGTTACCATGAATTTCTTATATAACATCCTAAGTAAATAGTAGTCTATATTAATTTGATTGTCATTTAAGTTCAGACATGTTCTACCTGACAAGATCATCATTCATATTTGAAGGGGAAATAAAGAGATTCTAAGAGAAACAAGAGATAAAGGAGTTTATCATCACTAAACCAGCCTTAAAAGAAATTTTAAAGAGTCTTCTTTAGGTGGAAAAGAAATGGCCATAATTAGACACTAGAAAATTATTAATAAGAAGATGTAAACATGACAACATATACATATGATGAGGAGAAGGGAGTACAAAGGGAATAGAAGGGGAAAAAGAAAAAAAGTTTATTTTTTTACGACTTTATTTATTTATTCATGAGAGACACAGAGAGAGGCAGAGACATAGGCAGAGGGAGAAGCAGACTCCCTTTGGGGAGCCTGATGTGGGACTCGATTCCAGGACCCTGGGATCACAACCTGAGCCACAGGCAGATGCTCAACCACTGAGCCACCCAGGCACCCCTGTTTTGTTTTTCTTAGAATGTGCATGTTTTAATATCTTGACTGTTTTAAATAATGCTGTAGTAAATAGAGAGGCTTATATATCTTTTCAAATTAGTGTTTTTTGTTTCTTTGGGTAAATAACTAGTAGTAGAATTATCATAAGTGAACTCTATTTTTAATTTTCTTTAGGAATCTCCATACTGTTTTTTGTAGTGGCAACACCAGTTTGCATTCCCCTAAACATTGTACAAGGGTTCCCTTTTCTCCACATCCTCACCACCCGTGAACTATTTCTTGTCTTTTAGATACTGGCCTTTCTTACTGGTGTGAAGTGATATCTATTTCTGCTTCTGATTTGCATTTCCCTGATGATTAGTGATATTGAGCATTTTTTTCACGTTTCTGTTGGTCATTTGTATGTCTTCTTTGGAATACTATCTGTTCAGGTCTTCTGCTCGTTGTTGTTGTTGTTGTTTTAGATTTTATTTATTTATTCATGAGAGACCCAGAGAGAGAGAGAGGCAGAGACACAGAGGGAGAAGCAGGCTCCACGCAGGAAGCCCGATGTGGGACTTGATCCTAGAACTCCAGGATCACACCCTGAGCCAAAGGCAGACACTTAACTGCTGAACCACCCAGTCATCCCATCTCTGCTTGTTTTTAATTGTCAATTATTTGGTTTTTTTAGTGTTGAGTTAATATAATAAAGTTCCAAATCTAGAATTTCACTTGCAGGGCAAATAAATCTGTGGGTTACTCATTTTCATTTACCTCTTTTCTAGGCATTTTGGCTTCTCTCTTCCAGAAAATTGGTTATATTCATGTTATTTTTAATGCCTCATTCCTTGAAAGTACCTATTACTAAATTTAACATGACTTAGAATTAACCCTTTACCTTAACTGTCTTAAATCAATTAAGTGCTAAGTGGTTTGGGAAAACAATGTTAGCGGTTTGGGCTTGTTTATATTTGCAGAATATAGTGTATCTGTCTCCAAAGTATTAATCTCACAGTAGATAGTAAAATATTTCTGTTATACCAATTCATATTTGAAGTAAGAAGGTGCCTGAGTCATACTGGACTGTGGGACATAATGGAAAAAATAAGGAAGAGAAAATACTTTTTTTGTTTACTTCTGAAGACAGTTAACAATTAAGGTTAAGAAAGCAAAAAAAAGAAAGTGAGAGTATCTCCAATATTATATTGTGTATATAATATATATATTGTTTTCTTTGTTTTCTAAAACAAGTTTTTTACCGTCTCCTTCTAAGTATTGTGCAAAGTCAGCAACATGTCATACAATGTAAGGAAATCCACATTGTATACTTTTAAAAATTTCTCTCAGTTGTCAATTAATATTACCTGACGAACTCCAGTGCCCTCTTCCTCATTTTTGACACATGAAGCCCACAATCTTACTGAGTTTCCTTTATATATTTATTTTTCCCCATAGCTCAGTCATATTCATGCTCTTTCAAATTTTTAAATCTGAATCAAATCAGTGTATGTCATTTTCATGATCATTATTTTATTGGTATCATTTTCTCTGTCAAGAGAGTTTTCACAAATTCACACAGAAATGATATTGTAAGTTTTGTTTTTCATTTTTTTCTTGTTCTTTAGATTCTTTGAAAATTTCAAAATTCTGCCAGAAATAGTTTTATCTGAAATAAAACATGTTACAGCATTAGAACTTTAGAATTAAAATAAAATACTGGTCTCATGGTTCATGGTTCTGGCCTGCTATGGATGCCTAAACATATTTTGGGGAGTCCCTAGAACATTATATTCCTAGTGCTATAAATAGATAAGGTATTTTTATTTTGTGTGAACATGTATGTAAAAGGAATACATATGCAGCTAATGATTTGCTATGTTTTGATCATTTTTTTTCACAATGATTAATTGTGGGAATTTTTGTCATTATAAGTTAAGATCTCAGCTTCTATGTAGAGTGTGCTTTTTTAAAAGACAATCTGCAGACTAAATAAATGGATATAATGTATTGCTTTAAAAGATTCTGTTTAAGTCTTAGAATATGATAAAATGAATTATACTTTATTGGTCTCATTCCAAAGGAGAAGCAGGGACACATTGGAGATAGTACTAATATCAGGATTTTATTCTTCATTTAACAAATTTAAATTTGGTGCTCTTCATCCAACATACCCACCTTTTAGCATTTCTTGGATTACGTCAAATTTGAAAAATTATATGTAGCTCGAGTTTTAAATATATAACCTGAAATCATTCCAGAATATTTTAAGACAAATTTGGCAGAGTTTATTTTGTAAAATAGCATGGAACTTTGTGTAGTTTTTAAAATAATTTTAGAATTAGTTACAGATGATTTAATGTTTGTCATTCTTTCTTGAGGGCAAATATTTTAAATCTTAAGACAGGCAGAGTACCACAGTGCTGACCACATAATATTATGCAATTTTCATTGTTTCCAGTCAAGAAATTATGGCCTACTATATAGCTAGATATATTCTAGTATTTTGGTCTCAATTTCCAAGATTCTAATTTTAATCTTATGAACTATATTTGGTCCATACATTTTGAGTATTCAAACTTGTAAGAGTCTACCTTGTAGCATCTACTTAATATCACCATTCATAGTTCAAATGATTGCTTATATTCCGTGTGTGTGTGTGTGTACTATGATGCAGCTTGTAATTTACTTTGTATTTTTACTGTCATTGGAAAATAACCTGAATGTAAAAGTACAGTGTGATACTTGCTTCTAACTGTATAGGCATATCCAACACAGTGGAGGAAAAAAAAGACTTGAAGGTAATATTAGTTAATAGTTATTATTGGGAGTGGCAGGATTTTGACATTTTTGATTTTTCTTCTTGTATAATGTTTACTAGTTTGTTTAGGACTGGTTCTGATTTTTCTTTATATACTTTCTAATTTATTTCCAGTGAGGCACTAGTACTTTTCTAATTAGAAAATAAGTATTTTCAATTTGCTTAAAAATAATTTAGCTACTTAAAAAGATGTCTGCAATAGATATACTTACAAGTTCTAGTAGAATTGCAAAGTCAAACTGTCATAAGAACCTATTTTGCATTAGTTGGCATCTCAAGAACAAATGTTAATAAGTATTTCAATACTGAGTATATTTTTAAAAATCATTTCACATGCAACTGATGAATTATTGAAACTACTTCTGAAACTAATGATGCACTATATGTTGGCTAATTGAACTTAAATTTAAAATGATTTCACAAAGTACTTTATCTATAGCTGCATTAAAAATGGTTTTACCTCATACTTTATATTAATTAATTAGTACTTGATACATAAATAAAAAAGTATAAAAGACAACTGTATTTTTATAGGACTATTTCACTACTCTCTTTGTTCTTATTACCAGGTAATGCTTTTCCTTGGACTATCAACTTGCATCATTTCAGCATGTATACTCTTTTTGGAAAACAAGTGACATTTTGCCTAGTGGAACCTATGGGTTGTACCTCTACTCTAGCTGTTACATCTCAAAAACTACTTGCTACAGGACCTGATACAAGGCATTCATTTGTTGTCTGTCTCCATGTTGACCTAGAGTCACTTCAAATAAAATGTTCAAATCCTCAGGTTAGTATATTTGATTTATGAAAGGAAATTTAAAATAATAGGATTTATGAACAATTGTTATCAATTTTGTAAAGGGTTTCTCTTCTGTTTAGTGTCCTAAATTATTTTTAACAGAGCCGTCAAGATCAGCATGGTTAGATAAGTATTGCTTTGAAGCTCTCTCAAGTTTTGTAATTTAAATTCTTCTGAAAATGTAATGGTGGCAGCATAAATGCATCTTTTGGCTGAAAGAATGAAATCAGTTGCAGATGTAAAGTGTTTAAACACTGAAGGACTACTTTATTATCAGACGGGAAGAGTCTATTAACATGATCAAATATAATTTTCAACCAGACTTCTTTTGCTCAACACATATTTAAAAAAAAAAAAGAGGACTGTTTACTATTTGAGAAATATAGTTTGCTAAAACCATAACATTTCAGTTGGTATAGGCCAAATGTGTTGAATTTTGTAGTGTTACAATTTTTTTTTTAAGATTTTATTTATTTATTCATGAGGGACACAGAGAGAGGCAGAGACATAGGCAGAGGGAGAAGTAGGCTTCCTGCTCGATGCGGGACTCCGTTCCAGGACTTTAGGATCATGCATGAGCCAAAGGCGGACACTCAACTGCTGAGCCATCAAGGTGTCCCTATAGTGTTTTAAGTTAATATGAATTCCAGTCTTCCAGATTTATACAAATTATTGATTACCTAAGTTAACTTGTTTCTTTAACCTTAAGCAGACTATGATATACTTTCTACATAGATTGTCAGTGTTGAATACTATTTGAATTATGTTTAAAAAAATTGTTTTAGATAGGTATTGGATCCGACAGGTCAGCATTGATAAATATATGTTTATCCCTGCAGCAGTGGTTATAAGCCACTAATGAAGCCAGTTCTTAGGGTGTGTTTTTTCAAGTGAGTTACAATATTATTTCATATTTTATAGAGCCTCCTTACTGATACCATCGTTCTTTCTCCCCTTCTCCCTGCCTAGTTAATGGAGGATTAAAGAGACGTAATGGTTGCCAGATTTCCAAATATCATGTGAAATGGTATAATGTAAACTCTAGACTATGAACTGTTTCCCAATATACATTATAATCTCCTAAAATAACTACTGAAAATAAAATGCAGAAATAGAAAGAGAAAAGGCCAAAAAGCCAGCAGATGTATTAAAATGGAATACCAAAAAAATATTCAAATTATCTAAAGAAGTCAAGAAATGGTAACAGAGTTTCAAAACAGAAGATAGAAACAGCAATGAAATCTTGCCATTTGCAACAACATGGATGAAGCTAGAGTCTATTTTGCTAAGCAAAATAAGTCAGAGAAAGGGAAATACCATATGATTTCACATGTATGTGGAATTTAAGAAACAAAACAGGTGAACATAGGGGAAGGGGGAAATAAAGAGAGACAAACCATAAGAAACACTTACCTATAGAGAACAAACTGAGGATAAATGGAGCGGAGTTGGAGTGAGGTGGGGGGAAATGGGATGAGCAGAATGGATTATGGGTATTAAGGAGAATACTTGTGTGAGGAATTCTACTCCTGAAACCAATTATTACCCTGTATGTTAACTAACTAGTATTTAAATAAAAACTTGTGATGTAAATAAATTAAATAATGGAGGTAAGCTATTCTTCCCACTGATGTTATGTGTTAATGATTTTAAGTAGGAGTGTTTAGACCACGAGTTAGCAATCTAAAGCCTGCAGGCCGAAAACCCATTTTTTACATTTTGTCTGAGGTTGCTGTTATGCAGAATTAAGTAGGAGCACCGGAAAACAGTATGGCTCACAAAACCTAGAATATTTACTATCTGTCCTTTAACAGAAAGTTTGCTGACCCCCCATCCAGCTATTCCTATTAAGAGTCAAAGGTTTATAGAGCAAGACTCCGTTATATATTGCTTAAAAGGGAAGCACTTGAAATATTAAGAAACAGATAACAGTTGTTGGAGAACAGCATAAGACGGCTGGTCCTGCTTATTTTCATGTTAGATTAACATAAGGAAAACATTATTTACCAGAAATAATGACATGAATGAAATAAAAATGGTTAGAATTAAAAAAAAAACAGATGATCTATTCAGTACTACATAGTAGGAACTTTTATACAGTCTGTCTCAGCAAATATAAAACACCTAGATGAAAAGTTAAGTATGGAGATATAGAAAATACAAAAAGTAAGTACCACAGGCATAGTAGGAAGTTTTATAACGGCTTTCTCAGCAATTGATAAAGCAACCAGATAAAATTAAATAATTGGAGATACAGAAGAATGAAAAATATGGCGAACTCACCCTGATCTAATTGACATTTATAGAACA
This sequence comes from Vulpes vulpes, assembly GCF_048418805.1. Classification (NCBI taxonomy): domain Eukaryota; kingdom Metazoa; phylum Chordata; class Mammalia; order Carnivora; family Canidae; genus Vulpes; species Vulpes vulpes. Next base: position 35,705,148 of record NC_132792.1, on the reverse strand, counting down.
TCGTATCTAACAAATATGGAATGCACATTTTTTTTCAGGTGTACATTGTCTCATTTTGTTAATGAGATCAAAAGGTATTATCATAGTCAAAATATATTAGAAATTGGTGATAAACTATAGAAAATCTGTATATATCTGAACAATAAATACACTTCAAAATTATGAATCAAAGGCAGAATCACTTGGACATAAGAAAATATCTTGGTTGAATGACAATTTAAAAAGGTGAATATAGTAAGATAGTCTTCAGAGGAAAATATAATTTTATATTTTATTTTTTTAATTTTTTTGAAAATATAATTTTAAATATTTACATTATAAAGGAAGAAAGATCTTAAGTCATTCATTTAACGTTTTACTCTAGAAAGCTAAGAAAAGAACAAGATAAACCCAAAATAAGTAGAAGGATGAAAATAATAAAGATAAAAACAGCGATGACTGGTACAGTAAAAAAAAGAGAGAAAGAGAGAGAGAGAGAGAGAAAGATAATATACAGATTACCAATATAGGGACTGAAGGAGGAGCATTATCACACAGATCCTATAGATTTTAAAAGAATAATAGAATATGAACAACTTTATGCCAGCAATTTAACAATTTAGATGAAATAGAAATTTTATACTGAAAAATAGCTGTATAAACAATGATACAAGAATAGAAAATCTGAATATCCTTATATATCTATAAAGGAAATGTGATATCAAAACAGGTTATAAAGAGAACTTTTAAAGCCCAAATGGTTGAATTTTGTCAAATATTCAAGGAAAAAAATAGGAAATTTTCACAGTTTTTTTCCCCAGAGATATAAAGGATTCCTTCCCAAATTATTTTTGGAAGCCAGTATAATCCTATTACCAAATCTGGAAAAAGTCTTTACAAAAGAAGGAATTAGAAATCAATATCCCTCATGAAAATAGATGTAAAAATTCTTAACCAAATAGCAAATCAATATAGCAGTGTTTAAAAATGTTAATAAATGATAATAAAGTAGGATTCATCTCAAAAATTCGAGTTTGGTTTAATCAGAAATCAGGGCAGCCTGGGTGGCTCAGCGGTTCAACACTGCCTTCAGCCCAGGGCCTGATCCTGGGGACCTGGGATCGAGTCTCACGTCAGGCTCCCTGCATGGAGCCTGCTTCTCCCTCTGCCTGTTGTCTCTGCCTCTCTCTCTCTCTCTATCTCTCTCTCTCTCTCTCTCTCTTTCTCTCTCTCTGTCTCTCATGAATAAATAAATAAAATCTTTTTAAAAAATTGGAGAATCAATTCAGAAAATTCTGTTAAAAAATATTCAGAAATTGGGATCCCTGGGTGGCGCAGCGGTTTGGCGCCTGCCTTTGGCCCAGGGCGCGATCCTGGAGACCCGGGATCGAATCCCACATCAGGCTCCCGGTGCATGGAGCCTGCTTCTCCCTCCGCCTGTGTCTCTGCCTCTCTCTCTCTCTCTGTGACTATCATAAATAAATAAAAAATTAAAAAAAAATATTCAGAAATCATTTGGTAGAATTCACTATTCTTGAGAGTTGAGAAAAATCCTATGATAATTTCCATAGATACAGGTAAACATTTGACAAAATTTAACCACCCATTTGTGATTAAAAACTCTCAGCAAATTACAAATATTAAAGAATTTTTCAAACTATTAAAGGATATGTGTTGGAAATCAAATATCCTACTCAATTATCATACTGAATTGAATTGTTTTCCACTAAAATATGAAAAAAACCTGAAAGCCTCTTTTTGCTACTTGCTCTGTATCATACTGAATGCCCTAGCCATTCCAATAAACCCAACAAAGGAAATAAAAAGACATAAGAAAAGAAGTAAAGGTTTTTCTATTTTTTATGATAAAATATTTTCTAGAAAATCCTATCAGAATTAACAACCTGTTATTGGAACTAATAAAACTATCAAGGTTGTAGAGATGAGACAAGAGTCATGAATAAAAATCAATTATATTTTTATATAGTAGCAGCAAACAATTAGAAAATGAAATGAATATGTTCCATTTATATTGGTACCTGGATATATAACTAAAGATGTCCAAGTCCTTGACCTTGAAAACCAGAAAGCATTGCTAGGAGAATTTAAAGAACACCTAACTGGAGAAATACATCTGTTCATAGATTGGATGGGTCAATATTGTCCAAAGGGGAGCTCTCCAAATTGATCTTGATACTGGGCATAGTCAAGTTTAAAAACATTTTCTCTTTGAAAGACACATTAAGATAGCAGAAAGCTATACATTAGGAGAACATTTTTTTTTGTAAAGGTTTATTTATTTGAGAGCGTGTGCACAAGTGTGCGCAAGTTTGGGGAGGGGCAAAGGAAGAGGGATAGAGAGAACCTCAAGCAGACTCCCTGCTGAGCAGGGAGCTCATTGCAGGGCTAAATTCCATGACTCCGAGATCATGACCTGAGCTGAATTCAAGAGCCAAATATTTAACCAACTGAGCCACCCAGGCATTCCTCGGAGAAAGTGTTTTGTAAAATATTGGTCAAGGGTTGCCTAAGTGGCTAAGTTAGTTTAGTGCCTGCCTTTGGCTCAGGTCATGATCTCAAGGTCCTGGGCTTGAGCCCTGCTTTGGGAATCCCTGCTCAGCAGGGAGTCTGGCTTCTCTTTCTTCCCTCCCCCTGCTTGTTTGTGCATGTGCTCCCTCAAATAAATAAAATCTTTAAAAAATAAAATATTTGTCAAACTGTTATCCAGGATATTTAAAGAATGCTTTCTGCTGGGTAATGTGACAACAAAGAACAGTTAAAAAAAAACAAAAACAAAAACAAACAAACATGAAGACAAACCCCAGGGCTATGACTTCAACAGACATTCACCACAGAAGATGTCACTAGTCATTAAGTGCATGAAGCAGTGGTCATCATCGTTATTTGTCAGGGAAAAACAAATTAAAGCATGAATAGAAAATCCACTATACATCAATTAGATTGGCTAAAATAAAAACGATGAACATTGTGAACCATCTAGAACTCTTTGTATTCTGCTGCTGGGAATGTTAAAATTATACAGCTTTGGAAACAACTTGGAAATTCCTGAAAAAGAATAACTTGCACTTAGCTTATGACCTGGTAGTTCCTCCCTAAGTTTTTCTTCAGAACAAACAAAAATATATGTGCTTGCGGAGACTTTCATACATAGTATTTGGCAGCTTTATTTGTATAGCCCCAAACGGAACACAACCCAAATGTTTATCAGTAGATGAATAATCAAACAAATTATGGCCTATCCTACAATGTAATACTACTCAGCCATTAAAAGGACTGAATTATTGATAAAATGCAGCATCATGTATGAATATTGTAATCACCATGCCACGTGAAGAAAGACAAAAAAAGAGTATAGTATAATTACATAGATATAAAATGTTTATGTATTTTTTATCTTTATATATAAAAATTACATATATATAAAATGTTAGAGTATGCGGACCTCTATATTGTAACACAAAGGTTCCTTGTTGCATGGAGAAGGGAGAGAAGGAGGAGAGACTGATCCTAAGAACAAATTACCAAAGGAGATAAGAAACTTCTAGAGAAAATAGAAAAAAATTTTTGTATTCATAATTTATATTTGTAGTAGCTTAATCCCTATATGATAGCCAACTACTACTTGGAGTTAACTGCTAGAGGCCTTCTATTTTAGAAACTTATGAATATCATTTTAGCCTTGAGAGGATTGTCCTACTCTACATATTCTGGATATCCGTAGCTGTCCTAGCTGAGAATGAATTTTATTACCATTATTGTTTAACCTGGGAAACCACTATTAATCTTTTTAAAAAAGTTTCTTTTACTTTGAGATACTTAATAGTATTGTGATTTCTATGGACTCTTATTAAATGTGATGTATGTGGCTTAAACCTAGAGCTCTCAAATATCTTTATTAGATATCCACTTTACTTGGAATGGAGCTCAGGGTTTGTTGTTGTTTTTAAATATAAACTGGTTCTAAGCAAAGTCATCACCTAAATAGAGCTTAGTTTTGGTCTGGTAGTTCCTTCTCATGTCTACTTCCTCTTTTTGTCCTTACCTCCATCACCTGGATTCCAGGGCCTCCTTGCTGTTACTCCTCAAATGCCAAGACCTTTTATTTTTGAGAATTAAACTGAGGCCCTATGAACCTCATCTTTCAAGAATCCCTTACTCAACAATGTAATAATTCTTACTATATTCATTTAATTCAACTTTGTCTTCATAAGTCCTCATAAACCAACTTCTGTTTAATTATTACCAGCTTTAATACTCTTTTATATCTTTGTGTGCCAGATTAACCTAAATTTTAAAGATTAAAAAACTGGGTGGCCTAGTTGGTTGAGTGTCAGACTCTTGATCACCCCTGTGTTGGGCTCCATGCTGAGCATGAAACCTACTTTAAAAAGAAAAGAAAGACTCCAAGTAAATCTCTTTCTCAGGAGTGGTTACTTTAGTATAGGTTTCCAGACTCCCTCTGGATACTGTGAGACAGGAAACCACCAAAATCCTAAAGGAAAACAACAGCAGTAATGCCTTTGACATTGGCTGTAGTGACTTCCTGCTAGACATGACTCTGGAGGTAAGCAAAACAAGAGCAAAATGAACTATTGGGACTTATTCAAGATAAAAAGCTTCTGCACAGTGAAGGAAACAATCAACAAAACTAAAAGCTAACCTATAGAATGGGAGACGATATTTGCAAATGACATATCTGATAAATGATTAGTATCTAAAATCTATAAAGAACTTGTATATCCACTTAAGAAATGGGCAGAAGACATGAACAGACATTCTTCCAAAGAAGAGATCCAGATGGCTAATTCAGACACATGAAAAGATACTCAACATTACTCATCATCAGGGATATACTAATCAAGACTACAATGAGATAGTATTTTGCGCCTGTCAGAATGGCTAAAATAACAAAAAAACAATAGATGTTGGCAAGGATGTGGAGAAAGGGGATCACTTTAGCTCTATTGGTGGGAATGCAAACTGGTGCAGCCACTCTGGGAAACAGTATGGAGGTTCCTTAAAAATCTAAAAATAGGGCTACCCCATGAGCCAGCAATTGTACTACTAGGTACCTACCCAAAGGATTCAAAAATACTGATTTGAAGGAACACATGTACCCCGATGTTTATAGCAGCAGCAGTATCAACAATAGCCAAATTATGGAAAGAACCCAAATGTCCATCATCTGATGAATGGATAAAGAAGAAGTGGTGTGAGTGTATACATACACAATGGAACATTACATACACATTGGAATATTACTCAGCCATCAAAAAGAATGAAATCTTGCTACTTGGGATGACCTGGAGGGAGCTAGAGTGTATTATGCGAAGTGAAAGAAGTCAGTCAGAGAAAGACAGATACCATATGATTTTACTTATATGTAGAGTTAAAGAAACAAAACAAATGAATATGAGGGTAGGGGGAAGAAAAGTGGGAGGCAAACCATAAGAGATTCTAAATTATAGAGAACAAACTAAGGATTGATGGAGGGATGGAAGTAGGGAGTGGGCCAATTTGTTGATGGGCATTTGTTGTAATGAGCACTGGGTGTTATATTTAAGTGATGCATCACTAAAATCTGTTCCTGAAACCACTATTACCCTATATGTTACCTAACTAGATTTTAAATAAAAACCTGAAACAACAAAAATGCAATTTATTGGAAGATGAAAAAAAAAATGTTTAGTAATTTAATGTTTGTTTACTGGTCCACTCAGAAACATGAGACATAGACATGAGACATAGAGACATTTGATCAAACAGGCGTTTCTAGGTTCCTCCCTGTCTACCATAACTCATTCATATCATAATGTAGTTTTTTGTGGTGATAGTTCTCTTCCTGGATCAAGTCCTCTACCTAAATTTTTTGAGGCAGTTGTGGGGAAAGTAAAGAGCTTATCCTGAATCTATTTTTGATTGCTTTTTAATTCAGTATAATCTTCATGTCAGAGTGACCCATTGGGGTGGCCTGCCCTTGGCCCGTACAACATGAAGGCAGCCATGCCTACACAGATTTTAATGCAGCTGTTGAAAGCCACAGATAAGAGCAAATCCTGCAAGTATCCTGAGAATAATGACATATTACATACAAGAGAACTAGGATTTGATTGTTAGCTTACTTCTCCTGAGTATAAGTAAAGTTCAGAAAAGCAATATCTTTAAATCATGAAAATAAAAAAAAAAATACAGCCTCTCAACCCAAAATTCTAAATATAAAAACAAAATACATGTTTATGAATAAAGACTAAATAAAGACATTTTCACATATGAGAATCTATCACCAGTAGAACTGCACTACAGGAAATCCTAAAGGATGGCTCTCATGCTGAAAGGAAATGAAACCAGATGTTTCAGCATCTTTTTAAATGTTTATTAGCCACTGCATTTGCTCTTTTGTGAATTGACAATTCATATTATTTACATTAATTTGTATTTTCCTGATTATTAATAAGGAACAATTTTTGAATGTTTATTGGCCAATGAAATTGTTTTATGAGTTGATAATTTATATCATTTACCCAATTTTTAAATTAAATTTCTTTAATAATTTGAAGAGCTTCCCTTAGGAACCTCTTAGGTTCTATAAATATAAACCTTGTGTTTGTAATGTAGTTAATTTGCCTTGATGGCATTGTTTACCAAAAATGTTTAATTTTTCTTGATGAAATATATCCATAGATCTATTTTTATTTTCTGGGTATCCTACCTTATTAGTAGTATTGTGGGCCCCTAAAATATAGACATCCACATGCATCCTAAAATTTACTGTTTATTTTTAAGATAATGACTTAAAGTCACTTTTTTTTTTTTTTTTTTTTTTTTTTAGTAGTTTCTCACTAATCCATCTGTTTAGTTTTTGGGCAGCCCCAGTGGCACAGCGGTTTGGCACCGCCTGCGGCCTGGGGTGTGATCCTGGAGACCCGGGATCTAGTCCCACGTCGGGCTCCCTGCATGGAGCCTGCTTCTCCCTCTGCCTGTGTTTCTGCCTCTCTCTCTCTGTGTCTATGAATAAATAAATAAAATTTAAAAAAAAGAGAGAGAGAGAGCGCTTCTTGTTCTTTTTTGTGCCGTGGACTTCTTTGAGAATTTGATTAAAGCTATGAGCAGTGTATATACCTATCAAATTTTGCATATGTTATCAGAAGCTTTGCAGAGTATTGATTTGTAGCCAATATATAAAAATCTTGATTCCATTTTAAGGAAAAAATTCCTTCATAAATATCATTTCTTTTTGTTTATTAGGGTGATATCAGAAGTTTTGATACTGGTATATCAATTAATTAGATTCATAATTGCTTAGATACAAAACCTTCAAGTGGTTTATAAATTTTAAAATGAAATGTAAGCTCTGTACATAGGGCATGCCTATAATAAATTCATTTTCATTTTAGATACTATTGTAGATCTGTGTATCAACTATGGTGAACTAAACTACTATGCAGTTCCTAGAACTCATTGCCATTCAAGGGCATTAGTATTAATATTTAACCCAGTGGAATATTCAGAGTTTTTGTTTCTAGGGGTAATTTTCATTAACCTTTCCCTTTAACTTTACTGTTTTACCAACGTTGCCAGTTCTCTTTAGTGTCTTTAGACACTAGTCTCTTTGGCCTTAAAAACTGTATTTATTCTAAAATTCAAAGAGCCTGGAGAATCATGTTTTTAGTATGTAAAATTTCAATTTTCCCTTAGCCAATAAATTGATAGATTTTGTCTTCTTTTAAGGCATTTCTAGGAATGTAAAACCATCTTTGCATTTTTGGGTTGTAAGTATGTAGAACTGGAGAAAGAATGAGTTGAGTTTGTGCTGCTTTTTTATTGTATTTATTCATAGTTTTTATTGCTATAAATTATGTTCAGTTGTCAGAAAGGCAGTAGAATTGGCCATCACTGTCTAGGTATATATCATTGTGTTTAGACAAAACTGAATTTGTATTCTAGTAACACTAATTTTTAATTTTTTTGAGCCCCTGATTTTCATTTTTATCTTTAAGCAAAATCAGACTGGGTAAGGGTTATTGCTTTATATGAAAAAGCTTTTAAAAAAATTTTTGGCAAAAACTCTTGGTTTTTGGTTTTTGGTTTTCTTTTTCAAACAGTTCTAATGATTAATAATAACCTGCATGCCAAATGAGCTAGCCTTTTAAAATTTGTATTCACTTAGGACTCTTTGGTGTTCACCATGGGTTAGTAATTATTTGTTGAAATTCCATTCCTGCTTGATTTCCATTGAAATTGTATATCCATGGTTTATTCTTCTATTTTTATCGTTCCTCTTCTGACTCTCTCTCCTAACACTCTGCAACAAGTCCTTCCTGCCTAACTGGATAGAATTTTCCTTGCCCCTATATCATTTCCTGTACTTGGCTATTGCTCTTGCTAGTCTGATGATTCGAATGGCCTTTTGCATCCACTTAAATTGTGTCTACCATTCAGAAATATATCGCCTTGAGAATTTTCTCAGCCTCTCCAGTCCAGTTAAGTCTCCTTTATGGTTGGTTATAATGTACATGTGAAATTAATTTTTAAACAGTAAAATACTACATTTTTGTTATTTGGTAAATATTTGGCATACAAGGTATTATTGATATTCAGTAACCTTCATACATATACATAAAGCTGCCTCACATAGTACTCATTTCTTAGAGATTTTTAAAGTTTTACTGGAATATTCTTACATACAAAAAACTGCACATATTTAAATTGTCTAATGCCATAAGATTTGCATATGTAAACCCATGAATCCATTCTCAGAATTGTAATAATGCATCCATCCATCATCCTCAAGAGTTTCTTTATGCTACTTTGTTATCTTCCATTTCACTTCTTCCCCCATTCCAGGCGACTACTGATTGTCATTATGGATTGTCATTTTGCTATGGTACTATATACATATTATCATACAGTTGTAGTCTGTGTCTCTAGCTCTTTTTCCCCCTACCTTTCATTCAGCATAAATATTTTGAGATTAAGACATGTTTTTCATGAATTCATATTGATTTCTTATTGATAGATATCACTCTGTTGTATGGATATATTTCATTTTGTTTATCCACTTATTGGTGAACATTTGAGATTTTTTTTCCAGTTGTAGATTACTGCAGAAAAACTGCTATAAACATTTGTGTTCAGTTCCTTGTGTGGACATAGACTTACTTTTCTTGGGGAAACACTTAGGAGTGAAATGGCTGAATCATATGGTAGGTATGTAAGTAAGACATACATATTGTCTTTTACAGAAACCACCAAACTGTAGTCTAAATTTTGCTTTCCCATCAGTAGTAAATGAGTTTCAGTTGTTCCACATCTTTGTCATTACTGGCATGGTTAGGCTTATTAATGTTAATCATTTGAATAGGTGGGTAATGGTTGCTCATTGTGGCCTGAATTGGTGTAGTTTTTAGGACAGCTTAAAAGATAAGAGTTGAACATTTATCTTTAAGTTGTTTTACTTTTTTTTAAAAAAACCTCTGAATTTGGCAAGTCTGAATTCTGTGATAGTAACTTTCTCCTTTGAAACTATAAATGTTTAAAGTTTATGTCCATGTTTACTTGGTACATTAACTACAGAATGTACTTAGCGACATTCATACACAATTATTTAAGTGTAATAGTTAAAGGAAATAAAAAATAGTGACAATAAAAGCATCAGTTCTCGTAAATAAACCTTATGCCCTTAGAAGTATTTAGAACTTGTTTTCTTCCATTTATGCTTTCCTTGTCAGTTTTAATAGTTTAAGAAAAAGTGAAATAATCTCTTTTCAAAATATGGTTTGCAACAAAATTGTTTCTTTTTAGCGAGAACTTTTTCTTGATTATGAAGGACAAAAGAATTTGAACACAAATTTTTTTGAGAGGTTTTTTTTTTTGTAAGATCTCTAGCCATTAGATTATTTTTTTAAACAAGAAGAACCATAACCTGAGATTTGAGGCTTCATCACACATAAAACAAGAGAAAACTGTAACCCAAGTACTGTTTTATATCAAATAAGGGTTGACAACAGTGTTTTTACGCATCTGTTCTGCCCACATAAGAAGCCAGCTTTATCATCTGGATGTGTCCTGGGGCTGAAACTTCTTATAAATATGAGAATTTCACTTTTTTTTTTTTTAATGGCAAGCAGAATATGGTATCCAGCTGTGGATTTGCTTATATATTTTGTTTGCATTTTTTTCCTTGGATTTGTTTTATGCAGTATATTGCAATATGTTGTCATACAAATTCTGTGATTAATGCTTATTTATGAAATCTTATGTAAATATCTTAGAACTCAGTCAAACAATGTGCAAGTTAAACAGTTTTTTCTCTAAATATTGGAATGACAAATCCAAGGGGAATAGTAGTTTGGATAGTTTATGTTCTTTATCTATAGCAAAGTCTCATATGTAACATTTTCCTTTTACTATTCTATGTTATGTCATCCTTTTTCACTTCATTTTGCTGGACAGGAAATCTTGTTTCAGGTTTATTCCTCAGAAAAGTAAGGAGAATTTAAATGTGGAAATCATTTAGAAATAAGACTGGTAATTATGTAATTAAATAATCGTATTTACTAGTATATATTTGTTATCTAATTCTGATACTGACCTCTGCTTAAGAGGCATTTCTTTGTGTTTGTTCTATTGGTCATATATTAAAAGTAATTCACTGTCCCATAATAAGCTGTTTTATTAACATTATTACTATAGTAACATGGTTTTCCCACAAAAATGCTAAGTTGCTCATAAAATATCACAGTATGAATATGTGGCAGACTTCATGTATAAATTCGTTATATCTCCTTCAAATTCAAATCATGATAAAATACTTAAAATTGTAAACCTGTTACATGAATTTTCTCTGTATATCTTATCATTTTATCAAAATATTCATTATCATATGTATAACTATATATGATTATGTATCATAGATTATAGATAATGATATAATATCATGATCAGTGGTACATTTATAGATTCTTATTTCGTATATTCTTGTTTCCCTGAACTTTGTTTTATTTTTCTCACATGTCATAATTTAGTTAATTGTGATTCGAAGTTGAAAGGCTTATTTTCCCTTTTTTTTTTTCCTTCTGCTCAGGTGCAGCTCTTATATGAGCTAACTGATAATGTGAATAAGGTCTGGAATAAGATTCAGAGGAGAGGCAATCTCAGTCCTTCTTCAGCCTATCCAGAAACCATGGCAGGGCCAGTCCCTGGTTCTCCAGTGAGAAGCAGTGTAGGCACAGCTCCTCCAGATACCAGCACATGCAGCCCATCTGCTGATTTTGGAACTACTACTGAGGTAAGAGTTCTTGAAAAATACTTTTGCCGGTGAAGGGTGATCTGTACCACAGAGTTCTGTATCAGGATTGAGAGTGAAGATGACCTCACTGTGTGGAAGCTGGCAGGTTCAGAAGGCTCATGGGGAGCTGTGGTGGCAGTGGCTGTTTATTAATGTTCCTTTTAGGTCCCAGTATTTTAATCACTTCCAGTAGATAGTGCATAGTTCAGGACAGTGTGTGTGTGGCGGGGGTGGTCTCTGAAATGGAAAAAACCTGAGACAGGACACAGTAAAGGCATGTTTCCTCAGAAGTATGGAAACTTAAAAGCTGAGTGAAAAAGAGGCTTATGCTTCCTTTGCCCTACCTTCTCTGCCCCTGCTCTTTTTGTAGACCACAGTCTTATTATTATCTTTACATTAGTGGTTTTCAATCCTGTTGGACCCAAAGTCATTTCCTTCTCTCTTCAGTCATAAAAGCCTTTCTTTTCACTCTTAGCATCCTAAATTCACCCAATATGGCAGTGCCCTTTTATAACAAATATTTTATAATACCCCTTTACTATCCTGAAGTGAAAATAAAAAATAATATAATCCACATATATAGTTTCAAAAGTATCTAATGTCTTTTTTTAAAAGATTTTTATTTATTTATTTGCAAGAGAGAACATGAGAGAGAGAAAGCACAAGCATGGGGAAGGGGCAGAGGGAGAGGCAAGACTCCCTGCTGAGCAGGGAGCCTGATGTGAGACTTAATCCCAGGACCTTGGGATCATGAGACACTTAACTGACTGAGCCATCTAGACACCCCAATATCTCAAACTATAAAGGATTAAAGGAATATAATTCAAGAGATAATAAGTTATTTCAACATATATTTAAATGTTCAGGCATGCACGACTATGTTAGAAGAAGACATAATGAAGTAGTCAGGTACATATTATTACTGTGAATGTGGCTGATACAGATAGACTCATGCAGGTCTGTATACAATACCACAAGTGGTAGTGTTGTGACATCATTTTGGTGACATCCATTTTCTGAAATAGTGGCAAACTTGCTAAAGTTTGAACAAGGGCAGCCTGGGTGGCTCAGCGGTTTAGTGCTGCCTTCAGCCCAGGGAGACTGAGGATCGAGTCCCGCATTGGGCTCCCTGCTTGGAGCCTGCTTCTCCCTCTGCCTGTGTCTCTGCCTCTCTCCCTCCCTCCCTCCCTCCCTCCCTCCCTCCCTCCCTTCCTTCCTTCCTTCCTTCCTTCCTTCCTTCCTTCCTTCCTTCTTCTTTCTCTCTCTCTCTCATGAATAAATAAATATTTTTAAAAAAAGTTTTGAACAAAGCAGTATTTCATTTCATTTCATTGAAGTAGTTACATTTCTTTTTTTCTTTTTTTTTTTCTTTTTTTTATTTATGATAGTCACAGAGAGAGAGAGAGAGGCAGAGACATAGGCAGAGGGAAAAGCAGGCTCCATGCCCCGGGAGCCCGACGTGGGATTCGATCCCGGGTCTCCAGGATCGCGCCCAGCGCCAAACCGCTGCGCCACCCAGGGATCCCTAAGTAGTTACATTTCTACAACTCTTGGTGTATAATAAAATCATGCAGAAATGCCAAAAATAGTATTTAGTTACAAAACTGAATTCAAGGACACCTGGCTAGCTCAGCGGTTAAAGCATCTGCCTTCAGTTCAGGGTGTGATCCTGGAGTCCTGGGATCAAGTCCCACATCAGGCTCCCCTGCAGGGAGCCTGCTTCTCCCTCTGCCTGTGTCTCTGCCTCTCTCTCTCTCTGTCTCTCTCTCTCTCTGTCTCTCATGAAAAAATAAATAAAATCTTTAAAAAAAACTGAATTCAATCTTATTTCCAAATATTTATACACAAGATTTTCACCTGTGTAAATTTCTGTGAGCCAGGGAGCGCCTGGGTGGCTCAGTTGGTTAAGCGTCTGTCTTGTCTGTCTTCATGAGCTCAGGGTATAAACTCTTAAAAAAAGTTTCTGAAAAAAAAAAAAAGTTTCTGTGAGTGAGTTTTTGCTTTTTAAGACTGTCTTATTTATCATAGAACCTCTTAATTCCCCTACTCCTAACCTTTAAATGCCAGTAGTGACATTCAGTCAAAGAGTCAACCAAAAACATCCTAATACATTTCCTTATCACACTGTAGAGGGCTGAACTTCTGAAAACTAGTATAAAAGATAGAGGTAAAAATTATGTTTTTGTTTTTGCTTCAAGATATTTTTGTGGAAACAGTTATTGCTAAAATACAGAATGGGAAGAAGAAGGAAGTAAAGGGTTTGTTTTTGTTTTTTTTTTCAAATAAATCAATAAAGGCAATCAAACTCCATTAAATGGGTAATATTTTTTACTTGTTTGAAGTCCTAACATATGTTAGAATAGATTTATTAGACTGCATAAGCAACTTCTCTATCCCTGCTCATTCTAAATTCTGAGAAACATGGTGACCTGAATGATGGGTATTACCCGCCCCCACCTGACCTACCTCTCCTACCCCTCCGCCCTCCCCCCAAATGAGGCATAGGTCAAGAATCTATAAATGTGCCATTATAAGGTAAGTGGGACATATCCCTTCTAGGGTGAAAGCAGTGAGTTCTTTCTTGGAGATTCCTAATGTTCTTAGAATATAAAAACTCCTCCAGTTTAAAAAACAACAACCACACTATACTGAATGTGGTAGTGTCCAAACTTGGTTAACCAAAGTCTCTTTTATTTCTAATCAAAGCTTGGGGTGATAAATTGCTAAACAAGGATAGTACAAGTGAAATTGATAGATGAATTTAAGTCATAGAGACAAAGGAGAGTGTTCTTTCTTTTTTTTTTTTTTTTTTTTAAGATTTTATTTATTCATGAGAGACACACAGAGAGAGGCAGAGACACAGGCAGAGGGAAAAGCAGGCTCCATGCAGGGAGCCTGATGTGGGACCGGATCCCGGGTCCCCAGGTCACACCCTGGGCTGAAGGTGGCGCTAAACCGCTGAGCCACCGGGGCTGCCCAAGAGTGTTCCTTTTAAACAGTTGTTTACTAAGTATTTTATTTATTGAGATGTCCAAATAAATAGGATTACCTGCTTTGGGGAGTGGCTTTTTAGAAAGAAACATTTAAAAAACATTAAAGACCAATGAAGACAACATTCTCATGGAGTGGTTACATCTGTTGGTTGTCCATCTGGGGACTGCCATTCACACAAAGTACTGTATAAATTGTGCTCTCTATTGTACAGTGTCCAACCTACACAAAAGGAAATGGTGGCCCCGATACAAGATGTAATAGAGATGAACATGCCCTATAATTGTAGGAGTATGATTCACATATTTATTCTATGGAATCTGTGGATATTTCTCGAGAAAGTAACATTGAGATAGATTTTAAACAATGAAAATGATATTTGTAGCAATTTTGTTGTAGTAGGTGTATTACAATACAATCTAGAAGAATGATTTCTTCATTTGCCAAAATGGGGAAATTAATAAAGGGAGATATTAACAAAGGGGAGATTTTTTTCAATCACATAAAAAGAAATTCTGATTTTAATAATAAATTCCTAACATTACTGCAATTAATTGAAATTTAGAATGTTGAGGATTTTTTCTGATTGAGTTGTAAACAAACAATGAAAATGCTCCTAGTTTTATGTTAGCTATGGATTTAATCTGATCTGTGTGAAGAAGATCGGTAAATGAAAGAATCTTACTACAAAAGTCTCAAGTCCCTAATGTATACTATCATATGAATTATGGGACACATGCATTGACAATCTTTCTTTATTAAATAAATTGTTGCCACTAAATGTAGATATGTTATTTATCGTGTGCAACACTTGAAGTTTTGTGGTATGTATTTTTTCACTTCTGGGAAGTCCTCAGACAATATCACTTGAGAAAATATTTCTACATTGTCTTTAGTCTCTGTTTAAGTTATTTCCTCAATTTCATTAGTGTTATTGTTAACTATTAACATAGTGTTAATTATGATTTTATGTCCCGGTTAAATGTATGTCATTTTTTTAATTGTAAAATACAATATAAAATTACCTTTAACCATTTTAAATGTACCATTCTGTGGCACTGTTGTGCAACCATCATGATCATCTATCACTAAGACTTTTTTATCTTACTCAACTGAAATTCTGTACCTATCAAATAGTAACTCCCCATCTTAACCATTAAGCCTTCCAGTCCATGAACATGGGACATTGTTTCATTTATATACATATTTTTTATTTCATTTAGCAATATTTTATAGTTTTCAGCATACAAGTGTTTCACCTCTTTGGTTAAATTTATTCCTAAGCATTTTATTCTTTTGTTTGTTTGTTTGAGTGAGGGAAAGGGGAGGGACAGAGAGAGACAGAGAGAGAGGGAGAGAGGCAGAATCTTCAGCAGTCTCTATGGCCAGGGCAGAGCCTGATTCAGGGCTTGGTCTCATAATAAGATCATGCATGATCTGAGTGGAAATAAGAGTCACTCACCTAACCAACTGAGCCACCCCGGTGTCTCAGTATTTTATTAATTTTGATGCAGTTTCAATGGGATTGTTTTATCAATTTCTTTTTCTGATCATTCACTGTTTGTGTATAGAAGAAACACAACTGGTTTTTGAGTGTTGTTTTATATTCTGCAACTTTGCTGAATTTATCCTAACATTTTCTTGTGTGGGTTTGTGTGGAATCTTTAGGACTTTCTACATATAATGTCATGTGTTCTGTGAACAAAGATAATTTTACTTCTTTCCACTTTGGATGCCTCTTATTCTTGACTAATTGCTCTGACTAGGACTTCCAGTAATATATTCAATGAATATTCCATTTAATTCCTTAAATATTAGGCAATATTTTCAGATAGAACATTATTTTTTTCTTTTGATAGTAATTTTGTGTGAAGCAAACTTACTACGTTTTAGCTCTAATGAATTTTGTACAATACCAAATATAGTGAAAAATTGTCCCTTTGTTGCTTTTTCTATTTCCATATTATTTGTGTTTTTTTCTGTTATTTTTTATCTGACATTATAAGGTAGAAGTAAAATTATTTAGACTGAAAGGCTTCCATTGGGTCAAAAGTAAAGATGTTAAATAATGATTATATTGTTTCAAGGCTATCCTAGATGTGAAATAAAAACTCTCCGCTCCACTACTATCCATTGCCTATTATCTTTCTATCAGAGGATAACCTTAATTTAAGCAACCAGTACAGTGCTTAATGCAGAGTGGGTTTCAAACACATTGCTCTCGAGTATGTGGATGTTAAATGATTTGGGAATATCAACTCATGATTAAATCAAATATGATTTATTATAGTATACAGCATGTATATATTCACTAAGTGACTATAAATATATTTTGATATAAATTCATAAAACTATATAATGAGCATTTTTAATATTTTGTTGTTTTAAATGTAATTATTTTATATTTTTATATAAAAATATATATGTCCAAATATTTTGAGAGTCTAATCCTTTTGTTTGTTGTGTTCTTAACTTTTACTCATCATAGATTGTTTCCTTGTTTGTTAATGTAACCTTATATTGGGAGTTTTTCACTTTTTAGGGGGGGTAGTTTTTAATTACTGGAGCTTTTCTATGAGACTTTTACATTGTGATTGAGGCCCTATTCCCACAAAGGGATTTTATGTGTTTGCTTCTTTGAGGGACTCCAGGGGCTCTTACTAGCCTGAAACCCCTTTACTGTTTATTTCTTAACTAGAAGCTTTATTGAAACATTATGGCAGTATAAAATCAAACCCTCAATTCTATATATATAACCCAGGATTAGGTTTAAAAAGTCTCAATGATAACTTTTTTCTTTACCTAAGATAAGATAGATAATTCTTGGAGTGCCTGGGTGGCTCATTTGGTTAGGCCTCCAACTCTTGGTTTTGACTCCAGATATGATCTCAGGGGTCAGGGGACTAAGCCCCATATCAGGTTCTGTGCTCAGCAGGGAGTCTGCTGGAGATTCTCTCTCTCTCTCTCTCTCTCTCTCTCTCTCTCTCTCTCCCTCTCTCTCTCCCTCCCTCCCTCCCTCCCCCTTTGCCCCCCTTCTCTATTCCTTCCTCCTTCCCTTTCATCTCTCTCCCTCCCTCTTCCATTGTCCCTCTTACCACTTGTTTTCTCTCTCTTTCTCTCTAAAATAAATAATAAGATCTTTTAAAAAATAATGCTTTTTTTCTTGGTTTATTCTGTAGTATTTTTCTTTCTTTCTTTTTCTTTTTTTTTAGAGAAAGAGAGAGAGAGAATCTTAAGCAAGCTCCACACCCAGCATGGAGCCCAGTGTGGGGCTCGATTTCACAACCCTGAGATCATGACCTGAACTGAAATTAAGAGTTAGACACTTAATTGAGCCACCCAGGCACCCCTGTTTTTCTGCTTTCTTAAATTGGATACTTAGCTTAATAGTGGTTAGCTTTTTTAAAAAAAAATTAAATGTTTAAGACACAGTCTTTTATCCTTACCAGGAATTTATAGAATTTGAATTGAGACATGGATATGTTTATATACATAATATATAGGTAGACTGGGAAATTTAGCCCATAATGGATTCTGCTTCCTAGAGATAATTCTGTATTATATAGAAGGGGGAACAAAAATTTTCTTTTTTTATAGCAAAAAAATAAAATGCTGAATGTATGTTAAGTGAAAACTGACAGATTAACTTCTAATGTTGGAAGCTTTGGTTTATGGCAAAATTTAACTTACATTCTTGATTGATTCAGGGATTAAAATTGCTTTAGGTAGCGTAGCTTAAAGAGGAAGTGAGATACACACGCAGAGGAATATTACTCAGCCATAGAAAAGAATGAAATCTTGCCATTTGCCACAACATGAATAAAGCTAGAAAATATCATGCTAAGTGAAATAAATAAGTCAGAGAAAGATAACATGATTTCACTCATATGTGGAATTCAGAAAACAAAACAAAGAGGGGAAGGGAAGCAAACCAAGGAACAGACCCTTAGCTATAGAGAACACATTGATGCTTATCAGAGAGGAGGTGAATGAGGGGATGGGTGAAATAGGAGATGAGGATTAAGGAGTACACTTGTGATAAGCACTGAGTGTTGTATGGAATTGTTGAATCACTGTATTACACACCTGAAACTTAAATTACACTGTATAGTAACTAACTAGAATTTAAATAAAAACTTTTAAAAGGGCAGCTGGGTGGCTGAGCAATTTGGCACCATCTTCAGCCCAGGGCATGATCCTGGAGACCCGGGATCAAGTCCCACATCAGGTTCCCTGCATGGAGCCTGCTTCTCCCTCTGCCTGTGTCTCTGCCTCTCTCTCTGTGTGTGTCTCTCATGAATAAATAAATAAATATAAAAAAATACTTTAAAAAATTCTGGCATGAAGTGGTTCATTTCTTAGCCTCCAGTAATTATTTAAAACACATTTATTTTCCGTTAAGTTTAAAGTGTATATGGGGTGGGGCACCTGGGTAGCTCAGTGGTTGAGTGTTTGCCTTTGGCTGAGGTCATGATCCCAGGGTCCTAGGATCATGCAGGGATCCTGCTACTCCCTCTGCCTATATCTCTGCCTCTCTGTGTGTGTCTCTCATGAATAAATAAAGAAAATCTTTTTAAAAAGTAAATATGGGACAAAATAGGTACATGTGGCCAAAAGGCAAAAACTACCAATTATAAAACAAGTAAGTCCTGAGGATATAATATACAGCACGGTGATTATATAGTTAATAATACTGTATTCTATGTTTCAAAGTTGATAAGAGACTAGGCTTTAAAAGTTCTCATCACAAGAGAAAAATAAGTATTCATGGTGATGGTGATGGATTTTAACTAGACTTACTATGATCATTCACAATACATACAAATATTTAATTATTATGTTTTACACTTGAGACTATTATAATGTTATATGTCAGTTATATCTATTGAGATAGTTATTGAAAATCAGAAGTGAATATTAGACTGAGAAGTTGTTTGACATCACCTGCTATAGCAAAACTTTTGTCAGTTTTTTTGGTTGTTATAGTGCAGTAATCCTAAACAGTAATCCACCTCAAATTATTATTCCAAACAATTCTTTAGAAAGCAAATTTAGTTTGGGACTCGTCGGTGGCTTGGTCGGTTAGGTGGCCAACTCTTGATTTTGCTTAGGTCATGATCTGAGGATCATGGGATAGAGCCTAGGACCGGGCTCAGTAGGGAGTCTGCTTGAGGATTCTCTCTTCCTTTCCCTCGACTCCTTCCCCCTATTGACACACATGTTCTCTTTCTTTCTCAAATAAATAAGTCTTGTTTTTAAAAAAGATAAATTTTGTTTGAATACTCAGTTGTTATTTTAAGAATATATTATAATCATTTTACACTTCCCCTTGGAAGTAGACTTTTATTTATTTATTTAATAAATGTTTTATTTAATATTTATCTTTAAATAGTTTTATCTTCAACATTTAGGGAGAAACTTTTATTCACAATGTGAGAATCATGGGACACCTTGGTGGCTCAGTTGTTAAGCATCTGACTCACATTCCCGGCTCGCAGCTCTTGATCTCAGGATCATGAGTTCAAGCACTGCATTGGGCTCCACACTGGGCGTGGAATGTACTTTAAAAATGTGGGAATCTTAGCATTTATTATCATCTGATCAATTGAATAGCTCTTGGAAGACAAAGATAATGTCTCAAAATATTTTAGAGAAGTGAAGCTTCCATTTTAGCCTTTACATATATCAACAAAACATTTTGTTTGTAATGCTTTTCCCATTTCAAAGTAATCATATCAAGAATGTCTCTGGTTTCTCAATTATTGACTTACTTTATTTTATGAATTTAAATGGTTATATAAATTAACCTATCAGTCTGAGATCACCTTACATTTTTTAAAGTTTTTATTTGAATTCCAATTAACATACAGTGTAATATTAGTTTCAGATGTACAACATAGTACATCATAAGTGTACTCCTTAATCCCATCACCTATTTTACCCATCCCCCTTCCTCCTCCCCTCTGGGAACCATCATTTGTTCTCTGTAGTCAAGGGTCTGTTGCTTGGTTTGCCTCCCTCTTTACCCCCTTATGTTCCTTTGTTTCCTAAATTCCCATTTGAGCAAAATCATATAGTATTTTTCTTTTTCTGACTTAACGTCTCTTAGCATAATGCTCTAACTCCATCCATGTTTTTGAAAATGGCAAGATTTCCTTCTTTTCTATGGCTGAATAATATTTCATTGTGTATCTATACCGTATCTTCTTTATCCATTCGTGAGTCAATGGACACTGGGCTCTATCCATAATTTGGCTACTGATAATGCTGCTATAAACACTGGGGTGCATGGACCCTTTGAATTAAATTTTTTTGTTATTTGGGTAAATATGTAGTAGTGTAATTGCTGAATCATAGGGTAGGTTCTGTTTTTCACTTTTTGAAGAACCCATGTACTGTTTTCCACAGTGATTGCACCACTTTGCATTTCCACCAACAGAGCAAGAACATTCCCCTTCTCTACATCTTCACCAATACCTGTTGTTTCTTGTGTTGTTGATTTTAGCCTTGTTGACAGGTACAAGATGATATATCATTAGTTTTGATTTGTATTTCCTTTATTGATGATGAGTGATGTTGAGCATCTTTTCATGTCTGTTGGCCACCTGTATGCCTTCTTTGGAAAATTGTCTGTTCATGTCTTCTGCCCATTTTTAAGGGGATTATTTGGGTTTTTTTAGTGTAAAGTTTTATAATTTTTTTTAAGATTCATTTATTTGAGAGAGAGTAAGAGAGAGCTGGGGAAGGACAGAGGGAGAGAAAGGGAATCTCAAGCTGTCTCTCTGCTGAGTGTGGAGCCTGATGCAGGGCTTAATCCCCCAACCTGAGATCATGACCTGAGCCAAAACCAAGAGTTATACACTTAACCAACTGAGCCATCCAGGTACCCCAAGTTTTGTAATTTCTTTATGGATTTTGGATACTGAACCCTTTATTATCATTTGCAAATATCTTCTCCCAGTCTGTAGATTGCCTTTTAGTTTTTTTATTGTTTTCTTCGCTGTGCAAAAGCTTTTTATTTTGATCAAGTCCTAGTAGTTTATTTTTACTTTGTTTCCCTTGCCTCAAGAGAAGCATCAAGAAAGAAACTGCTACGAGGTCGCCTTATGTTTGTTGTGCTTATTTATATCAATTCTGTATCTGGGAAATTTTTTTATTTCTAATTGATTTTGCATTCAAAAACATTCATAAAAATTTTAAAACATTTATTACTTAAAGTATTGTTTTTCTTGCTGAGTCAGGTCAAATATATCCATTATTTTGGCTATAAAGAATTCACTATAAATGAATCTAGTTTTAAAAAGCGCACTCTTAACAACTGTTTGTATTAAGTAAAAGAGAAGTATTTGTTTATATGATCCTTGGGTGATTTATGTTTTAAACTATGAGTAATTCTTTTTATGTTGACATGTTGATAGGAAGTACCATATTTTTCAGTGAATATCAATCTGGATGGTCATAGAGGGGGAAATAGGAGTAAGAGGCGTAAGTACAAAGCTTAAAAACAGTTCATTTTCCCCACCCTTGCATTGAAATAGTGAGAGCAAAGGTAGTGGAAACCACAGCAGGCCACTTGTTAGTGTTGAGTTAAGTACAAACCATGGTGGAAGTGTTTAGCCCTTTGGGAAGTTCTGTGATTGAACAAGAATGCTGGAGTTATTTTGATAAGGGAGAATAGCAGTGTGGCCAAAACTATGATCATCCCTGAGCTCTGAAGCAGGCCAGGGATGAAGGGCTGCAGTGTTTGCTCTTCCAGATGAACAAAGATAAATTCAGCTATAAAAATAAACTCAATCTTTTGGTCAATTTGCAACAAAATGGTGAAAGAATTGAACTGTATATTTTAGAACTTGGCATAAAGAGATGTGGGAAAATAGTTCAGCATCTCCAATTCTGGCTCAATTTTTGCTATAGATTTGGAAATAGAGCAGAATGCACAAACATATTTAACAACGCCACACCAAATGTTGTAAATCCAAAATGAAAATTGAAACTCTGTGAGGATGGAGAGCAAAAGTCTTTTTCAGGAGTGCTTACTTATTAAATTTGAAGCCACAATTTTCTTAGCATTCCTACTGAATATACTTAATAATAAGAAAAAGCTAGGTCACATTGATTTGGTCACAGCACATAGGTGCTGTTTTCTCTGCAGTTTCCATTCTTGGAACTATGGTATTCTAACTGTTGAAGCATAATTTAATTTATGAATGCTTCTGCTCTAAGAACCTACCCATAAAGAAAGGCATATTGACTACATTATGTTGTCTTTTATTGAATTTAACTTCATAAAATGCATCCTTTCCTGGGATTACTTTGTGCATTTCATTAGATGTTGTTTTACTTTAGGCAGGACCAAAACGCTGAATTTTTGTATACCTTCTCAAATTTTAAGAATTTCAATTATAGCAAAGTTAGGACTACTTATTTTGGAGAAGCATTCATATGAAAATACCATAAACATGGGCTGTTTGGTTTGTTTGGTATAACTGGAACAAGGAATGACTACATTATCTTCAGATTTAAGTCTATAATTTTCTGTCACAGTAAATCATAGGACACTTTTGCTTTGCTGTGCCTGGTGCCTAAGTATTCCAACTATAAGTACTTGTCTATTCTTTTATGAAAATCATCCTCGTTTAGCCTCTCCTTCTGGGTATTCAAGTAAATTAAGTTCTCCTTCTGACTGAGAGGTATTGTAAAATTTATGTCAAGGTAAACACTTCATGTAGGTGGTGATTATACCTGAGTAGATGGCATATCTGTGGTAATGAGAGAAATTTTGGTTTGGTTTTGTGTGAGGTTTTACTCATCATCCTTGCTCTTAACTGCTAAATTAGTGGCTTCTGCTCTGAGAAACTATCCATAGAAAACCATATACTGACCATGTTATGTTATGTTCCTTCTATTGAATTTTAAGGGATGTTTTGTTCTGGCTGTTGACTACTGGTCATGACTCCTTAGCATAGGAAGTGAGGCATTTTGAGGCATTTTGTTTGAGGCATTCAAAGCAACAATGAACTATTAGAAATTGAGGACATATGGCAAAGGAAAATGTGCTGACATTAGAAAGATGACAAAATTAGAAAGGCAAGAAAGTATAGAATACCAAATTTTGCAAGACTATTGAGTGTACAATTCCTAAAGAGTGGTTCAGTTTGATGGTGATAATTAGACCTTCTACTTACGAATTGCTTATATGCAATCACTTTATGTTCATGTTCCTATTTCTTCTTAACAACTCTAAGAGATAAATATCAAAATAACCATTTTACAGAGAAGGAAACAAACTCTGAGAGGTTAAATCACGTGGTTACGGTCTGAAGAAGGCCTTAACCCTAGTGTATGATGCTGCCTACCAGACTGAATTTAAGTATCTATAACTAATGTTTAAAAATATATATACATCTTTAAAACAAATAAGCATGCTATAGGGTATTAGATCAATTCTCAGAGAATATATTTTTGAAGGTTTTAAATGGACAGCAAAGTTGGACTTTTAAAAACCCAAATACTTGGTAGTTTATCCTAAAAGAACAGAATACATGAGTGAGTGATCACTATACCTGTCACCATGTCTTCCTGCATTTGGGGCTGAAGCTATTCAGCTCCACACCAGGATTTCTTTTTCTCCAAACTACTTAACAGCTGCTGAAAAGATTTAACAAAAACAATGATGACCAAATGACCCTTTTACAGAAAGTTTTTTAGTACCAAATGTGGGAACTTGCATATTCATAATTCATTATGTACTTGTTGAATTGAATAAGCCCATGCTCTTTAATTCTAGCCATTTAGCCATATAATCATCTTTAAAAATCTATTGTTGGGGCACCTGGCTGGCTTAGTTGATAGAGCATGTGACTTAATCTCCAGGTTGTGAATTTGAGTCCCATGTTGGGTGTAGAGATAACTTAAAAATTTTTTTTCTTTTAATCTATTGTCAAATCCAACTTTTTATTATCTTCTTATATTAAAATATGTGTGGCATGATAAATGTTCTGTTTCTTAAGCCATGCTAATTATGCCAATCACTTTTCTATGGATATTATAGATTCATACATACTGTATAGCAGCGGTAGACAAACTGTTTCTATAAATGGCTAGAGTGTAAATATTTTAGGTTTTGTGGACTATAGCATCTCTATAGAAACTACTTAATTGCTAAAGAGCAGCCATAGGTAATAAGTAAGTGAATGAATTGGCTGTGATCTAGTAAAACTTTATTTGCAAAAATAGAGAAAGATTTGGCCCTTGGCCATATATAGCTTTGCTTGCAGACCCTACTCTCTAAGGAAATAACCTATGGTACAACCCAAACTTGTTCTGGATCTTATGTACTCTTAGAGGAGACTGGAATGACATATATGGACATCATAACTATAAAACAAAACAAAACAAAACACATGATTAGTATATATTATTAGCATAAGCATTTATATGATTATATGATTATATGATAGTATATATTATTAGCATAAGCATTTATATGATTTAGCATAAGCATTTATATGATAGTATATATTATTAGCATAAGCATTTATATGATTATATGATCATTGTTAGCATTTATGATATTGAAAAGGTATCACTAGTAATTTCAAATTTTAAATAATTTTTTAAGTTATTTTTATTTGTTACACAGTTGTTTTTTTTCATCCCAGGGAGATTCTATACAAGCAGGCGATGATTCACCATTCTCAGATTCTGTTACCTTGGAACAAACTACAAGTAACATTGGTGGATCCAGTGGACGTATTAGTCTGTGGATGCAGTGGGTGCTCCCCAAAATAACTATAAAACTCTTTGCTCCAGATCCTGAAAATAAAAGCACAGGTACAGGGTTACTTTTCTTCTCTACTGGAAAGATAAAATATTAAATACTATTTTTAGAAGAAATAGTAGACTTAGTTTTATTTATCACTGTCATTTAAACATCATTATATCTAACTCAGTTGATTTCTATTAGCAATACTATAATACCTAAATTTTGTCTTTTTATATTAAAATTCATTCTAAAAGCCGTGAGGTAACTTTTTCATTGGTTGTATTGATGCATTTTATCATTGTCATTAAAAGTATTGCAAAGATTCTTGACTAATATCAGATACAGCACTTCAAACATAAATGAATTTCTTCTGTTTTGAAATAGGTATCCTGTCTTAATTGTGAGGCCTCTCTTAATGTTATTTTTCCTTATTATTGTAGGATCTTGTGTGGTTAATGAGAGAAAGTCTCATTTCCTCTGTAGATGTCAAGGATATATATGTGAACATAAAATTGAAAACAGAAGGTTTTAATATTGATTGTGAGGCCCGTGCTGATTTTAATGTTTGCTTCTTATTGCAGAGCTTTGTATGGTCAGTGAACTAGAAGATCTCAGTGCTTCCATAGATGTTCAAGATGTATATACCAAAGTGAAATGTAAAATAGAAAGTTTCAATATTGATCACTATAGAAGCAGGTAAATAATGTATAATAAATATGGGAAGAGCTATACTTTCTTTGAACACAGTCTATATAAGAATATTTATGTTTTAATTTGGATTTTGTTTAAAAATAGCATACTTGTTCCCAGAGAAGATTCTTAACAGATAAATTGATCCGTTTTCCTTGAAATTTATTCATATATGGAACATAACAAAGTTTTGTTTCATAAGATGGCAAATCTGCTCATACATATCCATACTGCCGTATTAAATGTAATAGGCTGCTTTTACAATTTGTTACTTTGTATGTTTGCAAAGACGCTGGAGACATAATTGATGGTTTTGGTTTTTGCTGTATACTCCCTATCCACTCTCCATACTAGTATAATCACAGATTGAAATGGAGTGACATCTCATGGCCCTTGGTACTTGGAGACTTATTTTATCTAACAGTTGATTAATATACATGTGGTGGATATTCCTAGAACCAATTTTTCTTTCCCTAGTAATTTTTTTATGAAAAGTGTGATATAAACAAATATAATTTATATTTAAATTTATGAACAATATAGATTGTGTTAAATATAAATACTGTAATTCTTTAATAAGTAATGGCAGTAAAAAAAGTAAAGTTTTATATATCTTCACAAAGATACATAGCAATTTTGTCCTTTTTCCCAAATAAAAATAATGAATGCTTTCTGTGTTTTTGTTTTGTTCTGTTTCGCTTTAGAATACTAACTACCCTGGAATTTTTTTTTTTTATTGAAATATAATTTACATACCATAAAACTCACACATTTATTTATTTATTTATTTTAAAGATTTTACTTATTTATTCATGAGAGACACAGAGAGAAAGAGAGACAGAGGCACAGGCAAAGGGAGAAGCAGGCTCCATGCAGGGGGCCGAATGTGGGACTCAATCCTGGGACTCCAGGATCTCGCCCTTGCGCTAAAACACTGAGCCACACAGAGATCCCCAAAACTCACACATTTATTTTTTTTTAAACTCACACATTTAAAAAAATATTTTACACAGCATGTTTTCAGTCTCATATTGGTATAGAAACAGCCTTACAGCCTTTTTTTTTTTTTTCTGAATTTATAGTATTCATTCAGCAGTTATTTATTGAATGCTTGCAGAAGCACATGTTCTTCTGCTATGTGGAGTATACTTGGCCCCAAGCTCAAGCTGGTAAATAAACCCTCGTGTACTTGAAAAAAAAAAAAAAAAAAAGCAGCACATGTTCCTGTACCTTTATTGGTACATCAGAGACCCTAAAAACAATATTTTTTTACTTAATAGGTTTCTAACTTACATTGAAAACAGTTGAATTTTTTATTCTTTATCTTATTGCTTATCACATATATTGTATTGGTTATGTCAATGACTATCAAATCTCTCCAGCCAAAAAATTGTGCCGTAATTGTGAAGTTCAAAATATTTTGCTAGCAGGCAGCCCGGGTGGCTCAACGGTTTAGTGCCACCTTCAGCCCAGGGCCTGATCCTGGAGACCCAGGATCGAGTCTCATGTCAGGCTCCCTGCATGGAGCCTGCTTCTCCCTCTGCCTGTGTCTCTGCCCCTCTCTTTCTCTCTCTCTCTCTCTCTCTTTCTCTGTGTCTCTCATGAATAAATAAATAAAATCTTAAAAAAATATATTTTGCTAGCTTTTTATTACAGCCTATTACAATAGTAGTACTTTACAAAGCATATGAGCATATGATAATTGTTATGTTGTAATAACCATGACCTATTTTAATTGATCTTTGATAATGGAATGCTTAGCTCTTTAGGTCCTCCTGAATAACATGTCTCTTTATGAAAGTGATTCTTGTGGGTGATACATGATTATTATGTTATAGTTGAAATCATTTCCTGATGATGTGAATATTATAATGTATGTTCTATATCATCAGTGACTTTACTACTAAATTTATCTAAGTTTTAAATATTTGTTCATTCACTTAAGTCAAAATATTTATTGAGTGTGTATTATGTATACTATGCTAAGCACTGAGGATATAGTGTTTGAGAAAAATAGACAAAAATTATGCCCTTATGGGCCTGCTAGTCTCATGGGTAAAATAGAAATAAATAACCAATCAATAAGTATACAGTTTACCATGAAGACAAATGCTTCTATGCAAAATTATCAGGATGTGGTGCTAATATAAATAGTTCGATTACATTGTCAGATCCATGTTTTATTATAGTTCAGTGTAGTGTTGTTTACATAATAACCTTTTGAAATAGTTATAAATGCTCAATTTTTTAACTCAGAAAAATGGAAGAGAACAGATAAGGTGAACTTATGTTTTCCAGGCCAGGGGAAGGTTGGCAGTCAGGACATTTTGAAGGAGTATTTCTACAGTGCAAAGAAAAACCTGTGGTGAGACTCATTTAGTAATTATGATTTTTTGAAAATATATCATAAACTGTTTATCTTTGTTCTGTCATGCAATAGGACTAATGCTTACAAGAATTAGAGCTCAGAGTAAATTCTTTTTGACTTGTTCTTTCAAAATTACATTATAAAATAAAACTATTCCTTAAAGCTGCTTGTGTTTTGTAACCATTTTCCTATTATAGGTATTAGCAAATTTTTCAAACAGCAAAGGTAGGATTGCTTTTATTAAAATATTTTATCATGAATGTATTATTATGTTGACTTCTTAGTTCTTTTTATTCATAAATGAATTCATGTTGGATTATCCTTTATCATAGACTAAAAGTAGTAACTTTACACTAAAAGCAATTATTTTTCATTTACTTCCATTAACAATGCTTTTGCAGAAGATGGTCCAGACAGGCCTATGCAAACTTGAGCAAAAATTAAAACTATCCAGATATTTTTGCTTATGGCTTTTATTGCTTTTTGTCTTTCACCTTCTTTGCTCCTGTCCATCACCTCAAGCTTTGGGGAAGAGTGTTGGTCTCTGGGGCAATGTGGAGGTGTCTTCCTTTCCTGTACTGACAAGCTGAACAGACGCACCTTGTTGGTTCGACCCATCAGCAAGCAGGACCCTTTCAGTAATTGCTCTGGCTTCTTTCCTTCTGTAAGAAATCATTTTAAAATTATGCTACAGAACTCCCACTAACAGGAATCCAGAGAAGGAATTGAAACTATCCATAGTGTCAACTCTTGATTTTCATCTTCCTCTGTATCATCTACTTTGTCAATGAACTCTACTGTACTTTTAAATCATAGGCTATTTTCCACTACAATCTAATTTGTTTCTGGGTTACTTACATATCCTGTTTTCATTCTGGATTCATAATTACAGCCTAATTTTACCATCAGCAAAAGGAAAGTGTAGGACTTTAAGTATATAATGTTTTTTAAATTGTGCATGTTTTGAATGATCAAGAGTTGACCAAATTGCCTTGTCATTTCCTTTATGATTCTTACTTAGATTGCTTTTCTTCCCCTTTTCTATTATGCCATTTCCTTCTCACAACTAATTCAAAGTACCTTACTTGGCGACCTCTTGAAACTGGACAAGGCTGTATGCCTGTCATTGACCAAGTAGAAGATGAATACTAGACTGTACACCAGCTTCACTAGTGCTAACACGGGCCCGAGCACATTGCTGCTTTACTAAGTCTCACTTTTTTTACTGTTGTTCTTCTTCCTCAGTTTACTTCCTCTCTTGACATCACACGTTGAACCCTAATAACTTAAAAACTTTATCAGGACGTGGGACGAGAGGTTGAAAATGTGGAGTATAACAACTTTAACTTTATGTCGAGTAATTTGCAAAATAGGATTTTATGTACATTAATTGGTTCAGGAAAACTTTTTTCAAGAGCTGTCCTTTTCATTTTTGACAAATACAAAGTATGCATTTTATTTCACTCTTAAAAGTATGCTGTTTTACTATAATTTCTTTATAGTGTATAATTTGAATATAAATTGGACAAGTCTTGTCAAATATTGATGTTATAATTTTTACTGTCAAATGTTCTCTGCATATTAATATAGCATTAAATCCAAGGAATATGAATTTGAGTTCTATGAGAGTTGATAGTGAGGTTTTGTAAATATAATAGCCAGTGAAAATAAGCAGGTTCTAAAATACATGTTTTATTTTTGTGTTATGTTACTGTTCCCTTAAACATGCATTAAATGATTGGTTTAGTTATCAAAGCATGGTATCAATGGGGCTCTTTTTATGGGCTCTGTCATCATATAAATTAGCTAGATTAATGAAAAACTGCTCTCATAAATGTTAGGTTAAGGGAAGTCAATTATCTTTTCTATTCAGGTTATTGATTACAAATGGAAATAGGTAACACAGTTATTTCAGTTTCATCTGCAAAAACAACCTCTCTGTGACCCATGTTATAACAGCATACTGGTACTTCTTGATAATTCTTCATTGAAAGTACCAGTAGAAATCATAGACGCAAACACAACAAGTTTAATTGCTTCTCAAGATCTAGAACTTGAATTCAGGATTCCTAATTTTCAGTTCAGTCATCCTAAGTCTTAGATGGTTTTTCCCATCTGTGGAATTGATCGGTAACGTGCTCATCAAGGGATGTAGACATAATAAAAGGCTATAATACCAACTGAGATTATTTGCTGCTTTCAAATAATTTTTTTTCTTTTTTAATGAAGTATATATTGTGATTTCCTTTTTCTGGAACAGACAACAGCAAAACTTCTAGATGGCTCTCATCAGCAGCATGGATTTCTTTCTTTGACATATACAAAAGCTGTAACAAAAAATGTCCGCCACAAGTTAACATCAAGAAATGAGCGAAGAAGTTTGCATAAGCTATCTGAAGGTTTAACGGATGGTTCCCCTCATTTTCTTCATGAAATTCTTCTTTCAGCACAAGCTTTTGATATTGTCCTTTGTTTTCCTTTGCTTAATGCCATTGCAAGTATATTTCAAGCAAAACTACCAAGGACCCAAAAAGAGAAAAGAAAATCTCCTGGTCAACCTATGAGAAGCCATACATTGACTTCACGCAGTTTACCTTTGATTTATATCAACACAAGTGTAATTAGAATTTTTGTTCCGAAAACAGAAGAAATGCAGCCAAGTATTGAAGGTATTGTCTTCAGATTTTTTTTTTTGGACTATTTTACATAACTTCCACTTAGGGAGTTTAATTTTCTATTTTTTTTAAATATGATTGGTTGATTGGTGGTTGTAGTTTGCACTTTGGTGTGTTTCAAAAAAAGTAAATATGTTATAGTCATTCTACAACTAAATCTTTAGGATATAAGTCAGAATATTGAGTATGTTTCTGACTCAATTACTAGAATAAGAAATAGATTTTTTTGTCAGGGCTTTTGCTAGTAAAGTTTATGCTTACTGTCATTTGTTTAATTAAACTCAGATGTTAGGTTCTATACCTAAGACAACTAGCAATTAGTTTTAAAAAAAAAATAGCCAACACCCCTAGCCTCCTGTGGCTTCTTCTAGGCTTCTTAGTGCAGATTATTTTAGGTTTTAAAATAAAGTGAATTTATAATTCCACTGCTCCCACTCATGAGAGGAACTTTTAAAATTTTAGTTTCCTCCATGCTATAAAACATATATAGAACTTTATGGAATTTGAGTGAAATTACAGTAGAATGGTTCACATGGTATGAACCTTGGAGTTAGAGAGACCTGAGTTCAAATCCCAGATATACTATTTATGAAGTACAAACTCTTGAGCAAGTTAATCTGAGTTCCTATGTATAAAATGTTAATAGTAGTTAACTTGATAGTAGACCTTACTCTTCAACAATGACTCCACAAATAGTGTCACTTGCATAGCAAGCTCTCAGTACATGAGAGCTGAATCAGAAGGTATGCCCTTTCTATCAAAGTAGAATATCTGGAAATCCCACATTTCACTACTGCCAAAATGTAGTCATGTGGCTATACCCTATTGCAGGAGAGGCTGAGAAACAGTATTTCCCGAGTGGTAGGTGCTCTGCTCATAAATTAAGGCCTTGTGATGTTGAGAAAGAAGAGAGAATAGTATTTGAGGGATAAGTAATAGCCTCTGCACATGAAAACAGTAGAGCCTTTTTTCCTTTTAGTTATGATGAGAAGGAGGAAGAACTTGAATGATCAGTGATAGTAAATAAAGAAAAGCACCTAGTTTCATTCTCTTCTTGGAGTCTAGTCTGTCTCTTGTTCTGTTTCCTAAACCCAAATCTTAGAGAAGTTACTCTGCCTAACATTATAAATAATTAAGTCTTATTC
Organism: Vulpes vulpes; assembly: GCF_048418805.1. NCBI lineage: Eukaryota > Metazoa > Chordata > Mammalia > Carnivora > Canidae > Vulpes > Vulpes vulpes. The sequence continues at coordinate 35,673,227 of NC_132792.1, read as the reverse complement.
AAAGTAATGGTTCTTTTAAAAAAAATTTTTCTATAGATAAAAAATGTATCTGCTTTATAGTTCTTAATTGCCAAGACATCTAGAGATAAATTCAGTGTATTATACCTAATGGATTTTAATATACTAGTTCCTATTTTTTCCTTCTGATTTTTGCTAAGAACTATCGTAAAATTGATTGCTTTGAGATAAATTAGTACTCTCTGCATCACTACATTCTGACAGCACTATAGAGTTGTTTTCATTTGTTCAGGTAGTTTGTAGAAACACATGAAATGTAAAGAATAAAGTCTTGACTTAGTCTTCGCTGAGCAATTAAATTATAAGTGATCTAAGAGGAAACCGCTAACCAGAAAAGCTGCATATTCTTTACAGAGACACTGACCTCTATACTTTTTTTCCTTATTATTTCCTTTATTATGTGAGTACCTAATGAATTCTTAGATAATACAATTTATATTAAAGTTACATAGGTTAAAAAAAAACTACATTTTTTAAAAAGATTTACTTATTTATTTGAGAGAGCAGGAGACTGCACATACCTGTGGGTGGAGGGGCAGAGGGAGAGACAGAATCTCAAGCAGTCTCTCTGCTGAGTGTGGAGCCTGACTCAGGGCTCCATTCCACAACCCCTAAGATCTTGACCTGAGCCAAAACCAAGAGTCGATGCTTAACCAACTGAGCCACCCAGGAGCTCCAAAATGAAACCTGCGTTTTTAAACAATACAGCTCTCTGAGAACTAGTTTGAGTGTCATAATGACATTTTCTCATAACTGTACAAGAAGAGAACAAACATAAAAGGTCATGGAGATTTTCAAACCATCTTTTTGACTTTTCAGCTGAGAGTAGGGGAAAACACTATGGAAGCAGAAGTAGTTTGGCTTCATTATTAGAGGAAACATGATTATTTTGGTAGAGGAATTTAAGGTAGTCCATTACAACTCAAAAATATCATATTATGGTATCTATAACTTTTTCCATTAAAATAAAATGGCAGAAAATTTGTATCAATATAAAAATAAGTTCTAAATTTTTTTTAACAATTAAGGACTTAAAAAAAAAACAATTAAGGACTTTTATCTACAGATATCTTTTTGGTTAGTATAAAACCATTTATTGGGACGCCTGGGTGGCTCAGTGGTTGAGTATCTGCCTTTGGCTCAGGGCGTGATCCTGGAGACCCGGGATCAAGTCCCACATCGGGCTCCCTACATGGAGCCTGCTTCTCCTTCTGCCTGTGTCTCTGCCTTTCTCTCTCTCTCTCTCTCTCTCTCTCTGTGTCTATTATGAATAAATAAATAAAATCTTTAAAAAAAAGCATTGATTTTCCTAGCCAGAGTGAGTTTCTGTAACTTCACTTAAAACAAGATATGTTAGTAAGCTTTTGTGATGTCCTGAAAACTGTTTGTTTTTGTTTGTTTGTTTGTTTTTTAATAAATTAATTTTTTATTGGTGTTCAATTTACCAACATACAGAATAATACCCAGTGCTCATCCCGTCAAGTGTCCCCCTCAGTGCCCGTCACCCACTCACCCCCACCCCCCACCCTCCTCCCCTTCCACCACCCCTAGTTCATTTCCCAGAGTTAGGAGTCTTTATGTTTTGTCTCCCTCTCTGATATTTCCCACTCATTTTCTCTCCTTTCCCCTTTATTCCCTTTCACTATTTTTTATATTCCCCAAATGAATGAGACCATATAATGTTTCTCCTTCTCCGATTGAGTTATTCACTCAGCATAATACCCTCCAGTTCCATCCACGTTGAAGCAAATGGTGGGTATTTGTCGTTTCTGATGGCTGAGTAATATTCCATTGTATACATAAACCACATCTTTTTTATCCATTCATCTGAAAACTCTTTGTATTGTATATTTAATGTTTCCATTCGATAACTTTCTAATTATTTTCATTGGAATGTAAACAGTTGGTAAGACCAAAACTTTATTGAAAGCTAAGCAAAATAGTTTTATAGGAAATGAAAAGTTAGGAAGAGGTGGAGAGAAATACAGAAGGAGGGCTTATGTAAAAACACTGGGAAAGGTCATGCACAGATGAGGAAGCAGAGCAGCCTATGTGACTGTGATGCTTTAGTACTGATGTATAAGTGTTCAGAAATTACAAATAACTCTCCAATTATAGGACCAAACTGCTCTCTAAATAGTAATTGCATGTTAACTAATCCGAAGTTGAATCCTTTTCCCTCTAATATCCCTAATGTTATTTTAATTTAAGGTTTCACACCTTAAATTTCAAATCAAAAAATATCAATATTGATCACAGATAAAAAGAAAATAAACAAAATTGCATGTTTTATCTCCAATTTAAGTTTTGAAATTGGGCCTAGAATATAAAGCAGTAGCAGTATGCTGCTTTCTCAAGATAATGGCAGTCTGGCTAAGACTTTTTAAATAGATGTTCAATAGTGTTTATAATGGTAAATCTTCCAGAATCAGACATAGCTGTTCCTCAATGTGCACATTTGATTTGCATTCAACTTTTGATTATTCGTGGTAAAATATCTGTTTGATGTACTGGGAATGATCTGGGATGTCTTTGATTGCTACTTGTTAATACAGGGGACATTTTCACAGTGAATTGTTCTTTTATTTCAGTTTAGATGTACATTCTAGAGCTCCTTTGAATAAAATTTTTGTTAACAATATATGTGAGAGAAATTTACATGACAAACTTAATTTCATCATCCATGTCAGTGTCATGGCCCTTAGGTGGTCATCACTAGGAGGATTTTATTTATAGTGTTAAATGTTTCTTCTTAAGACAGCTGTTACCTGTAAAATGTAAATTATCTTGATCATTGAATTAGAAAGGGTTTTTTTTTTTTAATTGTGGTACATTGACAGTGTTTTACAACCATAACCACTATTTCCAAAATGTTTTCATCATCGCAAATAAACTCTGTTTCCATTGAGCAATAACTCTCCCAACCCTTGGTAACCTCCGGTTTACTCTCTGTCTCTATGAATTTGCCTGTTTTGGGTATTTCATGTAAGTGGAATCATAAATATTTGGCTTATTTCATTTAGCATGATGTTTCTGAGGTCCATCCATATTGTAGAATGTATCAAAACTTCATCTTTACAGCTGGATAATATACATTTTATGGATGTGCCACTTTTTATTAATTTATATCTATCAGATGCCTGGGTTGTTTCCATCTTCGAGTTGGCTATTAGTGGGTAATGCTGCCATGAACACAAGTATTTGTTGGAATCCATTTTCACTTCTTGTGGATATGTACATAGGAATGGAATTGCTGGATCATATGGTAATTCTGTATTAGAATTCTTTGTTTTTAAGAAACCTCTGGTCTATTTGGACACCTTTTTGACTAAGGCAGGGTTTGTGGTATTTTTGGAACAATAATGTGCAGGCATAACTGAGCCACTAAGAGGGCTCACTCTTAGTAAGGATGGGAGCATGTGAACACTGAGTACCTGAGCACCTGTGTAGTGAGGCAGAGATCAGAAGCTCAGTAGTTAACACTAGCTTCATGTTTCTGTCATACACAGCAGTGGTTCATAGAAACAGATTCTCTGCTTCACTGATTTGTGCACATGTCAGAAGGACTAAAAACCTAGCTATCTGAGAAAAGGGAGGGAAAACAGCTTTATTTCTTTATTTCTTTTGCACTTTTGTCCTGTTTGTGTGGTGTTTTTTGGCTTAGTGTGTTAAATTAAAAGTTTGAAATTTGCCATTCAGCTTCTGTAACTAGAAAAATCCCCAATTGATTGTAATTGCAAAAATATTTCCAGACTTCTGCTTATTTTTAAATTTCTCTCTTTTTTTGGTGGTGCTTGTGGTGGGATTTTTAAGGTATAATTTCAAAATTCAGATAACTAAGTAGTTCCTAAGCAATAACCTTGAATAAGAGCATACAGAAGAGGGTGCATGTTGTTATGGCCATTTTGGAAAAGAGAGCCACTTTTCTCTGTGAACTTGTGGTAATTTTAATTCTCTGCTTATATAAACTTTTTGCAATAAACACCTTTTTAGTGGCATTTTTTCATGACCGGTGAGAATGCATATAAATAAATTTCTAGCAAAAGGATCAAAGGGCATGTACCTTTAAAATTAGTTAAGGGATGTGAAATGTCAAGTTGCCCTTCTAAATAGCTGCACTAGTTTCCTGTTTCCTTAGCCTCATCCTAACAGAGTTTTCAGGTTTTTGTCAGGCTCATTAATGAAAAGTACACTCTTTTTCTAAATAGTTGCTCATCTTTTCTGTATCACTTAATAAGAGCTCTTTGTGTATTGTCTTTTGTCTGGCCTACATTGCATTGCATACATCTGTTTTCTTTTGTTCCTTTTTTTTCCCCTCAGCTTCTGTATCTATGTCTATAGGTATATCTATATTTATATCTACATGTATATATCTTTACTTGTACCTCTATAGTTAACCCTTGAACAATGTAGAGGTTGGGGGCACTAACCCTCCCACCCTCACAGTTGAAAATCCATGTATAATGTGTGACTTCCCAAAAACTTTTAACTACTAATTGCTTAGTAATTACCAATAATATAAACAGTGAGTTAACACATATTTTGTATATGTATTATATGCAGTATTCTTAGAGTAATATCTTCCTCTTTACTGTTTTTCAGTATTTCTAGGTTGTACAGTTAGTTCCAAATTGTTGCAAATCTCCAGTTTTTTCCAGTATATTTACTTTTAAAAAATCTACATACAAATGGACCCAGCAGTTCAAATGCATGTTGTTCAAGGGTCAGCTGTACTTATTTATATATCTATACTATCTCTGGAAAAGTAATAAATTTCCAGAACATGTGCCTGTCTGTAAAATACAGTTTTAAAAACGGATGCCAAAAGTTCAAAGATTTTGGCACATTCTATTAGATTTTTTTGACACTTTATCTTTCAGAGTTCCTACTCTTAATTCAAATGATCATAATTCAACCATGAAAAAATTTTCAATGCAGTAAAATGCACATAACATAAAATTCACCATTTAGTCATTTTAAAGTATAGACAAACTTTTAAATGTATATTTTATTTGGAAGATTGAATGTTTTCATTTAATACATTTTAAAAGATATAATGTGGGGGCACGTGGGTGGCTCAGTTGGTTAAGTGTCAGCCTTCGGCTTAGGTCATGATCCTGGCTCCTGGGATTGAGACCCACATTTGGCTCCTAGCTCAGCTGGGAGCCTGCTTCTCCCTCTCCCTCTGCTGGTGCTCTCTCTCTCAAATTAATAAATAAAATCTTTAAAAAAAATAAAAGCTATAATCTGATTAAGGAAAACATGATTGAAGCAGCAATTACATTAGAAATAAATATGATTACTTAACATGACTCCAGTAAAATCTAGTAACAGTCAAGAGCATATTCATTTTACTCCAGAAAGGTGTTACTTGAATAATATTTGTATCAGATTGAAGTATATGTATAAATATGTTTTAATAAGTGTGATAGCATAGCTAATGCTGCTAAGTCTATCCTTCTCAGCAAAGCTATGTTATAAATGATATCTCCAAGCAGTATGTTCCTGGAGATCAGAGTTAATCAGCAAAATAGATGCAAGTATATTTCCCACTAATAAACAGGACATTCACAAAGTTACACTTTTTTTAACCTTCTTTCTGTCTTCAATTGCAAATATGGCAGTAACTGCTAAAACCTTTTATTGATAGCTTTGTGTAAGGTTGTCACTACAGTTATGACTTTCTAAAAGTATAACATTGCACAGTGACAAGTTCAAATACTCTTAAGACTTTAGATGTTTTACTGTGTCATTTTATTTCTTGTTGAAGTTAAGAAAATTATAAGCAACAATCTAATGTTATCTGATAATTGCAGGAAAATTTGGTTCTTTAAAGCTTTTTGGTTTTTACTTAAGCTCATGCTTTCAGATTTGTTCATAACATTTTCATTTTCAATAACACTCTCTTGCCCCAAGAAAAGATAAAATTTTTTGGATTTACATTTAACATTACATTAAATGTAAAAGCTTTTTTTAATAGTTCATGTGTAAAATCAGTTAATAATAAGAAAAATATATTTAACATTCTAATATTGTATTTAAATAATTTTGAAAGTCTGGTTTTCAAATTGAATATTGTATGCATTGTATATAATCATTATCAAGATCCTGAATCTACAAGTGTCTGACTTCCAGTTTAAGCTATTTATTTCAGAATAGAGGACTGTTTTTTGGATCTAGTATGAGTCTTCTAGAGTAAGTAGTTCTGCATGAGGCAAAAAAATTTGTCTGAGTTTTTAAGCAAAGTAGGAAGGCATTCATTTTCATGTTGAAAATGCATCTAGAGGGAACATTTCCTCATATAGTCCAACTATTGAATGCAAGTGAAATAAACCAAAAAAGGGAAGCTCATTTTTTTCTAATTATAAGGTAAGTAAAAAATTGAATAAAGGCATTTTTTGGTATATATACATATTTTTATTATTTTTTCTTATATCTTAATGGTAGATTTTGATAAGCTAAATACTTTCTATAATAAAATTGGTTATTTTTAGTTAGATTGTGAATTATCTGCATTAAGTGCTTTTTTATTATTATAACTTTATAGTCAGTATAATCTAGTGAGAACACTTTTGGCTCTAACAGAAACAGAATTCTGTTCTTGGATCAGGCTTTGTATGTAACACCAAGTACGTCATTTTTCTTCCATATGTACCTCATTTACTGCAGTGTTTCTATTACATTTTAGACTTTCATATGGTGGGTAGTATCTGTAGCCTGGAAGAACAGTTAGCAAGTACACTAATTGCACTTTTGTGGTATGGTCCATTCTCCAGGCTTACTATTTATTGATTTAATTGATGCCTGCTGCTTAATCAGAGGTTTTACCCACATGGAACTGTTTGATAAGCTTGGCATAAAATGCAAGATCTGTGAAATGTAAACAGTGTTCATAGTATAAGGACCTATAATCAAGCCAGACCTCTAGTCATGTGAAAATAGTACAGCTGCATGAGAAGTAATTTCTATTTGATCTTTTTTTTTGCTGTGGATATTTAAAAGTACTATCTTTATTGTAGCATCCACTTACTAATATTTAGTATGGTAACTCATCTCTTTTTTCCTCCTCCTTCTGTCCTTCTGACCCCCCACATCCCAGCTGTTTTGCCACTCCCTTTATGTACGTCTTATTCTGGTTCCTTCTTTTCCTCAGTATCTTTCTTCTAACGTTTTCTGATTTTCTTAATTTTGACTTTCTTTTGTAGACTAATCTAAATCAGACCATATTGAGTATACTGCTGAAGCAGATGGAAATAATCTCTTAGCTTTTGCATTCTTTGGGCACCACAGTTTGCGAAATATGGATTGTATGCCTTTGTAGGCATGTTCTGTTCAGGATATTCTGAAATATGGATTGTATGCCTTTGTAGGCATGTTCTGTTCAGGATATTCCGAACCTTTTCTGTTCCATTTGTGGTGGATGATAGTTTCTTGAGAGAAATTATCAGTTTTAGTATGCGTTTTCTTCAAAATCTAGAAAGTTGTATATTGTTAGCAATTTTAAACATTTTTTTTTAAATTTAAACAGTTTTTAAACAGCTACTACACTGAGATCATCTGTTGAAGAAGAGGAAGTAGAATTCAGTATAAATTAATGAGGCCATGAAGAACCCCTATCCATTTCAGATATTTTTAAAATTTTTTATTTATTTATGATAGTCACAGAAAGAGAGAGAGGCAGAGACACAGGCAGAGGGAGAAGCAGGCTCCATGCACCGGGAGCCCGATGTGGGATTCGATCCCGGGTCTCCAGGATCGCGCCCTGGGCCAAAGGCAGGCGCCAAACCGCTGCGCCACCCAGGGATCCCCCCCTATCCATTTCAAATAGTTCTTAGAAGAGACATTAAATTGGCCAGTGATTTATAGAAAAATTGTTGAATTTTATAAGAACATGTTAAAATAGGCCTTTACTCAGTACATACAAAGGATCAGAATTTATATATATATATCATAAATATATATATATGTATTTTAACTTTTTACTATTTTTGAGATTACTTACCTTAGTGATAGATTCCATTAGGAGGTAGAACTTTTACATAGCTGTGAAATTACTATTTCTCAAGCAATTTCACAGTAGAATTACTAAAATTAAAAAATGCCTAGAAAACAAGTTGAAATGTACATGTATAGTAAATGATTCCTTGGCTTTTTCTTTCTTCACAAACAGCCATTGTGTTTCCTTTGGGTCTTCTGACACGTTATAGTTTAAAGTGATGTTACTGTGTGTGCGCATGTGTATGTATATATTATATTTATTATCTATTATGTAAATTTAAATGGCTTTGAGAATCTATTCCTGACTTTGTGGTAATATTTAATATATTTGTAAACAGTAATATATTTGTACACAGCAATGCAGCATTAAAAATCCCAGAGCTGACAGTCACTTGGGAGAAAAATATAGTAGTCTAAGATTATGAAATTTGATAAATATGACTACTTTAGCATTATATATATTTAGTTCATGTGTTTTAATGTTGGGATGGAGTTTTTTTTCTAGTTTCCATTTGTGGGTAACAGAAAACTGTTTAATGGGATATAAAGGAAATAGTTTTAAAACACATCAAATATTTTTATTTTTAACATAATTTTTTCCTTGTCCTCATGTGTTGGTTTTCATTTTAATGAGTATCTATCCATTATTCAAAGATTTCTCCTTATACAGTAAGTTACACACAGACCCACTATATACTTCATGAGTCTATTTCTTTTGTCACAGTTAATCAGGCAGTAAAAGAAGACACCATGGTTTTGAAGATTGGCTCTGTTGCTATGGCTCCCCAAGCGGACAATCCTCTTGGCAGATCTGTCCTCAGGAAAGACATTTACCAGTAAGTTTATTTTCTTACATTCAATCTTGCAACAATTTCATCCTGCAAAGAAGTACACTGATCAATAAAACTTGCTTAGTGTGGCCTGTAGAAATACTTTTCATTCGGGATCTTTTGATATTTAAAACCAGGTTTTTCTGATTTCCTTCAGTTGTGGGTTTTTAAATTCATTCAGACAAATCAAGTATTTCTGTGAAGTGTTGATGAATAACAGAATGTAAGTACCAAGTGACCATAAAACTGAAGAAGCGCAGTTTGGAAAATTTTAGCAGACTTTAAATTTGACGAAATCTCTATAATCACATAAGAAAATGAGGTTCTCTCTCGAGCTACCATATCCTGCTGTAGTCATGTTGAATCAAATTTCTTAATTTAACTATAAGCCATTATTTAGAATGTAAGACTGTGGATGTCCATATGGATCAAAGCTGTAAAGAAAAGCAAACTTCTAAGGAGAAATTTCACAGTAAACACTTTCTGTGAAAATGCCATGCTCTGGATTTTGTCACTGAGTATTTGCAAACCACACCAAGCATATATGGACAACTAAACTAGTGAACATATGTAATCAACATAATAAAAATAATACATCATTCGTACTGAAGTTGGCACTGTTGCCAGACATAAAAGTACAGTTGCAAATAATACCAAGTGAGAAAAATCACAGAAATACAGATGTACTAGTGTCTTATGCATCCTGCTGGTCTGCTTCTCAGATGAGGTAGTATCATTCTTTGAAAAATAAATTCCTACTGTTCTCTGATAAATGTTACTGTTAGGAAAGATTCTGATTTTTGTAATGTACTTACCACCTAGAGGCTGACAGCTATTTTTACTTTAAGAGGGGTCCTAGGGATTTTATTTTCTCAAATTTTTCTATTATTTGATTTTTCTAGTTTTGAAAAGTTGATTATTTTTTCTTTTGAATTATATATCATGTTCTCTTTCCTGTGTTTTTGTTGGTAGTTGATAGTATTCATCCTTTAAGTAAGTTTTGTTTGTTTGTTTGTTTTTGCTAGTTTATGTAGCGTCTCAGGATGTGTTTATGTAGAGTCTCGGGATGTGAGAACTGAAGGAAGCCTTAGGAATTTTCTAATCCCACTGCCTTCTTTTATATATTAGGAAAGTGAGGATCCAGAAGAATAGTTGTCTCTAGTCAAGTAATGAATAGAGACAAGACCACAAATCATACCTTTTTACTCTCTTTAGGATCTAGAGAAAAGATTACAGTAGAATTCTTTCTGGGTGAAAATAATTTAATTTTCCAACATTTGAAAATTATTTCAGATATATTTGTCTTTTCTACCTCATTTGTCTACCACTTCAGAAGTAAGTGGTCCTCAAAGAGGGTCCTGCTTTACTTTTGGTGAAAGAAATATGACTTATCTTAAAACTTCCTATCACCATCAATAAGATGAATCCCTGGGGACCTGGGTGGCTCAGTTAGTTAAGCATCTGCCTTCAGCTCAGCTCATGATCCTGGGCTCCTGGAATCAAGCACCACATCGGGCTCCTTGCTAAGCAAGGAGTCTGCTTCTCCTCCCTCTCCCTCTGTTCCCCCCATTCCCTCCCGCCACGCCTGTGCTCGCTCGCTCTCTCTCTCAAATAAGTAAATAAAATCTTTAAAAAATAATAAAAATAAATAAAGTGAACCCCTAAGATACTTACTTTCTTCCTCTACCCTCTCCACTTGCTGGCTTCTTGGCAGTCATTTTGTGGCGATGTGGCTTTCCTATGTTTGTTTGTCACTACACTCTTCCCATGGTCCTTGAACTGTTTTTCTTAGTCATTCTCCTTTACTTGTCATGTTTTCTTCTTACATGTTTTCTTCTCATTCTTTCCTTCTCTTTATGTATCTTTATTCTTTACCACCTCCTTTTCTATATTTCTTTCTTTTTGTTACTTTCCACTTTCTTTCCTTATCTCATTTTCTGTTTCACTACTGAATTTTTTTTGTAGAACATGGAAATATAATGTGAAAAAGTAAACTAAGTATAAATAAATATATATTACCTCTTTAGATCCTCAGTGCCTCACATCCTGACTCATGGCAAAATATATAAAAATATGTACCAATTATACAAAGTACAGTAAAGGTACTTCATAGAATAAATGCCCCAATTTTTTTATAATTGGCAAACCAAGATGCACAGAATTTTTACACGTTTTGCTAAAAAACATATACTTAACTAATGGCTGAGCATTTCAGAATCAATTTTGTATGAATTCCTTTCAGAGTTATTTTTAAATTTGTATCTCTATCACTTCGTCCTCTCCCTGAGTATACAGTTAGATCATTGCATTCTCCTGCTCTCTTCCCCTATGATTTACTTCCTCTTTCTTTTAATCTGCTCTGTGTGTTTTGTCGTTCTGTCTTGGTTATTTTAACTTCTTCAACCTGATAAACATCATCTATAAAAAAAAAAAACAAACCCATAACTAACATAGTTGATGGTGAAAAACTGGATGCTTCCCCCCCTAAGATCAGAATATCTGCTCTCACTGCATCTATTTAGCATTAAACTAAAGGTTCTAGCTAGGGCAGTTAAGCAAGAAAAATGAAATAAAAGTCATCCAGGTTTTAAGGAAGAAATAAAACTCTTTTTGCAGGTAACTTAATCTTGTATATAGAAAATTCTAAGGAATCTACTGAAAAACTGTTAGGCAAATTAGTCCAGCAAGGTTGCGGATACAAAATATATAAAAATCAGCTCATATTAACACTAAGCAGTGTTATCATTATTAAGAAAATAATTCCATTTATAATCTCATCAAAAAGAATTAAATACTTATGAATAAATTTACCAAAAGAAGTATAAAATTTATACTCTGAAAACTATAAAACATGGTTGAAAGAAATTAAAGAAGATCTAAAATACATGAAATTATATCTCATGTACAGAGAAATTTTAAAAGATCTAACTATATGAAATTATATCCCATTTCCATAGATCAGAAGACTCACTAGTGTTAGACGGCAGTATGCCTGCAAATAATTTGCATTCAGCACAATCCACATCAAAATTTTAGCTAATTTCTTTGCAGAAATTGACAGGCTGATCCTAAAATTCATATGGAAATTATTCATATGGGAATTTGAGAGACCCAGAATAGCTAACACAGTATTAGAAAAGAAAAACAAAGTTGGAGGGCTCACACATCCTAATTTCAAAACGTATGATAAAACAATAGAAATCAAGACGATGGAGTACTGGCATGAGGATAGATATATAAGTCCATTAATAGAATTAAGATTCTACAAATAAAACCATCACATTCACTATCCATTGGTTTTTAATAAAGAAGCCAAGATAATTCAATGGTAAAGAATAGTCTTTTGAATAAATGGTGTTCATACTACCCGATAATCCAATGGACTTCAAAGTTTACCGTACACCATATACAAAAAATTACCCAATCTGGATTGGAGACCTAAAAGCCAAAAGTAAAAAAACACCCAGAGGTCATCAGCTGATGAGTGGCTAAACAAAATGTGGTATACCCATACAAGAGAATATTAGTCTGCCATAGAGAGAAATAAAGTATATGTTATAACATGGATCCATCTTGAAAACAGGCAAAGTGAAGGAAACCAGACACAAAAAAATCCACATATTATAGATCCTTTTTATACGAAATGACCAGAATAGACAAATCCCTCAAGACCATATAGAAGAGTGGTTGTTAAGACAGGAGAGAAGAGTGACTGCTAATGGGATAGAATTTCTCTTTGGGATCATAATAATTGTCTGGAAGTAGATAGTAGTGATGTGCAGTGATTTGTACAGTGAATACTTGTAAGAACCGTTGAAGGAAAAGAACGACCAGACCATGTCTAGACTTATCAGATCTCAGGACTTTGATATTTGATTTTACGTATAACAAATACTATACTTTTTTTTATGGATTCAAATATTTGTATGCTCCTTTACTTTTCTAAGAAAACTTGTTTTGAAAAATTCAACTTCAAAAAAAAATGAATGAGGTATAGTTAGAATAATGAGAATATGCAAAAAACTGAATCATACACCTCAAAAAGATTTATTTTATGGAATGCAAATTATATCACAGTAAAGCTGATTTATCTAAATCAAAGATTGATATCATAAAGAGATCCAGAGGAATTAAATTCCTGGGAGAGAAATACCTTTCCTAGGTGCATAGAGACTGGATGCTCTTTTTACCTTTGAAATTATTTGCCTTATCTGACGGTGGCAGAAGGATTTTTGTTGTGGGAAGGAGGAAACCAAGGGACATTTAATTGGACATACGGTCTAGAGTGACATGTTAAAGTCTGGAGTAACCCCAAACTCAGAGGCATCCACAGTGCTTTTTTTGAGTATTGGGTGAGGAAAGGAAGCTGATAAGAAGAAATTGAGTTTCTCAAAGTTTCACATTCCTTAGATAAAGTCCTATTAGAGGTGCACTATTCAATAAGGTAGTCACTAGCTATGTGTAGCTCTTCTGCTTTTGAAATGTGGTTAGTCCAAACTGAGATGTTCTGTAACTATAAAATATACACAAGATTTTGAAGAATTAAGAAAATAAAATATCTCACTAATAATCTTTATATTATTTTATATAATAATATTTTTGATATATAGAGTTATTTACATTATTACAACAATTTTCCAGTTTTTCTTTTTAAACTTTTTTCAATGTGCTACTGGAAAATTTTATTTACATAAGGGACTCACAGTTTGGTTTGCATTATTTTTTAGCAAATAGTGTAATTCTGTTGGGAGAGGCCTACAACGAATACAGGACAAGTCTTGCCTTAGGACCTTTGAAACAAGAGGTGCATTGAGTTTAGCTAAAGTTGCAAACCAACCCCTGCCTAGCTAAGTTAATGATTGAATTGAAATTATTCCCTGTTTACCCACTATTCCTGGCAGGCAGGAAAAAGTGTACCTTCTCTGGGAGAAAATAGCATTAACTTGTTATAGTCTTTTTAAACATGATATCTAATATATAATCCAAAATTATAAGATATTAAACAGGCAAAGAATATAGACCCATTACCAGGAGAAAATTTATCAAGTAGTAAAAGACCTGCATATGACTGAGATGTTAAAATTAGTAGACAGGAATCTGAATTAACTGTTACTAGTATTTTAAAGAAAAATGTTGAAAAGATGGAGATTTCATAGAAATGACATCTATTTAACATTCTAAAACTATTAATATCTGAAATTAAGGACTCACTGTATAGCTATAACAGCAAATGGACAAAGCAGAAGATAGGATTAGTAAACTTAGACATAGCTAAATAGAAACTACCCAAACTGAAACACAGAGAAGAGGAAAGAGGAAAAGAAAAGAAAGGAAGAAGAAAGAGAACAAACTGAAAAACATGTAGGTCATTGTCAAATGGTCTAATGTATGTGTAAGTAGATGAAAGAATGGAACAAAAGGCATAACTTAAAGGGATAACTCTTGAGACTTTTCTAAAATTAAGAGTATTCATTTACCAGTAGACCCTAGGAACCCAGTACCCTATCCTCAATATAAGCAAAACAAGTGTAAGGAAAACTACATCTAGACAGAATATGGTCAAATTCCTGAAAAATCAAAGATAAAGAGACTCCTCTCCTTGATAGGCTAAGGGAGAATGAGAGAGAATACAACACCTACCTCACCCAATACAGCTTCAAGGCCTAAGACAGTACTTGGGAGAGAGGAGATGCTTTTATCTTTAATAAGGTTGAATATTTTATATATATATATATATATATATATATATATATATATATATATATATATATATAGGCACCAGGGTGACTCAGTTAAGCACCTAACTCTTGATTTTGGCTCAGGTCATGATCTCAGGGTCATGAGATCGAGGCCGGTATTAGGATCTATGCTGGGTCCGTAGCCTGCTTGGGATTCTTCTCCCTCTGCTCCCTGCCCCTGCTGCTAAACTTAAAGATGAGAAACTAAGGGACATAGGACCATTCCTTAATTTTTTAAAAATATTTTATTTATTTACTCATGAGAGACACACAGAGAGACAGAGACAGAGGGAGAAGCAGGCTCCATTCAGGGAGCCGGATGCGGGCCTCCATCCTGGGTCTCCAGGATCACATCCTGGACTGAAGGCGGCGCTAAGCCGCTGAGCCACCTGGGCTGCCCAGGACCATTCCTTTAAATACTTGGCCTATCATATGTCACAGTGAATAGTTTTCTTCATCCTGAAGCTGAGAACAGATCAATATTAAATTGGTGGATATCACAGTGACACTAATGGCAGCTCAATAGAATGAAGATCTTTTAGTTATATAAGTCTAAGAATAAGTGGGGCTATTTGTTCATTGTTCATTATTGTTTTTTATGAGCTTACTGTGCATTAGGCACTTTTCTAGGTATTGGGTATATGTCAAGACAAAGAAAAATCCCTGTTCTCATGAAATTTTAATGGGGGAGAGAGAAACAGTTACAAATTAATGAATGAATGTTTTCATATATTATAAAACATGGGAAGAAGATAGGAAATAGGGGTTAGAGATAGACATCATAGCCTAAGAGAGGATACCTCACTGAGATAGCACAATAATCCTATAGCAGGAGGGTGCAAAAGCCAGTGACATCTGAAGCAATATCTACTTGAGGCAGTGTGGTAGCCTACAGTAAGAGACTTGGAGGAGCCTCTAGGCCATTGTGAAGAGTTTGGCTATGATTTTGAGTGTGATGTGGGTTATGGGGGAAAGTCATCCACACATATAAAATTTTTAGTAATGGTTTTGTTGTTTACCAGATACCTACTTGCAAAAAGAAATGAAGGCATCACCAGCAGGGACTAAAAATGTACATTTGAAAAGAGGTGAAATATGCCTTTAAAGTAAAGAGAGTCACAGTGCCAAAGAACAACTGAGAGTTTGATATTGATCCCTAATGGAGTCATGTTAAAGATTATTTCTGTTATTTGTATTGACTGAATATGGGATATGAAACCTTTCTGATTTTTGAGGGGTTGATTTTTTCATCAGATAAGAAGCCCTCAGGGGGTTAGCTGGAGGAATGGCAGGATCCAACTTACATTTAAGCAGATAATCCAAAGCAACATATGAAGAATAGACTGCAGGCAGGGAAATGCAAGGGTTTGTGACTGTTGCACTAATGTTGGCAGGCAATGATGGTGGTTTGGCTGATGGTAGTGGCTATGGAGGTGATGAGAACTGGTCAGATTCTGGAGATAGGTTAGAGGTAGAGCAAGGAGAAACTGCAGGTTGATTACACATAGGATTTTTGATGAAGGAGCTAAGGATAATTCAGTTGTATGGCCTAAGCAACTGGAAGGATGAAATTAACTGAGGGAAGGAAAACTGGGGGAGGATTTAGTTTGGGGTTTGGCAGGTGGAGATCAGGCATTTAGTTTTTAAAATGTTGATTATCTTAGAAGGTACTGAGCCTCCCCACTGCTGATATCATGGAAGCTTGATCAGCCATGTAAAAGGCTTAGAGGGGTTAATGTGCATACAAATCACCTGGGGATGTGTTCAAATGCAGGTTTTGACTTGGGAGGTCTGGAATGGGGCCTTAAATTCCACATTTCCACCAAGCTCCCAAGTGATAAAGTAGGACACTAATACTGGGTGATGCCGATGTGCTGCTTCAAGGGCCATACCTTGTTTATCAGATTAGATTAATGGTTTCCAAGTCTTTCAAAGATTTTTTAAAAATATATTTTAATAAATGCTAACAATTTTTAATGCCAAAAATTCAAATATTGTGAAAAGCTCTATGACAGCAAGTAAGTATCCTCCATCTCCACACTTGCCTGCTCCCTAGCAAGAACCCCCTCAGTGGAGTCTTTTTTTTTTTTTTTTTTTTTAGTGAAGTCTTTTTTAAGTTCAAAATTTTTACAGAATTGCAGTTGATAGTAGTTGTTAATTTTGGAATCTATGATTCAGAAAATGTAAAATAAAACTTGTGTGTAATTACTAATACTTTATACGAATTTGCACTTTATTATTTATTACTCTCAAAGATCTGATCCACTAGAAGACAATAGAACATATATACTTGTTACTTACTCAATTTCATACCCGGCTCTATTTTGTCATGAGTTCCTCTTTTGACCCTCTTCCCTCTTGACCTACTTCTTCCTTTCCTACTGATCTCCCTAACTTCCAGCTGCTAATTCCTAGACAAGATCATCTTCCAGTTTCCTTTCACCTCATTCTGAGATTCTGCTATAATGTGTTCAACTATTTTTTCCCTGCCGTATGTACAGTCTGGCCAGTTAGATTTTCCTCTCTTACATGTCATTCCCTGAGAGATGTCGAGATTCTTGACTTTGCTAAAAGAGCAGCACAGAAACACTTAAGGATAAAAGGTTATAAGGGCAGATTTTTAAAGAAATTACCTGTGATGAAAAGTGTTCCTTCAAAGGCTTAAATAAGGATTATGATGAAGTAAAATGTTTTAAATGTGTTTGCAACTTAAGCGAATTACTAATAATAATAAAATTGTTTACGCTTTTCTTATCTAAATGGTTACATATATTTTTAGAAACTCAACGTTCTTCAAGCGCTAGTATATCATCTGCAGCTTATTAACTGTAGTGTTTATGATTATTTCTATTGGAAATGAAATACATATCAATCAAGACCTTACACCATTCTATAGAATAATTGTTATAGTAAAATTAAATTGTATTTACATTACTTTTTACCTCCAAGACTTTTTTAAAAATTTGATTGATTGTGATCCCGAATTTAGTCTATAAGTACTTTGACTTGATTTTCATTGTTTTTAAATAATTTTTAAGTAATTTTTTTAAATAAGAAAAATAAATAGCTCTATATCAGTCATTAGAACAGTATCTATTCTTGAGACACTCATGCTGTCACAATGCATGTATGTATGCATGCATGCATTAGTTCATTTATTAAATATTCATTGATTATCTCCGTTATTCAGAAATCTGAGTGCCTACAATGTGCTTGACACCGATGATACATGTTTTTGACTAGAGCTTAATGGTACCTCTCTTCATTGAATTCAAGACCTCAAACACATCATTTGAGTAAATGAAACTACATTATGAAGCTCTGATAGATTCAATAGCATAATAATTCACACTATCTACAACACCTCCCACAGTGCCTTGATTAATGAAATAAGGAAAATCAGAAGTTATGAACTTGTACCCTAAACTTTTTCATGGTCTCATTTTTACTGTCAGTGTCCTTACAGCATCATGTCTTACATCTTCTGAAAATTATTATATGAGGAAAGAAGAATTCCAGAAGTTCCATCCAGATTTGTAGTTTTCACAGTAAGGAATAGAGAAAAGTATTCTTCATTTCCATTCAATGATTTTTTTTTTTAAAGTAGAAGTAAGGATAGAAAGATTAACAGTTATTCATGAGTCTAAGTAATTATATTACTTTTTCAGGACATTTTAATGGTGTATTTTCTTTTTATATTCCAAATTTAAAAATGGTTTACAATTTAGTTTATCATTATTCAGTAATCTTGTTATCAAATTAAAATATGAAAAGTTAAAATAAGATTTTTAAAAATAACACAAATTATTAGAATGATACCTTTAAACCTATCTTAAGGTTTTTAAAATAAAAGTGCACTAGTGTTCATTCTTTTAGTTAAATAATACTGAATTATGTGCATAGAAAAGAGAGTTCTGGTGCTTATTCTGATTGCTGACCACTTCCTTATTCTGTTAATAGTTAAGCTGACACTTTTTTAGACCATTTCTGTGTGTAAGAGAGAGAGAGAGAGAGAGAGAGAGAGAGAGAGAGGCAGAGGGAGAAGCAGGCTCCATGGAGGGAGCCCAACGTGGTCACGCCCTGGGCTGAAGGCCTTGCTAAACCGCTGAGCCACCCGGGCTGCCAAAAAGTAGTTTTTAAATAGTACTTTGATCTACATCTAAAACAGTTCAAAAACAGGCAAGCATTTCTAAATATGATGACACTGAAGGATACCCACAATATATTATTGAGTTAAAACAAATTCAAACTGCAGGACATTACACAGACCCTATTATTTAAGTAGAGACATTCTCTCTCTCTCTCTCTCTCTCAGTCTCTCTCTCTCTCTCTCTCTCTATGTGCCTCTCATGAATAAATAAATCTTAAAAAAAAAAAAGACTGCCTTTTTGTCTCTAACCAACAAAATGTTCTCCATTATCAGAAAGCTTTGTGTGATAGCTTTTGTAGAACATACTGTGACTGATACTTTAAAAATCTTATTTGGTGTTCAACATTGTTAATACAAAAAAATTCCCCCAAATCCTTTCTGTCTTTTAATGTCTCACTTAAATCCTTATCTTTTTTGAAAACTTCCATAATCATTTTATTAGAATGTCTTCTTTCTTTGGCCTTCTATACCCATGCCTGACCCACCATGAAGTAATTAATTACTCCTGGGTCACACATAAAATGTTAGAACTTGATCTCATTGCCCATGCTCTTTGCCACTGCATTTTGCTGCATAACTGAGTTTTTTGTAAGACACTAGCTTCGATTTAATTTACAGTTGATTACAGTTTAACTTAACCAGAGTATGACTCTAGGTATGATCTTAATTTTTTTTGAAGTTTTGCATTCACATTTCATTAAATTTTGTCACTGTTTATATCTTAGGTGTTTTTTCCTTCTGACAACATTCTTGTTAACAGCGAGTAAATTGCATAAACTAATAGGCAACAGTTTTAGTGCATTTTCCTTAGCTTCCCTAAAATATTCCATTCTAGGATATACTTAATATTATAAATATTAGAAAAAAAATGTTACATTAGAACTATAATTTACAATGAAAACTCATATAACACTAGAGTTTGAGTTCTTTGGTCTCTGGGAGTACCTGAACATACAATCTATGTTAGATGATTTAATCTATTTTAAAATAATTTTCATTAGGCTCTATCTACTTCATACTACATTGAATCTACAGAAAATGACTCCCCTTTAACATGCCAATCTAATAATTTTTATTGTTATCGAGCTTTCTAGTACATCTATTAGCTCCAAAATGAGTCATGACCAGATATTTTGAGTATTAATGTAGATTTGCTGATTAATAAGCTCTATTTATGTAATTTTTATTTCATAAGATATTTTAAATCATTTTAAAACATGAATCATTCTCTTTATGTTAGTATAATTTAATTATTTCCCTAGTTATGTCTCAGAATTATGAAAGAGATGGAAAAAAATTGAAACTTGTTTTTCTTTGTTGTGTTTCTCTTCTTCCAGAATATTCACACAAGTAATAACTTTTCTCTGAATTGTGTGGAAGAAACTATTGCTTTTCTTATTTTAAAATAACTATGTACAAAAAAATAAATAAAATAAAATAAAATAACTATGTGCTATTTGTTCACATGTATTTTTCATATGCCAAAATTATATCAAGTTGAGTAAGTATATTTTTATAAC
This sequence comes from Vulpes vulpes, assembly GCF_048418805.1. NCBI lineage: Eukaryota > Metazoa > Chordata > Mammalia > Carnivora > Canidae > Vulpes > Vulpes vulpes. The sequence goes on along the minus strand of NC_132792.1, from coordinate 35,652,973 downwards.
AATAGAATTTACCTCATACTTTTTTCCAAAACATTTTGTTAAAAGTATTTTAAATTATTCAAACAGATTTTTTCTTTTGTAGTATTTTTAATTACAAACTTTCTTAATGTTCATCTTGTACTTAAGAGATATATTATTCTTATAATTTTACATTTGTGAACTTCTGCATACAGCTTTTGGTTCATGCCATAAATATTTGTGGGTCTTCTGATGTCCCTTCTGGGATTTTATCTGTGACTAATTTATCCCATAGCTTTTTAAAAACTTTGTCAGTTGGTAAATTTTTCACCCATTTCTTCTTTGCAGACATTTGTTAATCCTTTTTGGTGCATTCAGTACTTAATAGACTTGGATCTAGTATTGGGTTTCAGTTTTTCTCCATAGAGAATTTAATTCTCTTAAAAATTGTCTACAAGCATTATATGAAACCTTCCTGGTAATTTCAGCTAACTTTGTAAAGACATCTTTCATAAATGAGGTTGTTGATAGGTCTATCCTATCTGTGGCAGTTTCATTTTTGGAATTTTACTTTTAAAGAATTATAAAAGTTGGGGGAGCTGATTCATTTTCACTCTTTGAAGAGTTGCATTAGTAGTACTCCTCCAGCCTTATATACAGAAATTATTTTCTATTTATTGCTTTCTTATGGACAACTTTTGTATTAGTGGTTGCTGTCCATTTTTCACTGTGAGCCTGATGCGCTACTACCAATCACAGTTAAGAGTGTGAAAACATGCTTTGTTCTTGTATAGTTGATGAGAAAACTTAACTTTCATTACAAAAATTCATTTTATGACTAAATTTTGGTAGCGTAAATGTCAACACACACAAAGAAATGCATTTTCTAAAAAAAAAAAAAAAAAAGAAATGCATTTTCTAAATGGAAGCTTTACCAGAAGCTTGTTAAAGCAGAATTTTTTTTAACTACTGTAAAAATGTCTTAATTTTTTATTGACTTTAGTGTACAATCACATAAATATTTTTTAAATCATAGTTTACTAAAATTCAAGAATCAAGTATTTAAGATTTTAAATAAGTAGGGATACCTGGGTGACTCAGTGGTTGAGCACCTGCCTTTGGTCCAGGGCATGATCCTAGAGTCCCGGGATCAAGTCCCACATCGAGCTCTTTGTGTGGAACTTGCTTCTCTCTCTGCCTGTGTCTCTGCCTCTCTCTTTCTGTGTGTCTCATGAGTAAATAAATGAAATCTTAAAAAAAAAAAAAAGATTTTAAATAAATAGACCTTGATGCAATCCAAGATGTAGACATTTGCCTGCAACAGAATTATTTCACCTACTCTAAAACCTTGGCAATGTCTTTTTGTACTCTTTTAATCTTCTAATGGTTATTCTGATTTCTCAGAAGGTTAATGTTACCAATATGAAATAGCATTAATTTGATGTAACCAATGAAATTCATGGTTGAGATTAACTCAATGTTTTATTCTTGTTGTATGTGTATATTTCAACAATATATATATAGGCTCAAGTAATTGCTAATTGAAACATATCATCAATAGAAATTCATAGATGAGATTTACATCCTTTCAAGGATGAGCTTATCATCATGGAAAATTGTACATGTATGCTTTTAAAAATTATGCACAAATTTTCTTTTTCTGGAAATATTAACAGCTTTCTTTATTCCTGATGCGTATGCAGCTTAAGCTGTGGTGTTTCTCCTCTATATCTTTTTACGGTTTCACTTAAAACCTAGCTTACTTTCTTTATTAACTCAGAGCTGTACTTTCCAAATACATAGTAAAGATTAAATTTTACAAATCTTTACAAAACTGTACCCCTCCCCTCCCAGCCTTTAATTTATTTCTAATTTTCTTTCTATATGAATGTTCTCAAAATAACCATTGTTTTGGTTTCATGCAAGGTACGTTTCATATCTAGTAACATTATGTCCCTAATCCTGTAATGCTTAGTGTTGGTTTCAGATAACTCTCTTTTAGCAAATCACAGAGATTTGGGATAGTAGGTATTTAGAGTAACTTGCCTAAAAGCTTTGTTCAAAAATACTATTGGCAGACTTTAGTCCCTGTCCTGTTTTTCAGCTGATCTAGTGTGAAGGCCTTGGATTTATATTTGGGCTTCACTAAAGTAACTGTGTTTTCTGTGGCTTCCTGTAGCAGGATGTAGTTTAGTTTCACATTATAAGAGTGTTTTATTATAAACTTGGAAAATCTATCTCCTATTTCTTTCAGATACATTTTGGTTATATAAAGTGTGCTAGATATGTAATATATGCATTTCTGATTGTGTATTTTCATTGAGGCACTAATGTTATCATGTGAAATTATTATTTCAACACTTTTGGGCTGAGAGACAAGCGAGGAAAGCATAGTTTACCTTTAAGATACATTTCCAGAATTTATGAATTATGATGACTGTTTAACAGAACCTTGACTTTCAAGACCATTCTTTAAAGAATAGTAAAAATTGCTATTCTCTAAGTGTCTGATGTAAAGGAAGAATTAATTACATTTTTTCGTATTAAAAACAAAGGTTGAATATTATTACTGAAAAGTAACCCTCATGTTTATTCTCATAGTTATCCATAGAATGTACCCTATTCATCACCCTGAAAGGATTAAAGAGGAGACATAGAGGCTAGAAGATAGATAGATAAGTAAATAGATTTTTAAAAATCTGGAGGTGCCTGCTGGCTCAGTTGGTAGAACATGCAGATTTTTTATCTCAGTGCCATGAGTTTGAGCCCCATGTTGTGCCTTAAGCTTGCTTAAAAACAACATTTTACTAGCTTTGATTTAAAGAAACTACTTGTAAATGTGAGCTATAGTGTTTGTTTTGTAATTAAAATTTGAGGAAGACCCCCTTTTACTCTGTGTTGACTTCTGTGTGTCTATTTTCAACCAACCCCTTTTTATCCTCTCTATATAGTAGCTAATTAGAAAGCATCTATGCAGTACTTTAGTATGTATGATTAATAATAAAATACCTCTACACATTGTGTAAGAAGACTTGCTAACCCCAAATAGGATGCTACTACCCCGGAAATACTTGGTGGGGTTTTTTTGCATGAAAGTAAGTTTTCATGTCCTAAAGTACCAATTTAAACAACAGCTATTAAATACAATTATCTTAATTTCTTATATTAGTCTATATTCACTGAGATCATTGTCCCAAAGTAAACAGTCCAATTGCACCTATTTTGTGTGCTAGAAATTCTTATCTTCTGAAGAACTGTGCCCTCTGTCTGAAGACAGATATTTTCTCAATCTGAAATACTTTTCTTGCCCATCATTTTTAACATTGAGCTTTGAGTGAAAACTAGATACCTGCAAATTATTCCACATTGATAAAGGTAATAAAAAATACAAATGTGATCCCAAAATAGACACAAATTAGAAAATAGCTAATTTTATTCTGTCTTGTAATGTTTTCATATCTTTATTTTATCTTGAGTTACAGGGGAGTGCATTAATTATTTGTATAAGCTTAATGAACTTTTACATATGTATATAGCCATGGTAACACCACCCAACACTCCAGAAACTTTTCCTCATTCCCATCCCACCCAGTCCCCTCCACTCCAAAGATAATCATTATTTGGACCTCTGTAATCATAGATTATTTTTGACATAACTAAATGTTAAAATGGATTTTAAGTTGTGAAAACTTCTTTTTCTCCAAAGCTTATGTGTAAATCAACATAGTTTCTGACCTAATATCAAATCATACAATTGAAAAAAAATGACTTTGACTAGAATTAAAGTACAACTTTTAATTTCAGTTGGTCATCCTTAATATCAAATTGCATATTCATTCACTCTGATAGTTTCCATATGAATCATTAATGAATGTAAGGAAAACATAAAGACTCCATAAATGAAGATTAAAAGTTTTTATTAATAAACATCTCTATATTTATTAGGTAGATTCCTAGGATACACTTTAATAGCTATGGTTAAAAGGGAAGCTTTTAAACAATTTCTATGGATTTTATTTATTGCTACAGTTATTTAGTATAACTTATATACATAATATGACTTTTGTACATCATAGAGTTTATAGCTTCTCAAAAGGAAATGTCACTTTGTATTCCAGGACTCCATTGTCCTCTAGCTGAATTGAGTGTCATCCAGGTATGGGTTTGATAAACTGACACAACAGTGAAAAGAATCCCTGTCCCATGTCAGCTTATCAAACACACTGTGGACAGCAGGTCTTTGGCATTAAACACATTCCCATTCATTTAGGTTCTGAATAGAAGTCATGAAGCTCACGTTCAGTGAAACACAACCTCAGTATTTCCAGGTGATTTTAAAGAACACCTGATAAAACTGAGGTATAGTACCACAAAACTTGAAGAATTATGCAATAACTAGGAAACAATAATACGCATAGAATTAAAGAATTGCAATGCCATTGTTTCAGTGTGGTGACAAAGTAATAGTAATGAAATATACAGTAATTCCTTAATTCATTCTCTTAAACAGTATCAAATTATACTGAAAACACATTTATACTGTAGAATAAAACAATGAAGTCAAGTATTTTTTTAAAAATCTTAGTTAATACCAGAACAGATATCTCTTGGGGCAAATTATCCTTTCATCTGGATCTGTCACTGTATTTTTCCAACTTAATTTATTGCAAAGTGTTCACCTTAGAAATTTAGCAGCCTTCATTCTACATAGTATGCCAAATTCATTTGTTCAGTTTCCATGTTAAATATGGGCATATTAAAAAGGAAATTTTTAAATTTATTCTTAGCACCATAAATATATTCTAATGAAAAGTTAACGTACAAGATGATGTAGGTCAAAACATGTTTACTTACATAATATTTCACTTTATTTACATCTTTCAAAATAAAATAGTTAAATCAGTAATATTTATTAATGAATTTGTCTGAGATTACATTGTAAACATGTGAAAACATTTTTTTAGGTTTGTTTTCTTTTTTAACCCCACAAAGAAGAAATAGCATGATGCGGTTACAGTACCTCATCAGTGGAGCTCCCTTGCCATGCTGCAAGGACAAATGGAGCGCAGCAGTGCTGAGCAGAAGGTGCTTTCCTCTTTGGATAAAACTGCAGTCTCCAAAGAGCTTTTTTAAGTAGGGACTACTTTTAAATGTGTCTGGTCACCTCAAAGGGATATGTAGAGCATTTCCTGCCAGTAGGATTAGAGGAAGGAAGCATCAGGCCAAAATGTTTGATGTGTGATGTACTGTAATTCCTTTCATGTGTTCAGTGGCTTTTATATGTTGATCAATGTTCTGCTACCAATTGTGACCCTGGTGTGGTCCAGGTCATTAAAGTTCTACATTCCTTAATGTATAGGGTCATTAACTATACCTAGCAGCATTATTATAATTAAGGATACTGTTTTCTTTTAAATAACCACCTCTCATTTTCATTAAAATATTTATTTTTCATAATTGGATAATCCTCCTAGGGACTGATTCCCATGGAAGAGATGAGTCAGTATTGAAGACTGCCAGTACTAACATCACTATGGATACATCTCTATGATTCCTCACTTTGCATTGTACCTGGTTTTTAAATCAGCATTTTCTTCTCACAGTCTCCTATGGACATATAAAGTTCAAGAAGGAAACTAGCTTTAGGATGTAGTTTTCGTGGGTGTGTGTATCTTTCAGACAGTAAGAATAAGTATTGACAAAATTGCTATCAGCAATATTATATATCTTTAATGAAACAAAATTGACTATTACAGGTGTTCTTTACTCTTCTAGGATCATATTTTCTAAAGCAGTGATGTGTTAAACCACTGTAGTTTTAGGCTGTCTTTTTTTTTTTTTTTTCATAAATGAGGAACAGTGGCTGATAATATCTTTGGCAAAGATTTGATAACAATCTAAATGCTGAGCTGTAGAGGATATGTTAATATATTAATGATATAAAAAAATAAAAAAATAAATATATATTAATGATATATCCATGCGTGAAATTCTAAACAACCATCATCACAAAGGACAGTATGTGTGCCTATTTACTAGCATGAAACATAATTTAGGTATATGGTAAGTGAACATAAGGGTTTTAAAAACTGCATGTATAGTATGATCTTACCTACATACATGTTTGTGAGTTAATGGTAAATAGCCTAGATTGTAACACACCAGGTTGTCAAAAATAGTTACCTATGATCATTAGTCTATGAGTTGTTTTTCCTTGTCTTTATTTTTGTATATTTTCTAGATTTTTTTAGACCAGATCCTCTAATTGTAGCTTTAAAAAGTAGAAAAAAATGTTTTATATCTATTATATCTTCAGGTCTTCAGATAATGTTTTAAATTTGGGGGATTTTTTTATCTCCTAAGTGTAAAATATATGAAAATATGTTCTTTATTCTTTCATATTTATATTTTTTGAGGCATTTATATTTGCTTTTTTTGGATCTTTTTACACTCAGTATAATATCATTAGATCACCCATCATTAGTTATTCAACACTCAACAGTGGTGGTTCTAAGGAAATACATATTCTATTCCAGGTGTGTGTGTGTGTGTGTTGAGGATTACATTAATTTTACTAAGATGATAGGCATGTACTAGCTGCCAAACAAGTTTTTTCTGTAATACTGAAATACTAAGATGTCTTTCTTACATAATCAGTTTTACTATATCATTTACTCATTTCTTCAAAACTATTTGTGAATGCTTACCATTTACCAGCTGTTTGCTAGATGTAGGAATACGTATATTGCATCTAAAAAATGTAATAAAAATTGTCACAATCTTCACTTTTGTGTAACATAATTTAGTCATCTTTATAATTATGCTTAAAATATACTAATTGATTTTTTTAAGATTTTATTTATTCATGAGAGACACAGCGAGAGAGGCAGAGACATAGGTAGAGAAAGGAGCAGGCTCCATGCAGGGAACCCAATGCAGGACTCGATCCCAGGACTCCAGGATCACGCCCTGGTCTGAAGGCAGGCACTCAACCGCTGAGCTACTCAGGCGTCCCTACTAATAGATTTTTTAAACAATTTTTCTAGGTAAAGAAATATGTGGTACATTTAAAATTTAAAAGAACTCATTGAATTTTTACATATGAAGTATATTAATGTAGCATCTGTATTCATTTCATCTTGTAAGAAAATAATTCACTAGTTTTATAGATTAAAGTTATTGGCACCATAGTTTAAATCAGTTTCAGATCATGGCTTATGATGTTAATATTTAGGATCAAAATAATCATGCTTATTTTGTCAGCATAATAGTGTACAAAGTAAAAAAAACAATTTTACAAATTTTTATTTAAAAATTTTTTAATAACTAAGACCTTTCAATAATTAATGAACAATTATTGGCCTTATAAAAAAAGTGCAATTAGTTTCTGCACATTCTTTCCAAATGTGTTAAGATAGAGATATACAGCATATATAATTTAAAAGCATGTTAATGTTTGAAAATTCTTGATTTTAAAGTAATAAAACTGATATAATGAGTAAATGTACATAATTGTTAGAGAAACTGGTGATAGGAAAGTTGCTTATAAGCTACTTTAATATTGCCCTCTCAGTGGAAGCAGCCACTCTTAGTGAAGGAATCTTCTGTTTCTTCTTTTTTGGTACCTTAAAGCAGAAAACACATCTTCCTTTCTATAAACAGTTATATTTTTAAGGAGTACTTTATGGTATTCGCAGAAGGAAGAGATTTGAAAATCATTACCAGTTAAATTGGGAGTCACTCTGTAGCATCTCTTTAACAGCTGTTCAACCTCATTATTTCTCAGTTCATAAATTTTATTTTGGATGCTTTTGCCTCAGCACACATGCTAAGGTGTGAAAAAAAAATCTTTTTTCCACACTTTTATGTCTTAATTTTATTGGTAAAATATTTTGTATCTCTTCCATCACTTTGGACCATGTCTTTTTCAGAAATAAGTTTTTGCATTTGAAGACTTATTTGGTAAAATAAAATGTCATCTCCTCTAAATCAGTTTCTTTTTTACTCCGTTTGAAAGAGAAAAACTTTTTTGTCTTGATACTTATTTTGTAACCAATATCTAAAAACTACATAATTGTTCTCTGGTTTAACTGTAGTCTCAAGTCTCAGTTTTGAGCTATGCTGTCGTTCAGCATTGTCTATTTCAAGGTTATTTTCTTAAAATGTCACAGTATAGAAGCATAAATACTGAAGGTTAAATATTTTTTGTCGTCATTGTTTATAAAAACTGCTAAATTTACTTTGTTAGGTTGTTTATATGTTGCCTAACTCTCCCTTTTTCTTTTCTGTTTTAATTATAGCTTGGAAAATGTCCAAGGGTAATGTACTTAGAAACTATACTGTATATTAATACTACTTATCTGATTTTATGATTATAAAAGATTACTGTTCCCTGGTATCATTTAAAGCTTATATAAAATTTATTAGCAGAATAAATAGTATAACAAATATTTTGGTTAAATAGTTCATATTTTGCTGACTAAAGTCAACATTGTCTTATTATGGCATACTTAACTCTTTGTATACTATTAAGAATAAGCCTATCACATTTATTATCTCTATATTTTTAGATTTCTTGCCATGTTAGAACATTGATGCCCAAAGTAAATAAAAATATCTTTATGCTTGAGAGAATAAAATAGAGGAAAGGATTTTTATGTTATTTTCCAAAAGAAGAAAAAATACTTTCATTTTAAGAATGACATGATAGTGTTTCACTTCCTAAGTAAAATAGGTAGTGATTTATTTTAAGCTTTATTAATTCCTAGTTCATGGATAAAATACTGTATTTGGAATTCCTATCTATAGTAATATATAATAATTTAAACTTATTAATTTCTGGAAATCTGAATAGTGTTCGGTCCTAGTTTTAATTGAGATCTTTCTAGAATCTCATTTTACGAGATTAAATTTCTTTTTTTTTTTTTTTAAGATTTTATTTATTCATGAGAGATACAGAGAGAGAGAGAGAGAGAGGCAGAGACACAGGCAGAGGGAGAAGCAGGCTCCATGCAGGGAGCCCAATGTGGGACTCGATCCCGGGACTCCAGGATCACACCCTGGGCCGAAGGCAGGCACTAAACCGCAGAGCCACCCAGGGATCCCCACGAGATTAAGTTTCTATAGAGAAAAGCTTCCAAAAGAAGAAAATTCTACTACCAAGCCTTGGAAAAGAGGTAGCACATGTCTTGACACTGTGTACATTTATTATTGACAGAAATATCCTTAGAATGTCATTGTTGCAACATTGCCATTTAGAATCACAGAGAGTCCTATTTTATATCCATGTAATTAGTCACATGTTGATTATAGATGTTACAGAGTTTTTTTGTTTTGTTTTTTTTTACAGAGAAGTCTTTTGGGGCATGGTAACCAGAGGAATTCTCCATGGAGGACTTATAACTAGTTGAGACCCATTTAGAGAATGAGCAGTCTTGTTAATCAGAGGCTTGGTTATAGGGGTGTAATGAGAGAAGGGTAAGGAAAAGTGATGGTGATCAGATTGTAGAAGCATTGAATTCCTGGTTAAGGAATTTGTGCTTCATTAACTGGGTACTTCTGACCAGGTTTGCACTATTTTTGGAGGATTAAACACAATGCTAAGCATATGATAGGTGTTTGAAGAGAGCAGATACAGATACCAGATTCCCCAGATTCAAGTTTCAGGTTTTCACTCAACTGGTTGAATGTCCTTGGTCAAAGCAAGATGCTTAACTGCCTAAAATTCCTAATCTGCAATGCAGACATAATACTACCTACTTCACAGGATTGTTATGAGGATTAAATAAATTAGTACATGCCAAAGCATCAGAATCTGGCACATAGTAAGTATTCAGAAATATTTACTGAGTACTTATTTATATAATCTGTTGTAATTATTACAATGAACATTTTTAAAATGATTACTTAATCTGGCTGTTCTATATTGGTTAAATTGGGGAAAGGATTGCACCTTTAGTCCTTATGCAAAGTTAAGTAAAATATCACTGACAAACTAGGAAATTTTGTTTTGCACCACACACACACAAAAGTCCTCTCTTATCCAGTGTACTCAAATGGTTTGTATTACTTTAAAACTCCCAGATAATTTCCAATTTGTAGTTTAGGCCCTAAATATTTAATCCTAACATTTCATAGTATTTTATAGTTTACAATGTACTTCTACACATTTATATCCTTTGACTTTCTGTTCAACCCTAGGCATTCCTTGGTACTGTTATTCACATTTCACAGTAGAAAAAACGAAACTCATGGTTGCTCAAGATCATACAGCTAACTTGAGCTCTTAACCACTACATTGTAATTCTGCTAGCCCCTCCCCCACCTTTTTTTATTCAAGGTTAATTAACACAGTATTATGTTTCAGTTGTACAATATAATGATTCACATTCTATACATTACTTAGAGCTCGTCACTGTAAGTGAACTCCTTAATCCCATTCACCTGTTTTGCCCATCCCCGCACCCAGCTCCCCTCTGGCAAATACCAGTTTGTTCTCTATATTTAAGTATCTGGTTTTTATTTCTCTCTCTTTTTTTTTATTTCTTAATTTCCACAGATAAGTAAAATCATATGGTATTTGTCTTTCTCTGACTGACTGACTTCACTTAGCAGTATAGCCTTTGGGTCTACCCATGTTGCTGCAAATGGCAAGATTTCATTTTTTTATGACTGGGGAATATTCTTTTGCTTATGTAAACCACATCTTCTTTACCCCTTCATCTACCAGTGGATATTTCAATTGCTTCACTATCTTGGCTGTTGTAAATAATACTGCAATAGGGATGCATATATCTTTTCAAATTAGTATTTTTGTATTCTTTGTGTGGTAAATACCCAGTAGGGGAATTACTGGATCATATGGTAATTCTATTCTTAATTTTTTGAGAAACCTCTGTACTGTTTTCCACAGTGACTGCACCAGTTTGCATTCTTACCAATAGTGCAAGAAGGTTCTCCTTTCTCCACACCCTTGCCAACACTTGTTATTTCTTGTATTTTCCTTTTAATCATTCTGACAGGTATGAGGTGATATGTCATTGTGGTTTTGATTTGCATTTCCCTGATAGTGATGTTGAGCATCTTTTCATGTGTTTGTTGGCCATCTCTGTCTTTTTTGGAAATACGTCTATGCAGATCCTCTGCCCATTTTTAAAATTTGTTTATTTGCTTTTTGGGGTATTGAGTTGTATAAATTCTTGTATATTTTGGATATTAACCTTTTATCAGATATATATCATTTGTAAATACCTTCCCTCATTCAATAGGTTGCCTTTCTGTTTTGTTCATGATTTATCTTGCTGTATAAAAGTTTTTTATTTTAATGTAGTCCCACAGTTTAATTTTGCTTTTACATTTAAGCATTTACAGAAGAGTTAATACCTATTCTCTTCAAACTATTCCAAAAAATAGAAAACAAATAAAAGCTTCTGAATTCATTCTACAAGACCAGCATTGCCCTGATACCAAAATCAGATAAAGACACTACAAAAAAAGAAAACTGGGGGATCCCTGGGTGGCTCAGCGGTTTAGCGCGCCTGCCTTTGGCCTGGGGCGTGATCCTGGAGACCTGGGATTAAGTCCTACGTCAGGCTTCCTGCATGGAGCCTGCTTCTCCCTCTGCCTGTGTCTCTGCCTCTCTCTCTTTCTGTGTCTCTCATGAATAAATAAATAAAATCTTTAAAAAAAAAAGAAAGAAAGAAAGAAAACTACAGGCCAGTATCTCAGATTAACATAGACTCAAAAATCCACAACAAAAAATTAGCAAACCAAATCCAACAATACACGCACACACACACACACACACACACACACACACAAAATCATTAACCAGAGTCAGGTAGGATTTGTTACAGAGATGCAAAAGTGGTTTAATATTTACAAATCAGGCAACATGATAAATCACATTAACAAGAGAAAGGATAAAAAACACATGATCATCTCAATAGATGCAAAACATTTGACAAAGTACAACATCCATTCAGGAGAAAAACTCTCAACAAAGTAGGTTTAAAGGAAACATACCTCAGTATAATAAAGGCCATATATGGAAAACCCAGAGCTAACATTGTACCCAATGGTGGAAAATTGAGACTTTTTCCTCTAAGATCAGCAACAAGATAAAGGATGCCACTCACCACTTTATCTAACATTGTATTGGAAGTCCTAGCCACAGCAGTCAGATAAGGAAGGCAAAGAAGGCATCCAAATTGATAAGAAGTATAACTGTCACAATTTGCAGATGACCTGACACTGTATATAGAAAACCCTAAAGACTCCACCAAAAAATGCCTACAACTGATAAATATATTTAGTAAAGTTGCAGGTTACAAAATTATTACATAGAAGTGTCTTACATTTGTATATATCATAACGAACAAGCAGAAAGAAAATTAAGGGGCGCCTGGGTGGCTCAGCGGTTAAGTGTCTGCCTTTGGCTCAGGTCATGATTCCGGGGTCCTGGGATCAAGCACTGTGTTGGGCTCCCTACTCAGAGGGGAATTTGCTTCTCCCTCTGCACCTTGCCACCCCATGCTCTCTCTCTCTCAAATAAATAAGTAAATTATCAAAAAAAAAAAAAGAAAAATTAAGAAAACCGCCCCATTTGTAATTGCACCAAAAGAATAAAATACCTAGAAATAAATTTGAGATGAAAGACAAAAACTATAAAACACTGATGAAAGAAATTGGAAGATAACAAAAACAGAAATCTATTCCATGTTCATGGATTGGGAGAACCAATATTGTTAAAATATCCACCCAAAGCAACCTATAGATTTAATGCGATCCCTGTCAAAAAAATACCAAAGCATTTTCACAGAACTAGAACAAACAGTCCTAAAATTTGTATGTAACCACAAAAGTCCCTAATAGCCAAAGCAATCTTAAGAACAGAGCCAGAGGTATAATCTTAGATTTCAAGATATACTGCAAAACTGTAATAATTAAAATAGTGTTCATTGAAGCAACTGTGTCAAAACAATATACAAAATAAGAAAGTACATTTTATACCCACTACCTACCTCTGTTCTGCAACTTGCTTTTTTTTTTTTTTTTTCAACTCTACCGTAACCATCACTCGGATATTCCTAACATCATTCATGGATTTTTACTTCTTTTTAATTATCCATTGCATCAGTATGTCAGATGTTTTTCTTTTCTTCTAATAACAGGCATTTAAGTTCTCAGTTTTTCTCTATTGCATAGAGGGATGAATATTCTTCAGTATTCTTCTTGACTACACATATAATAGTCTCTCTAGAGTGGTGCTTTACAAAAGAACTTCTTGTGATCACGGGAATGTTCCGTATCTGCTCTTATACAGTAGCCATTAGCTGAATGTGACTTGAACACTTACACTGTAATGGCTACAACTGAGGAACTAAATTTTAAAAATTGTGTTGAATTTTAATTGACTTAATTTTCAATAGACACATGCAGCGAGTGGCAATTGTATTGTTACAGCAGGGGCTCTAGGGTATAGATCAAGCAGTGGAATTGCTAAGTCATAGGTTTGGCATAACCTCAGTGCTGCTAAGTATCACCAAATTGTTCTTCAAAGTGATTGTATCAGGTTCACCTTTCCAGTAACTCAATGTGAGAGTTGCCATTGCTCTACATTTTGATCAACACTTAGCATTAATACTGATTTTTTTGTTTTGTTCTTTATTACTACTGTTATATTAGGCACTGCAAAAAAGATTGTATTAGGACTAGAAGTGAGTGGAAGACCCTTAGGTAAAAATATTGGCTCTGTGCAACTAAAGGCAATACTTCAATGCTGAGATGCTCATTATGATTAGATGTGTAGGTTTGTGTCTTCTAATACATGGTGACAGAAGGGTAGTACTCTACCATATGATAGGGAGAATATACCAGACTTTTAAATCAAATGTCAGACTGTGTACTGATTACTGACTGGAATATTATTGACTAGTACCTTTCCTTAAACCATCTTTATTCTGATTATTTTACATGTTAAAATATTCATATTTTTAAGATCACGTATTAAGAGATTTCCCAAACTATTGATGCATTTTTTAAAACTACTATTTTCCTTCACAGCTAGAGTGTTGCTTAATGTTTATTTTATGTAAATTTGAGAATCTTGACTTCTTAGCCCCAATTTTGTAATATTTGTTGGTCTGAAGCAACTCACATAACATGTTATAAAACTGCATAAAATAATATGGCAATGTTTAAAAAACAAAAGTTGATTTGTTATATACCAGCTTAAAGCCTCCCTCCCCTGTCAAATGTCTTATTGTAAATCTGCTCTCGTCTATATTCTTAGAAATATTGTCTTTATTTTTTTAATATTGTCTTTATTTAACTTAATCTGAAATCTCTCAGTTTTTCACCCATCTATATATTTATAATAAAGTATAATCTTACATTTTATTTTGACAACCAGTTCTCCTGTTGTTAAGTGTATAAAAGCCCGAATTTATAGTCAAAAGGTATGGCATTTATATTTATATTTAATATTTATATTTATAGTCAAAAGATATGGCTCTAGAATGATGTGGAATAAAGTAATTAAAGAGAAAAAGGTTTAAGTGCTAGAATTAGGCATACTAATAAAGATAAATTTAGTGAGGGATAAATGGGATGGCTTTGTTAGAAATCATATCAAAAATTTCCCAAGCAACTTAATATGAGGACTATGCTACATGTGGTCCAACTAATTCAGCTATAGTTTGCTTTTTTTATAAATATTTTTACAAGGCTAAAAATATTTTCTTATTATAGAAGATATTTATAAAGGTAGTAAGAACTTGCCTTTCCTATTTAATAGTGCACTGTGATTATTTCTCTGTGTCATGGAACAGTCTTTTCAAACTTCAGTTTTAATTATTTACCAGTATAAATAATAACAAATAGTGTTGTTATTGCTGAAAGTCTTTAGTGGAGATATTGAATAATGGGGAGCCAATTCTGAATCCTGATTTGAATGGTGATTTTTGAAAGGAAGGAATTATGATTGTTTTTTTATAAACATAATTTTAAGAGTAAGAGATAATGGTTAATGATGGATTATTAAAAAAAAAAAAAGACAATGTTAAAATGGTAGGCGAATTTTATAGAAAGTTTCAAATAGGATACTCAAATTGGATTTGAAAATAGCCAGCCCATTAACTACTAAGACCAATTATTTTGAGTAAACAGAATGAAAAAAAACTAAAGATTTGAAGAATATCTGAATAAAGAAGGATGTTAACACAGTTGGAACTGAAGTCTGGATGGTTCATGATTTATGTAATAGGAGTTGATTTTCAGCCATGGTAGATTTTTTTTTTTAAGCCATGGTAGATTTTATAGAAGAATCAGAAATCAGAAATGTTGCAGAGATATGTTGTAGAAACACTAGAAGCAAGTAGGAGGTCTGTCTCTTTAACAAGGACATGATATAAATTTCATCTATATTACCATCTTTAGAAGCTTAGAGAAACGAAATTTAAATAAACCTAAAGAATGCAGGATTTTACTAAATTTATAATTTGCTTTTCTAAGTCACGTATGTGGGAATTATAGCAAAATATACTGCTAAGTAAGACCATTCTGGATTCTAATATATAAATGAAGTTAACTTTTATACCAGGTACTTGCATGTTTTGGAAATCTGTGAGGATTTTATGTAAACATACCTGTAATATAATATCATAACATTCTAAAAAAATTCTCTTTGATCTCATGTTGTCAAGGAATTATGGCATATTATTATTTGAATTGAAACTATGCAAATAAAATTCATTCTAAAATTGCATGTTTAAAAATTAACGAAAGAATAATATTTAAGAATTGCACTACTTTACTAGTGTAATAGAAGAGCTTGACTGATCCTGTGAAACTTTGCAGTATGTGTGTGGTGTGTGGTATGCTATTTAAAAATTAAAAGGCTACAATGACATTTGGCAATGGTTTTGATATTTTTTTTTCTTTCTCATAAGACAGCCCAACTTTTCTAGGCTTTCTTTTGTTGTTGGTCTTTTTCTTATGAAGTATTGTCAAGCAATCTTTTTCACATCCTGTACTTGTAGAGATGGCTATTTGAACCTCTGTATGGAATTTTGTACTTAAATTTCATCTTCTTAGTTTTGACTCTGTTCCAATATTTTGAGATATTATATATGTCATATATATATCTTTGTCACTTGAAAATTTGATAAGACTGATTTATATGAATTCATTAAAATTAATGATAAAAACTATTGAATTGAGCCAAATCCTCTGTCATATTATTAGGAACTTGACTCCAACTAGTTATTATTTGGATTTGGTATTAAGCCAGTTCTAAATCCATTTTTACTATGTTTTTGTCAAGTCTGTATTTCTGTATTTCTCCAATGTATTTTAAAAAGTATTAAACCTAGTCATTTGCACAACTTTATAACATTATGCTTTATAATAGTGATGTTGCTTTCTCAGTGTTATCATGACAATATAACCAAAAAAAGGAGTCAGTTTGGCTTGATTTAATAGTTAATTCGTACGACTCTTAATATGTATCACTTTCTGTTCTTAAGTGCTCAAAAACCTGACGAATGAACAATCAGTGTTGTTAAAGATCAGTGACATAGGGGTGCCTGGGTGGCTCAGTCAGTTAAGCATCCAACTCTTGATTTCAGCTCAGGTCATAATCTCAGAATCATGAAATTGAGCCCCATGTTGGGTTCCATGCTCAGTGGGAAGTTGGCTTCAGTTTGTCTCCTTCTCTCTCTGCTCTTCCCCCTGTACTCACTTGCTCTCTTTCTCTAAAACAAATAAATCTTTAAAAACAGATCAGTAACATAATTTGTTTACAAAATTGAAGTAGCATTCCCATTTCTCTATATTCTAGTATGTCTCTCAGTAATTTCTCTGAGATCACATATGGATTCTTTAATCACCAACAAATTTTTCAGTGCAGTGCATATTCAGTTAATTCATTTATTTAGAATGTATTTCTAATGTGATGAGAGTTGTTTGGGATAGTTTGTTATACTTTTCACATTGACCATACATTGTATACCTATATCTTCTTAAATCATTTTGCTAACGTATATCCCATGTATAGCATTTGTGAGCCAAAGAGGACTTACCACCTCAAATCTGACTATTTCCTGGAGAAAAAAAACAAAAAAACAAAAAAACTTCAAAGTTCACATTTTCCTTAAGATAGAATGTAAAAATCTAGCCTCTTACTGTCTTAACCAGTGAGAATACTCTGAGAAATTTTAAACAGAAAGAAATATTCTATATACCAATGAAATTCTCTATAATTTAGCCATGGAAAAAAAAAAAGAATTGGTAAATACTACTTTCATATTATTACATTATACTCCTATTTTGTGCATTTGTGCACATGATCATTTAATATTTGTATAACTGAAATAAGGTGAGTTTTGTTACTGCCCCATCATAAAACCATTTATTAATGTAAAATTTCTTATTTATTAAAGTTTGTACTAATTGAAAATGAATTTTAGTTTCCGAAAGATCTGAAATTCTTAGAAAATAAATTATTTATTGGATAAATCTATTCTTGCTCCTTTATCTTCATAAACCTCTGTCTCTTTTGAGAATATGAAATTCATGATTCATATTTTAGTGTGCATTTTATCACTTGGACTAGAAATATAGAGGAATCATTTTCTTACATAATGTTCTGTTTATACTCAAGGAATTATTGTAGGGTATATTTGTTCAAACTGAAGTCTCTGTATCCTCAGTGTACTTATGGATTTTATAATACAGAGTAAGTGAGAGCAGTGGATTCAGTTTGAAAGCAGACCAATAGCTTCTTTCATATCCATTATAGTAATAACAATAACCAAGTATCATGTATAATTAGTAAACATGTTAATTAAAATTACCTGATTTAATCAACTAAAGTAATCTTATGTAACTGGTACCATTATCCCCTTAAAGAGGAAACTGATATTCACTAAGCTAGCTGACTTCTCCAAGGAAATCTATCTTGTACGGTAGAACCAGAATTTGAATATAATTGTGACATTAAAATTCATGCTCTTGTGGTGCCTGGCTGATATTAATCAGTAGAACATGTGACTCTTGATCTTGGGGGTTGTAAGTTTGAAGCCTACAATGGGTGTAGAGATTATTTAAAAATAAAATCTTAATAAAATTTATGTTAATATAGTTTAATTGTACTGTACTTTCTTTGACCATAGAACTACCATGGTAGTTCTACCATGGCTACCATGGTAGCCAACTGTCTTTTAAACATATGCCATTCATCATAGAGTGGGCTGGGCCAGAAAATGTAAGAGGATCCTGGGAAACCTGTCTCTTTCACTGGAGATTTAATAGAGAAGTACATATACTGGCATATGTGAATCAATCCTGCTACTGAATGTATATAAAACATAAAATCTGAAGATGGAGCCTTAGTCACTAATATTGGAAGGGCAAATAGAAGAGAATCCAATAAAGGAGATTAAAGAAGAATATTTGAGGGAATGTGGAAGTACACCATGTCATGGAAGAACATTTTAATGATGAGGAAAAATTGTTATAATAAGAGCTTCCGATATATATTAATCATTTACTCTGTGTCAGGTATTACTTTGCATGGAGTAATTCATTTGACTCCCTTCAGTGAGTTCACTTTTCAGATGAATAAAATGAAGCACAGACACTTTAATTTGCCGAGAGACACCCAATGGTAGGTGGCAGAGCTAGAATTATCCATCCAGGCAGGCTAAATCTGTGGATGCTAGACTGCCACTTTGAATTGTCAAATACCGAGAAAGATTAGGTGAGTTAATGGCTAAAAGTCGTCCACTCGATCTGATAATTAGAAAATCAGTTGGGCATCTTTTCCAGGAAAATTTTAGAGAAGAAGTGGTGACACTTGATTGTTTATGGTTAAGAGAAAATAAATTATGAAGAAATTGAAATACTGAGAGAAAAATAAGTTTCTGGCTAAAAGGGAATGTGAGAGAAAAGAGGGGATACCTAGAGAGGATGCAGGGTCATAGGGAGAGCCTCTCTCTCTCATAAGGAGACTAACTCAACATAGTTTTGTCTGAAAAGAAGAAAAATATACAGGGAAGAAAAAGAAAAAGAATGATTGTTTTACAGTCCCTGAGGGAAATGAAAGGAACAAAGAAGGGTATTTTTTATATTCAACTTCATATATTAGAAGTCTACTATGTGTAAAGGCCTATGGCTACATACACGGAAGTGAGAAAATAGACACTGACCCAGCTTTCAAGGGTGGAGTAAATTAACAAAGATCTTGGCCTTGAAGAGAAGGGGTGTTTCCTCTATACAATTCTGTGACAGAAGCAGTACAAGTGTTAATTTCTTTGTTTTATAAAATAGCCTTGGATTTACTGGTTCTTGCTCCTTTCACTTCAGATACCAGAGACATGATGTTCCAGGTCAAAGAAGTGACTCCCAGTATTAGAATTTGGTATTAAAATCAATAAAAATGCTAGTTACATTAAAACAAACAAACAAAGGAGAAGGCATATTCCTCAGCCTCAGTCCAGACCTGCTGAATCAGAATTTTCTGTAGGTGACAACTTAACATTTTTAACAAGCTCCCAGGTGATTCTTCTGCGCTCTAAGGATGAGAACCCTGGCCCTAAGTCATTGGTCATGGAGATCAACAGTAGTCCTCAGACCTGATGGTCAACTTTTACATCCCCTGCCCAGTATACTGTCAAAATTACTGTCATTATAGATACTTGGTGATAAAAATGGAGACATTTAATCAACGTATATAAATTTTACTTATTTTTACATTCCTATTTTCTGGCTTGTTTAATGTTTTGTAGATCTCAACTGAGCTGTAAGTAATGAATTTTATTTCTTTACAGTGAACTCCCAAGATATGCCTGTTCAGCAGTGAGCAGTCTAAATGGTTCAACATGAGCTGTTCCTTATGTAAACATACAAAAGGCCTGACCCAGACTAAATCAATTTAAAAAGGAAAACATTAAAGCTATGTTTCCTGTTATATACTTAAAGTCTTCTTTGGTTCCTTATGATTATATTATTGACTATTGCAGACTTTAGTTTAGCCTCCTACACCACCTGCTGAATGGTTCAAATGGTATGGGAGATGAGTTTCGGAAGGGCAAAGCAATTACAATTATAACTCCTACATTTTAGCCAATAAAGCAGCTTTTTGTGTTAAAGGCAAGGAAGTTATGGGCATCTTGACCCACACCCTTCCTGATTTGAATTGCTAAAAGGTCTTAAAGACTGTAATAAGGAGAAAGAGCAAAGTTCATAGAGCTTTTAGAGGTATGTGAGTTTGAGACAAGAAAATTTGATTCTATTTATGATATCAAACATTTCTAGGAAAAAATTAGGAAGTGAAACAATTTACGCTTTTCTTATTAAGATATTTTCATGTATTTTCTCCCAGCTTTATTAAGATAAATTGAGAAATAAAAATTGTATATGTTTAAGGTCTACAAAGTAATAATGTAGGTGTATATTTTGAAACTATTACCACAGTCAAGCTAATTAACACATCCATCATTTTATAGTTATCTTTTTTATGAGATTCTTAAGATCTGTATACTGTTAACTATCATCACTATGCTGTATACTAGATCCCCAAAACTACTTATAAGTTTGTATGTATTTGGTTTTCCCAGTTTTATTGAGAAATACCAATAAGATGTACAGTATGATGGTTTGATTTTACATATAGTGTGAAATGAGTAAGACAATAGGTTCAGCTAATATCCATCTTTTCATATAGATGCAATAAAAAGAAAAAAGCTAAAGAATAAAGGGGGAAATTTTCTCCATGAGATGAGAACTCTTAGGATTTATTCTCTTACAACTTTCCTATAGATCATACAGCAATGTTAACTGTAGTCATCATATACATTAATTACATCCCTAGCACTGTTATGTGCTAGAACTGGAAGTTTGTTCCCTTTAACCATGTTTCTCCAATTCTCACTTTCCCTGTGCCTTTCCCCTGATAACTGAGTGTGATTTCTTTCTCCATCTTTGTTATTTTTGATTGTACATATAAATGAGATCAGACAATATTTATTTTTCTGACTTATTTTACTTAGCATAATGCCTTCAAGGTCAATCCATGTTGTCACAAATGATTTTTGTGTGTGTGTGTGTGTATGTGTATGTATGTTTATGATTGAATAATGTGTTCCACTGCTTGTATATGTATATCACGTCTTTTTCCATTCATCCATTGATTACTTAGGTTGTTCATTATATTTTGTAAGGTAGACATTATTAATATTAGGCATCCTGGTCCTCACTAAAGCCACAAAGTTCTTTTCCTATGATGAGTTATGTAGCAAAGTATCATTTTAGTAGAATTCTTTGCTCTAAAGATTTTGCAGTTGTTAAAATATAAATATTTTGCTGTGAAAATATAGTGTGCTCAATCAAAGCTTTCTTAATTAAAATGTATTTTTTACTTTTGGTTTGAAATCAAATTATTTTTTACTTCTAACAGGCTATTATTAAGTTATAAAGTCATTTACTTAGGGAAAATCACATTTTAAAAGTTGTAAAATTACTTCCAGCATTTGAAAAAATGAAAATAAATTATCAAATTGTCTGTATGTATTTATACCTTTAAAAAAGACCTAGTTAAATACATCTTTCATAAGACATTTTGCTCTCAGTGCTAATATGAGGTAATATGTGGTATTACAGCAAAAATATTTTGAATGTTTTTTTAAATTTAATATTGAAAAATAAAGTACTTTCAGTGTTCTATAATGACTGGAATAGGCTTTAAGTATCCATGAAACAAATTGGTATCTTATACTTTAAAAAATAAAAATTAGTGAATATTTCAAGTTGAGAAATAAAATCAAGTATTTTGTAGAAAATGAAGTAAATCAATGTGCCACTGTATGTTTTCGGACTTTAAAGAATTGAAAATAAGTCGGAGGGATCAGGGAATTCGAAAGAAAAATTAGATTTTATTATCTAAGTCTAAAAAAACTTACCCGGTATTCATTTTTGTCAGAGGAAAACCAAACCAAACTTGTAAAGTTTGTGAATATGAACTAATTCTTTAAAGTATATTTGACCTATTAACCTAATGAGCCAAATAGCCTACCTATAGTTTTTGTTAAGAGTAATTTAAATATACTTGGGAAAACACACAGGAATATGTTGTTTCCTGGATCTGTTATTTCAAGAGGCTAAAAAATTGAAGAAAATGTGTTTCTCAAAGATGCAGCTGTATTTTTAATTGGCCTAAATTGTCTACAACAAACTGTTTCTTGTCTTAGAAAGTAGGGGGTTTATTAAAACTAACCTGGCATGCTACTAAAATGTTTTTAGATTAATGAAACCGATCAAATTAGAAAATTTGGGTAGAATTCACTCAGTTTGATTAATTAAATGGAAGGTCAGTGGTGCTGTTTGCTTGGGCTTTTGTTTTTTTCATAATCTGAATGTATGCTTTATCCAGGTAAGTCTTTTTCCTCTCACTTTCTAATCATTTCACTATTATTTAATATTTTCTACAGAATCTTAGAATCAAAGTAGAATGATTTTTTTTTTTCCTAACAGTTACTGAGGATTTTATGTTGTGGCAAGTTCTGTGCTAGGCTCCTTATCTCACTTAATTCTTATAATTTTATAAGACAAATTCAGATCTTTCTCTACTCTTTTTTTTTTTTTAAGATTTTATTTATTTATTTATTTATTTATTTATTTATTTATTTATTTATTTAGCAGAGAACAAGCAGGAGAGAGAGAAGCAGGCTCCCCACTGAGTGAGGAGCCCGGCATGGCGTTCGATTCCAGGACCCTGGGATCATGACCTGGGCCAAAGGCAGATGCTTAACCAACTGAGCCACCCAGGCGCCTCTCTTTCTCTACTCTTGACTACTGTGCTACTACAAAGTTTCTGTAACGTTTTTGGTGGAGGAGAAAATACTAATTTGCTAGGCAAGCCTGACCTGTGCGCTACACCCCATCACCCACAAAGGCTGGGCCTCCTGCAGTTCTCAGACACTTTGTGATGGAAGGGCCTGTCTATGACTCACTAGCCTATGGCTTTACTTCCTTCCATACTTCTCTCCAACCATGCAGAACATCTTCAGGTTTTCTGCATTTGCTGCTCTCTCATATCTGTGAGCCTTTGAACCTGTTGTGTTTCCTCTGCCTGCAATAATTTTTGTTTAACTTTTTTCATTATATGAAATAATATTGGGCTTTTCTTAACTCCTTTAAACAATGCTGCTTCTTTTCTGAGCCCCCTAGTTTTGGGTCAGGGGTCCCATTTGCATTCTATACCTCACCTTTTCTAGCATTAACAGTTTTTGCAATTGCCTGTGGATTCCCAACTAGACTATAAGCTGTATTAGGGCAGGGTCCACAGAGGAAGCCAGTTTCTCTGTGGCCTGTCATGGAAACTAGCATGCAGCTCACTAAATAAATATTCTTTGAATGAATGAATGCAAGTTTGCTTATTGGTCATTTAGACGGGAAGATAGAGTTTTGACAGTCTTGAGTAAGGCACTTGGAGGGAGGAACTTGGTTGCTTTTCAGTAGTTATGACATTAGCAGCAATTTTAACTGTCAAGATATAGTTTTAAAGTAGTCATTTTTACATAGAAAAAGAGCTTGCAAAAGGAGAAGTAGCATTATATTTGGTAGAAGAAATGAGAGGGCACAACCTTTATATCTTCAGGGACAGCAATGTTAGAGGAGAGATTTTTTTTTCCATAATTAATTGTAAACTCTTTGTTCCTAGAAACCTTTCTAATATCCCCTTATCTTTTTAATCTCTACAGCATCATAGTTTTTTTATTACAAATATAAACTTATTAGGCTTCCTATCTTTAGCTCTTTCTTTTTTCCTTGAATACTAGAGGTATTCAATAATATATATTTTAGGCATTGTTGATCCTTCTCTTTTTTATTTCATTGATTTCTGTTCTTATTTCCTTTCCTCTATTTTTTTTTAGTTTATTCTGTCTTTTTAAGTTTAACTCATTAATTTTGAGCCTTACCAACATCCCCCACCCACCAAAGTTGTACATAGTTAAAATTGATGAACCTACACTGACACATCATAATCACCCAAAGTCCATGGTTTATGTTTAGGATTCACTCTTGGTGTTATACATTCTATAGTTTTGGACAGATGAATAATACAAGACACGTTATCCACAATCACAGTATCGTACAGAGTATTTTCACTGCCCCAAACTGAGTACCTTTTCATCTACCTGTTGGCCATTTATTATATGTCTTAGGAAAAATGTTTATTTCAGATCTTTGCCCATTTTTAAATTGGTTATTTTATTTTTGCTATTTAGTTGTTTGAGTACCTTGTATGACAAAACTGACAAAACTCCTCGTCAGATACATGATTTGCAAAATTTTCTCCTATTTCAGTGGTTGTCTTCATTTTGTTGATATTTTTCTTTGCTAAGCAGAAGCTTTTTAGTTTGGTGTACTCCCACTTACTTATTTTTGCATTTGTTGTCTTTTGCTTTTGGTGTCAAACCAAAGAAATCATTTCCAAGACAGATGCCAAGGAGCTTACCTCCTGTTTTCTTCTAGGGGTTTTGTAGTTTTCAAGTCTTCATAACTCCTGCATAACTATAGCTCAATTCAAAACCAGGAAATTGACATCATTGTAATCTACGGCTGTATTCAGATTCTGCAGTTCTAGGTGTACTCCTTTGTGTTTATATATGCGTAGTTCTGTGCAATTTTATTACATATGTAGATTCTTGTAACCACCATTGCAATCAAGATACAAAACTGTTCTTTCACCAAGAGGCTTCCTAGAAGGGCTATTTTTAATTCACACTTTCACTGCTTATGTAACCCTTTGTGACCCCAGCTTTATATGTAGGATTTGTAATTAAGTTGATTTATCATCTTGGGTGGGCCTTGAGCTTATGTCCTGTGAAGTTAGCAGAGCAGAAAATCAGTGTTTTCAGGATTCAGCAGAAACCTTAAGAGCAAAAGCTGGCTTTGTCAGGTGCTTATTTATTAGTTTTCCTGGTTTTGTTTGGAGCTGTGGGTGTTGGGGAGTGGAAGCGGGACTTTAAGGTTTCGTTCGCTGGTGCCAGCTCTGAGATGTGTTTAAAAAGATACTTTAAATTTTTTTCAAGCATACTAGTTGTTTGAGTCCGGAGGTTCATTCAGGGTCTTTAATAACGCCATATTTTAGAAACAGGTGACCCTGGAAATACTAAAGATCATTTATCTTTATAGTTTTCATTATGGTTTTTCATAATTAGAAGAGTAGACTTTGTTTTATTCTTGGTGCCTATGCATTTATGATTAGTTGATGATTAGATATGCTATTCTTTCAGAATCATTTAGGATTCTATTCAGAAATGGTCATAAAATTTATAAGGGACCTCTTTATAGTTTAACTTCATCATATATTTTATTTATCTCTGTATTTAGTTATTGAAATAACTAAGCACAGAGAAGTTAAGTAATTGCTCTCGGCTCATGATCATTGGAAAGTCTAAGGATAAATCTCATGTGAATCTTTCACTTAACCTATTTTCTATAACTCAGATTTAAATGCTTTGCAATTAACTTTTAAGTTGGACTTAATATACCCAAATATTATATATTTCACAACTTTCAAATCAGGTTAAAATGACAGATTATTTAATTTCAAACAAAAGGAGAGAATATAAAATCTCCAACCCTGATTCTTAAAAAGTTTAGAATTTTAAAGTTTAGCATGTTCAGATCTATCTGACTATCGCTCATTATAAAAACCATTTGCATAGGGAAGAAGAACCTATGAGAAGTCATGTTTTCCACAGATAGATGGGAGACCTAAAGCTCAATCTAAAACCAAGAAAAAATATGGGGAATTTCAAGCCTATATGAAAAACTGTGATGAAATCCAGTGTTGAGTGGTTGTAATCTTGTGATTACACAGTGCCCATGTGCCAAGGAAAATAGACTGATGTTAATGCTGGGCTGAGTTACTCTGTCTTTTAACATAGCACTGATTGTACTTCCTGACATACTTTTTCTTCAAGGATTCTTAAAGTACTTTAGTTCACCTTAAAAATATATTTAGGGAATTTATTTAAAATGTAAAAAGTATTGGCTAGTTTAAAATATAAAGAAATGTAACTTTTATAATCTAAGAAACAGGCTAGGCCACTAGCTGCCCAAGAGATTTGCTGTATGTCTAAACTTATGTGCATCCAAATCAAAAGTTTGCTATTTAAAAACTGTACTCTTACTGCTGTGGAGAATCATTTTATATTTGTCCACATTTGCATCCGTTCAAGTCAGTGATTAAAACAGTATTTACAGGGGATCCCTGGGTGGCGCAGCGGTTTGGCGCCTGCCTTTGGCCCAGGGCGCGATCCTGGAGACCCGGGATCGAATCCCACATCGGGCTCCCGGTGCATGGAGCCTGCTTCTCCCTCTGCCTGTGTCTCTGCCTCTCTCTCTCTCTCTCTCTCTCTCTCTCTCTCTCTCTCTGTGACTATCATAAATAAATAAAAATAAAAAATAAATAAATAAATAAATAAATAAATAAATAAATAAATAAATAAATAACAGTATTTACCGATAGCACAGATTTGGGAGAGATGAGTTTGGAGAAAGGTTGTTCAGGAAAGTCTTCGTAGAACGTAAAGTCTGAGATGGACCTTTAAGCAGAATTATACCAATATTCAAATGAAAGGAGAGCATTCTACCAAAATGGGGATATTCTAAGTGTTACTTGCTCCCCACCATCATGAATTCTTTTTTTTTTTTTTTTTGCTCTCATTAGGACAAATTGAAAAGGCTCATGTTCCCTTTTATAGGCTGTATTTCTAATATAATTATTTCGTTCAAGTAAAATTTTAGGCTATTTTTCTTTGCCTGCCCATTCCTAGAATGCATTTCTTCTGAGTTAGAAAAGAGAAGGGAAGGAGAAACAACAATAGGTTGAGCTTTACCTTAAGAATGAGAATTCATTCATCTTTCTCTGGCTCCTGCTGTGGTTTCTAGACCAGTATCTATTTGTTTCCCTGTTCCTTATTGTAACTCCCTCTGATACCTATCTACCTGAACGGCCTGCTCATTCAATTCCAGTTCTTCCTGTGCTCCTCTCTTCACTTGAATTCATTAGTCTCAGCCTCACCTTGCCTGGCCCAGTAGATGCTGTCTCCATTCCTGAACAGCTGGCCCAGATACCTGCCATTTTGAGCTGTCGTTATTTGACCAACCTCTGGGCATAGTCTGACCCACAGTGCTCATTTGCCATGGCTTAGTCTTTATCAGACTTGTACCCACTTCCTATAGTTTTCACACCAGGACCTATGCTTCCTTCTCCTCACCCGCCACCTCCCCCACTCCACCCCTACTCCCCTAATTCATTTCATTCATGTTCGGTTGATGTAATTGTATTTTTTTCTAATAGCTGCAGTTGTAGATTTTTTTAATATTTGTACTAATAAAATCACTTTTAGTCTCCATATTATTTAAATTTTTGTGTTCCTTGAAACTTTTATAAAGGCCTAGTGTTATTTTCCTTTTGATGACTCACTTAAAAGCATCTGTGACCCAACAAAACTAAAAAGTTTTTTACACACACTTAGGTTTATCTGGTCTCTGAACCCTGAACCCAGTTCTTTTCTTCCTACCATATTGCCTTGCTATTCTCATTCTAAAAGCCTCACAAAAAATTTAACAATTCACTTCTTCTAATTTAGCTATATGCTACTGATATTTTTAGTCATTTGCTTAGCATTCGGTCCAGTAAGATCAAAGTTTCAACTGTGTATGGGCAAGTAATCCTTATTGTGTGTCACCATCAGCAAACAGTGCAGTCTATGTGACACCTGGGTTATTAAAAGAATAGAGGGCTAGGGGTGGGGAAGTGCAGGAGATTGACAAAGCTCTATCCCCTTTCCTCTCAGGACTTGAAAGGCCTAAGGAAGGTAGGTGATTAGCATTGGAAAGAAGACTGGGTATTGAGTCAGAAAACCTGGGTTTAAGTTGTGGTTTTATCACAAACTACCTTACTACCTTTGTCTGAGTCTTTCAATCTCTCTGAATTATTTTCTCTTTAGTAAAAATGGAGATAAAAATAGAGCCTTCCCAGCATCTCAAGGACTGGAATCATGTATGTGAAAGTACTTAGGAAAACCGTACAATGCTGGAAAATATAAAAAATCATTGTAGGGTAGATTACTGTACATGATAAGTTTGGGGTACGTTTTCAAGTCATCCAATGTGGTTACTTCCTAATACCTGCCTCAGAAATTTGATCAGCACAGTGAATCCATCAGGAATCCAAAGAGGGATAAAATGGTAATGATGCTATGTTAGTGAATAAAATAAATAGATTATTTTATTTATTTACATTTTATCATTGCCTTTATAGGAGAGCTTTGAACTTGGGAATTCTTCGAGACCCTGGATCAGAAATTGAAGATAGACAATACCAAATAGACCTGCATTCCATCAATATAGGTACTGCACAGTGGGATCAACTAAAACCAGAGAAGGAAAGTGGCACAGGAGGAGTGCTAACAGAGAGTGAAAGAAATTCTCAAAATCCAGCCCTTGAATGGAATATGGCCAGCAGGTAGGAAATTAGTGGGAAATGTTCTGCACTTTCTAATATTTCATTGCCAGAAGAACAGTTGGTGATGCAATCTTCAGCATACCCAACCTAAGTGTTTGGGTACCACTTTTGCATTTCAGGACTGATGTAAAATATATTTTGGTAAGTATAGCTAATGATTTTGCTTGGAAATCTGCTAGCATTGTTACACTGTAATTATTACAAGTTTAAGATTGTGTCAGCATTTAAAAAAAATATTTCATTTATTTATTTGACAAGGAGTGAGCAAGAGAGAACATGTGCAAGCATGAATGAGGGGCCGAAGGAGAGGGAAAAGCAGATCCCCACTGAGGAGGGAGCCGGATATGAGGCTCGATCCCAGGACTTGATCCCAGGGCTCTGGGATCAGGACATGAGCAGAAGGCAGATACTTAACGAATTGAGTCACCCAGACACCACTTGTCAGCACTTTTTTTAAAGCTTGCTATTTGATGAAAGGTTCTACTTCAGGCTAAGGATACATTCACATTTTCTCTTGCAATCCATTGTATTCAAGGAAGGTCAGATTTTTTTTTTAAAGTCTCTCTTTTCTATTGATGATGATAAAAGGAGAAAAGTAACAAAAGCTGTAGGTTGCTTTAATTTTTTAGTCCACCTATGTTCACAGAGAACATTTTTGAAGGAATTAGCCCTGAATGTGAGCCTATAAGATTTGTAGAGAGCCGTTGCCATTTCACCCAGTCTACTTGTGGTTTCTCATCAGTTAGGTAGAATTGTTTCCTAGAACAAAGACACTAGGCATTAAAAATACTTTTGATATTGTTAACCTGGAGGTCATTATGGTTTTAAAAAGTGCTGTTTTTTCATTTTTCTTTCTTCTTCTTCTTCTTCTTTTTTTAAAGTTTTTTATTTATTTATTCATAGAGACACACAGAGAGAGAGAGAGGGAGAGACACAGGCAGAGGGAGAAGCAGGCACCATGCAGAGAACCTGACGTGGGACTCGATCCAGGGTCTCCAGGATCATGCCCTGGGTTGCAGGCGGCACTAAACCGCTGCTCCACCGGGGCTGCCCTCTTTTTTTTTTTTTTGCTTGTAAGATTTACTAACTTCTGTTGCTTATAACACACCATGGCAGTTTATTTGACTGAATCTCTTTAAAACGTTGTGTTTATGTAGACTTTATTGTCTGACTTTTACAGTGCTGATTGTTTTGGAGTTCAGCCCTTTTGCCCCCCAAAACTGTATTTATGTCTTGGCATTAATAATAGCAACAACTTTAATAAGAGATTATAAAAGACATCGCTTTACCTAACTTATTTAAATTAATTGTTGTAGTAATGCTATGAGGTAAGAACTATTTTCCCTAATTCTATATGAGGAAACTGAGGCATAACCAGGTTAAATAATGTGCCTAAAACCAAGTACCAGATGGTAGTCTATACTCTATATAAGCTGCTTCTTTAGATACCTGTACTCTTTTCTAATTTCCTTGTAACTATTCATAATGAGCTTCTTTCAGCCTTCTGAAAATATGGTGTGTCACGTACTGCTAGGCCTTGATGTGATCTCTGCCTGGAACTCTCTTAACCCACCCTATTCACTGGCCTAACTCCCATCCATTCATCAAGCCTCAGGAAGTCTTCCCCTGAGCCTTTCGGAGAGGAGTTGAGTTCCCCTTCTGTGTGCTCTTAACATATCACTTGAAATATTTAATTCTAATTATCTATGTACTTTGTCTGGGTCCCAAGGATAGAACTTTATCCAGTCCATTGATTTATCCCTGGCACAAAGCACTTTCATAGTATAAAAGTATTATTACAGGGCACCTGGGTAACCTAGTTCGTTAAAGCATCTGACTCTTGGTTTCAGCCCAGGTCCAGTCCTGATCTCCAAGTCATGGAATTGATACCTTTTTCAGGCTCTGGGATCAGCAAGGAGTCTTTTAGAGGTTCTCTCTCTCCTTCTTTCTCTACCCATCCTCTTCTCCCTCTCTCTTCTAAAAAAAAAAAAAAAAATAGTGTTGTTACAGCCTTTCGTTGATAAGTGATTGAATGTGCCCCCTGAGTAGGAATGCAAATTTGGGTGAAAATTTTCCCACTTTTGGCCAGGTACATGTCAGGAGAGGGATGCAGACAGCTTTGGTACAACCTTACATGCACTACACCAGTCCTGATCTGTAAACATCACATGATACATGAGTCAGGGTCAACTTCTGTCTTTCCTCCACGCTCAGTTTTTACGTTCAGGAAGTTCTAGCTTACATAATCTACAGTTCCTCTTAAGAACAACAAATTCAGGGATGCCTGGGTGACTCAGCAGTTAAACGTCTGCCTTAGGCTCATGGCGTGTACCAGGATCTGGGATCCAGTCCCACATCGGGTTCCCCACGGGGAGCCTGCTTCTCCCTCTGCCTGTGTCTCTGCCACTCTCTCCATGTCTCTCATGAATAAATAAATAGATCTTTAAAAAAAAAAAAAGAACCACAAATTCTATCAACAAAGGAAGTGGGCCTTATTTCCTAGGAAATTTTATGATCATCTAGCCTTAACTATATCTCTCTTATTTATACTTTAATTCATTTAAATAAACAGTTTGTGTATCTGTGTGTGTGTTTTACTGAGTTGAAATTGACATTACACAAAATTAACTGTTTAAGGTGAACAATTCACTGGCATTTTGAACATTCACAATATTGTATAACCACCACTTCTATTTATAACCATCACCTCTGTCTCATTTTAAAACATTTTCTACACCCCAAAGTAAAATCACTTACCCATTGAGCACTTTTTTCTACATCCTTCTCCCTCCTCATAGCCCCTGGCAACTGCCCTCTGCTTTGCTTCTGTTGATTTAGCTATGCTAGACATTTCATATAAAAGGAATCATACCATATGTGACCTTTTGTGTCTGGGTTCTTCACTTAACACAATGTTTTGGAAATTTTACAACATTGTAGCATGTGTCAGTACTTCATTCTTAGTTATTGTTGGATAATATTCCACTGTATATAAACACTAGTTTGTTTATGCATTTATCTATTGATGGACGTTTAAGATATTTCTACTTTTTAGCTATTATGAATAATATTGCTGTGGATATTACTTGTGGACATTTGTACAAGTGTACAAGTACCTATACTTGTACAGATACCTGTTTCAGTACTTGTTTTCAGGTATTAAGAATGGATGTCTAAGAGTAGGATTTCACAGTCAAATGGTAATTCTGTATTTAGCTTTGAGGAGCTGCCAAACTATTTTCCACAGTGACTGAACCATTTGACATTCCCACCAGCAATGCTCAAGGGTTCTAATCTCCCCACATTCATAGCAACACTTCTTTTCCATTTTTTTTTAACTTTAACCATCCTATTGGGTGTTGTTTCAATTTGTATTTCCATGTGGCCAAAAATATCTTATTTCTTTGGAAAAATGTTTACTCAAGCCTTTTCCCATTTTTAAATTGTTTTTGTTGTTGTTGTTGTTGATGAGTTGTTGTTCTTTCTTTATTCTAAGTGCTATACTCTTACCTGGTATATAATTTATAAATGATCTTTTCATTTCTTGAAAATGATCTTTGCACAAGTGTTTATAATTAATCTAAGACTCAATTTGTCAAATTCAATGTAGTGGAAGTATTGGATCATATGACATTCCTATTTTTAATTTTTTGAGGAACCTCCACACTATTTTCCACAGTGGCTGTGCTAATTTACATTCCCACCAACAGTGTACAAGGGTTCCTTTTTCTCTGCATCCTTGCCAGTACTTGTTATTCCTTGTGTTTTTTTATTTTAACCATTCTGACAAGTGTGAGGTGGTATTTCATAGTTTTGATTTCCGTTTCCCTGATGTTGAGCATTTTTCAAGTGTCTGTTGGCCATCTGTATGTCTTCTTTGGAGACATGTCTTCAAGTACTCTGCCTGTTTTTTAATTAGATTGTTTGGGTTTGGGTTTTTTGATTTTTGTTTTTTTGGTGTTGAGTTATATACGTTCTTTATATATTTTGGGTATTTACTCCTTATTAGATATTTTGTTTGCAGATATCTTCTCCCATTCAATAGGTTGCCTTTCTGTTTTGTTGATGGTGTCCTTCATTGTGTAAAAGAATTTATTTTTTGTAGTCCTAATAGTTTGTTGTTTTTAAATTTTTTATTTATTATTTGAGAGAGAGAAAGAGAAAGAGCTCACATTCAAGCACAAGTTGGAGGGAGGGGCAAAGGGAGAGAGAGAATCTCAAGCAGACTCCATGCTCCAGTGCAAGACTTAATCTTACAACCCTGAGGTCATGACCTGAGCCAAAATCAAGAGTTAGACGCTTAACTGTTGTCCCAGTAGTTTAATTTTGCTTTTGTTTCCCATGCCTTAGGAGACATATCTAGAAAAATGTTTCTGTGGTCAATATTGGATATATTATTGCTTGTATTCTCTTCTAGGATTTTTTATGATTTTAGGTCTCTTATTTAGGTCCTTAATCCATTGTGAGTTTATTTTTGTGTATGGTATAAGAAGGTAGTCCAGTGTCATTCTTTTGTTGTTCAGTTTTCCCTGCACATTTATTGAAAAGACAACCTTTACCCCATTTTCTTGTCTCCTTTGTCATAGATTAATTGAACGTGTAAGCATGGGTCTATTTTCTGGGCTGTCTTTTCTGTTCCATTGATCTGTTGTCTGTTTTTGTGCTAGCACCTACTGTTTTGATTACTACAGCTTTGTGGTCTATCTTGAAATCTGGAATTGTGATCCCTCCAGCTGTTCTTTTTTTCTCAAGATTACTTTGAGTGGTACAGGTCTTTTGTGGTTCCATACAAATTTTATTATTATTTGTTATAGTTCTGTGAAAAATGCTGTTGACACTTTGATAGGGATTGCATTGAATCCATAGATTGGTTTGGGTGGTATGAATATTTTAACAATATTAATCCTTCTAATCCGTGAACCTGGACTATATTTTCATTTGTTTGTAGCTTCAGTTTCTTTAATAAATATTTTATAGTTTTCAGAGTACAGATCTTTTACCTCATTGGTTAGGTTTATATTCCTAGGTATTTTATTCTTTTTGATGACTAAGGCCTATGTTTTATTCCAAGAGTATTATGGATTAAGCTCTTATAAATAGATTGTTGCTCCATTTTTGAGGAGTTTTTGTTTGTTTCTTTTTATATATGGTATGAGGTAAAAGTCTATGTGGATATACGATTGTCCCAATACTGTTTGTTGAAGAGACCATTCCTTCCCCTGTTGAATGGCCTTGGCATGCTTTATAAAATTAAGACTTTTTAACATCAATTATATGCCATAGGATGTCTTTTACACTGGAAAAACAAAATGAAATGATTTCTGGTATGTTCCTGTTCCTTACAGAGCTCAGTGTCCAGTCAAAGAATTAATAGTTAATTACCTGTTAGAGTGCAGGGAGTAAAGTACTATGGTAGACATAAATATAGGATGTTTAGGATTACAGAAGAGCCATATTACAATCAGAATAAATGTATTCCATGTACATGGGACATCTCAATCTAAGAGATATGACAGAAACATAATACAATAAATCTAAAATTGACATAGGTAAAAAAAAATAGAAATATTGAGGAAAGAAATGAATGAATAACTCTATAGATGGGTTTTCAGGGAAGCTCTCATGGAATACACAGCTTCTGAATTTGTTTCCATAGAGTATGAGTGGCAGGAGAGACGAGGGGGCACTTTGAACCTTATAAGAAAGCAGTAGATCCAAGGGCTAGAAGTATGAAAATGTGGCATGTTTTGCACACTTCTGAATACTCAGTACAGAATATTAAGCTTGGCACATAATAGGTACTTAATAAAGAGTTGAGTGAATTAATGAAAGATTGAATGATTAAACAATTAAGTAGAACTAGTAGATCAAGTGACTGAATGTTTCTAAGAGATACTGATTCAAATGAAGATAAGAGATCTTAAATCTGATGTAGTTTAGTAGTGACAATCTTGATAGAAATATAAATAGAATCTTAATTGATTATACTTTTGTTTTTCAATTGGCATTATAGGTAAAATTCAAGATACAAAAAGGATATTCAGTGAAGAATATCTTTGTTTCCTCCCTTAACTAATTTTATTTTATTTTTTTTTTAAGATTTTATTTATTTATTCATAGAGACACAGAGAGAGAGAGAGAGAGAGAGGTAGAGATACAGGCAGAGGGAGAAGCAGGCTCCACGCAGAGAGCCTGACGTGGGACTCAATCCTGGGTCTCCAGGATCACGCCCTGGGCTACAGGCGGCGCTAAACCGCTGCGCCACCGGCGCTGCCCCCCCTTAACTAATTTTAAATAATAGCCTTTTTAAGGTTTTCCTTCATTCTCCTACATATACTACTCAGCTTTTGTCTTTAATCAAAATGTGTTTCTGTGTGTATGTTGGGGAGAAGAGAGTAAGGAAGTTAAGCATAAAAATTACCACATTTTAAGATTTGTAGATCTTCTCCTAAAACCTCAGTTTTTCATTTGAGAAAATACATTAGGATTCAGTCAGGTCAGCAGAACCATTGTATTATAGCATTAGGGATTTATTTTAGGAATAAGACCTTGCTCAGTTGTGGCAGAACCTGTGAGTTAAGGATCTAACGTGGACTGTGAATCAGAGACAGGTCACAGGCATGCCCAGCCACTGGAAGGACCACCGGAGGCTGATAGAGCAGCCCCTGGAAGGCTTTTGCCTCTTTGGAGGGGGTGAGCCTGCAAACGGGTCAGGAAAAAGAACTGGTCACAGAACCAAAAAGAGGGAAGACAAGTTGGAATCTGCTAGCACTGCTGAGTGGAATTTCACTGTTTTACAAAGCATGACTTCGAGAGAATACTGGCAAGTATTTATTTCCCTTATACTTCCAAATCTCATGCAATTTTCTCTCTAAACTCTGAACCATTCTTATTCTTAGCAAGTTGTTACAGAACAAAACCACCATAAGAAACTAAGTTTGGAGAGGTTCCTTGCCTTGTGCAATGTCACTTAAAAGTAGAGCTAATGATTTGCTTCCCCTCATTCAACTACTTTTCTTATACTCCGTGTTCTGACCCCTTACACTTAGGTGAAAGTTCATTGTTAGTTAATCACTTTTTTTTTTCTTTTTCTCTTAGCAACCATTTTTACTATGTCTTAGTTTATTTTATAACCTGAGGAAATGAAGTACTGAGAATTAAAATAACCTGTACTGATGTCTACCATATGCAGGTTACACATCTAGTCAGTGTTGCAGTTTTACATGGTAATTTGTGCTTTGAGGTGTGTGAGGGGGAGTAGGTAGTGGATTTTCTTCCTTACATATCAACTAAGGGTGTCCTTGGCAAGCTGAAAGGGTGGTATAGAGATAAAAGGATAGATCTGTCTTGGCCAGTCTTGTTTCTTAGCATAGTTACTTACTTATCTACATTCAGTTGATACTTAAATCAGAAATTGTTTAAATTGAATATAATCACAATAGTATATCATAAAAATTTTAAAATTTCCTGTAGTGTCAATGAATTTGTAGTTCTTACAGCCACTAACATCATATAAATATAGATAATAATGCCTTAATTGATCCAAAGCCCTAAATAGGCAGGTTTCCCTCCTTCAGCATTTTGCTTTTTTTTTTTTTTAATTTTTATTTATTTATTTATGATAGTCACAGAGAGAGAGAGAGGCAGAGACACAGGCAAAGGGAGAAGCAGGCTCCATGCACCGGGAGCCTGATGTGGGACTCGATCCCGGGTCTCCAGGATCGCGCCCCGGGCCAAAGGCAGGCGCCAAACCGCTGCGCTACCCAGGGATCCCCAGCATTTTGCTTTTAAGAGAAGGATCCAAACAAGATTATATCAACATTTGCTTAAAACTATATGTACAACACATAACTTTTATATATTATGCAGCATTATTCTGTGAGCACTGCACTTGGTATATCAATACATGTTATTAAAGCTTTAAATATGAAATAAAATAACATAAATCCTCTGACCATTTTTCCCTTGGTAGATTCCCATTCATATCCTCAATTTGTAATGTCCTTTTCTGTGAGAAACATTCAGCAGTCCCCTGACTTCTCCCTCCTCCACAAAGTTTTATTTTGAACTTTTTCCTTGAAAAAAGAGCTATCAAGTAGAATTAGATGCAGGAGTTTCAGACTATAGGTATAAACAACTCAAAACTATAACCAGAGCTATTAACAATTGAATATCTCCATAAAATTGAATTAGGTTGATGTTTCAATATAGCTATGCTCATAAGACTTGATCTCCATCACAAGTATATAACCATAGTTTTGGTTCATTAGTTTGGGGTAATTTTTGTTTATTTCTTCTTGTTTTGCTTTGTTTAGAGAATTTTCTCAAATGTATATTCTAGTTTATTGTTTTTTTTTCTTGAGCTATATGCAAAATGCTATTTACCCACCTGTTATGTATTTTATTTATTTTCCATTTCTCGAAAAAAATTTAATTTTGAATCCTATGCTCTTATCTAGTAAAGTATTGGCAGAATTTAATTCTTGTCATGATTTTTTCAGTATTTCTTTTGAAGTATTTCAATCTATAAAAATTTTTAATGATTTAAAATTATATATGATTACCTCCAAGACTTACAAGAAATAACACAAAAGAAGAGTTAACATTATGTACCATAAAAGTTAAAGTTTTATAGGACCATTGACTTAAAATTTTTTTAAATTTCCAAAGTCATAAGTCTTTCATATGTTGTGTTACTGATTTAATTCATCACATAATAGAGAAAAATATGATATGTATAAATATTCTTTATTTGGGAGGAAAAGAGTATTTATTTGCTCTTATTTGGTTCCCTGCCATCTTTTCCATTTTAAGGTATTTTTAATACATCATATATTTTAACATTCCCCTGTGAGAGCACATCAGATGTTACATGTTCCATTTTATGGAACTCAAGCTATTCAGCTATAATTACGGTGTCTCTCAGGATCACAACCTTTCCTCTGTATTCACAGATTTTAATACTTCTTCCTGTTACCCTCCATTCACCAGATCTCTTAATTCTTTAAAATTGACTTTCATGAAATCCAATACCTATGTGTCACAGAACCAGATGATCCAATTTGCTTTTTGGCAGACACCATGTAAAGCTCTGCCCATTGCAAATTTGAACAAAAGATACTAGTGCTTTCTATTTTCTAGACTACTCTGGTAGAAAAGGATGTAGAAAGACGAGTTTTTATCTGGGCTTTCTCATGAGATAATTTATGCCAGTTCCCTCATTTCAACTTTTATCACTTTATAAGTGAATAGTAGAGACATATTTATAAGGAATATTAAGTTAATAGTTCCAAGGAACTATTGAGGTACAGCTTGCTAGTAAAACATAGAACTATATTATTTCATTAAGTGAAAACTTAGGATATGGATAGTAGACTAGAAGAACTCTCCTAGCACAAGTGTTAGTTCCTCAGTAATGTTTTCCAGTTTCATCTTCTACCATGTATGCAGTACTTCCTTTGAAATTATTAGCATTTGGTAATTTTGAATATAAAGTAGAGATACTGTGCTGAATAACCGATCAAAGATGAGAATGTATAAAGTGGAATTAAAATAGAGTCCAAATACTATTCTGCTATTAGGCCCAACAGTGGAACCTTTGTTCCTACTAGGTGGCCTTACCCTTGCCCCTGATCTTTATTTCCTTGTAGGTAATATAGGGCTATAATGGATTTCACTTAACATGCATGGTTGTTGTGAAGAAGCATTCAGTATCAAAGTCACAAAAGCTATTTCATGAACCGTATATGCAATAATAATCTGTGAACTCAGATGGTTCTTAGAGCTTAAAAAAAGGAGGTCGTCCAAGATTAAGAGGATATACTTGTGAACCTAATGAGGTTGGAAAGATGGCAGTTGTCAACTAGAAGGTCAAAAATGTTAAGAATAGGAAAAAATGATCACACAAGAGGAAGGTTATTATTATTGGTAGAAAAAGATATTAAACTATTTATAAGAACAAAAGGAATTAAAAACAGTAATTTGTTGAAAAGATGTGACTGTGAAATAAATTGCATCTGAATTTCTCAGTAATTTTTTGCTTTTATTAATCTGAGGTTAAGAATTGAAGTTGTAAAACTATGATTATAAAATGTACAAATATAACTCATACATGTTTGTGGTGCAAAAACTTGTACAAATTTAATGAAAAAAATGAAATGGCTAATAATTTTTCACTCTATCTTTTAGCATACGGCGACATCAAGAAAGAAGAGCAATTTTGACTCCCATTTTAACAGATTTTTCTGTCCGAATAACTGGAGCACCAGCTATCATTTTTACTAAAATAATTTCTCCAGAAAATATGCACACTGAGGTGAGAACTTAATTTAGGTTTCATTTTAGGCTATATAATGGAGTATCTTTTCTTTGTAAATTAGGGATTCTTAGTTTTAGTGCGCATAGAATGTCAAATTGCTTATTATTAATAAGTTACTATTGTATGTAACTAAAAATTAATACCTTCTAGTACTGTTTTGTTATTGCTTTTTTAAATTATTTAAGATATAGATTTTTTGCATTTAAAT
This sequence comes from Vulpes vulpes, assembly GCF_048418805.1. Lineage (NCBI taxonomy): Eukaryota > Metazoa > Chordata > Mammalia > Carnivora > Canidae > Vulpes > Vulpes vulpes. Next base: position 35,613,946 of record NC_132792.1, on the reverse strand, counting down.
TATATTTTTTTATTTTGTTATTGCTTTTTATGTAGTAACTCATTTAATCCTTATAACACTCCTATTAACTTCTTCTATCTTCATTTTTATTGTTTTTTACTGTGAAATGTTCAATTTTGTTGCTTTTATTTTAAAATATATTTTTGCTATAATTTTTAAAATTTTTTATATCAATTTTTTATTTATATTCTAGTTAGTTAACATACAGTGTAATATTGATTTCAGAAATAGAATTCAGTGATTCATCACTTACATACAACATCTAGTGTTCATCACAAGTGCCCTCCTTAATACCCATCACCCATTTAGCTCATCACCCACTTTCCTCCCCTCCAATCACCACTCTCCATTTGTTCTCTAAAGTTAAGAGTCTCTTATGGTTTGCCTCTTTCTCTCCTCTTTTTTTTTTCCACATCCCCTGTGAAACAGATGAACATCTGTCCACCTATGAACAAAATCATATCATATGGTATTTGTCTTTTTCTGACTGACTTATTTCAGTTAGTATAATACACTCAAGCTCCATCCATATCATTGCAAATGGCAAGATTTCATTCTATTTCATGGCTGAGTAATATTCCACTGTATATATGTACCAGATCTTGTCTATCCTTTTATTAGTTGATGAACTTTTGGACTCTTTCCATAATTTGGCTATAATGCTGCTATAAACATTGGGGTGCATGTCCCCCTCTCAAGTCAGTATGTTTGTATTCCTTAGGTAAATACCTAATAGTGCAATTGCTGGCCCTTCTGAGATATTTACTGAATGAATAAAAAAACATATAAAAAAAAGTTAAAAGTAGATACCTTGAGTCATTCAGTATTTTTTAAAAAGATTTATTTATTTTGGAGAGAGGGAGAGAGTGAGCATGCAAATGCATGGGGGACAGGCAGTGGGAGAGACTCTTCAAGCAGACTGCCTGCTGAGCTCCATGGAGCCAGACACAGGGCTCCATCCCATGAGCCGTGAGATCATGACTTGAGCCAAAATGAAGAGTCTGCCACTCAACTGACTGAGCCACCCAGGTGCCCCACTATCCTTTTATAGATGAAGAAACTGAAACTTAGAGAGGCTAACTCAATAACTTGTCCATATTTTCACAAGTAGTAAGTGGCAAAGCATGGTTTGAACCCAGGCTGGTCTGGCTCCAGACCCTGGACTCTTACTTAACCTCTTTCTAATGAAAGCAACAACACTGAGAGAGAACTCATTTCTGATCTGGATGACTTTATTTAGTATATAGAGAATTTTACATGGATTACCTGACTTAGTCCTCACAACATCCTTGTGAAAGCAATACTAGGGGATCCCTGGGTGGCTCAGCGGTTTGGCACCTGCTTTTGGCCCAGGGCGCAATCCTGGAGTCCCGGGATCGAGTCCCACGTCGGGCTCCTGGCATGGAGCCTGCTTCTCCTCTGCCTGTGTCTCTGCCTCTCTCTCTCTGTGTGTGTCTATCATAAATAAATAAATAAACCTTTAACAAAATAAGAAAGCAATACTATTAGTATCCATGTTTTATAGATCTGAAAACTGAGATCTAAAGAGGTTAGGTAACTGAACCAGTGTTACTATCCAGTTACTGGTGGATCCAGGTTTCAAGACTGATCACTATGGTGTACCACCTCCATGCTTAGAATAGAAATGTAATAATAATGTGATCCATCATAATTTTAAAAGTATTCTTCTTAGAAATTTATATTATGCTAGGGCATCTGTGTGGCTGAGGCAGTTAAGCGTCTGCCTTCGGCTCAGGTCATGATCCCAAGGTCCTGGGATCCGAGCCATGCATCTGGCTCCCTGCTCAGCAGAGGAGTCTGCCTCTTCCTCTCCCTCTGCTCCTCCTACCTGCTCATGTACTGTCTCTTACTCTCTGTCTCTCTCTCTCTCAAATAAATCTTCAAAGAAAAACAAATTTATGTTATGCTAAAAACTTTGTAAACTTTTTGGTCATTCACAGTTATAGGCAGTTATTATGAAAAGTTCAGAAAAAATAAGATTAAATGTTACTCTAAGTTGGTTAAACTTCATATTCATTCACTTTTAAAAATAATGTTTTGTATATTTTATTTATTTAATGTTTATAATTGCCCTATAGCAAAAATTAGGTTAGGCATAGTATCTTATATCCACCAAAGGTGTATAAAAATTAAGTAGGTGTACTACTATCTTATAGCAATTTAGTAATATGAATATATTTCTTTTCATCATTACTTGAGGAATAAATGAATTCTAACTCTAATAAGTAAATACAGGGAACTTGTGGGGGGAAGGGTTATTTAATCACAAGGAAAAGGAATATTCATTTCTAACATGCTATTCTTTATGGCTGTATTAAAATCTACTCTAAGCCGTGTACTTTGCATTTGGGCCCCTCATAAGTCTCCTTAAATCCATTCCTTTAAATGACACTAGTAAGGAGAAGGTTCATTGGGCATTTCCAAGCATTCGAACTTTGTCCACATTCACTTCATGACAGGACTTCTGCTTCACTAAGTGAAACTTTGGGGTTTTTTTTTTTTCTTCTTTTTTCCTTCTCTGAATGGTTTTCTGATGATGAGTGTTGGAATGATTTAAGTTATGCAGAACCCCACCAGTTAAGTAGTGGACATCTACCTAAAGCAGCCAAGATTTTAGCAGCTTGAAGAAGTGAAATTAATTAGTCTAGCTGTCTTTGGCTTCAGCACTATTTTGTTATAAATCATTTGGAATGTATGCTTTGGAGAATACTCAAACCATACCACTTGTTATTGTAATTGCTTGCCTACAATTGCCAGTTTACATCTGTCTGCCCAACTAAATTGTGATCTCCCCAAGAGCAGGTTTCCATTCAAAGCCAACCTATTCTTTCTGCTATCCCTAGCAGCTGAGTATACTGCATGTTACTTAGGAGATGCTCAGTAAATATTTGTTAGTGTGAATGAATGAACAGGATTTGGCTAAAGAATTACATCATCACTTACATATGGAAATGATGTTAGTAGTTTGAAGTATAAAATGCCAGATGTATATGAAATGGTAAAAAAAATTAATGTTTGTGTTGTTTGTTTCCCTGCAACTAGTGCATGGCCCAGTGCACAGCAGGACCTCATAAATGTTTATTAAATTAATCCATTAAACTATGTTGAGTGGCTGTGCTCTCCATCTCTGCTATTCTCATTAACATATGAACTTGAGTCCCAGGAGAATTCATCAACATAGTAAAGGTCAAATAAGTAAGAATGACAAATTATCATCTAATGGCTATCATGTATCTTTATGTATATTCAACTTTTTTTTCTCCTCCAGGAGATTTTAGTGTGTGGCCATTCCTTGGAAGTGAATATAACCACAGACCTGGACTTCTTCCTAAGTGTGGCTCAAGTTCAACTCTTACATCAGTTAATAGTAGCAAATATGATTGGACTAGAACCATCAAGCAAGGCCAAAGAGGTAACTATTACCTGATTTTGATTAGTCTTACTGCATTTGTGCCAACTTGACATTCATAATAGGAAAACTAGAATTAAATGTTTTCTGCTAATTATTCTATATTTAATTTTATTCAAAATATCATACATTATTTTGGATTGATGTTCTTTATTTTTGAAATTTGTCTGGTCTCTTTTCATATCATATACTTTTGCAAAATGTCTGTTGCCTACCCTCAGAAAAGCCTCTATTAAAAATATGGTTTTGGTATCCTGCTGCAATTTTTAAAGTACAACACAAGAAACATGGTATAGCTTTCACTTACATACATTACAGGGTTCAGGACTCTTGGAAGTGAACATGCAATAGTACTATGGGAATATCTTCAGTAAATAACTTCTAAAGTATTCATTTTCCATGCTCAGTGAGGAACAGACACAATCATAAAAGTTGAATGCCTGCCTAGAATTTTAATTTTGATCCAGTGTTCATTGGAAACCGGCATTGTAACCACAAAGCATGTCAGCATGAAACAAAGAACGCTGCGTATTAGATGCTTCTCAAGATATGTTTTCTTTGCTTTTTGTTTCCATATTTCTATAATCCTATCTGTACTTAAAGTATATCTCCTATAAAAACTCAAGTGAAGAAACAGTTTATCTGTGAAAAGGAAATTGGTTTTATTTTAGTCAAGAGTTATACAGAAGACTAAGTTCTATTTATTAAGCAGGAGGAGAAGGAAGAAGTATTTGCTGAGAGCTACTTGATGCTAGGCAATGTGCCACGCATTTTCATGTAAGTTCATTCATTGTATCTCTCAGCATATTATCACAACCACCTTGTGAGGTTGATATGGACATTATTAACATTTTATGTTTTAGGGTCTTGAGGCTCAGAGATGGTAAGTGACCTGCCTGAAGTCACTCATACATAGCTTAAAAACAGTGGAACTGAAATTTTAATTTAAGTCTTTCAAGTCAGTGCTCTTTCCATTCTACCACAGTTTGTGGATTATAACTATTATATTAGTCTCTTAATCATCTTTATTTTTAAAAAATTATTTTAAAATGATAAAGCTTTTACCTTTTATATCTGAAGATACTAGACCATCTTTTACCACTCATGACCTCTATTTGCTCAGTATCTCTTTTTTTCTTGTTTTTTTTAATTGAGAGAAAGCAAGAGAGAGTGGGGGGAGGGGCTGAGGAAGACGGGGAGACAGAGAATTTTAAGCAGGCTCCACACCCAGCACAGAGCCCTACTCAGGGTTTGATCTCACAACCCTGAGATCATGACCTGAGCTGAAATCTAGAGTTGGATGCTTAACCAGCTGAGCCATCCAGGTGCCCTTTGCTCAGTATCTTTTTTTAAAAAGGCTGTAGAGCTATGCAGTTTCTAAAATATCAATTTTTTTCTAATACACATTATTGGATCCATAAGGATGTAATTATAAGACCTGAAAATAAATAGAGCAAAAAATATTTCCCTGTGGCATTTTCGATGAAGTCCTTAAAGCAAATTGGGTTGGAAACAATATTTTACATTCCTATATTGTTTGTGCCAAGTGTATAAATCTCTTACATCAGTGAAATATAATTCATAGGTTTCTGATGTATTTTAGGAATATATACAACTTACCGAATTTGTTAACTCTTTACCTACTTTTGGCAATTATAAATAAAGCTTCTATAAACATTCATTTGCAAACTTTTGTGTGGACGTAAGTTTTCAGTTCCTTTGGGTAAATGCAAAGGAGTGTGATTCCTGGATCATATGGTCAGAATATGTTTAGTTACGTAAGAAACCACCAAACTGTCTTCCAAAGTAGTTTGTACCATTTCGCGCTCCCACCAGCACTGAACGAGACAGTTCCTGTTGCTGCACAATCTTAGCAGCATTTGGTGTTTTCAGTGGTCTAGATTTTGAGCATTTTATTAGGTGTGTAATGGTATCTCTTATTGTTTTAATATGCATCTCCCTGATGATACATGAAATGGAACATCTTTTCCTATGCATATGCTTATCTTCCATCTGCAAATCTTCTTTGGTGAGGTGTCTGTAAAAGTCTTTGGCTCATTTTTTAATTGGTTTGTTTTCTTACTGCTGAGTTTTAAGAGTGTCTTTGTATATTTTAAATAACAGTCCTTTATCAGATGTGACTTTTGCAAATATTTTCTCCTAGTTTATGGATTGTTTTCTATCCTTGAATACTTGATACTATCTTTCACAGAACAGAAGTTTCTAATTTTAATTATTTCTTTCATGGATCATGTCTTTGGTGTTTATCTAACAGGCATCACCATACCCAAGATCATCTAGGTTTTCTCTTATGTTCTCTTCTAAAAGTCTTATAGTGTGTGTTTTACATTTAAGTCTAATGTCCATTTTGAGTTCATTTTTCTGAAGGGGGTTTGGTCTGTATGTAAATTCATTATTTTGCATGTGAATGTCTAGTTATTCCAGCTCCATTTGTTGAAGAGATTGTCTTTGCTCCACGTATTCCCTTTGCTTCTTTGTCAAAGATCATTTGACTGAATTCATGAGGGTCTATTTCTGGGCTATTTATTGTGTTCTATTGACCTATTTGTCCATTCTTTCACCAATACCACACTGTCTTGATTACTTTAATTTCATAGCAAGTCTTAAGGTAGGGTAGTGTTAGTCCACCAACTTTGTTCTTCTCTTCATTATTATATAAGCTGTTATGGCTCTTTTGCCTCTGTAAACCTTTAGAATCAGTTTGCCAATAGCCATTAAATTACTGGAATTCTGTGTGTGTGGTTTTTTGTTTTTTTTTTTAAGATTTTATTTATTTATTCATGAGACAGAGAGAGAGAGAGAGAGAGAGAGAGGCACAGACACAAGCAGAGGGAGAAGCAGGCTCCATTCCATGCAGGGAGCCCGGCGTGGGACTCGATCCCAGGTCCCCAGGACCACACCCTGGACTGAAGGCGGTGCTAAACTGCTGAGCCACCCAAGCTGCCCAAATTACTGGAATTTTGATTGGGATACATTGAATCTATAGATCAAGCTGAGAGATGACATCTTGACAATATTGATTTTTCTTATCTGTGAACATGGAATATCTCTCCACTTACTTAGCTCCTCGATTCTGTTCGTCTGAGTTTTACAGTTTTTCTTATATAGATCCTGTATATATTTTGTTAGATTTATATCTAAGAATTTCATTTTTTGGTATGTTAATATAAGTGCTATTGTGTTTTTAATTTCAAATTCTACTTGTTCATTGTTAATATATAGAAATGTAATGTAATTGGCTTTTGTGTTATCACTTATTCATTTGAAGGGTTTTTATGTTGATTCTTTCAGATTTTCTATTATAGACAGCCCTGCCATCTGTAAACAGGGACAGATCTTCTGTTTCAAACTGTAATAATTTTATTTCCTTTTCTTGCCTTATTGTACTAGCAAGGACCTCCTGTCTTGAAAAATAGTGATGAGAAAGGACATCCTTGCCTTCTGTCTGATCTTAATGGGAAAATTTCAGGTTTCTCACTGCGGGTTTTTTGTAGATAATGTTTATCAACTTGAGGTCACTTCTGTCTATTCCTAGTTTACTGAGAGTTTTTATCATGAATGGGTTTAGATTTTGTCAAATGCTTTTTATATATCCATTCATATGATTTCTCATTTTAAGTGTGTTGATGTGATATAGATTACATTAATTGAGGTTTTTCTTTAAGATTTTATATATTTATTTGAGAGTGAGAAAGAGAGAGCACAGTAGGGCAGAGGAGCAGAGGAAGAGAGAGAAGCAGCCTCCCCACTAAGCAGGGAGCCAGGTATTGGGCTGATCCTAAGACTTGGAGATCATGAACTGAGCCAAAGGCTGATGCTTAATGACTGAGCCACCCAGGTGCCCTAATTGAATTTTAAATTTAAACAAGCCTTGCAATACTTGGGATAAATCCTACTTAGGGTAGTATATAATTCTTTCTTTCTTTCTTTCTTTCTTTCTTTCTTTCTTTCTTTCTTTTTTTCTTTCTCTTTCTTTCTTTCTTTCTTCTTTCTTTTTCTTCTTTCTTTCTTTTTCTCTTTCTTTTTTCTTTCTTTCTTTTTCTTCCTTTTTCTTTCCTTTTTCTTTCTTTCTTTCTTTTTTTTCTTTCTTTCTTTTCTTTCTTTTTTCTTTTCTTTTCTTTTCTTTTCTTTTCTTTTCTTGTTTTTCTTTTTCTTTTCTTTCTTTTCTTTCCACAGAGAAAGAGAGAGGCAGAGACATAGGCAGAGGAGAAGCAGGCTCCTTGCAGAGAGCCCGATGTGGGACCCGATCCTGGGACTCCAGGATCATGCCCTGGGCCGAAGGCAGGCACTAAACCACTGAGCCACCCAAAGATCCCTATATAATTCTTTTTACACATTGTTGGATTATATTTGCTAGTATTTTGTTGAAGATTTTTGTGTCTTTGTTCATGAGAGATATTGGTCTATAGTTTCCTTTTCTTATGTCTTTTTCTGGTTTGGCTATTAGGCAATGCTGACCCATAGATTGAGTTAGGAAATATTTCTTCTGCTTATGTCCTCTGAAAGAGATTGTAGAGAAGTGGTATAATCTCTTCTTAAAGGTTGCTAGAAATTATCATTAAACCCATCTAGGCCTGATGCTTTCTTTTTTGAAAGGTTATTAATTAATTGTTGCTTCAGTTTCTCTAATAGATATAGGCCTATTCAGATCCTCGGTTTCTTCTTTTGTGTGAGTTTTATCTGATTGTTTTTCAAGAAATTGGTCCATTTTCTTGAAATGGTTATCAGATGTGTGTGGGCATGGACTTGTTTATAATATTTCTTTATTATTCTTTTTATTTCCACAAGATCTATAGTGATGTCCCCTCTTTCATTACTGATATTAGTAATTTAATTCCTTCCTCCCTTTTTTTTAGTTAGCCTAACTAGAGGCTTTTATTGATTTTTGCTCTAATTCTTATTATTTCTTTTCTTCTTGCTTTGAATAGTGATAATATTTCCAGACAATCTTTGACAGGCTTAATTTAAAGATTAATTTTAAAAGTTATTCAAGAATGTGGTGGATGATTTTTGTTAGGGGAAACGTGTACACTCTAAACAAAGGGGAACAAAGATGGACAAACCTTTGAAAATAGAAGTGAGAAACAGTGGAATAATCTAAGGATTATTGCTAAAACCAGTATATAATATTAATCTTGATTGTTTGGACAGCTAACACACAAACTAAAGAGTACATAGCTAAAAGAGAAGCACTTCAGGCAATAAAATGACCACATGATAGTTTAGGCAAATTGTCTTTCATGTTGATCAAAACTTTTCTAATGTTTTTGCTCTGAAAAATGTACTCTAGAAGAGGTGAGGCCACTGAATCAATCACTCTATTTTTGTATTCTTTGATTTTCATTTGTCCCCTTCGAGTGCTATGCCTTTCATGACTGCTGGCTCCCAGGATATTTCTTTTTTTAAACTAACTGTTCTTGTTTCTCTCTATATATTATGACAGCCCAAGAAAGAACATAAGAGAAATAAACATTTAATATTCAAAAAGCCAAAGTGCATCTCCTATTTACAAATTACATGTCCTTTCATACTCCGTTCTGTAATTCATCTCTATGACAATAATTGATTCTATGACAGTAGAATAACAGTCAGTAATGTTTTTGGGTTTCTTACATCCTAGTTCCCTGCCATTTACTTGAGGTCAGAACCAACCTCCTAGACAATTTCAGAGTCAAATCCAAATGTACAATTCTAACTTTTCTCTGGAAATAAAGCTCCACTACGCATCCTTGATTTCTGGTAGAGCTTTGGTGATTTACACAATTGATTTACCCTTTAAAAACTCTTTGCTTTCTTGCAAGACCATCTTGGTCTCATAAAAGGCCCAATTATATAAAAATGGTTATTAGTAATATAATCATAACTTTCATGCAATAAGAATTAACAAGAGAGAGAGTTCAGTAACACGAACCAGTAAATATCAGGAAAGTTTTGAAAGTGAATTTGAATAAACAGAAAACTAAAGAATTTTAATTTATCCAAGTCTATCTATGGAAGAATAATACAGGCCATTTTTATATGATAAAATAAAACTAAATCATAAGTTTTCCTAAAGCTGTTAGTATATAGGACATTATAAGGAGTTGTTAAAAAACAAAACAAACAAGAAACCCTACCTTTATATCATTTTATTTCAGTTGCTATCACACAAAAAATACAGCATGTAGAAAATTCACATTAACTTTTATGTTAGACTGCTTTAAACTGAGATGAAACCTGAGTAGCCTATCTGAAATATGTGAAACCATAAGCAGTATAGATAAGATACTAAAAATAGCCTGTTAACTTGAAATGGTTTATTTTTTATAACACAGTTTTATTTTTATCAAAGTAATACATAAACAACTGTTGCTTAACTAAACATATCAAAACAGTATGAGTCTCTTAATAACCCCACCTCAACCTTTTTTTTTTTTAACGAAGTATTTTTTTAAATTTTTTTTTAAATTTATTTATGATAGTCATAGAGAGAGAGAGAGAGAGGCAGAGACATAGGCAGGGGGAGAAACAGGCTCCATGCACCAGGAGCCGACGTGGGATTCGAACCCGGGTCTCCAGGATCGCGCCCTGGGCCAAAGGCAGGCGCTAAACTGCTGCGCCACCCAGGGATCCCCTCACCTCAACCTTTTTAACTACTTTAACTCTTCTGGTATTTATCCCCATATTTCTGAATATAATGAAAGACTACCATCTCTTGATTTACTCATTCATGTATTACCTATTCACTTGTTATTTTCTTTTAGATGAGGATTCCATCTCTTAAACTTCTTTCCACTCTTCCATCTTCTCAATATTCTAACAGCATATTTTTAAAGTCAATACAAATTATTTTTCTTATAAAGTCTATGTAAATATTGTTCATTGCTTAGCAAAGTAGTACATTATTGTCATAGTTCCTGTGATTGTTTTTCCTAAAGTTGATCATTGCCACATTCTTTATTTGCCCAGGTTTTTAAAAAAATCTCTGCCTCTTTTCTCCATCCCAACCCCAGTTCCCACCAGTGACTCTACTGAATGCCAGCAATTTAATTTTTCACACTTCGCAACTTACAAAAAAATGTCACCCCCTCACCCCATCAGAATGATTTTTCCTAAGTTCTTCCTTCCTTCTCCATTCTGGACTAGTAGTTCTCTAAACCTACTGCCACTTAATGCAAAAGAGTCAGATGAGAGAAGATTGTGATTTTGAGGTTAATGTAAAGTTTAGAGAAACTATAGAGTATCAAGTAACTAATTTTTATATGAATATAAATTAGTAAAATTGCCAATATTTTTATCCCACCCTTCCAAAATACTATTTGAATTCATATATAGAAACATATTAGTACAGTAAATATTATAATAGGATATGATATATGGCTAACATAGTTTGCTTGTGTGCTTTTACAGTTTGCTATAAGACAATATAAAATGTTGGACTTTTTTGCTACGTACTGTGATTGACTAAATGCCCTATGGAATAGTGGTGGAAGTTGTTTTTTTGATGGTATTATTACTATTTGAGCGTGGAAATAATCTTTGGAGTCATTCTTCATTTAGGAATTAAAATTCTTGTTTTTTAGTCAATAGTGAAAAACTCTTGCAAGGTATACTTGACCAACTTGAGGATTGCTAGGAATAATTAGAACTAGGAACTTAAGAGCAAAGAAAGGGAGAAGCGACTTTAAGTGGTGGTGTAGTGACAGGTTTTTTGGAGTAGAACATTAGGCAAGATGAGGGAAATAGAGGCAAAGTATACCCTGAGAACACAGGTGAGTGGAGTTGGGTTTTGAAAGTGGAAACTGAGACTGGTGTGGGAGAAGATGTTAGTGTTCTGTCTTGCTGTAGGCATGAGTGGGAAAGCCCATCTCAGAGGTCATATATTTCTGCATTAAAAAAGGAGATGGGAATTTTGAATGTTGTGCATGTGTGACTTCCCATTGGTGTTGCTATGCTGAGTATTTGTTTCCCTTCAGAGGCACCTGGATCGACTACTTGTAACCAAGCAATAAACACAGGTACCAATAAAATATGGATTCAAGCAGAGCCTTAAATGGACAAGAAAGCCTTGGAGGAAATACTCTAAATTTCTTAAAATCTAGACCTGGAAAAGTTATTAAGTATTTTAATACCTGTCCTCTCCAAGAGAAGGACTTCTTAGGTATATTGAACTATCACACCTGTCTCAATTTTACTTAGGCCTTGTAGATATTAAAAATATCCTCATTGTCTCCTGATAAACAAGCTTATGCTTAGAAATGCATCATTGCTTCAGTGTACATACTAAACATCCAGAAAAACCATAATGTTTTTATTTTTTTTTAATTTTTTAAATTTATTTATTTATGATAGTCACAGAGAGAGAGAGAGAGAGAGAGAGAGAGGCAGAGACACAGGCAGAGGGAGAAGCAGGCTCCATGCACCGGGAGCCCGATATGGGATTCGATCCCGGGTCTCCAGGATCGCGCCCTGGGCCAAAGGCAGGCGCCAAACTGCTGCGCCACCCAGGGATCCCCATAATATTTTTAATTTTCTAACCATGCTTATGTTTATCTCATACATATTTCTTGACCAGAAATCCAATGAATGCGTTGTTTTCCTAAGGCTCTCTTAAACTGTCTTTCCTGGTCATATTTAGCAGTATTCATTGAGGGCTTACCATATGCCAAATATACTGGCTACAGACTGAAAAAAGGTGTGAAAAATAAGTACACTGTGATCCCTGCCCTGTAGGATTTTATAATCTGGTTGGGAAACAAAACATAGATAAATGAATTTATAACTAAGAACTCAAAGCAGTAAATGAAAAGTATTAAATGTGCTGTATGGAAAATTAGTATTATAGGAGTGATTCAGAACAGATTATAGGCCAGGTGGTCAGAGATCTAGCTTCATGGAGAAGTTGGAATTGAATAGGCAGAAAAGAATGACCTATTTGTTTATTCAGTAAATACTGAATCTTTTCTAAATATCAACACTACAATGGATATTAGGGTGACAGCGTTAAACAAAAGATATAGTTTCTGCTTTCATGTTCTAGTGCTTATATATATTTGAGGAAGATGAGCAATGATAAATAATTAGAGCTAGATCAAGATATATGGTTATATATATATACACATACACGCATAGCTCGTTGCATTTGTTGGATACGTTCACTTTCCATCAGCCCAAAATTAGTCATGTGGTTGCATTTAGCTGCAAGAGAGGCTGAGAAATGTAATCCTTCTACCACATGACCATGTGCCATGCTTAAAATTATTTAACTATGAAAGAAGGGGATGATGAATATTGGGATATAACTGATAGCCTTGGCCACGGAGATTTCAGGGTTACCTGGTAGCCAGAGCTAGAATATTCCTCAGAAAGCAGTTTTCTCTTCAATACTTTGAACTTAATCTCCACTAAAGCCTAAAGTTATCATAAAATGGCAAAAACAATGTTGGCTTACTAATTGCTCAGTGCTGCTATAGTGACAAGTATTGTCTTTGCCCAGCTTCTCTAATGCTCTTTACCTGATGGTAGAACTTCCTTTCCTTTGGCTAAACAACATTCTCTATGTGGTTTTGATAGGGATTCTCATTCCAGAGTAGATATGAGACACAGGCCTGGTCAATCATTGTACTCCATTTCCCTGTCAGTCATTAGCCCAGATATGGACACACTATTTAGACCAGGACAGTGTTTTCTGTGAATACACTGAGAAGAATAAACTCTTTCCTATGGATTAAGTCCGGATGTTATCAAGTATATTGGAGCTTTGTTTGACCATGCTTCTCTATTCTCCTTCACCACTATCACATGAAGAAAACCTGTGTTTTTAAAAAGAGAAAGGAGTTGAATTCACAGAAACAAGGGAAGCTGAAAGATGGAGAGAAAAGTCTTTGACATCATCTGACATCCTTTGACACAGTTTAGCCAATGAGATACAAAGAGAAGTGTCCAAGAGATTTCTGGGAAAGTCTTTAGCTTCTTACTTTTCACCTTCTTGGAATAACGACAATGGAAGTGACCAGCTACTTGTGACCATTAGGCAAAACATGGTGACAAACATGATGACAAAAACCACATACTAAGGATAGCAAAATAGATAGAAAATGATCCTGAGATGCATGTGACATCATGAAGCCACTGCCACCAGCACTGGACTTTAAGATTTAATGTGAGGAAAATAAACATAAATTAATCCGGTAATATTTGGTTTTTTATTACATAAGGACAAACAAAAGCCTCACTGATACACTGTTTCAGTAATTCTAAGATAGAGATAATAAAGCCCAGACAAAGTGCTGAGCACACAGTACAATTTGCTGAAAAATGTTAGCAATGAGTTGGCAAATGGATTCCTTAATTCCTAGGAATTCCTATTTCTGTTCATAGAGAAAAGATAGATGTATGCAATATACACATCAAAAGAACTGGAAAATATTGGTGATTCACTGAATGCTTAATGGAGACAGGTTGGGTACATATTGTGGAGGGCTTCGTATACTGGACTGAAATGTTTTAAGTAGGTAAGCAATAGAGAGGAGTTGAAGTTAGTTGAAGTATATAATAACTTAAACAGATGTGCTTCTAAGCTCAGATCCATTTTAGACTGAACCTCTCATGTTTTCCTCACATATAGGTAGTTCAAACATACATACCATAGCTACATCTTTCTGGATTCTACTATAATATAATGTATTCTAATACAGTATCAGTATCTATATTTCGGTTAGGATTTGAAACAGCTGTAACATATATTATATGGGTTATTTATTGAACCCATTGTTTCCAAGAGCTACAGTTATTCTTAAAAAAGAAAACAATGCACACACTTTAAAAACTGATAAAACAGAAGGGTGAGACGGCTAAGATTGCCCTGGGTTATGTTCATTTGGCTGCAGTAATTACTCTGTTACTCCTGGCTAGCAAGTAATCATTTTATTAAGCCTACTTACAGAAATAGTATATATAAGGAGTAACACATGCTCATTTTCAAATCAGTGTTTTAGAGTAAATAAAATTTTTTATGACAAAATAGAAACCGTATTTTTAGGGGCAAAGAATAGAACCACATCACTGGGGATCTGAAGGTGGGGTTCTTTGATCCATACACTCCATATCCTGAAGAATAATGTAGACAATTATAACGCTAATTGAGCATTTCTTCCTTTGCCCTCTCTCCTTCCTCCTCCACTTAACCACTTGGTTTTAGCCACTTCCTTAGATCTCCTTTCCTTTTAGTCTCTGGTAATGACTTACTTGGCAATCCATCCTGTGCATGCTTGGTACCTGCTCTGACACTCTCTTTGGTAGCTAAAAAATATGTTCTTCAAGGAAAATCTCATTTACAAAAAGAAATTTAATTTAGCCATCTGAAAATACACAGAACTTAGTGTGTCTTCAATATTTCTAAAGTAATAAATGTTTCCACTAAAGTAAAGTTTCTATTTCTCCAGACTCTTTATTATTTATTGTACTTGGCTTGTCTACAACTATCTAAAGAATAAAGAACTACATAAAGCACCATATCTAACTGTCTATGAAGCATGATAAAATTACATTACAAAAAAATAGTGTTACGGTCAAGCTGATCAGAACAGGTGAACCCCCTGAGCTATATTTTCATCCTCAATTAGAATGCTAGTCCTTCTCATCTATTCTTTTATGTTCATGTTTTTTCCTATCTGTACTAAGTTATAGGTCTTTTCTTTGACCTTGAATCTTATCTCTTTAATACTGCTTCTCAGATTTTTAAAAAAATTTCCAGTGCTTTTTTTTAATGCCTTATTCCTCATGACCTACAAAAATACTTGTATATCAGTAGGAACAGTCTAGAAACACTGTAGTAAAATAGTTCGTAACTGATTCATTATTATCTTTTCTGAACAAAAGTATGATAAATGAGCTAGCTGTTCAAAATAACTGAAGGTCCATGGTTTTCTGGGTTTTCTATATGACAGTTCTAATAAGCAAACTTCTGGGATTTCAGTTACTATTACATAAAAGAACCAACTTTTTAAAAATATTAACATCAGAGCCATGGGAATGTATATAACTCTCATCTGAGATTTCATACATTTTTAAATTGCTTATTTCTAAAACTTTGGCTCTTCATCAAAGGTTTTCTGTAGCAGATGACTAAAAATCCTCTCACAGAGTATAGAGGTATATAAAATAAACACCAAAGCCTAAACCCAATAATCTTTCTTCTATACTTTTTAAGATTCCTAGACTTCAGCAAATGTGCTATGTCCCATCTTTCTTTCTACAAATTGGTCCATTCAGTAATACACATTTGGAAGACACAAAAGGGTACTTGGGACATGGAATATTCTATATTTTGATTGTGGTGGTTACACAACTGTATGCATTAGTTAAAGACCATCCCCCTATATGTTTCTAACAAGTAAATTTTATTATTTACAAATTACACTCTGGTAAACCTGGCTTTTAAAAAAAGTTTCGCCCATTTGGAAAACATAAAGTCCACTATTAACAGTGATTTCCATTAATGTCAGAACGTTACTGAGGTGGCTACCCAGAATCCATAGTACCAGCTAACACTTATTAGATACTGATTATGTGCCAGATGGTCTCGGTGGTTTATATAGCTTAACTCCTTTAGTCCTAACAATAACCCCCTGAATTGGGGGCTTTGTCTCAGATTGTACAGATATGGAAACTGAGTCTCAAAAAAGTCACATCTCAGATTACTACTCAGACATAAAAAAAAAAAGAAATCTTGCCATTTGCAATGACGTGGATGGAACTAGAAGATTCTATGTTGAGTGAAATAGGTCAATCAGAGAAAAACAGTTATCATATGATCTCACATGTGAAATTTAAGAAACAAAATAGAGGGTCATAGAAGAAAAGAGGAAAAAATAAAACGAGACAAAATCAGAAAAGGAGATAAACCATAAGAGACTCTTAATCATAGGAAACAAACCAAGGGTTGCTGGAGGGAGAGGAGGTGGGAGAGTGGGGTAACTGGATGATGGACATTAAGGAGGGCATGTGATGTAATGAGTACTTGGTATTATATAAGATGATGAATCACTGACCTCTACCTCTGAAACTAATAATACATTTTATGTTAATTAGTTAAATTTACATTAAAACAAAAGTCACATCATTTGCCCAAGGTTATATAGCTGAATAAGTATCCAAGCCCAGGTGTTTGCCCCACTCCCTACTCTGAGAATGTATTTGTTAGAGGTACTGTTAGAGGTCATTCAGTGTCTTAACTGATTTTTATGTGGGTGTTTTTAAAGAATTAAGCAAAGTCTAGTTTATAGACGACTTTAACTGTTCTTATATAAAATTTACATTTTGTATTGCATGGTAAGCTATTGAAGGATCTAAAGCAGCATGACATTATCAAGTTCACACTTGGAATAGTGATAGATGGATTAGGTAGGGAGATCACTGGAATCTATAGTAGTAATCCAGATGATGAGAGGCTGAATTGAGCACTGATTTAGGGAAGAAGTGGGAAAAAAAACAGGAATGGGCATTCTCTGCATTTGCTTGAAAAGGTGTATATAAGGAGGAAAGCCCTAGGAAGAAAGGTCATAAGTAATTCATTATTATCCTCCCTGAGTAAAAATAGAATAAATGAACTGATTAATCTCAGTACATGTGTTAATGGAAAGATGGTGCTCTAGATCATTCTTTCTCCAGCTGTTCTCAGTTAGATGACAAAGGGCAATGACTCTTCAGCTACATGTTTGCTTATAGGTATCAGTTAGTCCTAAATTCAGAGGCCACAGATGGGGATTCTCTTGCACTTTATACCTTCTTGAATTCTTGACCAGCTCTGTATTTCATTTATGCCTCCAAAAAAAAAAAAAAAAAAAAAAAGTTGCAGTGGACTATTGTCTCCTTTTAAAGACTCAAGAAATGGTTATTATTTAGTTGTTTATTGGTTTTATTTCTAAATATGGAAAAGACAAGGATGTTTAAATGTCAATGGTCAGGATTCGGTTGGAAGGGAGGTTGAAATATATTGAGATGAGAAGGAAAAAGCAACAGTATACCATTCCTAAAATAATGAGAAAATAATTTCCTAAAAATAAAAGCAAGAGGGGTTGATGTTAGGAAGAAGTATACTTCTTCTAAAAGAACAAAAGGAGAGAAAGAGAGCATGGTCTCAGATGTAAGTAGATGTAAATAAATTCAACAGTTTAGTAGTAAGAAGTTGAGGCAGTGCCTATTTGATTATTCCTTACTCCAGAAATAAGATGTAAGATACCTATTAAGAAATGGTACGGGGCTTGGAGATGGAAGGCAGGAATCTGCTTATTTTATTTAATTTTTTTTTTACCTAGTAAATATAGATTGAAATCTATATAGATGCATACAAATATTGGTAAAATATAAAGATTGCTAAAAATTAAGACCAGAGGAACAACAACACAGCATAATTTCAGGCCACAAGGCCTGAACCTCAGATTTGACTGTTGACTTCCTGGCAGACAAAAGAAAATGAAGACTCAGGTACTAATAAATTTATTTAAAGGTTTCTGATTTTTAGAATGTATACGTCATTTTAAGATACATTTCTTGGGACTCCTGGGTGGCTCAGCGGTTGAGCGTCTGCCTTTGGCTCACGTCATGATCCAGGGGCCCAGGGATCAAGTCCCCTATGGGGAGCCTGCTTCTCCCTCTGTGTGTGTCTCTGCCTCTCTCTGTTTCTCATGAATAAGTAAATAAAATCTTTAAAATAAAACAAAATGCATATCTTATTTTAGAATAGTTTTAGATTTACAGAGAAGTTGTAAAAATAGTATAGAGAGTTCTTAAATACCCTGCATCCATTTTCCCTTTTATTAACATCTTAAATTTGTATGTGTGGTACATTTGTCACAACTAACGAACTAATGTTGATATAACTATTAACTAAAGTTTATGCTTTGTTCAGATTTCCTCAGTTTTCTAAGAAAATTTTATGAATGTTTTCTGTTTGAAGATCCCATTAATGATACCACGTTACACTTATTGTTATATCTTCATAGGCTCCTCTAGACTATGAAACTTTCTCATATTTTCCTTGCTTTTGATTACCTTAACAGTTTTGAGGAGTACTGGTCAGGTATATTTAGAGTTTCATTTAATTCAAATTTGTCTGATCCTGGGGAAGGGGTAGTATCTACATAAATCACTTGGAATTGTTCTATACAAGAGTTTTCTATTCTTCATTTAGAATATAGGATATGTATTATAAATAAAATAAATGTGCCTTTCCCATATAATAATTGTATTAATTGATATTAATAGTATCAATTAGGGATCCCTGGGTGGCGCAGCGGTTTGGCGCCTGCCTTTGGCCCAGGGCGCGATCCTGGAGACCCGGGATTGAATCCCACGTCGGGCTCCCGGTGCATGGAGCCTGCTTCTCCTTCTGCCTGTGTCTCTGCCTCTCTCTCTATCTCTCTGTGACTATCATAAATAAATAAAAATTTTAAAAAAAATTAAAAAAAAATAGTATCAATTAATAGTATAAATAGTATACTATTTACGATAGTATAAATAGTATAAATTACAATTACAGTTAATCCCTTATATGCCAGCCATTTCCTTAGTCCCTCAAAGCTCTAGTATCTTCATCTACACAATGAGAGGTTAAGATTTGGACTGTGCTAGTTGGCTTTCACCTTCCTTTCACTGGTATGTTTAATGACCTGAGGGAAAGCCCAAGACTGACCTCCAGTGGTAATCTGTGCTGCTCCAAGAAATAAATACTTGTTTGTTGCCTTGAGATAAGTTGACACAACCAGGTAGTTAAGAAAAAGTAACCCTTACATCAAGTCAGTTTCTAATTTATTTATTTATTGATAGTTAATGACAAATTTCAATTTCTCGAGAATATGACTAGAGAAATTTCTTTCTAGAAATGACCAAAAATATCTTTTTTCTGTTCTGAAATTTGAACCATTTGGGGAGAAATGAAAACTCTCATCATTGTATACATAACTCTAATTCTGGATATAATCATTCCATAAATGTCTCTTATACTTAGGTGATTTACTCCCAGTAACTTAGTAGATGTTGTTAGTACTCTTAAAATATTTTCTGATGTTGAGGGGATCCCTGGGTGGCTCAGTGGTTTAGCACCTGCCTCTGGCCCAAGGCGTGATCCTGGAGTCCCCAGATCGAGTTCCACATCAGGCTCCCTGCATGGAGCCTGCTTCTCCCTCTGCCTCTGTCTCTGTCTCTGTCTCTCTGTCTCTCTCTCTCTCTGTATCTCTCATGAATAAATAAAATCTTTAAAAATATATTTTTTTTCTGATGTTGACTTCTCATTTTTCTCATTTTTTCCTGAGGTTTTTCTCCTCATGAGACCATACTCATATAAATTCTGAGGTATCTCCCCCCCTCCCCCAATAGTATCAGAAGATATTTGAGAATCTTTGGAAGTGGGGTGTATCCCTATGGGGGAAATTCCTCTAATATTGTTAGCATTTTCCAGGAGTGGATCTATGTTTTCTGGGATCTGAAACTGGTCCTTTTTAAAAATACAAACTATATATATAAAATAACCAAGGCTCAGGGTCTTGTAAAATGTCCTTGTAAGCCAAGAGGCCTTGAAGCTGAAATTTCATATTAAGTCTATGGTAAATCTCCCTCACACAGTCTTGAATGAAAATTGACATTACCACTGTACCAGTTTTTTATTGCTGCCTTGTGTAGAAGTCTCTTGCATTCCGTGGCTCATGGTCTCCTTCCATCTTCAGGGCAATGGCAGGTCAAGTCCTTTTTAGATGGGATCTCTATGACCTTTTGTCATTGCATCTCTAACCATAACAAAGACGTTCTTAGCTTTTTAGGGCTTGTGATTAGATCAGGCTCAAAGTCCCTTTTGCCACGTTAGCTAACATATTCACAGGTTCTGGGAACTAATATGTGGACATCCTCAGGAGAATAGTTTTCTGCATAACATACTACATGAGGTTAGTTAGGATTTCTGTCTTCTTTTCACTTGATAGTAATGACCAGCAACTTAATCTTACTGACTCAAAAAGCCGGCAGTGAGCTACCAAACTCAGACAAATCTAGGCTTCTCCAGAGTCAGACAACACAACATAAGCATAAATGTATCTTTTGGGAGATGACATGATACAGAGAAAAGTGTTAGAAATTGTTTACTGTGTATCCAATTTGAATTTGAAAGTTAGTGTTTTGCTCTTGTAGCAATTTGTCCCTGACTTAAAATAACAGTTTTTAGGAAATTATATTGTCCAAAAAAAATGATTGTCTTGATTTTTTAGAAATCTCTTTAATGTTTGCCTTAATGAAAGACTGGTAGATTCTTATATCTGTTTTTGTATTCAATCTGTTATGTTATTTTGATTAAAATGTAGGAAGAAAAATCCAGCCTCACACAGATATGGAGTCAGAAAGGGAGTATTTTAATGACCTTTAGGATCATTGTGTATCTTCTTTATTGCTTTTTTTTTTCTTTATTGTTATTACAATAAAACTTGAGATATAGTATTCTCTCTTTTTACCTACTTTATTGACTTTCTATTTTTTAACAGTTTTTTTTAAGATACAATCCACATACCATACAATTAACCCATTGTAAGTGTGCAGTTCTATGGTTCTTAATATATTCAGAGTTGTGCTGCCATCACCAGAATTTTAGAACATTTTAGTCACCCCAAAATGAAACCCTGCATCCCTTAACCATGATCCAATTCTCTCACCCTCTCCAGCCCAGGCAACCACTAATCTACTTTCTTTCTCATGGATTTATCAATTTTGGACATTTCATATACATAGAATCATATTATATGTGATTTTTTATGACTAGCTCCTTTTATTTCACACAATGTCGGGATCAGTGTGTTCTTTTTATTAGATGCTTCATTTCTTTTTATTGCTAGATAATATTTCATTGTATAGATGTATACCACATTTTTTTAGTCCATTATTCAATCGACAGACCTTTGGTAAATTTCCTTTTTTTGGCTATTAATATTGCTGCTATAAACATTCACAAGCATATCTTATATATATATATATATGTATTTACATTTGTCTTGAGAATATACCTATAAGTGGAATTGCTGGATCATATTGTAACTCTGTTTAATTGTGGCAGTTTCTTAAAAGATTAGCTACATATGAAATGTGAAACCATAACAATGGACTTGTAATTGATTTCTAGTGACTTCCATGCATGATTGGGTAACATTATTCATTTGGAAAAACTTGTTTAGTTAGTTAT
Organism: Vulpes vulpes; assembly: GCF_048418805.1. Taxonomy (NCBI): domain Eukaryota; kingdom Metazoa; phylum Chordata; class Mammalia; order Carnivora; family Canidae; genus Vulpes; species Vulpes vulpes. The sequence continues at coordinate 35,592,296 of NC_132792.1, read as the reverse complement.
GCAGATCTTCCAAAAGTTAACACAGTTTATTACATGACCTCAAAATTCACATTTGTTGATATTACCAGTTATCTCATTAGAAATGTCTAAATACCAGGAAACTCAGGTTCATGCTAGCAGATACAAGTTTTCCATAATGCTAATTTTTGCTTGATAGTTTAAATAGTCAGAATTGGGTATTTCACAAATATTTTCTCTAAAGTGACTACAATAGATAGTATTTATTGGCAATGATACAAAAAACTATAGTTTTGTCAATCAGTTTCAAATAAAAAGGTGTTTTCATAAATCAGCTAATAGAGCTTGCCGTTCAGTTGCACATCTGCTTTCCCTCAAGACAGCTGTCCTTTGGTATGTAGCAGCAGCACGTTATACATACTTCCCATTTCATCCCAGTAAATACTAAAAACAAATCTATTCATTGGTTAGAATTTAATAAATAATTTTTGCTGTTTAATCAAGAACATTTTTACATGAAACTGTTATTCGGTTCATTTTGTACTATAATTGTATAGTGGAGAACTAGCTCATTTTGCTACTGCTGCCTCTGTTCTTGGTAAGGCACTCACCATTGCTTTTGTACTATGTCAACATAGCAGAAAAGATACTGTGTCTTAATGTTATTACAAAATTAGTTTTGACTTTATGGATTCTTTGATAGGGTTTCAGGAATCTCGAAGAGTCTGTAAACCACACTTTGAGAACTGCTGCTGAAACATTGAACTTTTTGTCTCTGTTTCTCATTCTCAAAAAAAGTTTCCAGAAATGTTAAGATTAATGAAAAATCATATGTCATTTTGAGTAGAAACAAATTTTTGATATTTTGGAATATGCTATCTTTTTCTTTTTCTATCAAAACTACACTCAACAGTTCCCTAATCTAAACAATTCAGAAAGTAAATAATCTTCACTCTCATTTTAAAATGAGATAACATTGAAAATCACTTTTTATTTATTTGTCTAAGGTTGGCCAGTTAGCATGCTGTACATTTTAAGTTGAAACTCAGACATTCTCATTCATAACTCCAGTGCTTTAGCTTTTTTTCTACTTTACTAGAAGATCTATGTAAAACATCATGAAGTATAGGCTTAAATGGCCTCATTTGTCTTATTGAATAATCTTCATATAATCATCTTTCAGGCTTTAAGGTGATCATATTAATACTCCTAGAAGTGGACTGGGGAAAATAGGTGATGGTAGTCAAAGGGTACCAATTTTTAGTTATCAGATGAATAAGTTCTAGATATCTCATGTACAGTATGATGAACTATAGTTAACAATATTGTATACTTGAAAGTTGCTAGGAGAGTAGATCTTAAATGTTCTCACTATACACAAAAATAATGATGACTGTATGAGGTGATAGATTTCCTAACTAACCTTATTGTGGTAATCATTTCACAATATATATTTGTATCAAATCATCATATTGTACACCTTAAACTTACACTGTTGTCTGTCAGTTATAGTTTAAGAAAGCTGGAAGAATATTCTTAGATTAGAAATTAGATACGAATCATGCTGACATCCTAACATTCTCAAGCTAAATTCCTCTAAGCAGTGTTCTATAGGAAATGAGTTGATTTAAGCAGATTAAAGAAATATGTAAGAATGAAATATAAGTGTGGGTTTATTCCTGGGCTCTCTATTCTGTTCCATTGATCTATGTGTCTGTTTTTGTGCCAATACTATACTGTTTTGATTACTGTAGCTTTGTTATGTAGCTTGAAATATGGGATTGTAATATTTCCAGCTTTGTTCTTTTTTTTCAAGATTGCTTTGGCTATTTGGGGTCTTTTGTGGTTCCAAATTTTAGGTTTATTTATTCTAAATAAAATACTGTTAGTATTTTGATAGGGGTTGCATTGAATCTCTAGGTTTTTTGGGTAGTGTGAACATTTTAATAATATACCTTCTTTTGATCCATGAGCATGGTATATCTTTCCGTGTGTTTGTGTTGTATTCAGTTTCTATCATCAGAGTACAGGTCTTTTAGCTCCTTGGTTAAGTTTATTCCTAGATATTTTATTCTTTTGATGCAATTGCAATGGGATTGTTTTCTTAATTTCTCTTTCTGCTACTTTGTCATTAGTGTGTAGAAACACAATGGATTTCTTTATATTAATTTTGTGCCCTGCAACTTTACCAAATTCATTTATTAGGTCTAATAATATTTTTAGCAGAGTCTCTAAGGTTTTCTATATATAGTATCATGTCATCTGCAAATAATGACAGTTTTAATTCTCTCTAATAGTGTTGTTTGGTGACAAATGGTAGTTACACTTGTGGAAATAGCATAATATAAAAAGTTGCTCAGTCACTAAGTCGCTCATCTGAAAGTAAATAACATTGTATGTCTACTATAGTTCAATAAAAACAATTTTTAATTTTAAAAAATGAGATATCATTACTTATAAAACTTCTTATTGCTGCAAATATACATGACTTTCACAATAAGCTGAATTAATTAGTTATATAAACATTTATAATTTTTATTTTATTTTTATTATTTTTGTCAGTGCTTTTTTTGTGATGTAGTTTTTGGCAGAAATGATACTATTGGAAAGACTTTCAAAGTACAGATTTATGTGTCCTAAAATTCACATGTTATCAGCAGTGGTGATGATGAAGATGATGATGATGATGAGAGCAATAGGTAGTATGCATTATCTCATTTAGTTCTCAAATAGCTATGTTGGTTAGATACAGATAGTACTAAGAATAAATAAACAAAAAACTCCACAGCTTTGGGTTTGGTAATTGCTGGCATAGATTTACTTGTCAGAGGGTGAATTCACTACCTTAAAACAGCTTTTTCACTCTAAGTGGACTTTTAAGGAGTACTCTTTTTAAGAGCAGGAATTATTTTGTGGTAGGTGTTCTGCCTTTTATTTTTCAAATCTGTTCTTTAGCATAATCTGACTTTAGTTTCTATTTTAACACTAGTAAAATGAACTGGAAAGTTTCTATAAACTAAAAAACAATTTTTTCTAGAAATAATGTTCTCATAGAATGGATATGATTTAATTTTTCCAAAAAACAAATATGGATGGAGAAGAAATAACATGTGATGTGTAAGAATTGTAGAAGTCTATATCTGAAGACTCAAAATGGTAAAGATGGTGATAATGATGACAGTCATTTTTGTATATTATTAGCTAAGTATGATAAGTACTGTATGAGCATTATCTCAGTTAATTTTCCCAAGACTATGTAATTGGTGAGTGATGAAGCCAGGATTCCAACCCAAATTATATGTCTAAAGTACTTGCTACCTTTGCCACTGGGCTAACAATCTGAATTCCTGATGCTGACTTTAGGGCCTGTTTCTTAACTTCTTCAATCTTCAATTTCCTCATCTATAAAATGGGAGTAAGAGTAGGAGTTCTTAGCTTTTCATAAGTTTTTGAGGGTCACAAAATGTTTTTGAGTATTTGGGGAGCTTTGAGGATAAATGAGAAAGCAAAGTGCTCAGCAAAATTCCTTGCACACAGAAGTGGTCTGTAAATGATAATGCCTATAACGGTAAGAAACTTTATTTCATTATTATTATTGCTATAGACATTGTCATTCACTGAGCACTTTTGTGTGTAAAAAATTTTGCTGAGCACTTTGCTTTCTCCATGAAGTCTCTTACTGCCACATGATCCCTTACCACTGTGCCATATTATTAAATATCCTCTTGACTCCTTCTGTCTCATTTTAGCCAGTCCAATATGCAAAGCAGCCAGGAATAATTATCCTAAAGTTTATCTAGGGTCATAGCACTCCTTTCTTCAAAAACCTTCAGTTCTTTCCCTTTGCCTGTTGAATTAAGTAAGACCTCAGCCTAAAACTCAAGGCTCTAACTTATCTCTCCTGTTTTATCGTTCCTACACAGAAATCTGCGTAGTTTTCATCTGGGTGGGGATACAGTTGTTTGGAAAGACTTTAGGTTGTCAAGGTTACTGAGGATCCACAGTCTGCATTTGTTGTACTTCCTGCTCCCTGAACATATGCGTGATTTTCCTATCATCTTTCCTTTGTCCTGCTATTTGAATTTTTCTACCATTCCCCTGAACCCGTGGCTTTTGCCATCTTATCTAGACTTCAAGGCCAAGCTTAAATATGACTTATACTCCCAGATTCCTCCAGTTTCTACTTGAACCACTCTTCAACTTTTTTAATGTTTACTTCTTAAATCTTTACTCTTTATACCTGCTGGTAATTATTTTTAGTGAAGAAGGCATTTACTACCCTGCTGTCTTTTTTGAAGGAAGACTCAGCGTCTGATTCATCTTTGAATGTCCCAAAATGTACAGCACTGTGTGTTACACCTTGCATTTATTTCTGAAGGATAGAGACCCAATCTTAAATTTTTTGGTAATAGACATGACCTCATTTAGCTCATCAGCATTGCTGGTGCCTCACATAGTGCCAGGCCAATAAGAGGTGATAAATTCATGTTTTCTAAATCAATGTTTTCATCTTAATAGACTGGAAGTTGTATTTTTTTTAAAGATTTTATTTATTCATGAGAGACACAGAGAAGAGAGAGAGGCAGAGACACAGGCAGAGAGAGAAGCAGGCTTCCTGCAGGGAGCCCGACGCGAGACTCGATCCCAGGTCTCCAGGATCAAGCCCTAGGTTGAAGGTGGCGCTAAAATGCTGAGCCACCCAGGTGTCCCTTGACTGGAAGTTTTTTGAGACACATACAGCAGTATTTATTTTTTGTTTACTTGTTTACATTCTTATTCACCTAGCCACTCACTCATCTGCTTCATTCAATAGGACTGAAAATGCTATCAGGAGCAGCATCCTTACTTCACTCTGCATATCAAGCAGTAGACAGCATAATTCTTTTTATGTACCAAGTACTTACTATGTCTTATTAATGTGGACTGGTTGGTAGCCTGGAGCATAAGTGAAAAGTGTATATATCTTCATGCCTTCATACTGTTTGGTGGTAAAGAATCAGATGTCAAAGCATCTCCGAACCTGCACAATAGGTTACGTTAATGTAAAGTTGGACAGATAGAGTTTATTTTAACATGTTTGCATCCTACAGGAAAAAAGTAAAAAAAAAAAAAAAAAAAAGTAAAAAAGTGTAGATACTCTGTACAAGCCATTTTTTAATCCTAGAAAAAGAGACCCCAAAAAAGTATTGGCTTTTCCTTATGGGAGTGGGAACTTCTTAGGACTTACTTAATTTCTACTCCTTCTCAGTCAAATAAACGACAAAAAATTGACAAATTCAGGGGTAGATTTACACTAGGAGATTACTTGAAGTCTGCATGGGCTGATATGATTTCACTAGAGAAAAATACCTGCATGAAAAATCTTTTAAATTGCTACCCTTTTCAAAGTGTTTCAGTATGAGAAGGAAGCTTCATGGACTATGATGATTTTAACCTGAGTGTTACTTGGGGATTTGGACTTGATCCCAATAATTTAAAAATAACTCTACATTATTTGGTTATTTAAAACAGAATTTTAGGGATGCCTGGGTGGTTCAGTGGTTAAGCGTCTGTCTGCCTTTGGCTCAGGGTGTGATCCTGGGGTCCCCGGATTGAGTCCCCTATCGGGCTCCCTGCAGGTAGCCTGCTTCTCCCTCTGCTTATGTCTCTGCCTCTCTCTCTCTGTCTCTCTCATGAATAAATAAATAAAATATTAAAAAAAATAAAACAGAATTTTATGTTTTCATTATTTAAATTAAATATGAATTTATTTTATTTTATAGCATACTAAAGTGATAATCTAGAGAAAAAGGCAGATGCCTTTTACCAAGTTTCATTGTAAAATTTTACTGCCAAGATCATTGTCGGGACATTTTTTAAATCTATTGAAATTTGACTTTGTCTCAACCCAATAGTTAATCATTATATTAGTAACTGTTTATTGTTAGTCATCTTCTCAATGAAGTGATATGTCATAGTACAAAAAGCATAGAATGGTCAGAAAAGCTGGGTTCAAATCCTAGCACAACCACTTTTAATGTCTTTGAAAGATAGGCTGACATTTTATTTCTCTGAGCCTCTTTCCTCATCTGTAAATTTGGAATAGGAGTGTTTAATTCTTAATATTATGAAACCTAGATGACATGTGATTACAAAATTAGGTTCAGCTCTTAATAGATAACCCTCAGATGGTGTATTAGTTATGACTGCTAGAATTTGGCATCATGGGTTAATCTACAAGTTTTCTTAAAGAGTTCATTCCTTTAATAAACTGCATACTTAAATGTCTTTTAACAATTTATAATTGATAATTTTCTAAATTGCTTTTGGATTTTTCTGAAAATCCAAACTAAATTGGAACTTACACCCTACGATACTATGGAAATAAATCTGAACCAGGCATCGGAGAAATTGCTATAAAACTTGCTTTGCCACTAATGGTAGGATCTTGGTCAAGTCATTTATGCATTGTGGGCTTTAGTTTCCTTCAGTGTAAAATGAGAGAGTTAGGGCAAGGGAGTTGCAGTAAATGAACTTAAAGCCTCTTTCAGTTCTATAATTCAGTGATTATTTTTGGAATACTATTATTCTGACTCATTCTAAAGGTCCAACTTTTCAGTTTGTTATTCAGGTTTTTTATTGATGTTAACATGTTACATAATATGTAACATATACATACATATATGTATAAATGGGTGTTTTTTACAAATGATGATGATAATCACCAAGGGTAGTCATGAAAATCATTTAAGAAATTCGAGAAATTCTAAATCAGTACATTTGGAGAGGGTTACAGGAATTAGTTTAATAAGTGTCACAGGTGATTCTTAGCAACGAAGTTTAAACCGCTGTGATCTTTTACCTTATTTTATTCTAAAACCTAAGTTGGAATTTTCTGCTCTCTTTTGGGGAGAGGAAGAGTCAATATGCTGCATTTGAATGCTGCGATCCACCAGTCTGTGGACATTTACTTTATTCAACAGATTTTTGGGGCTTTTACAGTGCCAGATAATAAAGAAATGTATTAGCAAGTTGAAGGATTTCTTTTTTTTTTTTTTTTTTTTTAATGTCAGGTTAGTAAGTAATAGGTGTGTGGAGAAAAACAAAGTGATGAACAGAGAGAAGGAAGTAATCAGTTTTGCCTATAGGGGTGGAGGACTTTGAAAGCTAAGTAGTTATCTCCCCAGCAGAAAATACGGGAAGGGATATTACAAGAAAGAACAATGGGAACAAGAAAGTGTAAGAATGCCAGATACGGTTGGACAACTTTGAGCAATCTGGTAGATGGAACAGGAGAGATAGGCTGGAAAAAAAGTAGCCTACAGAGTAGAAGAGGCTACTAATATAATGCTAAAAAGATTGGACTTCATTCTCAGGAGAGAGTGATGGAAGGGATGAAGAGGACTGTGTGTTTTCTAAAGTTCACTCCGCCTGCATATAAAGGGGAGTTTTTTTGAGACACATAACAGCAGTATTTATTATTTGTTTGTTGTTGTTTGAGGAGTGATGACAAAGGAGAAGACACAGTTGAAAATCTCATAATATATGGAGTATCAAGGGTGTCCCTCAGTAGTAGAGAAAACTTAGCCACAGACTGAACATGACTCTAATCTCATTCAAAAACCAAGACTTAAAAGCAAGAACTAAAGAATCAAAGTGTTTCCAAGTAATTTTGCTGCATCTCAGAACAAATATTTAAAGGAATGTTTAAAGAAATACAGCTTTAGAGTACAAAAATCCCTTGCTGTGATGTTAAATTCATAATGTTCCATATCCATTAAAAAATATGAAATGAGAAGCAAGAAAATACAACCCACAAAAAGGAGAAAAATCAATCAGTACAAACAGACCTCAAAATGACAAAGATGACAGAATTAGACAAGGACTTTAAAACAGTTACTATAACTTAGGCCATCTGTAGAAGATGGTAGAGGAAAGCATGAACATACTGAAGAAAATCATGAAAGATATTTTAAAAATTGAACTTCTTGAGATGAAAAGTACAATATCTGAGATTAAAGACTAAACTGTGTGGCACCTTTGTGGCTCAGTTGGTTAAGTGTCTGTCTTTCAGCTCAGGTCATGATTGTAGGATCCTGGGATTGAGCGCTGTATCAGGTGCCCCACTTAGCAGGGAGTCTCCTTCTCCCTCTCACTCTGCCCCTCCCCCTACTCATGTGCTCTCACTCTCTCTCAAATAAATAAAATTAAAAAAAAAAACTAAAGTGAATAGAAATTACAGCTGATTAGACACTACACAGTTAAATACTAGTGATCTTTAAGACATAGCAATAAAAACTATCCAAAATAAAACATACACACACACACACAGACTGGGAGAAAAAGCAATAGAACATCAACAAGCTGTGAAAAACTTCAGCCTAGCAGATAGATAATGGTGATACCCAAAGAGAGGAGACAGAGGCAGAGAAAGAAAAAAAATTTAAGGAAATAATGGCTGAATATTTTCCAGATTTTATAAAAACTATAAACCTGGAAGATCCAAAAAGTTTATGAATCCTAAGCATCAGAAATATGAAGAAAACTATATTATCATCAAATTGTTTAAAACCCATGTTTTAAACATATGTTTAAACTATGTAGGATGCCTGATTGGCTCAGTGGTTGAGTGTCTGCCTTTGGCTCCAGGCGTGATCCCGGAATCCTGGGATTGAGCCCAGCTTCAGATTCCCCGCAGGGAGCCTGCTTCTCCCTCTGCATATGTCTCTGCCTCTCTCTCTGTGTCTCGTGAATAAATAAATAAAATCTTTAAAAAATAAACTGTGTTTTACTATGACAAGTCAGAGAAAGACGAATACCATGTGATCTCACTCTTATGTGGAATTTAAGAAACAAAACAGATCAACATAGGGGAAGGGAGGAAAAAAAGAGGCAAACCGTAAGAGGTTCTTAACTATAGAGAACACACAGGTTTGCTGGAGGGTAGGTGGGCAGAGGATGGGATAAACGGATTGATGAGTATCAAGGAGGGCACTTGTGTTGAGTACTGGGTAGTATATGTACATGATGAATCACAAAATTCTACACTTGAAACTAGTATTACACTACATGTTAACTAGCTAGAATGTAAATAAAAACTTGGGGGAAAAAAACCCGACCATGATAAAGAAAAAATCTTTGCAGTATCAAGAAGGAAAAAGGTCATTAAAATGATAATGCCAGCAGACTTGTTGGAATTGGAAACCAAAAGACCAAAGAATAGAATCTTTGAAGTACAGGAAAACAAAACATGTCAACCTAGAATTCTGTATCAGCTAAAATATCATTTAAAAACCTGAGACAAAATCATAATTTCTCTCAGAAATACAAAAGCTGAAATAATTCATGACCAGGTGACCTACACAAGGGATGTCAGGGAACTTCTTTTAAGACAAATGGAAAATGATTCCAGGCAGATATCTGCCTTTGCACCAAAGAATGAAATCATTGGAAATGATAATTATGTGAGTAAATGTAAAAGACTTTTTCCTTTCACTGTATTAAAATTGAAGTATGACTGACATACAATATTATGTTATTTTCAGGTGTTTCAACACACATATGGCAAAATGCTCACCATGAATGTGTAGTTATGATGTCTCACCAAAGTTTTTTTACAGTGTTGACTATATTTGACTATATTTCTTATGATGTACTTTTAATCCTTATGACTTATTTTATAACTGGAATTTTATACCTCTTAAACCCCTTCACCTATTTCACCCATCCCCACACCCTTCTCCCCTCTGACAGTGACCAGTTTGTTCTCTGTATTTTAGTCTATTTCTGTTACGTTTGTTCGTTTGTTTCGTTCTTTAGATTCCACCTGTAAGTGAAATATATGGTATTTATCTTTTTCCATCTGACTTCTTTCACTTTAGATCCATCCATGTTATCACAAATGTAAGATTTCATTCTTCCTGTGGCTGAGTAATATTTCATTATGTTATATATACCACATTTTCTATATCTATTCATTTATCAATGGACACTTAAGTTTGCTTTCCTGTCTTGGCTATTATAAATAATGCTGCAGTAAATATAGGGGTGCATATATGTCTTTTCAAATTAGTGTTTTTGTTTTCATCCAGGAAATACTGAGAAGTGGAATTACTGGTCTCATGGTATTTCTGTCTTTTTCAGGGAACCTATGAATTGGTTCACAGGGGCTGCACCAATTTACATTCCCACCAACAGTGCACAAAGGTTCCATTTTCTCCAAATCCTTGCCAACACTTGTTATTTCTTTTTTTGATACTAGCCATTCTAACTTTGTGAGGTGATATTTCACTGTGATTATGATTTGCATTTCCCTGATGATTAGTGATTTTGAATACCTTTTCAAGTGTCTCCTGGTCATCTGTATGCTTTGGAAAAATGTTTATTCATTTCCTCGACCCATTACTTACCTGGATTGTTTATGGGATTTTTGCTGTTGATTTGAATGAGTTTATTTGGGGGGTGGATATTAACCCTTTACCAGATGTATGATTTGCAGTATCATCTCCCAATTGGTAAGTTGCCTTTTTGGCTTATTGACGGTTTCCTTCACTGTGCAAAAACTATTTTGTTTGATGTAGTGCCATTTGCTTATTTTGCTTGTGTTTCTCTTGTCAAAGGAGACAGATTCAGAAAAATATTGCTCTGGTAATGTCCAAGATATGACTATGTTTTCTTTTAGGAGTTTCATGGCTTCAGGTCTTATATTTAATCCATTTTGAGTTTATTTTTGTGTATGGTATAAGAAAGTGGTCCCATTTCATTCTTCTGCATGTAGCTACCCTTCTAATACCATTGAATGAAGAGACTATCTTCCTCCCCATTGTATATTCTTGCTTTCATTGTCATAGATTAATTGGCCACATAAGTATGGGTTTATTTTTGGGCGCTCTATTCTGTTACATTGATCTGTTTGTTTCATTTTGTGCTTGTTCCATATTGTTTTGATTACTGTAGACTTGTAGTATAGTTTGAAACCTGAGATTGTAATACTGTCAGTTTTTTTCTTTCTCAAGATTGCTTTGACTACTTAGGAGCTTTGTGGTTCCACAAATTTTAGGATTATTTGTTCTAGTTCTGCAAAAAGTGCCATTGATACTTTGTTAGGGATTGCATTGAATCTCTATAGATCGTTTCAGGTAGCATGGACATTTTAATAATAGTAATTTTTCCAGTCCTTGGGCATGAATACGTGTTTCTATTTATTTGCATTGTGTTCAGTTTCTTTCATTAATTTCCTATAATTTTCAGAGTATAAGTCTTTCACTTCCTTGGTTAAGTTATCCTTAGGTATTTTATTCTTTTTAATTCGATTGTATGGCATTCTTTTCTTAATTTCCATTTCTGCTACCTTGTTTTTAGTATATAGAAATGCAACCAATTTCTGTATATTAAATATATATCCTGCAACTTTACTGCATTCATTTACTAGTTCTAACAGTTTTGTGTGTGTGTGTGTGTTTAGGGTTTTTTCTTAATATATAGTGTCACATCATTTGCAAATAGTGGCAGTTTTACTTCTTCCACATTGGATACCTTACAGTATCTATTATTTTATTCTGTTTTACTTTTAGATTTTTTCTAAATTCAAGTTGTTAACATATGTTAGTTTTAAGGGTAGGATTTAGTGATTCATTAGTTACACATAACACCCAGGGCAGTTACTCCCTTTTTTGGGGTCTAATTAAACTTCCAGTACTGTATTGAATAAAAGTGACAGGAGCAGATATCTCTGTCTTCTTGATCTTAAAGGAAGACCTTTTAGCTTTTCACCATTGAGTATATTTTTAGCTGTGGGATTTTTCATATGTGGCCTTGATTATGATAAGATATGTTCCTTCTAAACTCACATTGTTGAAAGTTTTTATCATGAACAGATGTTAGATTTTGTCAAATGCTTTTTCTACATCTGCTGAGATGATTATATGATTTTTATCCTTCATTTTCTTAATATGATTTATCACTTGATTGATTTTCAGATATTAAACCATCCTTGCATCCCTGGAATAAATTCCACTTGATCCTGGTGGATGATCCTTTTAATACATTGTTGAATTTGGCTTGCTGATATTTTGTTGAAGAAATCAGGGATATTGGTCTGTAATTTTCTTTTTCTGTGGGTTTTTGTTTTTGTTTGTAGTCTGGCTTTGGTATCAGGGTACTGCTGACCTTACAGTGAATTTGGAAAAATTCACTTGTCTTCAGTTTTTTAGAATGGTTTGAAAAAGCTAGGGATTAGATCTTTAAATGTTTGGTAGGATTTACCTGTGAAGCCCTCTAGTCCTGGACTTTTGTTTGTTTGGAGTTTTTCTATTACCAGTTCTATGACATTACTAGTAATCAGTTAGTTTAGATTTTCTATTTCTTCCTGATTCAGTCTTGGAAGATTATATATTTCTAGGAATTTATCCATTTCTTCTAGATTGTCCAATTGTTGACATATAATTTTCTGTAGTACTCTTATAATCCTCTGTATTTTTGTGGGATTGGTTGTAACTTCTTTTCAATTCTGGTTTTATTTGAGTCTTCTCTCTTTTTTTCTTGATAAGTCTGACTAAAGTTTTACCATTTTTATTTATCTTTTCAAAGAATCAGCTGTTACTTTCACTGATCTTTTCTATTGTCTTTTTGGTCTCTATCATTTATTTCTGCTCTGACCTTTATTATTTTCTTCCTTCTACTAACTTTGTTCTTAATTTTTTTTTTTTTTTTGGCTTCTTTAGGTGTAAGGTCAGATTGTATATTTGAGATTTTTCTTGTTTCTTCAGGTGACTGTAAACTTCCCTCTTAGAACTACTTTTGCTGCATCCCAAAGATTTTGAACTATTTCATTTTTATTTGTCTCTGGGTTGTTTTCAGATTTCGTCTTTGATTTCTTCTTTGGCCTATTTGTGGGTTAGTAGCATGTTGTTTAGCCTCCACTTGTTTGTTTCTTCCACTTTTTTTCTTGTAACTGATTTCTAGTTGCATACCATTGTGGTCAGAAAAGATGCTTGATATAATTTCCGTCTTCTTAAATTTATTGAGACTTATGTTGTTACCTAACATGTGATCTCTCCTGTAAATGTTCTATGTGCATTGGAAAATAATGTGTATATCCTAAGCGGGTTTTTGTTTTGTTTTGTTTTTTGGTGTTTGTTTTTTTTAGAGCATGTAGCGAGGGCAGAGGGAGAGGGAGAGAGAGAATCTTAAGCAAGCTCCACCTCCAGCACAGAGCCCAATGCCAGGCTCAATCTCACAACCCTGATATCATGGCCTGAGCCAAAAAATCAAGTCAGACACTTAACCTACTGAGCCACCCAGATGCCCCTATCCTAATGTTTTTGATGGAATGTTCTGTATATATCTGTTAGGTTCGTCTGCTCTATGTGTTGTTCAAAACCACTGTTACAAAACAAAACAAAAAACAAACAAAAAAGCCACTGTTCCCTTATTGATTTTCTAAGTGGATGATATATCCATTGATGAAGTCAGTGTCAAAGTCCCCTACTATTATTGTATTGCTGTCTATTCCTCCCCTTATTTTCCCCTCACTTTAGAAGTCACTTTCAAAGGCAACTGACTGAAGCTAAAATAATAACAATGTAATAGGGGGTTTGTAACATATATGGAAGTGATAATACATTACATTTTATACAGTACATTACACAGTTGATTGTTACATTTTGTACAAAGTACAAAAGCTGACAGAGGAGAAATCAAAGTGTAGGTTTGTAAGGTTTTAAGTCTCAGACTAGGAGCAAAGTGGTATAATATTACTTTAATATAACTTGTGATAAATTAATTTTTTAAAATAATTCAACAGATACAAAAAGCAATTGAAGTTCATAAGATTTGGGGATCCCTGGGTGGCTCAGCAGTTTGGCACCTGCCCTCAGCCCAGGGCATGATCCTGGAGTCAGGATCGAGTCCCACGTCGGGCTCCCTGCATGGAGCCTGCTTCTCCCTCTGCCTGGGTCTCTGACTCTCTCCCTCTCTGTGTGTCTCTCATGAATAAATAAATAAAACGTTTAAAAAAAAAAGATTCATAAGATTTAAAACTCAAATGGGCAAATAATTTGGAGCTAAGAATTTTATCTCTCCCATATTTCAAAAATAATTCCTCACATATTTGTTTGATCTACTGTAAGATTAAAAATGAAGGATGATGATGCTTTGAAGTAGTAAAACCTAAATTCTTTATTCATACATAGCTTGCTTTGGATAGAGTTGGGTGTAACTCTTACAAGAAACAAGAGTACAACATAGGTCTGTACTTAGACATCCATCACATTGAAAGATTTATAAACAACTTTTCTACCCTCATTTCTAGACTTTGTTGTTTTAAGAAGGCAAAATGAATAAATAGTACCAGCCCCCGCTCAGGCAAAATTGTTAAGCGGAAGAAATGTGTTGTCCATTTCCTCTCTTCTCCCACTTTTTTGGCTACCAACTTCATATCCAGCCCTGGCAATTGATCCATGATTTCTGAGCTATTGCATTGTTATTTTCTGATACTTTGTTTCTCCAAAAAAGGAGGCATCTCAGTAAGCTTCACTTTGCTTTCTAACATAATAAATATTAGCTTTAATATTATATCCACTCTTATTTAATAGGGACTAATTTTAAAAAACTCATACCAATTATATTTGCAAACATACTGTATTTCCTTAATTATTTCTTTTTTTTTCCCCTTAATTATTTCTTACATGAGTATTTCATGAATATTCAGTCCTTTACTACATAGAGCAGTCTCAGGGATTTCAGGCTTGGAAATTGAATCCTAGAAAGGCAAATGTCAGAAGTAATCGGATAGAGCTAATACTAGAACCTAGGTCAGCTGACTTCTAGTTTATTTAAATTCTTGAGACTAGAAGGGAAAGTATTGGGAGTAGGTGACAAAGTGGTAGTCTGCATGTGGGGGACTACTGGCAAGAACTCATCCAGGCTTTTGAAAGCCTGACTAGAATTCATTCCTTTATAATCTTTGTAGACATATAAGGACTGTTCTTTAATGAAGGCCTAGGAGTTCTGTGCATGAACTGCCTCAGGAACTGCTGCTGCTGTTGCCAACTCCAACCCCAGAATGAAGTTCCACAAAATACCTACTAACCACAGCCTCCTCAAGTCAGCGGACCCTTCATACAGCCCTGTTAATATAATCCTTAACTGTGTTCTCTTTAGCTATTTAATATTTTTTAGTTATTAATTTTGTTTTAAAAGTATTCTTTTGACTGGTTTTCCCAATCCACTATGATGTCTATGGCTACAAATAACAGAAAACCCAAAAATATTATACAGTAAGAAAATTTATTGGGTTTCATAACTTGGATTCCAGACCTAGAGCACATTTGAAAGTTATCTCAGTTTAATACAGTTTCCTTTCTCTTGACTTCCTCTGATACACTCCTCTTGGCTTCATCCATAGACTGTTGTCCTCATAGTTACACTGTAGCTATAATTGCTCCTGGCTATGTGTCTGTACTTCCTGGCATCCACTTGTTTCCTAAAGCTCTCTATAGGGGTGAGGAAGCTTTTTCCCAGAAGCCCTAAGGAAACTTCTTCCCATGAATTATTACACCAAACTGGGTCACATGCCCATTCCTGAACGAAGCCCTGTGATTTAGAGAGTTCTCTATCTGAAGAGCTTAGGCCTGTATTTTCAAACCAATCACAGGAAAGGGACTTGTTGCACCCTGAATTCTGGTGGTGGAGTTAATTTTCCCAGAGACACGGGATGGGGTTGGGAGTCCAGGGATGAAAACAGATTTCTCTTAGAATAGGGGAAATTAAAATAGGATGATGGACAGGTAAAACCAATAATGTCTGCTTCAGTTGTTTGGTTTTATTTGTTTTTTTCCTCTTTCGGCTTTTAGGATCAGCATGGAATATTAAAGAGTGTGAGTTTGGGTTTAAGTCTAGCTTTTAGAGAGCTGCTATGGCACTTAGCCAGGATCCTTAACTCTGTAAGCCTCAGCTTCTCAGTAGGAATTTTGTAAGGATTAAAAATAATACAGGTTAAAGACTTAACACATAACTCAGTAAACATATAGTTATTAAAATTTTTGTTGATTCTTAAAATTATAAACAGTTTATGAAAGTGCCTTTTTTTTCCTGAGACCCATTCCATTCCTAGATAGTTATTAAAACAAGTAAACAACAAAAAAATGTTCTTTAGAGAATCTAGGTTGTCAGTATACAGAGGCTTACTATAAAATTATTTCATCTCTGCCTGTTTGAATATGTTGAGATGACATGTTGAGAATAATGATTTTACAAGAATTACAATGTTGCAATAAAAATAAAAAATAAAAATAAAAATGAGGGGATCCCTGGGTGGCGCAGCGGTTTGGCGCCTGCCTTTGACCCAGGGCGCGATCCTGGAGACCCGGGATCGAATCCCACATCGGGCTCCCGGTGCATGGAGCCTGCTTCTCCCTCTGCCTGTGTCTCTGCCTCTCTCTCTCTCTCTCTGTATGACTATCATAAATAAATAAATAAATAAATAAATAAATAAATAAATAAATAAATAAATAAGAAAATAAAAAAACAGAGGGTGACTCAGAAATACCAAACCAAAATTCCTCTTCCCAAGACAGCAAAGTGTAATCCAAATGACAATCAGGTTAATTGCAGAAATGATACTGTCCCCTTCTGTGTCAAGCATTTCATTTCTTTTTTTTATTTTTAAGATTTTATTTATTTATTCATGAGAGACACACAGAGAGAGGCAGAGACAAAGGCAGAGGGAGAAACAAGCTCCCTGTGAAGAGCCCAGTGTGGGACTTGATCCCAGAATCCTGGGATCGTGATCTGAGCCAAACAGAGGCAGATGCTCAACCACTGAGCTACCCAGGTGTCCCAAGCATTTCATATCTTTATAAGGAAATGTAGGGTCTGAAATTCTGGCTTTTCTGGCTTGAAATTGGTTGGCATTCATGAACAGCCCATGACACAAAGGGATAATGAAGTATATATGAGATCTCACAACAAGAGCTCTGGAGTTAGCCTTTCAGAAATAATGGAATGGGAGAATAGAAGGAAAATGAGGAAAGTGACTTTAATTGACTCTATTGTATATGTTCCAGGGGCTCTGTGGTTATAAGCCTGACTATAATAGCTTCCCAACCTTGAAAGTCTCTCTGCTTATGATCATATGATTAAGATTACTTGCATACTCTCACACCTTATGTCAGAATATATCCCCATCAGTAACTAAATGAAGTAATACCATAATAAGATTGTGTCTGAGAATATAGTGCAGAAAGATTTACTAAAGGATCCTCATCACAGACTCCTTCAGTTAGGGCCAATTAAAGCTGTTAAAGCTTGAGATTATTTACCACAATTTTGTTGGTTTCAGAACACAAGAATCTGTTCTGTTGCTAACTCACTAAGATTCATGAGAAACCTTCTGCTCCCCAACCTGGGCACCTACCCTCTTTTGTCAGCACAATTCCCAGTCTCTCTGCCTATGATCATATGGTTGAGTAAGATTACTTGCATACTCTCTTTTCTCCATAAACAAGAATGAAAGGCCATCAAAGGCAGGCCAAAGTTCTTAGAAAATAAACTGACAAGAGTCAAGGCCAAGACCTTGACATTAACCCCACTCTTTCCTCTGTTGCCATATATCATCGTCCTCATCTCTCACAGATCCTGTCTTAAGAGTTAGCTTTGTTCTAACCCCAACACCTTGGAATTAGTCCTGTGACTCTTCCAGTAATGTAGAAATGGCCCACTGTTCATTGCTGTTTCTATTTTATCAGGCTGCCTGTTCTTATTTTACCAGGACTTTTTTGTCCTTTCATTTTAGTGTTGATGTGTGGTTGCAGAATTCATTGTAAAGCAATCAATCCTACATATGATAAATCATTAAAGTAACTATTATCTAAGCAGCTCTTAGAAAGACATAGGGTGAAAAGGGTGAAGAAAACCCCGAAAAGACTTCTATCTTTTACCAGTTTGTTAAGAGATTATTCCGAGACCTTCCATCTGCATTTATTCCTTCTTTTATTCCTGCATTTATTCCTTCCATCTGCATTTATTTCTTCCATCTGCATTTATTCCATCATGTGGGATGCATGAATGAATGAGCAAAAACAATGGAAAAGTCTTATGTAAAATCCTTAGCAAGATACAGACAGTAATGTTAATAGCTTCTAACATTGATATAATTCTTTACAATGTATGGAACTTTTTCACCTACAGAATTTAATCTCACACCATCCTTATAAAGTAGTTGTTTTATTTATTTTATGTTGTCATCAGTGAGATCCAAAGATGTTAAGGTCCCATCACAGGTAAGTGGAAGAACCAGAGTTTAACTTATAGACCCTCTGATTCTAATTTCAGAGTCATTTCATCTTGCCCAAGTTGTTCTTGAATCTAGGAGACAAGTTATAAACACATTTGTTTTTGGTGAGTGAAAAGGAAGCAGGAACTTCTTTTCATTTCTGATTGGTAGGCTAGAATTTCCAGCTACTGCAGTGAAAGAGATGTTGGTTCTAATGAAGAAAAGATATGTAAGTTTACCAGTACAACTCTAGTTAGAATGCCTAAAAATATAAAGGCCATAGATTTATTTTTAATCTACAAATAAATATAATGAGAATGAACTGGGGTGGTAATGTGAGGATTATGGCATTTTACTGTATGAGGTTAACATGTTCAGAATGGAACTCCTGATTTTTCTCTTCCTTTAGACCTACTCTACCCAGTGTCTTTTTTCATATCAGTCATTTTTCAGCTGCTAAAGCCAAAATTCATGAAGTCATACTAACCTCTTTTTCTATTATACATCCTATCTAATGTGTCAGGAAATCCTGTTGGTTCTACCTTTAAAATATACCCACAATTCAATTCCTCATCACCTTCACTGTTTTGTCAAGCCATCATATCTCACCTAGATTACTCCATAGGTAGCTTCATGACTCATCTCCTTTTTTTACTCTCTTCTCCCTCCCTCATATTCTTAAAACAGCAGCCAGAGATCCTTTTAAAACCTAAGCTAAATGATTCTGTTGTCCCCTCAAAAGTTTTCTTCACTCACTCCTGTTTCAGAGAAAAATTAAAACCTTTACAATAATGGCTTTCCAGGCCCTGTGCGATATGGCCCCCCTCCATTAGTCTCTGACCTTCTCTCCTATTATGTTCCTCATTGCTTGCTTACTCTGTTCCAGCCACAGTGGCCCCTTGCTATTTCAGGAGCATATCTGGCACAATTCTTACCACCAGGCCTCTGTGGGGACCTTTCCCAGCAGCTGCTTGCTCAAATGTCTCTCCTTCTTAATGAGGCCTACCCTTTTGAAAACTGCTCTCCTTCCTTAGAAATCCTGGTGTCCCCAGCCTGCTCTTATTTTCCTCATACTACCTATGATTTACTAGATATACTATATGATTTACTTATTATATTTATTACTTCTAGTTTCTTAGAGTATAGACTCCACAAGAACAGGTTTTGGGGGTTTGTTTCAATTTGTTTTTTTGCTCACTGATAACATCCTGTGTCTAAAATTACTGGGCACATAGCAGGAGCTCAGTACCAATTTCTTAAGTCAACAAATGATAGAAGTATTTAATGACTCTCTCTCTAAGCAAAGATTTTACAGTTGTTGAGGAGGTACTCCAATGCTGGTTCTGACAGCAGCTGACCAGTACAATGCCTATGTGATAAAACATCAATAGAGATGATAGAGTGAGAGAGATAAAAAGAGAGAGACAGATCAGTAAAGCTGAAGTTAGTCCAGTTACAAAACTTCTCAGGTAAAGACTGATAGTCTTTGTTTTTCAAGGGAAAGGAGAATGTATGATATAATTGCTATGGCTTCTGAAATATTACTTATTTAGCACTTGACATGATACAGCTTTCCCGAATTATATGGAAACCAGATATTTTGCATTCATTCATTCATTCATTCATTCAAGTACCAACATGCCTCAGATGTACCAGACACTATATAACTAAGTTCAAATTAATACTTGCAACAACTACAAAGAATGTGCTTTGGTATGTCTGTATTTAATGTAGGAAAATGGAAGTTTCACTGGTTTGTTAGTTTGGCTTCCCAGCATTGCTTGTCTGCATTCCCTCAGCTTTTTGAAAATCAGCTACTCTGCACATGCAGAGATAATGTTACTCACCTATCGTCAATAGGACATATACTTGCACTGGTTCTTTTGCAATAATAATGTGAATAGTGGCTCATATTTGCAAGAGTGTTATCCAGAATTAGGAATGTAGGCTATGTCTATGAACAGAATTTTTTTTGTGTGTGAATCTAACTTAATTGACCCAGTACTAACTAGATGAACTAACTTGCCTGAACAATTTATTATATGGGCTCATAAGATATAGAGATTAGAAAAGGTCATTAGCAGATTATATCTGTCACTTGGTGGCCAGTGCTGGTTTGATCCTGTTTTTTTAATGCTCTTGACAGCCTAGTTTTTTGGAGTTAAAGCACCATTTCCCTTTTAATATAGTAAGCACTTTTCCCCTATAAAATAGCCCATTCTTTGGAATGGAAACAGCATTAGGTCTTTGTAACTTGGGTAGTTTTAGTACTAGATTGTTTAGTTTGTAAAAATATTTGATTTAGCCTGAGCTTGTGGCCTGATGATGTTTAGAAGAGTGCCAAAGTGTAATGCATAGAAGATGCCAGTAAAAACCATAGTTGGGAGAGGTGAATAATGGTTGCGTCATTTTCCTGGTAGGTGTAACCAGGCCTGAAAATCCATCACTGCCATTTTTTAAATGTGTTCCTAAGAATAAAGTCAACTGGTATTCTGTGAACTACATTAAGTATCAAAATAAAATATCTGCCAGTGCCTTGAATCACAATCTGACTGTCTTTACATTGTTAAGGAAGCTTTGTTTCATCATTGTGTTTTATTGCCAAAAATAGAAGTAATATTTTTCCATGAGCATTTTCCAGTGAAAACCTTGAACATCCCAGATTTTCCATTGTGATTTAACTTTGACATCAAGCAAATTCTTGTTAACAAACAAGTTCTTGTAAAATATTTTAAAACTTCAGTTCCTAAAATACCCCATCTTAAATAAAGTCTAAAGATCAATATAGTAGGAAAAAAATTAACATATTCAGTTAAAATAAAATGAAGTCTTGTGAGTATCTGGCAATAATCAAGCCAACACAACAGATCAGATTTCTAGACTAATAAGGTACAAATAAAAGATTTTAGGATTCAAATAAAGTACATTAATATATATTCAGTGCTCCTTGATTAGTGGAGAGTTTTTCTAGCAATACTGATTGTATAATTTCCTAGTTCCTATTGTGACTGAAATATACTGCAGTAATTGATAAAAGTGTGTTCATTTGTTTGCATGTGTGCCTTCAGCTGTGTTAGGAAAACTAGAAGTGCTATAGTAGATAGAATCACAAAACCATCTCCTGCTCCTTGGAGAGTATGAGTCTAGAACAGAGTGGGAAAAAGACAAATAGAATAGAAAGTGAATTATTGGCAGTCATAGATTTGGATATGTTGATTAAGTGTGGGAAGCAAGTGGCAAAAGGGAGTAGTGCAATCCCTGTTTTTTCTTAAACCCTTAGACCTGTAACCTTTCTTTCAAGAGTAAGGTCTTCTCTTTCAAAAGGGTGGCATTGTACTAAGGAATGCTGTCTTTATGATAGAAGAATATGTGCACAGGTATAGATGGAGAATAGAATATAGGACCCTGCCCCATGGGAAAGTCAGGAACCCATAAACAGAGGCTGCCTCATCCACAGCAGTTCTTGAGAATATTTGTCTACAACTTCAACCACAGTTTATACTTGTTTATAAAAGAATAAAAAGAACAGTGAGAGAGACACACAAATGAAGAATAATTCTTTAACTTTTTTGGTTTGTTGGTAGGCATTCTCAAAAACTTTTTTTTCCACCAATCTCACAGCAAGTGTATCTCTTCAAGGTTTGTATCATCCTTATTTCACTTTTTTACTTTACACCTAAGGCCAGGACCATAAAAAATACTCAAAAAGAAGGGACAGGGAAGAAGCTGGATAACACCTACAGAAGGACCCATTTGAAGCCAGGGCTCTTGGTATGTGACCATATAATTTATCATCTGAACAAGAAAATTTGAGAAATAATACTGCACTCTATTAATAAAACAACAGGTATGAAAAAGGACTGGTGTGGACCATCCTAGACGATGTGGTAATTTGAACGAAAGGATGGGTGGGAAACTCCTACTACCTTAGGAGGAGTTTCCCAAACTCTTATCCAAACTCTTTACTTTCTCTAAGGCTTCTATAAAACCTCAAGGGGGCATAGAAAAACAATAGAGAAAATTAGCAGAATCAAAAATCAGTTCTTTCTAAGATCAGCAAAAGCGACAAACTCTTAGCTACACCTACCAAGAAAAAGAAGACTCAGATTACTAAAATCTGGAATAAAAGAGGATATTAATATCAGCTTCATGGAAATAAAAAACACAAGCACGTTGGGGCACCTGGGTGGCTCAGTTGGTTAGGTATCTGCCTTCAGCTCAGGTCATGATCCTGGAGTCCCAGGATCAAGCCCTGCATCAGGCTCCCTGCTCAGCAGGGAGTCTGCTTCTCCCTCTGCTCCTCACCCTGCTCGTGCTCTCTCTCCCTCCCACTCCCAAATAAATGAATAAAATCTTAAAAAAAAAAAACACACACACACACACAAGCACCATGTACAAAGTTAACACAAAATGGATCAAGACCTGTATGCAAAAGCTAAAACTATGAAACTTAGAAGAAAACAGAAGAGTAAATTTTTTGTGACCTATGGTTTAGGTGATAATTTTTTAAATATGTAACACAAAAAGCACAAGCATCCTAATTAGTTAATAGAACTTCATCAAAGTTAAGAAAATGTAAAGACAACCCACATGAAGGGTGAAGATATTTTTAAATCATCTACCTAGTAAGAGGTTTGTATCCAGAATATATAAAGAATCCTTACATTTAAATAATAAAAAGATAACCCAATTATGAAATAGACAATTCTCCAAAGAAAATATACACATGGCCAATATATACATGAAGAAATTATTCATACCATCAGCCATCAGGGAAATGCAAATCAGCACCACTACGAGATACTGCCTTATACCCACTAGGATGGCTATAATCATAAAGACAAATAATAGCAAGTGTTGGTAAAGATGTGGAAAAATTAGAACCTTTGCACACTTGGTGAAAATTTAAAATGCTGTAGCTCTTTTGGGAAATGGTCTGACAGTTCCTCAAGCCATATATATATATATATATATAACTATATCTCCTAATGATTCCACTCTTACATATGTAACCAAGAGAAATGAAAACATATGTCCACCCAAGCACTTGTACCTGAACATTTATAGTAGCATTATTCATAATAAAAAAGTGGAAGTAACCCAAGTGTCCATCAACTAATGAATGAATAAATAAAATGTAGTATGTCCATAAAATGGAATATTATTCAGCCATAAAACAAAATAAAACAAAAAACAGAATTTGCAATGACCTGGATGGAGCTAGAGAGTATTCTGCTAAGTGAAATTGGTCAGTCAGAGAAAGACAAATACCATACAATTTCACTCATATATGGAATTTAAGAAACAAAACAAATAACATGGAGAGGGTGATGAGAGGAAAACCAAGATACAGACTCTTAATTCTAGAGGATAAACTGATGGTTACCAGAGGAGAGATGGGTAGAGGGATGGGTTAAATAGATGCAGTGAAACGCTGGGACACCTGCACCCTGATGTTTATAGCGCAGGGTTCACAATAGCCAAACTGTGGAAGGAGCCTCGGTGTCCATCGAAAGATGAATGGATAAAGAAGATGTGGTTTATGTATACAATGAAATATTGCTCAGCCATTAGAAACGACAAATACCCATCATTTGCTTTGACGTGGATGGAACTGGAGGGTATTATGCTGGGTGAAATAAGTCAATCAGAAAAGGACAAATATTGTATGGTCTCATTCATTTGGGGAATATAAAAATTAGTGGAAGGGAATAAAGGGAGAGGAGAGAAAATGAATGAAAATATCAGTGAGGGTGACAAAACATGAGAGACACCTAACTCTGGGAAATGAACAAGAGGTAGTGGAAGGGGAAGTGGGCGAGGGTTGGGGTGACTGGGTAATGGGCACTGAGGGGGGCACTTGGTGGGATGATCACTGGGTGTTATGCTAAATGTTGGCAAATTGAACTCCAATAAAAAAAATTTAAAAAATAATAAATAGATGATGGGGATTAAGGAAGACACTTGAAATGAGCACCAGGTGTTGTATGGAAGTATTAAATTACTGTATTGTATACCTGAAACTAATATTACACTGTATGTTAACTGGAATTTAAATAAAAACTTGGAAGAAAAAAAAACACTGATTTGTATACTTTACATTGTATAGCTTGTGAATTATCTCAATAAAGCTTAACATTAAAACTATATCAAGCATCTTTTGTGGTTCTATACAAATTTTAGGATTTGTTCATTCTAGTTATGTGAAAGATGTTATTGATATTTTGATAGGAATTGTGTTGAATGTGTAGTTTGCTTCGGGTAGTATGGACATTTTAACAATATTTGTTCTTCTGATCCATGAGCATAGAATGTCTTTCCACTTCTTTTTGTTCTCTTTGATTCTCTTTGATTTCTTTCATCAGTGTTTTACAGTTTTCAGAGTACAGGTCTTTCACCTCTTTAGTTAAGGTTATTCCTGGGTATTGTCTTGTTTTTGGTACAATTGTAAATGGGATTGATTCCTTCATTTCTCTTTCTGCTGCTTCATTATTGGTGTGTAGAAATGCAGCAGACTTCTGTACATTGATTTTGTATCCTGTGACATTATTGAATTAGTTTATAAGTTCTAGTTTTTTGGTTGAGTCTTTCAGGTTTTCTATATATATTATCGTGTTATCTGCAAATAGTAAAAGTTTCCTTCTTCCAATTTAGATATCTTTATTTCTTTTTGTTGTCTGATAACTGTGGTTAGAACTTCCAGTGCTGTGTTAAATAACAGTGGTGAAAGTGGACATCCCTGTCTTGTTCCTGACCATAGAGAAAAAGGTCTCAGTATTTCCCCATTTAGGATATTTGCAGTGGGTTTATTACGTTGAGGTATGTTTCCTCCAGACCTATTTTGTTGAGGGTTTTTTTTTATCATGAATGAACGTTTTACTTTGTCAAATGCTTTTTCTGCATCTTATAGAGGATCACATCCTTCTTATCCTTTCTTTTAATTATGTGTATCACGGTGATTGAACCATCCTTGCAACCCAGAAATAAATTCCGCTGAATGTGGAATTTGTATGGAACCACAAAAGACCCCAAATAGCTAAAGAAACCTCCTTGGAAAAGCAAAGCAAAGGGGTAGGCATCAAAATTCTGGACTTCAAGCTATAATACAAAGTTGTAGTGATCAAAGCAGTATGATACTGGCACAAAAAGAGACACATAGATAAGTGGAATAGAATAGAAAACCCAGAAATGAACCCACAACTGCATAGTCAGTTAATCTATGACAAAGCAGGAAAGAATATCCAATGTGAAAAAGACAGTCTCTTCAACAAATAGTGTTGGGAAAACTGGACAGCAACATGCAGAGAAATGAAACTGGACCCCTTCCTTACAACATACACAAACATAAATTCCAAATGGATTAAAGACCTAAATGTGAAACTGGAAACCATAAAAATCCTCAAAGAGAACACAAGCAGTAACTTCTTTGACATCAGCCTTTATCAGCTTCTTTCTAGATATGTCTCTGTAGGCAAGGAAAACAGAAGCAAAATAAACTATTGGGAATTCATCAAAATAAAAAGCTTCTGCACAGCAAGGAAACAATCAACAAAACTAAAAGGCAGCCTACAGAATAGAAGATATTTGCAAATGGCATACATAATAAAGGGGTAGTATCCAAAATATATAACTTATACAGCTCAACACCCAAAAAGTGGATAACCCAATTTAAAAGTGAACAAAAGACACGAATTGATATTTTTCCAAAGAAGACATCCAGATGGCCAACAGACACATGAAAAGATGCTCAGCATCCCTCATCATCAGGGAAATGCAAATCAAACTACGGTGAGGTATCACCTCATACCTCTGAGAATGGCTAAAATCAACAACCCAAGAAACAACCGGTGTTGATGAGGATATAGGAAAAGCCTCTGCCACCATGGAGAACTCAAACTGGTGCAGCCACTCTGGAAAATAGTATAGAGGTTCCTCAAAAAGTTAAAAATAGAACTACCCTATGATCCAGCAATTACACTACTAGGTATTTACCCAAAGAATACAGAAATACTAATTCATAGGGATACATGCACACCAATGTTTATAGCAGCATTATTTAGAATAGCCAAATTATGGAAACAGTCCAAATGTCCATTGACTGTTGAATGGATAAAGAAGATGTGGCATAGATATACAATAAATATTAGCTATGAAAAGGAATGAAGTCTTGCCATTTGCAATGACAAGGATGGAGCTAGAGAACAGTATGCTAAGCAAAATAAGTGAGTCAGAGAAAAACAAGCACCATATGATTTCATTCATATGTGGAATTTAAGAAACAAAACAAATGAGCAAAGGGAAAAAGAAAGAAGCAAACCAAGAAACATACTCTTAACTACCAAGAACAAACACACTGATGGTTACCAGAACCAAGTGCAGAGGAAAATGGGTAAAATAGGTGATGGAGATTAAGGAGTGCGCTCTGTATGGTGATTACTGGGTGTTGTATGGAAGGGTTGAATCGCTATATTGTACACCTGAAGCTAATATTACACTGTACATTAACTGATATTTAAAAAGACTTTTTAAAAATTATATCAAGGAGTGGTTGACCAGTAGCAGATTTGAGTTTTGTGGCCCTCAAATCCATATGCATATCACATTTATAATAAAACCATCCTGGAGCAACTTTACTTTTGTCTGTTTTCCATATTGTGCATAATGCCTACCTGTCCCTCACCGACTACTCCATCACCCCATAAGATTTTCTTTGAAGAGAAAGAAAGAATATTTTTTATTATGGCTAAAAAATAGTTTGAAAATCTCTGGAAACAATGAGCCCCAGGACCTGTTCCAGCTCTAAGAAGCATGATTCAGATGCATTGAACTGAGAATTTGAATTTGGCCTAGGTTACTCTATTTTAATTCCATGTCAACAAAAGGAAAGCTGTGAACAAAGACAGTTTTTTCCCACATAGCTGCACACAGGTGTGACTTAGTGGAAACAGTGGAACTCAGCCAGGTCTTCAGTTCCCCAGTGCAGTGCTCTATCTCCAAGCTCTGCTTCCTGTTCTTGAATACAGTGATATGCTGAAACAGACACACCTGGTCCCAGCACCTTGCAAATGGATTTTTCCTTTCAGCATTTCAAAATACATTCATGTATTGATGAAGGCTTTCTCTGAGAAGCCATCTGTCTGAAATCTGCAGTAATAAAAGCCTTACTAGTCCCTTAGGTACTTAAATGATATCTCTTGCTTCATTCCTCTACTCTTTTCTCCTACTTCTTTTTACTTTTTTATTCACTCATTTATTTATAAGGCATATATTTGTGGAGTATCTACTAATGTGCCCAACACAAGATATGTAATAGTAAATGAAATTAACTAATCCCTACAATTATGGATCTTGTCATCTAGTAGGGAGACAGTAACAAAAACAACAACAAGGTTTAAAAATTTCAACTGTGATAAGGGCTATGATAGGAATAAATAAGGGGGATCCCTGGGTGGCGCAGTGGTTTGGCGCTTGCCTTTGGCCCAGGGCGCGATCCTGGAGACCCGGGATCGAATCCCACATCAGGCTCCCGGTGCATGGAGCCTGCTTCTCCCTCTGCCTATGTCTCTGCCTCTCTCTCTCTCTCTGTGTGACTATCATAAATAAATAAAAATTTTAAAAAAAAGGAATAAATAAGGTTCTGAAATAGAGACTGTGTAGATTATGATATTAAAATGAGCTCTGGAATCATATTCCCAATATTCAAATCCCAACTACACCATTTAACAATCATTTGTGTGATTTTTGAGCAAGTTACTTATCTGGGCCTTAGTTTCTTTATCTTAAAATGGGTTTAATACTAGTCCTCATTTTAGAGAGTTCTGAGGATTAAATGAGTTGATACAGAATAGTGCCTAACATTTACCAAGTGCACACAGAAAAGTATTAGGCACATTCTAAGCATGCAATAAGTGCTATCTGTGCTTTGGTATTGCTTTAGAGAATATCAGGGAATCAACTCGTTAGGTAATCTGTGTTGCCATCCTAATCACCATCATCACTGTCCTCCAAAATACTTATCTTACCTCGTGTACATGCTTCATGCACAGGATTGACAAAAATGAACATAGCATGATTCTGGACTTGAGTTCTACAATCTAGTTAAGAGATAGAGCAAAAGGCTTAAAAGAAAATAGCAATAGAAGGTAGCATATGCTAAGTATCAGATAAATGATGAAGATAGTATGTCCTACAGGACTGTAGAAGAGAGAGGAGTTATTGTGGGCTCATAAAGGAAAGGCTTCATAGAGGAAATCCCCACTATGCCATGTATTACTTAATTTCACATTCCCATGTTAGTCATCTGGCCAATTGCTTTCTAACTGGTGGTGCTACCTGCAGTCTCTCTGCTCCCCATTCCCTACTCCCAACTGCACATTTTGATCACACTAATTTTTCTCAAGCACCATTTATCATTTATTTGCTTAGAAAGTTCTTTTAGCATTCCATCATATATAGCAATGTTTTCAAATATTAGTGTGCATAAAAATTACTGGGAGCTTGTTATAAGGCAGGTCACCAGGTGTCACCTTCAGGTAAGATACTTTTGGCATGGCCTGAGAATCTCTGTTTTAACAGGTGCCTTAGATTATTTTGATTTAGATGGTCAAAAGGCTCTGCTTTAAAGATGACTGGCAAAAAAGCTAAGAATTCCGTTTTCTTTCTTTTTTTTTTTTTGTATTTTTTTTATTGGAGTTCGATTTGCCAACATATAGTATAACACCCAGTGCTCATCCCATCCAGTGCCCCCTCAGTACCATAACCCAGTCACCCCATCCCCCCTCCAACCTCCCCTTCCACTACCCCTTGTTCTTTTCCCAGAGTTAGGAGTCTCATGGTTTGTCTCCCTCTCCAATTTTTCCCACTCATTTTCTCTCCTTTCCCCTACAATTCGTTTCACTATTTTTTATATTCCCCATATGAGTGAAACCATATAATGTTGGTCCTTCTCTGTGACTTAGTTTATAGCAGCAATGTCCACAAGAACCAAACTGTGAAAGAAGCCTTGGTGTCCATCGAGAAATGAATGGATAAAGAAGATGTGGTGTGTGTATACACACACAAAAGAATGCCATTTTTTTAACCTACCACCTAGAGTCTTGCTTATCCTGCGTTCGCAGCCTCATGTGATGTATGTATGATGTATTATTCATAGAGACAGAGAGAGAGAGAGAGGCAGAGACACAGGCAGAGGGAGAAGCAGGCATCATACAGAGAGCCTGACTTGGGACTCGATCCAGGGTCTCCAGGATCACGCCCTGGGCTGCAGGAGGCGCTAAACCGCTGCACCACGGGGGCTGCTTGGTTGGCTTCAAGTTTAACCGATCCTTGTGTCTACTTTTTCACCCAGGGACCTAAATAAGCACCTTGGAAATGATTCATGTCAGTTTTTTCTTAATTCTTTCATTAAATATTTACAGGGTACCTACTGTGTACCAAGTACATGTTCTGGGTGCGGGTGATAAAGTAGAAAAATAAGCACAAAAAATCCTATGTTTTCATGGACCTTACATTCTAGTGAGACAAATGTTTGTAAGTAAATATTTAAAATGTTTTGAGGAAAATAACCTGGCAGTGCTATATGGGGTAGGTTAGGAAAGGGAGAGACCAGAGACACCAATTAAGAAGTATTTGTAATTACCCAGTGGAGAATGAAAAGGGCTGACGAGAATAATAAATACAAAGGAAACATCAAGAATAACTAAAGCAGTGAAGTCATGACCAGCAGTACTTGGTAGGGACCAGGAAGACATATTTAATGTTTGAGCCTCTGGGGAAGGAAACAAATAAGTTGTAAAGGTGATATTTTTGGGAAAAGATATTTTAGATGTTATCGTGATTTTTTTCTTTATTTTTTGACCAATGTAAGTTATTCAAGCCCTCTCCTGCCTTGAGCAGGAGGAGATGGAAGATACTAGTCAACATTTGATACAAGTAAGAAAGGTGAGCTTAAGGTCCCACGTCCACATAAAGAGTCCTGGTCCAAACCAGTGCTGTGGTCCACCTTGAGTAGTGGTCCAGGTTCTCTTTATTCATCTTTGTGGCCAGTTGGAAGTGGATTCACATGAGAATTATGGTATAGAATATGATTAAGATCTCTCCACGGAAAGAACTTGGACCTAATGTGGAGATGGGGGTAGGAGACAAACTTGGGTCTATCATGCTTTCTGTGATGCCAATTCAGAAAGACTTTCAGCATGCTCACTCCTGCACTGGAGAGTGCTAAGAAGTAGGAGAAGGCTTTCTATGTGCGAGCTGAGACCTCCTTGCTGCGGGTATCACTGTTGACTTGGAAGATCCCAGCTGTGCTCTGGACCATGCTAGCAGCCCAGAAATCCAGTACCCACCTGTCACTGCCATTTTCAACATGGACCTCTGGTGATCTTTTAGATACCTGATATTGATAACAGGACATCTTAGTAGAAATGTTCAAAGACAATTAGAGATAGTAAGGTCTTGTAAGAGTTCAGGGCTCTCTTCTCCCTTTCTCCAACTCAACTCACTAATATTCTGTCAGTCTTAACTGTTCCAGAGCCAAAATCCTCCCAGGAAATACTCTACATCTCATTTTGATTTTCTGGGGATGTGGCATGATTCCATGTCTTGGCCCACTATTCTGTCCTCCAAGTATTTGTGCAGAATGAGGTCTAGACCCAACCCCAGAAAACCATTTCTAATTATAGCTCTCCTTTGAATGGTTCTTAGCTGATTGGGGGTTTGGTTTGTTAGAAGAAGTAGGAAGACCTCATAATTAAACTAGAGAATTCTTTGGGAATTTGGGTATAGTGGTGTGTCATCATCTCCCTGCACGAAGACTACTGAGGTCATTTATGATTCTTAAGAAGATAGGCAAAGTTTGAAAGGTGGATTATTAAAGCATTGGTATAACAACACATAGAAGCTGCTTACATAACCTGGGAAGTCCTCTTTCTCTCTCTCTCTCTCTTTTTTTTTTTAAGATTTTATTTATTTATTCATGAGAGATGGGGGGGGTGGGGAGAGGGAGAAGCAGGCTTCATGCAGGGAGCCCAACACGGGACTCGATCCTGGGTCTCCAGGACCATGCCCTGGGCTGAAGACAGCGCTAAACCTCTGAGCCATCTGGACCGCCCTTCTTTCTACATTCTTCTAATTGCTCAGGCAAAAAATTCAAATCATTTTTGTCTTATCTTCCTCTCATAATATTCCAACATTCTAATCTATCAGCAAATACAGGGATGTGTGTGTGTGTGTGTGTGTGTGTGTGTGTGTGTGTGTGTGTAAGAGAGAGAGAGAGAGAGAGAGAAAGAAAGACATGAAATTTTATGATCTGATTTCCCCACTATATTGTAAATTCCATGAAGGCAAGATCTTTGTTTCTGTTGTATCCTTAGCTATGTTCCTGGAACATAGTATATGCTCAATAAGAATTTGTTGAATGAATGAATAATAATAAATATTTTTTACACATTTTGATTAATTTGCCATTGACTGTATCTTCAAGAAGTTTAGGAAGTATTTAATATTGATAAAATTGTTATAGCTAAAGTCCAAATATTAAGCATACTTGACTGAATAATGTTACGTTAAAAATACCATTTAAAGGGCAGCCCCGGTGGCGCAGCGGTTTAGCGCCGCCTGCCGCCCGGGGTGTGATCCTGGAGACCCGGGATTGAGTCCCACATCAGGCTCCCTGCATGGTGCCTGCTTCTTCCTCTGCCTGTGTCTCTGCCTCTCTCTCTCTAGCTGTGTCTCTATGAATAAATAAATAAAATCTTTAAAAAATATATATCATTTAAAGAAAAGAACTTTTATTCTTTAAATAGCTTAGAGAGATGTAAACTTTAAATATTAAGAACACTCCTCTTTAATAATGCTAATTGGTAAGCTGTTGTGAATATGATCTTCTGAAATTTAATGTTAATGAGACATTCTGATAAAACCATCTAGAATCATGTAACAGCTATGGTTAAAATATATTAAAAATTTATTTAAAAGTTTTTTGAAAAAGTTTTCTTGGAAATTTCCAGGCTTACTGCTTTAAAGTTTGTAGAGATAATGCTTGATATTTGGGAGTTAATCTACATTTTCTTTTTAACTTCTGAACTTTTATTCAAGCAATTCCACATAATCAAGAATATCCTTAAGATATAAGTTGTATTACCTTCATTAATATATAGAAAGGTGTTTTCTCAGAACAGCAGGAATTATTTAGGATGTATCAGCATATGAAAATTAACTGATTGGGACGCCTAGGTGGCTCAGCGGTTTAGCACCTGCCTTCGGCTCAGGGCGTAGTCCTGGAGTCCGGGGATGGAGTCACACATGAGGCTCCCTGCATGGAGCCTGCTTCTCCCTCTGCCTCTCTGTCTCTCTCTGTCTCTCTGTCTCTGTCACTGTCTCTCTCTCTCTCTCTCTCTGTTTCTCATAAAGAAATAAATGGAATCTTTAAAAAAAAAATATATATATATATATATATATATATATATAAAGAAAAGAAAATTAACTGATGGTGTAGGGCTAGCTGACCTCAACTATTGTTAGGAATATTTACCTGATTTAAAAAAAAAAAAAAAGGAATATTTACCTGATTAGAGAATACTTCAGATTTCTTAGGATTAAAGGGAGAGTCTATGATCAAAGCAGTTTGTGCAGAAGATCATTTTGGCCTAGTAATGGTTTTTATGGAGTAGCAGCACAGAACAAAGTTCTTCTAATGGAAAAGAATTGACTGCAAGGTATAAGCAAATGTTTTTCTCTAACATCTTGATCATTTTGCATTTCAAGTCCATTGCATGCATCATTAAGGTATTGATAACATGAGAACACACAGAGAATCAATATGTAGCTTTAGTTCAGTTTGGATTTGATCTGCTATCATGAAGCTAAAGGGTAGCCAATAAAAGTTTGTATGTGACCCTCTATTCAATGTCTTTCTTGATGGGCTTCACTAAAATCAACTACGTAGTAGAGAATACTGAGATTCAGGTTTATTTTGAGGAGAATCTACAGTTAATTGAACCAGGTTTGTTTGGATTTAGTAAATAAATAATAATGAAAATCAGCTTCATATTTATGTTAAATAACTATGTTCTGTTTGACAGTGCAAACCAGCTACTGGATAAAGTTAATTATGAATATACCTAAACCACTTTCGTTATTTTTAACTTGTACTGAAAACTAGGGGGAAATGAGTTGTAGGAGCATGCTCTTGCTTCATTTCCATAAACCTTACATTGTTTCCGTAAAGGAGTATGTGTGATTTGAAGGATAAAATAATCAAATAAGAGTTTGTGTGTATTTTTATCAGTAGAAAGTTCTCTAACTTCAACTGTAGTTTTCTTATCAGAAAATCAGGTTCATAGTTGCAAGGCAAAGGCTAGAGTGGTTAATAAGCATTTTCTACTTCTGCCCTGCTGCAAAAACTAAATGCAAACTTTTCTATGACTCTTAATGGAGAATGCATAGGCTCGGTAAACTTTCATCTGCTTCAGGGTCAAGGCTGATTCAATCTTAAGGCAAGTTTATGAGAGTGGCTGATGTGATACAGTTGTTTCTAGTAAAATCAGACTAGCTCTAAGGAGCCAATCTAAGTCAGTCTCTCAGTAAAATTCTATGAGAAACAGACTCCAACTCAGACACTATTGTAAACCCTGATATAATAAGGACTTGCCGCTGATTTAATCCTATTGAAAATCTTTAAGCAGCCATGAGACAAAATGGTTTCCACATTGACATCAGTGGAGTGAACCTTGGATTTCATCAGTATGAAGAATAGTTACCTTGTAACACACAGTAGCCACTTTTTAAGAATTAACATCCGGAGTCATTTCAAAGCAGGTTGTTGTTTCTGATATAAAGGCATCTATTTTGATTAAGATCCAAGTCCCCAGAATGTGTCATTTTATTTTTTAAAAACTGAATTCATAACAAAAAGCAAACAAGTCAAACTTAAATTCAGAAGTTAGTATAAATCAAGTAGATCTAGTCTCCTTGAATGAAAAAAAAACAGCCTATTCCAATTTTATGTGTGACATAGAGAAAGAGAGGGAGAAAGGATGAAAACTGTTTTCTGAGCTAAGACCTTCCATGCAGTTTCACCTGGAACTAATTTTTTTTCCATGAATTTAGAAGCTCCTGAAAATGAGCTTATCCAATGAAATCATATATGTATAAAAGGACAGACAGACACAAAAGTTTAAAGGTCAGCACTGCAGATAAAATCTCAAGTAGGATGTAAACTTGTGTGGGTAGTTTGGTATGTATACTTGTTTGTTTGTTTGTTTGGCTTATGCTGAAACACCCTGATAATGGTCAAGGTATTATAGTCTGTTTAGCACTAGAACTGGTCCCTTTTTGTAATTTACAACCTTAATTAGAACAATAGACCAAACATGGGCGATAGTAAAGCACAACCTTGCCTGAACTATCTCCATGCTGCTTTTATTGCATTTAGCTCTGGTCTTGAAATGTGAATATTTGAACTGATACTTAGCAAGCTGTAGTGGCCTCATAGTGTTACTTCAAAGAGCCGGAAAAGTAACTTCATGAAAGGGAAAACTTGAAACTGTAGTACTCTACCATTCTGTTTGTTAAGCAGTGATGGGTATCATTAGTTCTGCTCTTTTGCATAATTACTGCAGTATTGTGAAAACCTTTTTTGCCATCAACTGGGAGCAATTATATCATGTGGGATCTGGTGGAACATGTGGCTTAGAGAAATAAATATAAAAAGCCCTTCTTTTCTAAGCCCTCTGTATCTGTAAAGCCCCAGTGCACACAGTACTTGTTCAAGTTTGGTTTTTAAGTAGAAAATAACATAAACATGTTTCCTGTAGAAGGCAGTTTATTCCTTATGAATTTTTAGTTAATGTGGCTTAGGCACATTTTACCTAGCATATCATTGAGCTGCAATGGTAATTCATGTATAAAATCACATATTCATCAAGTGCATGGCTGACACCAATGAAAATTTGAGACTTATACTTTGTTGTTTACTTGATTAAATTAATTCATCAAGTTGGATTAAGTCTTGCGGAGTGTTATGACAATTTGCTCTTTGTGTAAAGCTTCCAGAGTAGGCTGTCTCCGTGTTAAAGTCATATACAATGAACCTCTCCCACCAGCATCACCCTACCCCATCCCAAAAAGCAAACTTCTAAAAGATACAGCTAGAAGAGTATGTTTGCAAATGTTTAAACAATGAGACACATACTTTTTTCAAGTCTGTCAAAATTCTTTGTGATTCCAGTATGTGATGCCATTAAAATACTGTAACTGATTTTTTTTTTTTTTTTTGTATTTGATTTTGTAAGATCTCTACTTCTTTGAAAACACTACTACATTTTAGCAAGGGCAGTAAAATTAGAGTAAGTGTCACAGTGATATACAGATGTGATTGTCACTTTGATTTTGTGGTTTCACACTTGATTTTTTCATAATTTATAAGACATGAGAAATGATCCCGTGATTGGCAAAAGATATTTTGATGATGGTTAAAGTATGACTGTTGCATGGTGGAAATATTACTTCAGTGTTGCTGTTAATAGAACTGTAATTATAATAGGATGGTGGAAAAATATGTAGTTATATCTATGTTCAGTGTGTAGTTAAGGTTTGCTTAAAATGATAAAGAAATTAAAGCAAGTAAAGTGAGTTAAAACTTTGGAATAGATGCTGAATTGCCCTTTTTTTGTCCTCCATCAAGGAAAAATTATATTTGTTTTAGAACTTGTTAATTCTCAAGAGGTTGGTTTCTACAAATTTTTCTTTGAAAAATTTTCCGTTTATTTGCAGTATTTTTATTAATGGGGCTGTCTTTTGAATGTGCTCGTTAAAAATGTTGATATGGCCAAACCAGAAGCTTCAGTCAATCAAGCTTCTCATTCTGTGCTCAAATGACACTGAAGAGCATCTAATTAATTTCATTTGAAATTATTTTAATGCAGTCTTTGGTATTATCACATACCTAAGTTTGGTTTTAGCCACCATTCCTGAGATACTACGGCTCTTGCCAGACTCCAGAGCAAGCTGGTAAACTTACCTATCTCCATATATTAAAAGGAAGAATTAGCTACAGCTCCCCAGCTACTAGTACAGCTTTCAGCACCTCTTCCATGGTGGCTAGTATCTGTGCCATGTATAGCTGTGAAAGGATGGGAAAATGCGCTGAAATGATCGAAGAAGTAAACTATCAGCTTGACATGTTTTCCTAGCTATTGAAAAATCTTCTCATATTGAAACCCATTGATAGTGAAACTGCAGAATTCCTCTGTTTTAAGTACCATCTGGTTGTGCTCAAGGCTTTAAAGCTGTTATCTTCGCATAAAATTTCAAGAGTCCTATACTTTTTTCTTCACCAAACTATCCATTTTTAAGCCACAAATATTTTTCCAGCTCTTTCAGATTTTATCTAAAAGTATATTTTAACAGTATTTAAATAGTTCTTAAGCAATAACAATTTATCTTGATAGATGGCATGCTGTGTTTTTTCATTTTATTTTAATTAGCCATTGTGGAACCAAATTCCCTTTTGTTTTAGTCTTTTAAATATTGTTTAATTATAGTTATCATGCCAGATATCTTAAAGGTTATTTTACCAATACAGTTTCATTTAACATAACCCATATGGAATCAATAGCCCAGTTTCCTAAAGTGAATGCTTGGAAAATCTTACATTCATATGTTAAGAGTACACATCCTTTCCTCATTAGTTGGAAAGTACAGGGATTTTGGCACGGGTTCTGTGTGGAAGCATTGTGCAGCTTTTATATGGATTTTGTTTTTAGCCTTTGATGACACTGTTTAGAATAGGAAGTATCTAATAAGTAAAGCATTTTGTCTCAAGTGCTGCCAGTGTGTTTAATATATGCCTGGAGGTCTGAAACATTATCTTCTTCACTGCAGTAATATGCATTTAATTCTCTGAAAGCAGAAGGTCGAACTTTTAAAAGGGACGCAAAGTACATTTTCAAACAGAATAATTCAAAACATATGGAAGAGGGGACCAGAGTAATGTACAGTTGGTTTTTATGGTTTAATCATGATCATGTTAATGCACACCAGTAGCTAATTAAAGAAAACTTTTATTGTTCATTTTAAATGAGTGAGGTAAAGAGTGGGAGAGCTGATGTAACAGCGCTGCCCAGAGATGCATGTTCCTGCTGCCCTCACTCACAGCAAGCAGATACTGCTCTTTTTTGACAACTTGAATTATTAGCCCCCTCAGACAATAATAAAGCAAAAGTTATTTTCAGAGTTACTACACTGTGAACTTTTCTTTTTCCACAAAGGAATAGTAAATTGATGCCCAAGTTTAGGGCTTAGCACACATAATTAATTATAAAACTTTTTTCAAGAGCAGGCCAGATAGACTTTAGTATCATAGATAAATCTGCAGTGAACTGGTGACAAACCAATGGATTTTTAAATATGTCTCAAAAATCATCAGCTTATTTATTTCAGTGCTACAAATAGTGTGGAAACAGAAAAATGAAGGAAATCTTGGCTTTTAACCCAGTTTTAAGAATTTAGTTTCCCAGTACTGAGAAAGTGGTACTTTTTTGTTGTTGTTGTTTCAATGAAAGTCAGAGCTTCCATCTCTGGGTCACTGGTTCAAATTCCATTCTGCTCAGTAGTGACTAGAATTAGTTACCATCTGACTTCTGTTCAGTAACCTGCATGACCCAAGCTGATAGTTGCCATCCTGCCCTTGCTGGTTATTTATATCTCAAGATCAGGCTACTCGACATTCACTAGAGCTTAATGTGGCAATCTCAATATGTAAGGGCTAGACACTACATATCTTCACCTACAGGTGGTTTGTTTTGTCATGTTAACACCAGTAAGGAACACTTAATTTACTATCAGGAAGAAAATGTAGTTCTCTATGCATAGAAAGTAGTCTTACAGAGTTAAGAGTGGTCGCCTTTCCTGATAGAATAAAAATAGTTGAGTCGGATTTCAGTTTGCCACAGAATTCAACCTAAAGGAATTCTTCATTATTTCTTTATTACATTGTATACAGATAGTTTGTAATGCCTTATAACCTGGACAGTAAATCCTAGACTAGTTTTTTTCACATATGATTTGAGAATTCCTAGTGGGTGATGGATTTTGAGGTATATTTGAAATTTTTATAATAGGGATAACTAAAAACTTTAAAAATAATTTTTTTGATAATTGCCTTATTCTTTATTTTACTCACTCTTTAAGTTAAATATGTTGACTTGTTTATTCAGTCAGCACATAGTTATTAAGCTCTGCTATGTTACAGAGAGTATGGTGTGTGCTAGGAACACTAAAGGGGTTCCCTTTTACCCTTAGCTTAATATCTGACTGACTTTGGACCTATTCATTAACCTCTCTAAGCCTCACTTTCCTCACCTGTGAAATGGGGCTAACACTACCCCCTTCAAAGGGTTGTAACACTTAAAATAGAAAATGTAGGTATGTGCTAACAACATTTGGCAAATAACAAACATACTCAGTGGTATTCTATTTTTTTTTATCTTCAATTGCTTATATTTGAATTGTTCTGAGACAGAACACAGCATGAAAAGTGCTAATATTAGTTTGTTATGGAAGTGTAAAAGCTGGAAAGACTAGCATATCTGGAAGGGTTGAGGAAGTCTTCACAAAGAAGGTGACTTTTTTTTTTTAACTTACCCTTTATTGCATGCTACTGTGTATGTTCAACATATTAACTCATTTAATGCTGAAGCAACTTTGTGGGTTGAGTGTTAATGTCCTCAGTGTGTGTGAGGTTGAGGACCCAGCAGGGAGTATGAGGATAAGCAAGCAGAAGTGTGGTCAGCCCACAAGATGGAGAGTACAGGTCAGGAAAGGGCCCATGAATATATCTGGAAAGACCTTAACGAGGACAGCATATGGGCAGGTCTGTGTCCACATGTATTTATATATGAACAATCATGTCTGCAGAGCAATTTTTTTAATTTAATATTCTATCAGAAACTAACATATTCATTTATGGATCCTCTCTTCAGCGTGCCAGGCTCTACAGTACTCCTTAGTAATATACAGAAGCCAAGTGATGTGGCCCAGTACCTCTGACAGTCCTTCAGCTGGTAAAAGAGACAGGACTATGGCAGCTGCCCATTATTCAGTATTTACAGTAGACCAGGCACTATGCTGACCTCTTTAGACAAATTAGCTCATTTAATCCTTATACTCTTGAGATCAAATTTAAATCCCTATTTTACAGATGAGGTTACATAGCCTTAGGTTTGTAATTTGTCTAAAATCATAGTCAGAAAATAATGCACTTGATCCATCTGCCTCTAGAGCCTATAAATGTTTTAACACTACCTAATAATGCCACTACAGAACGCTGTAGGAGAAAAGTGAACTATGTGTAAAGTGCTAGGATTACCAGGCGGGAAAAGAATGAGAACAATTCTCAGACAAGTGTCACTTGTTCTGAGCCTTATTAGATCTGCCAGCTACAGCAAGCTCAGAAGGGCACTCCAGGCAGGGAAATAGCACCACCATACAGAAAGAATGGTTTAAAAGGACATGGTCTTCAAAAAACAGGACTGAGTTGCTTTTGCTTCAAGTATTTCATGTTGGACTTGTATAACTATGTATCTCCTTCAACCACTTTAAAATCAATAGTCAAGAAATATTTTTAAAATGTTAATGATTGTTACATTATTGTCTTGAATTAGTTAACAGCCTTTAACATTTTCATAAGCAACTCATAATAATTTGTACCATGTGGAAAAATGATACTATATTTATCGATCAAATTAAAGAAAAGCCTAAGAAATGATAAGCAATACTCAGGGAAATGCTTTTCCATTGCTGGTGCTAATATAAATTAATGTAGCCTTTTTTGGAAGGGTGTTGACAGTATCAGTAACTAACCTTAAACTTTCTTATACCATTTACCTAGTAATTCCACCTCTAGGAGCCTGTTCTAAAGAAAGATTATTAAATATTTTTCACAGAGGTTTGTTGGCAAAGATTAAAAACTGGAATATCCAATTATATGAAAATGGTTAAACAAATGTTCCTAACACTAATGAAGTATTATGCAGCTTTTTAAAACAGCTATGAGGAGTATATTAGCATTTGCCAGATTGGGGTGCAGTTTGGCACTCTGGTATGATCATAACCAAATAGGGGCCGGAGGGGGCACCTTTGCACAGGTGGGGAAAAAATACTGACAGTAAGTGCACCAAGATATTACCACTGGTTATGTTTGGTGATAAGATGGCAGTTCGGAGGATTTTGTTTTTTTCTCAGATTGTCCATGATTTCAATGAGTCTGTTACTCGGATGAAAAAGCAAGTGAAACATCTGTGTCTCCAATAGCATATCACAAACTGGGTGCTTGGAGAGACTTAAGAAACCAGAGAAGCAAAGCAGAGATCTCAGTGCTGTGCTGCCACCAAGTTGTTCTTTGTTCACCATGTAGGGAGTGGTTGATGGAAAATTTTGAGAATGAATAGCCTTTAGGGCACAAAGGAAAAATCCACCTTTGAGGACTTTAATTACTTACATTTTGCTTCATCACTTACGTTTACTCTTGTTTCAAGCCCTACTGTAGAGGAAAATAAACTTCATCTTGAATAAAATAATTCTATTTTAGTTTACTTTTCTTTGTCCTTCATAATTTTTAAGCCTGCCGACTTTTCTCTCCTTCCTTCCTACCCAAACCTTACAAATTAATTCTATAACGACAAGAGTAAACAATATAAACTACATCTGCCTAAAATATAATTTCAACCAATAGTAATCATGCTTTGGAAATCAGTTTATTGCACTATTTGAAAAATCACTCTGAAGAATACTAATATAATTCTTTAAAGAGACATTTTAAAATGCATACTACTGTTAGTCCAAAGAAAGGAAGTCTAACTCAAAATAAGAGTTAGATGTCTAATTAAATAATAGAAATGCACATTTGATGCTTTCTTAAGTATTTCCTTGACATTTTAATATGAATAGTTTTTTGAACGGTCATTTTGTTTTTATGATCACTCTGATACAAGTTACACTGCTAGAACCATTTTAACCTCTTTATTACATCCTTTATACAGTAACACTTGGAATGAAACTAGTTTAAAATATTTTCTTTTTCCTTACAGATCTCCAAACAAGAACAAAAAAAAATGGATACATTTGATGGAAGCATGGCTGAAACCTCATCTCGGTACAGTGGTGCCCAGGATAGTGGAATTGGCAGTGACAGTGTTAAAATCAGAATAGTACAAATAGAACAGCACAGCGGTACCAGTCAGCATCGCATTGCCCGTCCCTCACGCCAGTCATCAATTGTAAAAAATCTCAATTTTATTCCCTTTGACATATTTATTACTGCGAGTAGAATCTCACTAATGACTTATTCCTGCTCGGCCATACCCAAATCAAAATCGCAAGAACATAAGGATAATGAAAAAACAGGCAAGAGTTCATTAAATCTCCCAGAAGTTGACTCAGATGTTGCTAAGCCCAGCCAGGCATGTATTTCTACCGTAACAGCAGAGGATCTCTTGAGCAGTAGAGTATCTTTTCCTTCAGGGAAAAAAATAGGGGTCATCTCTCTTGAAAGTCTTCATGCATCCACAAGGTCATCTGCTAGACAGGCACTTGGTATAACTATTGTTCGGCAGCCTGGACGAAGAGGAACTGGTGACTTGCAGCTGGAACCTTTTTTATACTTTATTGTGTCCCAGCCTTCTTTGCTTCTAAGCTGTCACCACAGAAAGCAGCGAGTGGAAATATCCATTTTTGATGCTGTCCTTAAAGGGGTAGCCTCTGATTACAAATGTACAGGTAAGAGCCTTCGAATTTACTGGAATGCTAATAACTACTACACACTAAGTTTTATTCCCATTGTATCAAGATCGATCAAACAGAAAACAGCTGGCAGGCCAGACAAGACTTTTCTCTGTAGAATATGTAAATATGTAAAGTTCATGTCCCACAGCTGAATCATGTTTAAGTAAATGTTTGAAATGTATCAAGGTTTAGCCTCAGCGTTCTTACCATGCCTCTGAATATTCTTTTTTTTTTTTTTCAAGAGCTGAATGAAACAGGGGTTCTCTGGCCTATAGAAATGCTTAAGAATTTCCAGTGATTGGGAAGTAAAGCTTTTTTTCATAGTAATAGCCTATAGGTATGCTTTTCATATTAATGCAGCTGTTCAGGTTGAAAAAAAAAACTTTAGAAAATGAAGTTTATTGTTTGGTATTCTTTTGATCTAATCATCTTGCTGTAACAGCATTATATTAAATGTATTTGAGAAGGTTTATTATAAGATAAGATGGTTTAAAGATGTTTATACATGTATAACAAACACATTTATTAGTGGTATTGGCCAACTGGCTTTTATTTCTCCATCCATACCTTTCTTATAACCAGAGAGAATCCTATATTATAATAATTATATTGAACTTCTGAAGCTTGTTACCTTTTAAGAGTAAGAAGGTGATCAGGGGTTCAGATTTAAAACTTATTGGCTATTAAATGGCAAGGGCTAATGGAAACAGGGTCAAACAGGGTATAGAGAGACCTTTTCCTTGAATTAATGTAGAATTAGAGAATTGGCTGGAAAACTGGACAGGGAAGGGTATCCTGGCCATCTAAGATTTGGTATCAGAAGACGGTCCTAGCAAGCTCAGGTATAAATCAGGCATTTTATTGCTATCAGGTGGTCTCATCTAGCAGATGGAAGCCAGCAGTGAGGCATTTGGAGAATTTGTCCAGTCTGGAAGTCAGGCTGATTCATTCTTGGCATTGAGGAGAACCATTTTTCACCACAGGCTTCTGGAGATTAGATGGCTGGTGTGGGGATCAGGATTCATTTCAGCCCAAGGTCGGAGGATCCCTTGGCTCTTGCTGAAGTGTAGTACAAGTTCCCCACTTTAGAAAAGGATAACTAGCCAGTTGCTAAGGAAGGGCAACCTGGGGCGCCTGGGTGGCTCAGCGGTTTGGTGCCTGCCTTTGGCCCAGAGCATGATCCTGGAGTCCCAGGATCAAGTCCCAGGTCAGGCTCCCTGCATGGAGCCTGCTTCTCCCTCTGCCTATGTCTCTGCCTCTCTCTGTGTGTCTCATGAATAAATAAATAAAATCTTAAAAGATTACAGGGTTTATATCAAAGATGTACATTTGAATTACAGTTAGTTCTTAGGTTGAAATA
This sequence comes from Vulpes vulpes, assembly GCF_048418805.1. NCBI lineage: Eukaryota > Metazoa > Chordata > Mammalia > Carnivora > Canidae > Vulpes > Vulpes vulpes. The sequence continues at coordinate 35,548,944 of NC_132792.1, read as the reverse complement.
TAAAGTGCTTTCTGTTTAAAAAAAAAAATCCTTGGGGGCACCTGGCTGGCTCAGTCAGGGAGCATGCAACTCTTGATCTCAGGTTTGGGAGTTTGAGCCCCATGTTGGGTATAAAGATTACTTAAAAATAGAATTACCTTTCTTACACAAAATGTATCTTCTTGGACATTTAGATTATCCAAAAAGAGTTATAAGTATAAGGGCAGCCCTGGCGGCTCAGCTGTTTAGCGCCACCTTCAGCCCAGGGTGTGATCCTGGAGACCCAGAATCGAGTCCTGCATCGGGTTCCCTGCATGGAGCCTCCTTCTCTCTCTGCCTGTGTCTCTGCCTGTGTGTGTGTGTGTGTGTGTGTGTGTGTGTGTGTGTGTCTCATGAATAAATAAAATCTTTAAAAAAAAGTTATCAGTATAAATATCATATATCATTATTTGGAAACATTTATCAGAAAGTCAGTAGTTAAAATATAATGCTAATTGAAAAAGCACCCAGCATGTACTGACTACTTATTTTGTGCCAAACATTGTACTAACTTCTTCAAATGCATTATCTCATTTAAACCTTTTAACAACTCTATGGGAAATGTTATATATCATCCCATCTTAGAAAAGAGGAACTAAAGTTTGTAGAGGTACTTGTCCAACATTACAAACCTAGCAATAAACAGAGCTAAAATTCAAAACAAGATTTCTTAGACTCAGTATTTGCACAGATCCAAAAAAAAAAAAAATTGGTTGGACTCCTGAGTCTGGTCTCTCGACCCATATGCATCCCAGGAGTGGAAAAGAAATGTGAATCTGCAGTTCTCTGTGAGCCTTTGTTGTCCACACCAGAACATGCAAATGGTTCTGTCTGTAACATTGTAACTGGTGAATTTTTGTATGTTAAATGTGTTGTGATATGACTACACAGTACAGTCTCTCTTGGTAATATGACAGACCTGAGTTTAACCTCTAACTGTTATTTTCAAGATGCATTCCTAACACATAGGGCAGTTATGAAACTGATAATAGGTAATTCATGAAAATACTTAGCATTCAATCAAGCAAAATAGTAGGCCTTCATAAATGTTTGCTGTTACTGCTTTAGCTATTATTATTATTATATAGCAGAACAATTATGAAGCAGAAAGCCTAGAATTTAATATTGGCCTTGCCAGGAAATACAGGATGATCTCAACCAGGTAGTTCACTCTCTTGAGGTTCTATTTCCTTATCTGTTATATGTGATAGTTATAAGTCCATTCCAGTTCTAAAGTTCCAGTATTCTGTAACTTGGAATTCATCTCCCCATATTCACCTTCCTAAAAATATTTTAACTATACTGCTTCAGCCTCAGGGAGTTGACATCTGTAAGTGAGTACCCTATCAGAATAAAATTTATTTTAACTTGTTTTAAATATGGAAATTTTCTTTTGACATTCTAGTGGAACACAAACTCATTTATTCAATATTTTAAATACATAAATTTTATTAAATGTTAAGTTATTTTTTAAAAACTGATCTGGGGAAATTTCTGTCTTAAATTGGTCCACTTTAGTGAACAATCCAAGTCCCATTACCAATTTAGTTAATCAGAAACATTTCACATAGCACTTTTCCATCCTGAAGGAAGGACTGTTACACGTCCAGGGTTCTTTTGAAGCCCTGTGATCGTGTGGGTGAGAAAACAGAAAAATATGAATGCCTATAATATTAATATTCAAGGGGAGTAGAAGCAGTAAAGTAGAGGTGGCTGGTTTCATTTCTGGATTCTAAAGTGAAACAGTCACTACAGTGTCTTAATTGGAGGGATAAAGAGGGGTATCACTATGAAGCTAACTTTGTAAGAAAGATCCAGAAAAACTTCATAAGTTAATAATGAAAGAGGTGACATATTATATCTTTCTGCAGTATTTATATTCTTATTATTTATTTATTGAGCTATAATACAGTATTATATTAGTTTCAGGTATACAACCTAGTGATTCAACATTTGTATACGTTGTGAAATGGTCACCACAGTAAGTCCAGTTAACATCTGTCACTTCATAAAGTTAATACAGTTGTTGTTGACTGTGTCCCCCATGTGTATATTTTATCCCCAAGACTTAACATATTTTATACCCGGAGGTTTGTACATCTTAATTTCCTTCACCCTTTAGGGCCTCCCCTTTGGCAACTGCCAGTCTGTTTTGTGTATCTGTGAGTCTGGGTTTTGTTTTGTTTTGTTTAGATCCCATATATTAAATAAAATTATATGGTATTTGTCTTTCTCTGTTTGACTTTTTTCACTTAGCATAATACCCTCAAGGTCCATCCATGTTGTCAAAAGTAGCAAGATTTCATTTATTTTAATGGTTTAGTAGTTTTCCAGTGTGTGTGTGTGTGTGTGTGTGTGTGTGTGTGTGTGTGTGTGTGATGTATACACATGGTAGCTTTAACTTTCTGAGGAACCTTCATGCTATTTTCCATAAGTGGCTGCACTAATTTACATTCCCACTAACAGTGTTCAAGCATTTCCTTTTCTCTACATCCTCACCAACACTTTTTATTTCCTCCCTTTTTGGAAATAACCATTCCTGCAGGTGTGAGGTGATATCTCATTGTGGTTTTGATTTGCATTTCCCTGATGATTAGTGACATTGAGCATTTTTTCAGATACCTGTTGGCCATCTGTATGTCTTCTTAGGAAAAATGTCTATTCAGATCCTCTGCCCATATCTTACTCAGATTGTTCACTTTTTAGTTAAATTATATGAATTTTTATGTATTTTGGATATTAACCCCTTATTAGGTATGTCATTTACAAATGTCTCTTCCCATTTAGTAGGCTGTCTTCAGTTTGTCCGTGGTTTCCTTCACTTTGCAGAAACTTTCTCGTTTGTTGTAGTCCTTTGATTAGTTTTGCTTATGTTTCCTTTGCTCTGGAGTCAGATCTAAAAAGATATCACTAAGACTGATGTGAAGGAATTGCTGCCTATGTTTTCTTCTAGTAATTTTATGGTCTGAGGTCTTACATTGAAGTCTTTAATCCATTTTGAGGTGATTTTTATAGATAGTATAAGATAATGTCTAGTTTTTCATTCTTTTTGCACATAGCTTCCAGTTTTCCCAACACCATTTACTGAAGAGACCATCCTTTCCCAATTGTATATTCTTGCTTTCTTTGTTGAACATTAATTGAATATATATGTGTGGGTTTATTTTGGGGCTTCCTATTTTATCCCATTGATCTATGTGTGTTTTTATGCCAATGGCATACTGTTTTGATTAGTGTAGTTTTGTAGTATACTTTAAAATCAGGGAGCTTGATATCTCTGGCTTTGTTCTTTCTTAGGATTGCTTTGACTATTCATGGTCTTTTAGGATTATTTGTTCTAGTTGTGTGAAAGATGCTATTGGAATTTTGATAAGAATTGCATTGAATTTGGAGATTGCTTTGGTGGCATAGACATTTTAATAATATTAATTCTTTCAGTCTGTGAGCATGGAATATCTTTCTATTTATTTGCATCATCATTAGTTTCTTTCATCAGTGTCTAAAGTTTGCAGTTTACAGGTCTTTTACATCCTTAGTTAAATTTATTCCTAGGTATTTATTCTTTTTTATGTAATTGTAAATGGAATTTTTTCCTAGATTTCTCCTTCTGTTACTTTCATTATTAGTGTATAGAAACATAACACACACATATTTTTATATATTAATTTTTTTAGCCTACAACTTTACTGACTTCATTTATTACTTCTAACAGTATTTTAGTGGAGTCTTTAGATATTATTCCCCTGTCTTCTTTCCTGTGTGGTTTCTGATGAAATCCACAGTAATCACAATCATTATTTCCATATACGTAATGTGTTGATTTTCTCCAGTGGCTTTCAAGACTTTTTTTCTCTATATTTGTTTTCTAGAGGTTGATTATAATGTGTCTGCTTAAAATTCTACTTAAAATTCTTTAAGTATTTTTCTGCACTAATCCTTCTCCTCTTTTTGAGGGACACCAATGTTAAACTTTTTAAAATTATTACAGAGATCCCTGAGACTCCTATTTTTTTTCTTTTTTCCTATTATCTTTCTTCTTCTCTGTTCTTCATATTAGATAATTTCTATGGAATATTCCAGTTCTAAAATGTTTGGTTCTTTTCTGTAGTTTCCATTTCTCTTCTGAGAACTTCTGTATTTCCGCTCATTTCAAGCATGTTTACCTTACCTCATGAAGCATATTTATAACACCTGCTACAGTCTTAAATGCTGTGTCACTGCTGCCACAGCACAGCCATTGCACTGTGTGCCCCCATCCCCATACACTGTGCCCACTCTTGGGGCAAAACCAGGGGAGAAAAAAGAAATATAAAAGGCAGCAGAGTTTCCTGCACCTCTGAAACATCAGGGGCCTTATTTCCCAGACATAAGGACTTTGGCTGTTCTTGCCATCATTGTGACCACAACCTAAGACTCCCTCTCAGTGAACATTGGAAGAGAAAAGAGAAAAAAGAAAAGAAAATGGGAAACCCACCATTGTAGGTGTCACATCCTCAAGTCTGACTCCCCTCCCCAATCTGCTTTGCTCTTGTTTACTTTTTAGAGTTCTCAGGCATTTGTGTTTTGTATTTTCTCTCAAGTTTTTGATTGTAAGCAGCATGAGAGTTAGATTGCATTTAACTTATTACAATTTTGGCTGGCACCAGAAGTCCTGCAGTTTTAAAACAATAAAATTATTTTGTAGTCTATTAGCCAAGACATGGTCTTCTGAGAAACTTAACACAGGATTTCCTCCAAAAGTGATACTTTGAGTATCTGAACATGATCTTTGCTTAATGGTGACATGGGCAGAATCAAGTTAATGCTGACAACTCCCCAGGAGCAGATTATTCATTATAGTATATTAACTGATCTGTGCTCATAGATGTAAAGGGTGGTAATTTTGTTCTTTCTCTGAGTTCCTGAGGGATATCCTTTCATAGATTTTTAAATCAAGTTAGAAGTTAGAAATGCTGTGAAATTCATTGTCCATCACGTCAATCGGACTTCTTCTCAGCACGTGTGACTGATACATATGTGTGTATATTATATATGCCATTTAGGCACATACCTGTTTTAAAAAACCTAAATTATATTAGAGGCTACCCAGAATAGATGATAAATGAAATCTATATTTGTACCTGTACCTACATCCTTTTTTTTTTTGGAAACCTAAAATAAAACAGAAGTGAAGACAACTTTTTTTTTTTAAGATTTTTATTTACTCATCAGAGACACAGAGAGAGAGAGAGAGAGAGAGAGGCAGAGACACAGGCAGAGGGAGAAGCAGGCTTCATGCAGGGGGCCCGACATGGGACTTGATCCTGGGTCTCCAGGGCCACACCCTCGGCTGAAGGCGGCGCTAAACCGCTGAGCCACCTGGGCTGCCCAAAACAACTGTTTAAATTTTGAAATGTTAATAAAATATCCCTAATACTCATATTTTAGTGATCTTAAATTATACCAGCTATACCTGTAAGTATATAGGGTGGTTTGTTTTACCCTCCATAATTTAAAAAATGGCAGTTTATCTAAAGCCTAAATTATCAACTTGAATTCTTATGACTGTTAATATTAATAACCTATACATGATCTTCCATGTGGTCCAGGTAGATAATATATCTGTGAGCCAATAAGTTTCTTCTTAAAATATTACAGTAATGTGACAGTGGCTTTCCCGTGCCCTTACCTGGAGCAACCTCTGACAGAAATGAGATCTTCTGCCAGCACCTTTATATGTAGCAGCTGTAATAATGGCGGTTCTCATTTAAATAAAGGTCGTGTATAGTTGTTTTTAACCTAATCTTATTAGTTGTGTTTATAAATACTTAAAATTTGGTATTTATTTTGTTTAAGGTAATGGAGTCCAGATTTGAAATTGCCTCATATCTTGACTATGCAGCCCAGGGCAGACTTAAAAAGTCAATTTTCTTCTTGTTTATTTGGGGCTTTTTGTTTGTTTTTGAAGAAATGACTGTGCCATCTGGTCAGTTGGGAAAGAGATGAGCCATTCCGAGGGAATCCGATGAACCCCCTTAGTTCCTCAGCAGTCAGGTAGTCCAGTGGCTTAGTACTCAGTGTGTGACAGGACTAACCAGTTGGAAGACAGCTACTTCCACCATCCTGTAGCTTCTTTACCTTACTGGAATTTTTCAAACATTGGCTAGACTAAAATATAGAGATTAAACTCAATTACAATTTATACTGAAAGATCAGGTAATAACACATTTACATGTGTGACAGAAATATCCACAACATGCTATCTATAGGATGGGATACTTGCCACATTTTAAAGTTTTATAAGTATTACCTATATGACTTCAGGTCTAATTGAGAGGCAAACATGGAATAGAGAGAGTGGGACCCAGTCCTGAGTTCTAATCCCAGCCCTGCTGCATAACAACCATGTGACCTCAGACAAGTTATTTCATCTTCCTAAGCCTCGGCTCCTTATCTAGAATATGTGGAGAACACTGGTAGCAACCTCCCAGAGCTGATGTGAGAATTAAGTGATGTGTATGGAACTCTCATCTAAGTGTGTAGCACGGGGCTCCAGAAATGTTAATATTGTTGTTGTTTTTATCATCATTGTTAACATCTTTAAGTTGAGTTTAAAATAGTGGTTGTAGTTGGCCAAAAAAATTCACATCATTTTAGTGCAATTTATAGCTGTTGTGTAGTTTGAAATTTTTCAGTTGCAGTAATTGGCTTCTTTACCCTTTCATGAATAGGTCTGCAGAAAATGTGCCAAAGACATCTGAGTAAACCAACAGTTGGAAAATCATAAACTGCCTTCTTACACCTCATAAATCATATCTTGATTTCATTTAGTTATTGTGACTTTAAGAGAAGGATTGAATTACATGTCTTTTTAGAATTAAAGGTTTTCCTAATGTTTCTGGAAAGGCTTAGAATTAACCTGTGACTTTAGTGTCATAATGATCACAACTTGAACATTTATCTGAAAATTTAGCTGCTGGGAACATTTCTTGCCGGCCAGTAATATGAAATGAAATTATTACTTTGACAGAAATCAGCAAGTAAGTAGTTCTCATAAAAGGAACTCTAGTGTATCACTAAGGGAGAGTTGTGGGGAGAATGTTAAATAAGTTGATCCAGCCAGCAGGGGGAATTAACATATGGGGAAGGATATTGGAATGGAAATCAGAAATTTTGACTTGTAGTCTTGGCTCTAATACCAAGACTCTTTGATGCAAATAACTAAATTTCTTGGTGCCATAATTTCCTTATCTCTAAAATGGGTATAATAACATCTGGTCTTTGTAGTTTCATAGCTTAATCTCAGCTCTAATGAGATATTTATGAAAAGTCTTGGAACTGTGAAATACTCAACTGTAAGTGGGGACTTATGTAGTTATTAGCAGTAGAAGGAAGAGTTAAATGGACCTTCCTTTCTGAACATGAGAAAAAAACTAGTATCCTGGCCCTTTTGGCATCCATATCAATCATCAGCATTTACTTAAAATGAATGGGACATGGGAGGAATCATTTGAAGACAAGGAGTTGACTTTCAATGTGAAATAACTCGGACTTTGCTCAGAATAGACAAGAGACTAAAAATTAGGATTATTTGATCTTCCTTGTATGACTACACTTTTTTAACTGAATAGCACCCTGGTTTTACTTGCACTGAATTTTAATTAAATGTCCTGTAAAACATCTGAAACCCACATTAGAATTTAACATGAAAACAACCAGATAGGAAAGGGATCAATAATACCACAAAGCAGCGTAGAAAATAAGTTAACAGGAATTCATTGAATGATATTTCAGATATTATTTCCTAGTTAGTATCATCAAATATAAACAATGTATTTCCTTTTAGCAAGATATGGAAGACTTGCTTCTAAAAGTAAGAGCCAATTGGCACTGATAATCACACATCCCAGCAGCCATTTTAATCCTTCTTCTTCTTCTTCTTCTGGGCTGCAAGCTTGGGATTTCAAACCAAGAAACCTCCTCTTCCCCTTCCCATCACATCTTATGGAATACAAGATACAATGCATGAGAAAAAGGGTTTATGGAGTTAGCCGAATGCCTGGGTATCAACAGGAAGATGGTGGTGGCACTTACCTTGCATCCATAGCAATTTAGAATTGGTTTCTTGGTTGATTTTGCTGCTCTGAAATTGAATTGCTTCTGTGTTTTAAAGATCTAGGTTCCTTCACAATATAATTTTTAGGCATTTTAGGTTTTTATGGACCACATTTGCTTCTGTGGCTACATTTAAAAAAAAAAAAAAAGAAAAACATAGCAATTTAAGCTAAAGACCGTAGAAGACATATAGAAAATATGAGAAACCCAGTAAGCCTGTTTGTAGCTTTGCCTTTGTTTTATATATGGTGGTCAAAAGGTGACTATTGGGAATCCCTGGGTGGCTCAGCAGTTTAGCGCCTGCCTTCAGCCCAGGGCGTGATCCTAGGGTCCTGGGATCGAGTCCCACATCAGGCTCCCTACATAGAGCCTGCTTCTCCCTCTGCCTGTGTCTCTGCCTTTCTTTCTCTCTGTGTCTCTCATGAATAAATAAAATATTAAAAAAAAAAAAAAAAGGTGACTGTTCTGATTGTGACCTCTCCTTCAGGCAGTGAACAGTTCCAGCCATTGGGTACAGCCAAACCAAGCACAACCATGGCTTCTGAAAGAGGCCTCTTTGGAGCTTTAACAATACGAATTTCCTAGGTAGAGGTAAACAGATCTAGATCCTCCAAAGATACTTTTCTATTAAGAAACACCTTCATGTATTCTTGGCACAAAAGGATTAAGCTAACAAACCATCTAGGAACATCTTGTCAGTGAACTGGGAGAGAAGAAGATAGAAAGGGGAATCTCTCTAATGAATAGGTCTGCAGAAAATACCCTACTACCCTGATTCTTTTTCAGGTATTTTCCTTCTACCCTGGCTAGCTGTGAACTCTGCTTGATCTTCTTTAACAAAAAAAAAGCTTTGTGAAATTGAAATTCTGATGCACTCACCATGTTTATTGGACACTTAAAATTATTTTAAGGGGTCATTTCAATCTTTGCTTTGTATAAAAGTTGATACACCCAGGGACCTTATAAAAAGTAGTCTTGAACTTCCAGCTTAAAAATTGGAAAGGAGTCTATTTTGGCTTACAGATGATTTACTTCCCTGATTCATACATAGGCCAGATACTTATAAGGGATGGAAAAGAAGGTAAGAATATAATTTTGATAATTTATCAGAACCAAAGTCCAGGAAAATTGTCAGATCAATGATTTCTCCTCAGGCAGGAGTATTTAATAGAGAAGTAAAATACATTGACTAGTATTTTAAACCTAAGTAGTTATTATTTTAAGAATTAAATATAAATAAGCTTACTCTATTTTTTAAGATCAAAATTGAGTATAATTACCACTAATAAACAGTGTTTTCTTTTTTACTTATTTCAACCAGTGATAAAAAAGATTTTTCAGAATTACAAAGCAAAAACAAAAACTGGGAGTAGACACTTGAAAGACACTGTACACATATACTCCTATTTTCTTTAAAGATTATGTTTTAGAAACAAAATAGTGACTGTTCATTGAACTTTTACCATGACATGTTCTACACAAATCATGTTACACATAGTAGCTGATACAATATTCTCAACAATCCACAATCTAGTGTCTTACCCTATTTTGGAGACTATAGAAACTGGGACTCCATGAAGTTAAGTAGTTTACTCAGTTTAAGGAGTCAGGACTTAAACCCAAAATCTTTCTTTAAAAAAAAAAAAAAGATTTTTATTTATTTATTCGTGGGAGACACATAGAGAGAGGCAGAGACACAGGCAGAGGGAGAAGCAGGCTCCATGCAGGGAGCCTGACGTGGGACCCGATCCCAGGAGCCCAGGATCACAACCTGAGCCAAAGGCAGACGTTCAACCGCTGAGCCACCCAGGTGCCCCAAACCCAAATCTTTCTGCCTCCAAAGTTCATATTCTTTTCATTATCCTGAATTTTCTACTGTGTTATAAACTGACATAAACTGTCCTATAGAACAAAATGTAAAAAAGATTTTTGACAGTAGGGCTGTCTGTGTTCAGGAAGTCCTAGGTCAATGGCAGTCATATTTCATAAACCACTTTTTTTTTAAAAGATTTATTTATTTATTCATTCAGAGAGAGAGAGACAGGCAGAGAGAGAAGCAGGCTCCATGCAGGGAGCCCGACGTGGGACTTGATCCCGGGTCTCTAGGGTCACGCCCTGGGCTGCAGGTGGCGCCAAACCACTGTGCCACCGGGGCTGCCCCTCATAAACCACTTCTATATGACAGTATCCTATTACCTGCCAGTTGTCTCTCAAGAGCTCACCAAAAGTCACTTAAATGTTATTTCATAAATGTAACAACCCTCTGTATACAGGCCAAAGAGAACCAGTTTCCCTGAGATGCCACTTTGGCCTGGGCTCATTAACCATGGCATACTGCAGCATGCTTGTACCCTATAACAGGTCATTGAAGACTTTGCAAAAAGTGAATAAAATCTAGTCTTCTTTCATTTAAAAAAAACAAACAGTAGATCTTTCTGGACTTTGTGGAACTAGTAAAATGAAGACGGAAGTAAATCTTGAGGCTATTGGCTGTGCTACATCAAAGAGGCATTTATTTTACACTTCTGAGGAATTTGTGATATTTTAATCGTGTACTGCTGTCAGAAAACTCAGTGCAATATGACATCAGAGCAAAGAGTTACTGAAATTTAAATCTGCAGTAGTAGTTTAGGGAACACATTAATTTTAATCATAATGATTTGGGGATGATAACATAAGCATCAATATGATTAGAAATTAAAGCATGATATAATTTCAAATGTTGTTGATAGTATTGAGCAGGATTTTGTTACCCAGGATTGCAAGCAGCAGCAGGATCAGATTAATACAACAAGAAGCAGTACCAGGAGTAAGATGACAAAGTGTTTGCTTTGGACAAAACATGGTTAAAATGAGGTACACCAAAACCCAATCAACTTTTAGTTTATATTTTTCAGCACTCACTGAAAAATATATTCAAAATTTCAATTAATAAAATTTTTTCCAGGAATACAAGTTTACAAGAACTTTCCACCAAAGGAAAATTTTGTATCCTTGACATTGCTCCATATTTTCTTTAGCACTAATTTTCCACAAAAATGAAAAAAGACGAAGGTATCATGAGGAAATTGATTCAAAGAGGCAAAACCATTATTGTGACTGTAGTTAATTGCATTTTCCACAACAATATCTTGGCCTGGAACTGCCAGGGGAAATCACCATTGCACTAACTACTTTCTGCCTTCCTTAATCAACCTACTTATAGAGATGTTCTTGAGCACAAAAGTGGCCAAGGGAAAGCAGAAAGAGGCACAGATGATCAACTGTTTTGTAAATCTGAAGTTGAAAAAAGTAACTGTTAGGGAAGGAAGGAGAGTGAGGAAAAAGATAAGAGATATTTAGCTTTCAAGTAAGTTCTGCTGGCCCTGGGATTTTTAAATATCAAAGTTCATTAATCACATGGCAAAAGAAATGAAAACATTGTCTCCACAATGGTGAACACTTAGAAGTATCTGGTGTTAGAGTAGCTGGACTTCATTCAGTGTTATGTCAATCTTTAAAATGGGGAAATTATCACTGACGTGGAGAAATGTCTTATTTGGACCTTAGTAAAAATTCAGCTTAGTTATGAAAAGAATTTCCTGCCACATAGTAGAACAAAGCAGAATAGAATAAAGTAGAATGTTATCAAGTGTAAGAATAAAGTTTACAAAATCTGTAACATTCAGCTGTTCTATAGGAGCTTGGAAAACAAATCTTTTGTTAAGTAGAAGATTGCAAAGAAAATGAGAGTTGGTCACACTGAATCGTGTTAGATTTTATATAATTCAAATGTTACTCAAAAACGTACTTACCTGTGTGACTATTTGCTAAGGGTTAAAAACTAGTAATGAGCAGCAGTGCAAAGACCACTTTTATCAGATTCAGAGGAGGACCTCCCAAGCAGCTAAGTGAAGGTTTGTGAAGAAGAGCAAAGTAATCTACAAACACAAAGAATACAATATGAAACAAGCCTCTGTGAAAGCCAATAATATCTTGATCCATCTGTGAATGGACTGGAGACCACCTGAATCTTCTCTTTGGGTGTTCTTTGTGACATGATATGATGAAGTATTTTCTTTTGGAGGCCAGGTCAACCCAGAAGAAAAACAAATAGTATAACTTTGTCAATACCAATGTCTTATTGAAGTGAATTCTCACTGACTTTGAACAAGATTTATGGCTATGAGCAATTTGTCATTTCTTCTGACCTATTCCCCCCACTCTGCTACTTCTAATAAGATACTACTGTCTCCTGTTTCTTAGGCTTAGGGACAACCGCATAAATCCTACATCAGCAGGAGCTTACTCTTTCTGAGAGCTTCCTGTTCTCAAATAGGTAGGTGTTAAGTATGGAGAAGAAAACTATCAAAGTCTGAAGGAGCTTTCCAGTATGAAGTAGTCATACTTCTTTGTCATTCTATTTGTATTGTATTCACGAGCTCCTTTAATCTTAGTTTATCTGGTACTTTCCTATCTACATTGACCCTGAGGAATGTGTAATATGAATCCTATTTTCTAGACTTGATGATGGAATTAAGGAGAAGTTAAATCGAAGACATTACAGGAAGTCTAAAAATCATGCCCCTCATCATCTAGCCATTAGAGTGTAAGGGACAAAATCATGACTTGCGGACCTGAATGAGCTATTTCTGTGGGCTTCTGACAGACCCTTCTGCTACTACCACTGCTGCTTCTAACTACTGTGATTAGAGGCATATCCAAAATAGAGATTTCAGCTAAAACTGGGAGAGTAGCCACTGCCATACATTCAATATTCATCAACCATGCAACCTGGATTTTCCTAATTTCAGTTATGCTGTTCTGTTAGCTCTATAAATACAGCTGTACTTTCAAATCAGCTGTGTAGCCATATTAAACCAATAATATCTATTAAACCAGTAGTTTTAGGGGGAAATAGTCATTGAAAGTTTGGCTTCTTTAGATAGATTTCCTCGACTTTTACATTTTTTTTAAATTCCTAATTCCCAATCCTGTTTCCTACTATTGCCAGTTTGTTTATTTCATCTCTGTTAAGTCGTATCCCCCTGTAATTGCCTCAGTGCAGACTCCAAGGCTGGGTGCCAGATGGCGAGGCCCTCTACCTTCTACGAAAAGAGAAGCAATCTGCACAAAACCTATCTCCCCTACTTAGAAAACCCTCACTCAGATTATACCAGAATTTGGTGCTTCCCTCTGTCTATAATGTTACAAAGACAGAATGTCAAAATATCCTGTGCTTTCTTCGCTCCCCTTCACTTCAGTTTGTTTAGATGCTTTGATGTGTCATCCTATTTTTGCTTCAGCTGTGAATATAGATCCAGATATCATTATAGGCTTAGGATCATCCTAAAGATGACCATTCTCCAGTATGTACGTATGTACCTATGCATGGAGGTAGGTTTATTTCTTTAAGATAGAGTTCTTTTTGTGGTCTTTCTGATTACTAGGGCATGGATATTTAGGATTTGGGTAGACACTCATTTTCAGCCCTCTCCCCTACTCATGTGGATATTCTGTGTTTACACTCTTATCAACCATGCATGGGAAGATCCATTTCTCCTCCTTCTCCTCCACACAAGATATTATCAGTCTTTTTCATTTATGCTAACCTGATGAATTAAAAAACTACTTCTTGTTTTAACTTGTGTATGGTTGTTGTCAGGCTGAGCATTTTCCCTGTTTTTCATAAAACAGTGCTCTCTAGAAGGATTAAAGAGCTAAAGGCAAAACCAAAATGTTAAAAATGCTTCAAGAAACTTTAGAAAAGGGCAGCACAGGTGGCTCAGCGGTTTAGCGCCACCTTCAGTCCAGGGTGTGATCCTGGAGACCCAGGATCAGGTCCCACGTCAGGCTTCCTGCATGAAGCCTGTTTCTCCCTCTGCCTGTGTCTCTGCCTCTCTCTCTGTGTGTCTCTCATGAATAAATAAATAAAATCTTAAAAAAAAAAAAACTTTGGAAAAATATATAATCACCTAGGGATAAATCACTAAATAAAAGTTAATAGATTTTTATTCACATCTATAAAAAAGTATGCACGCAAAAAATATCAGAATTTATTTTGAGGATAGCTACCATACCAAGAGGAAATATTTACAATATAACAAACAAGCATTAACACTCATTAACTAATAAAAAAAAGAGTGTAAATACTTTGTAGAAAAGGAATCAAATGGCCAGTATATGAAAAGATGCTTATTCCACTTTGTTTACTATTGACAATATAAATAGCTCTTATGTCAGCACATATAGATCTTCTTGATTCTTATAAACAATTGTATGAATTACTATTGTTTGTTTAAGCATTAATATGTTGATGAACACGTAGGTTATTTTCTATTATTTGCTACGATTAGCAATTCTACACTGTGTGTGTGTGTGCATGTGCACGCACATATGTGCAGGTGAACTACACAGGCATTAGTTTTTGGTCTTGGCCTGATTAGTGAAAAATTCTACTTATTTAAAAAATGTTTTCTTTATCACTAAGATTTATTATCTCATAATCTTTATATGTTTTTAAGATTTTATTTATTTATTCATGACTGAGAGAGAGAGAGAGAGAGGCAGAGACACAGGCAGAGGGAGAAGCAGGCTCTGTGCAGGAAGCCCAACGTGAGACTCGATCCCAGGTCTCCAGGATCATCTGTTATTTGCCTCTTTATTAATTTCTTCATTTTAATAATTGCTTATTCTTTCCTCTACCTATTTTTCTCTATAATGTCTATATTGACTACATGAACTTTTTATAGATTAGTAATAACCCTTTTCTATCACATGAGTTTGAATATATGATTCCTATAACTTGTTTCATTTATCCTGTTTTACTTCCCAATCTTTTACACATCATACCAATATTTCTACATTAGTTTCTGTCCATTATCTATTTAGTTACATCACTTATGTCTATTTTCTCTGTTAGATCATTATCCTCTGTCTAGATTGTATTCTCTTTGAAATGAAGAATTATGCTTCTTGGGATGCCTGGTGGCTCAGTGGTTTAGCGCCTGCCATCAGCCCAGGACGTGATCCTGGAGTCCCGGGATCGAGTCCCATGTCGGGCTCCCTGCATGGAGCCTGCTTCTTCCTCTGCCTATGTCTCTGCCTCTCTCTCTCTCTCTCTCTCTCTCTCTGTCTCTCATGAATAAATAAAAAATCTTAAAAAAAAAAAAAGAATTAAGCCTCTTCATACAGGTCTAGCACAGTACCATTTACTTGATAATAACTGCTTCTTGATGATGGCTACACAGTTGGGACCATAGAAGTCCCATAGAAGTAGAGCATAGAAGTAGACCATAGTATGGTTCTACTGACCATAGAAGTAGACACTTGCGTCCTGTCAGGTTACATAGCTCCTACAAATTGATAATCAATCCAACCAGAAATAGACTTTTGCTATTGTTTCACAACACTTGACCATTCTCTTTGAAAGAGAGAATACTATAATGTTACTATGTAATGGATCTACTATGTATGTTCTCATTGCTTTAAATTCACTGATCATATGAAAAGAGAAGAATGCACTAGCTTAGTGTTTGATCTTTACCACATAGATCTAATGTCATGATCAATTGGTTTCAGTATTTTCTTTGAAATCATATAAAGGTTCATATGTGCCAAATTTCATAATAATCACATGATAAGGTCAAGAAATACAAATTCCAAGGCAAAATTTATATGCCCAATTCACATATGACAGTAATACTATATAACCATATGTTGAATATAATACACTGTATGTAAATGCTATTCTTGAAAGCAATCCAATCAATAAAACTTAAAATAAATAACACTTTAATAACACATTTCAAATCGACTGAAAATGGAATAGATGGACTCTATGGCAAGAACATCCCTATAAAATTGACATGCAGAGGCTATTAAAACACAGAGAATAAAACAATCTTGAACTAAAGAAAAACTGTGACTATATAGGTTTTTTTTAAAGCCTACTGCATTGTATGCCAAGATACAGCAGTCGTTTTTATTTAAAGAGCTATTTCAATAAAAACTGGATTGCCAAGCAGTAAAAAGTAAATTCAGTTTGTATTCACCAATAGCTAAAAAACACTTTTTAAAGAATAAACTATATAAACCAGGAAAAGTAAGAAATACACAGTAACAGCAAAAGTCGAAACAGAAAAAAGTCAAAATTTAGTCATAATTGGGACTAATAAAAGATTGACCAATTTTTATCATTAAAAAAGGTTATGGGAAAGCTACTGAAGTTAACTTCAAAAGCCTAGCAGTAAAAAGTGATTGTAATGTCAGTAAAACTCTGAAACATCAAATAGACCCTAAGTAGTACTAATCCACTGCATCTTTGAACATATATTTGCGTTTTTTTAAGAAGAAAAGCTTACCCTTTTTTCCTTTGTTTCCAACATCCTGTTTAAAAAAAAGAAGAAGAAAAGAAATCCAACTCTACAGCTATTAACAGTAGCTCAGAGTACAGAAACTTTACCTTCATTCAAAGATAATATGAGTTAAGATTTGAAATGTCCTTTCCTTTTTGGCCTGGTTCTGGAAAACATGGTTTCATCTTTATAGATTAGTAATCTGTTTCTCCCTCTGCCTGTGTCTCTGCCTGAAAAATATCCCTGTGTGGACCTGGTTCAGTGTGTGTCACAGCATACCAATGTACTTGTGATTGACATTTTTTTTGATTGACATTTTTTTTTGTTTTTTTGTTTTTTTTGATTGACATTTTTAATTTCAATTTTGTCACTTCAGATCCTGGGAAGACTCTGCCTGAAGCCCTTGATTACTGCACAGTTTGGCTGCAGACAGTGCCTGGAGAAATAGACAGCAAAAGTGGTATTCCACCTTCCCTAGTAACGTTACAAATTAAAGACTTTCTTAATGGACCAGGTAAGAAAGTCATAATTCAAATGTGTATACATTATTTTCATGTGAGTATATTGACATATACTTAGGGTCTGTTAGTGATTGTGGCATTCCTTGCCAAAAATGAATAGTTCATTTGTTTTCCAGAAGTGTATTCTTCTCAAGCTAGAAATTAATAATAGGCAAATATTAATATGCATTCAAAATTACCTTTGGTCTGGGGCCCCTGGGTGGTTCAGTCAGTTAAGCGTCTGCCTTTGGCTCAGGTCATGATCTCAGGGTCCTGGGATCGAGTCCTGCATCAGGCTCCCTGCTTAGCGGGGAACCTGCTTCTCCCTTTCCTTTTGCCCCTCCCCCCAACTCATTTTTTTTCTCTCCCTCTCACTCTCTCTAATAAATAAAATCTTTTTTTAAAAATTACCTTTGGTCTGACAAAAAAAGCAGTTATCAATTAAAGAATAATTGACTATAAGCCAAAGACCCCAGACTTTATTTCTACCTTTTCTGCTAATTATGTAATGTTAGGCAGTTGATCTAATCTTCTATGCCTCAGTTTCCTTACTGTAACAAAAAGGAATAAAATGGAGAGATGATTGGATGGGATAAATGATACACATAAGATAGTATATATAGATATATTCAATTAGATAAGTGTATGTATTTCAAATACTTAGCAAAGTACTTGAGACATTAACATTCAGTTTTAGATAGATAGATATAGTTATCAAAATATATTGAGTCCTTATTAGTCCCAGGTACTAAGTGCTTTATGTTCTCAGAAAGACCCAAGGAGGAGGCCCTATATAATTATCCCTGTTTTATAAATTAGGAGGTTAAGACTTAGAAAAGTGAAGTAAAATGCCCAAGGTCTTAATGGCAGAGGAGCCATTCAAACCCAGGTCTTTATGACTCCAAAGACTTAGATCACTTCAACCCTACACTAATTTTATCATAACCATAGATTTTTCCTCTCTTCTCCTTCTCCTCTTTCTTTTTCTGCTCTATTTTCTTCTTACTTCATCTCATGTTCCTCTTCTTCTTTGTATTATTCTTCCCTCACTTCAGTGAGATCTTACCTATATTTAACAAAAATTACATTTCAGTTTTCATCTTATTTTATACTTACAGTGCTTCAAAACATTAGTCATCGAAGGAATATCAGTTTCTTCATTAAGTATTTAAAACAATGGCATTAAACGGTCTTAAGATCTCTAGCAATACTCTGCAAGGCATGCATTTTGCTGAGTGAAAAATATCCCTGTGTGGACCTGGTTCAGTGTGTGTCACAGCATACCAATGTACTTATGATCCATGGCTATAGATTGAAGAAGGCCACTTGTCATCATGTCTGGGGTAAAGAGAGCTTAAAGCCACCTACACTGGCCCTTTGGGGCCCAATTCTTCCTCAGTGCTGAGATTTAAAAGGTGTAGAAGTATGAAGAACTGTTTCTAATCATTATAAGTATCTAGACATGGTTTTAAAGACTCAAAGGAAAGCAAGAAGCTGATGATGAAGGCTAAGAGAGTCATTAAAGTTGGAAGAAGCCTATGGGGTGAGGTAATGGATAGATTGAGAGTAATAGGAGTCCTAGTACTTGGCTAGTGAGTGTGAAATACCATATTTCATTGATTCCAAGCCATCATCAATTATAGGAAAAAACATTTTATGTACCAAGAAAAAAAAATCTGCTATTTAAACTATGATACAATGCTTTCTTATTATATCCATTTCAAGGCACTTCCTGACTTCAGAATTGTTCACATGTAAAAGACTAAAATGTTAGAATGAATGAAATTAGGTAAAAACATATGGTTAGTTCATGGAGAAGTGAGAAAGAAACTTGGATTTCCCTATTCTCTTTTTTAGTTTCAGATTTTTTTTTTTTCTTTTAGATCTAGTCTTTGACTCACTTTGGCTAGAAGATTCGCTTCTAGGTTATATTTGGTTGACTTGTTAAAGAATGGGATCTGTTGGACAGCCCGGATGGCTTAGCAGTTTAGCAACGTCTTCAGCCCAAGGCCTGATCCTGGAGACCCAGGATTGAGTCCCACGTCGTGCTCCCTGCTTCTCCCTCTGCCTGTGTCTCTGCCTCTCAATCTCTCTCTCTCTCTCTCTCTCTCTCTCTCATGAATAAATAAATAAAATCTTTAAAAAAAATTAAAAAAAAGAATGGGATCTGCAAATCCATAGTTCTGTACCATATTTTCACAGCAACCAAGTTGAATTTCAAGAAAAATATCAATGAATGAATATGTTTATAATTCTAGCATTTAATGTGACTATATAGTAGAAATGTGGTTTTTAAAATAGTTTTTACTTTTGTGTTTCATACACTTCTTTAAGTTGAAAATTATATATGCCATTCTTTATTTTATGCTTATTCGGTAAGTGATAATCTATCTGGATATTCAAACTTGTAAACAAATGGATTGAAAGCATTATTTTATAGTAGCGCTTCTTAGATTTGAGTGTGCATTCGAAGCATCTCTGGTGAGCTTGTTAAAATGCAAATGGTTTAGTAGTTCTAGAAGGTGGGAATGAAAAGTAACAAGTTTTTATATGAATCATAGATGAATGGATGAATATAAACATACACACACAAATGGCTAGTGAAGGCTAAACTGCAGATATTTGGGGGCACAGGAGAGAGGAATGATGGAAAGAGTGATGAGTGGTTTTTTGAACGGTACTTTTATTATAAAAAATCAAATACAGTGTCTGATTAATGGTTTAAGTTCTTCAAAGTCTAAAACATTTTACCAAGAGAAGTTTCCCTTCGTAAATTATTTGAGGGAAGATTAGTTTGAATGCTATATCCATTGTGTAGGATTTCACTAAATAGTAACCTAATCTGTCTGAACTACTCCAGAATTTACTATCTTAGACCAAAATTTCCTTACTGTAAATAATTTGTCATGTAAAGAATAGAAGTAGATGTTAGTCCATAGGCTAATTATATTCTCTTACTACACAACCAAATTGCCTCTGTATATTAATTTAGGGATCAATAGAAATACAGGATACATAAAGTACTTCTTTTTTTTTTTTTTCATAAAGTACTTCTTACCATAGAAATGTATTATTTTATAGATTTTTGGCAACTCAAGAAAATTATCTTTTTTTCCAGATTTTAGACAATAGTATACTAAGAGGAATATTATTTAGGCTGAGAATATGGGAAGAAGCTTCAGCTTTGTAGTACTCCCCAAGGTCATTCCTTTCCTTAAAAAAATTTTTTTTTAATTACTGACTTCTATATGGTGTTATTATTAATAATCTTCTGCTACCGTTTTTTAATCTAGATGCACATCCTATTTAAGTATCATTCCCAGAGTTCTACGCTATAGCTGTAAAATGGTATATTTTCACTTACTCTTTTCTTGCTCCTGAATGAACATTCCAGGGGCCCTAAAAGTTATGGCGCCAAAGAATACAGGAAATACTGATTATAACTACCTAACCTTAAGTTTTCTTCTTAAGGTGCAAACTTGCCAGCTTTTGAATTCAGCCTTACAGATTTCTTTTGCAGGGATTATTTATCTAAACAATGTGATACAAATGCTGCTCTTTAGGACTCTTGTTTTTGGAAAAATAATTCAAAGTTCTTGAGTCTTCCCTTATTTCCTCTGTTCACTTAATTGTACCTTAGAGCAAATAGTAGGTCCCAACTTCTACATCAAAGAGCCCTTCAAAGCTCTCTCACCCCCATCTCCTTCCTTCAGAGGGAACAGTTGTACCCATTAGCAAGGTCAGTGGCTTGGAGAAACCTGGAAAACAGCAGCTACCAGAAACCAGCTAGAATGATATCTCCAGCAGGTGATAGATTAGTTGGAACAAATTGGAACCATTGCAGTTCAGCAATCCTGGTTTCTTTCAAGCTGTTTTTAAAATGTCGTCATTTTAATACACAATCTAAGCCCTGCGGAACAGTCTACAGCAGGTTAATTTGAATCATATGATGTGTCACTGCCCTCAGCTGACGTGAGCTCTATTCCATGTGTGAAGCCATAATAAATCCATTCTCAACCGAGGAGAATTCCCCATGAGAAGGTGAACTAATCCAGGCCTCACACTGGCATGCTAGCCCTCCATAATTGAAAGCAGGGCCACCTGTTCCCAGCACAGTTAGCCTATAGAGAAAAAAAATAGCATTAGATCAGATACTTCTTATATTGAAAAATCATTCATAGTTCTTGCAAATTCAAATTCAGCTGTGAACTGCTTGGTATGACATCATACAGAAACATAGGAATGTGCCCACTTGATCCCAGTTTAAAGGTTTTGTTAGCCATAGTATTCTTAACTTTGAAATGAGAATTTTTTTTTTTTTAATTTAATGAGAGCTGACACGTGAGAAGAACTGGGAAGGGTGCATATTTTTCTAATTAACTCAGGGTCATTTGTAAAAACATTTGAGCTCCCTGGTATTTTGTTTGTTGTTCCTTTGCAGACATTTTTGAACACTGTCACTGTAATGACATTTAATGAAATGACATTTAAATGACAACAAAGAAATATTTGTGCCAAATTGATAGAACATTACCACATTATTTATGTTTTGTTATAAATTAGCATACTACAGTCTTCATATAATTAAGTAACATGGCTATATCAAACAGTTATGACTGCAATTTTCACATTTACTTTAGGATACAGTATACCTGGTGTCTCTAGATGAAACACATAACCACTGAAATTGTTTTCCCTTAATAAAATCACTTCTTTAGTGTCTCCCTGTATAACCTGTTCATTAATTTCCGTATATAGTTTTCATGTTTGTTTTTTTTTATTTCATTCTGACTCTGAATTGGTTTCAGCTCTGGTTTTGACTTCTGTTTTAAAAATTTGACTTTAAAAAAATTTTTTTAGTTAAATTCAGTTTGCCAACATATAGTGTAACACCCAGTGCTCATCTCATCAAGTGCCCTCCTTGATGCCCATGACCCAGTTACCCTATCCCCCCACCCTTTTCCACTTCTGCAACCCTTTGTGTGTTTCCCAGAATTAGGAGTCTCTCATGGTTTGTCTTCCTCTCTAATTTTTCCCCCACTCAGTTTTTAATTGGTTGTGATCCTATTTTGAACATTTTATGGATTAACTTATGTTTTATAGATTGCAGTGATCTTAATTTTTACTTTTAAAAAATTTCTAAACATTTTAGTATAATCCTATTTCCATAAACTTTCTTAGAAAGTTTTTTTACTTGTTTTTAAAATATATACTTATTTTTTAATATATACTTATTAAATAATGTAAAATATTACTTTAAAGCACTTCTCAGATATAGTAGCACACCATAGGTTTATGTAAATAGACATTAGAGACTTTAAGTTGTTTATCTCCAGATGAGCATTTTTGAAATGTTTTTACTTTTCTTGGTGACTTCTGCTTTTATAAACTTTTTTCTCCTATTCATATAACAACCTGATTTTAATACCAGATTTTTCACTGTAGATTCAGTAAGCCATACTAATTTCTTACCAACACTGTAGAGTAAAAGGACTTTAAATCTTCTCTGAAAGTCAGGCTGACCGTAGTGCCTCCAGGGGACTACACTTGGCTAAGCAATAGGACCCAGAGAGGTCACAGAAGTTGGTTGTGGGTGTGGAGAGACGGTAAGAAGCAGCGCAAGGTCTCCTGCAGGGAAGTCAGTGGTATGGCAATTATTTAGATTCTTTATTTCTTCATGTGGTCTAATTCTGTCAGGAGATTTCCTCTACAGAAGAGAATGAGGGTAATGAGGGGTTATCTTTCTAGGATCATAAAGCAGACTAAGGCGAGAAAAAAAGAGAACATTATTTGGCTTCTTCTGTCTGTAACTTTCCAACTCTGTGCTTGCATGCAGGTCTTCTTCCCCTGCCTCTCTGACTTGTGCCTTCTCACAGACACAGTGTGGGGCCTTCTGTCCATCTCTCCGTATAGACAGTAACCTCAGCTGTCTCTTTTATGCTGACAACTCCTAAATGCCTTGCTCTGATTTTGACTTATCCAACTCCAGAACTATTTCTCCATCTGCTTATTAGATATATTTAGTTATTTAAAATTCTATATGTTCCATTTAAATTAAACCATTTTTTTCTCCTCTCTTTTTTCATTTCTGCCCTTAGTATAGTCTTCAAATTCTTTACATGGGCTAGTGATAGCAATGTTATTCCAGTCATGTTTTCTCACAATTTTACTATCACTTTTGATTCATCCTTTTTTTTTTTTTTAACTCCAAGTCCTTTTCATTTTCCTTGGAAATGGTCCACCCTTATGCCTCCTACCTCCCTAGTTTAGGTTTATGTCCTTATTACTTCCTCAGTCTGTTTATCAGCAGCCTTCACTTCACGTTCTCCTTTTACTCACTAATCCTGTTATCTCCTGTGCCCTTGCTAAATTGCCTCCCCTGCCAAACTCCTATGATGTTGACTACCCAGCTCCCTGAGTTCATCTGGTCAAAGTTCTCCTCAGCCCTCAAGGCTCTCTCTAATCTGTTTGTCATCTGGCTTAGCTGCTACTAAGCAGGTGATTATTTTACTTCTTTGAGCCTCAGTATTTTCTTCTATGACATAAGAGGGCTGTTTTAAGATTCCTGCAAGTTTTAAATTGATGGCTTTAATCCCTAATGGAACTCTTCATTTATTTTCACAACCAGGTATGATGAGCAATTGCAATATGCCAAGCGTTGTTCCAAGCATTGAAAATACAATGGTGAGCAAAAGATAGTCCCTTCTCTCAAAAAAAGCACATAATCTGGCAGAAAAGGCAGAATTTGTTGACCAAATTTTCACACAAAGTGATATACAATATTAAGCTAATACACATGTCATGAAGTTCTATGGATTCACAAGAGTGGAGATTTGGGGAAGCTTCTTGGAGTAACTGACACTGCAGCAGACTTGCACAGGATACGAGGGAGTTGACCAAGGACTGCAGAGGGGAGAAGGGATTTCCGGAGAGTATGTGCAAAAGACAGTATGGGGACAGTTATCATGTCAGATTACAGGAAGTGAAAACAGGGAAGAGTGAGGGAACCAGTGCTATGGGGTGAGGCTGTAAAGTGATCAGAGACCAGGCCTTGCTGGCCATAATCAAGGATTTTAGATTTTTCTCTTAAGAGTGATAAGGAGGGCAGCCCAGGTGGCTCAGAGGTTTAACGCAGCCTTCAGCCCAGGGCCTAATCCTAGAGACCCAGGATCGAGTCCCCTGTCAGGCTCCCTGCATGGAGCCTGCTTCTCCCTTTGCCTGTGTCTCTGCCTCTGTGTGTGTGTGTGTCTCATGAATAAATAAATAAAATCTTTAAAAAAAAAAAAAAGAGTGATAAGGAACTGGGGCACCTGGGTGGCTCATCTGCCTTCAGCTTTCAGGTCATGATCCCAGGGTCTTGGGATCAAGCCCCACAACAGGTTCCCTGCTCAGCAGAGTGCTTCTCCTTTTCCCTCTGCCCCTCCCCCTGCTTCTGTGCTCACTCTATCTCAAGTAATAAATAAAATCTTAAAAAAAAAAAAGTGGTGAAGAACCATTTAAGAGGTGTCAGCAGGACATGTATGTAGTGGGGGAGGGAGGAGGTGTGTGTGTTGATATGGTTATATGTGCATTTTGAAAAGATACCTCTAGTTTCAGGGTGGAGAACACTAACAGGGGCTAGAGTAGATAGAAAGGAGCAATTGGGAGAATATGGCAGTAGTGCTGGTGAGAGGTAATTGTACATTGGATTGGTAATAGAAATAGGGAGAAGTGAAAGAATTGATAGATACTGGGAAGAAAATCTTTTTTACAAAACCTGAAGATAATCATTCTTTAGTGTTATCAAATATGTAGTTAGGGTTCAAATTTCCACTTATTTCATAATATATGTGGACAGGGAGGAGGGGGAAAAATGTGCGGATGTGTGAGTATTTATTTGCATATATATTTCTTGGGTTTATCTTAACCAGAAGCCATATATATTCTACATATCAGTACTGGTTGATATATTTTTCTAGTTTCTTTTGATAGTTAGGTTTTCTACTGTATCATTTTTCATCTCTGGTAATTTATATGTTGAAGAAACCAGATCTTTTATTTTGGAGAGTTTACCACAGTTTGGTTCTTTTTTTTTTCTTTTTTAAGATTGTATTTATTCAGTTGAGAGAGAGAGTAAGCACAAGCAGGGAGGGGGAAGAGGGAGAAAGAGAGAATCCCAAGCAGGCTCCCAGCTCCACATGTGGGGTAGGGGTGGAGGGCTCCATCTCACGACCCAGGATCATCATTACCTTAGCCAAAACCAACGGTCAAACCCATAACCGACTAAGCCACCACAGGTACCCCTATCACAACTTGGAAAAAAAAAAAATCCCAAACCATGATCCTGGGTACTGCTTCATACACTACCCTTTATTATTATTCTTTACAAACTTCTTGAAGGAGTTATTTATACTCTCTGCTTCTTTTTTTTTTTTTTTTTTTTTCCCTCCTGTCTACCTCAATGCATTCTAGACTAGTTTCTATCCAGGTTAACTAACCCAATGCTGGAGAGAGACACTTGTAGTCACAATGTCTATAAATCTACTAGATATTTTCAATTTCGCATCTTTCCATGTCTCAAAGTGCTACTGACTTGGCTTCTCTGACTTTATACTTTTCAAATTCTCCTCTTAGCCCACAATTTCCTCCTGCTAGTAGAATCCTGATTGGACTTCTTCAAGACGCAGTCTTAGGCTCTCTCCTCTACTTTCTCTCTGTTCTTTCCTTGAGTAATCTCTCAGTTTACTGTTTTCATCTCAGTAATCAGGATTAACAACTGTCTTAGCTTGGGCTGCCATAACAAAATATCATAGCCTGGTAGCTTAAACAACAGAAATTTATTTTCCCACAGTTTTAGATGCTGGAGTGCTGAGATCAGGGGGCCATGATGAATGGTTTCTGGTGAAGCCCTCTTTCTATCTTGCAGATATTATTGTGGTTTTTTTTATGACATAAGAAACTTGGGTTTTATCATATTTAAATATTCACAAGAGGAATCCAGTTGAGAAAAGAATTGGGAAAACAAAAGACCCCTGCTATTTCCTCACCTTCTGTACTATTTTGAAGCAAATCCCATGCATTATATCATGTATAATATTTCAGCATTATGTATCTCTACAATAGAAGAATTTTTAAAAACATGACCACAATACTATTATCAAACCTAACAATAGGGGTACCTGAGTGGCTCATTCAGTAAGCATCTGCTTACTCAGGTCATGATCCCAGGGTCCTGGGATTGAGTCTCACCTGGGGCTCCCTGCTCAATAAGGAGCCTGCTTCTCCCTCTCCCTCTGCTGCTCCCCCTTCTATGTGGCACGCACACACCATTTATCTCTTAAATATATAAAAGAGAAAAGATCAAGGTGGGTGCCTAAGAAAAAGGGAAGAAGAAGAATCGAATACATATTTGAAAGAACCAGTTTTAAATTAGAGGTGCAACAGATTCCCTATTTTACATAACTAAGGAAAAGAAGGAAAGGGGCATATGCAGGTATGCAGGTAGGTTTTTAGTTTGGTAGCAAGAAATTGATAGAAATGTAATGGCTTTAACTTTCTCCAAAAGCTAGAAGCAAGATCACCTACTGAGATTGAAGAGGGAGGAGAAGGGTTTGATGATTTGGCAGCAAAATGGTTTAACATCATCTTCCAACATGACTTTTTCATATTTCATGCACATTCTCATCTCATGCCTTTTTCAACTTTTATGTCATAAAAAAAAATTTTTTTTTCAAAATATACAAAAGTTCAAATATATACAAAAATTTTCAAATATATACAAAAGTTTACTGAATAGCATATAAAACCTCCTGTTCGGCTATGGACAGTATGGTTTCTTCTCTCATCTACTACTTGATTACTCAGTAATATTGTTCATCTAAGGAAGGTAGGATAAATGCTGAATTCTGTTCCTTACCCATTTTTAAAAATGAATTGATTTTTTAAGTGAGAGGAATTTTTTTTACAATGTATGCATATATCAAATGACAATGTATACTTTAAATATTTTTAAATTGCATTTGTCATTTGTACCTTAATAAAGCTGGGGGAAAATGAATTATTTTCCTAGTATATTCCAACAGTGGCCAACTAGTTGTTACTTGGTATTATTCTTAAGTCATTTTTTTTTTAAAGATTTTATTTATTCATGACAAATACAGAGAGAGAGAGAGGCAGAGACACAGGCAGAGGGAGAAGCAGGCTCCATATAGGGAGCCCGACGTGGGAGTTGATCCCAGGTCTCCAGGATCACACCCCCGGCTGAAGGCGGTGCTAAACCGCTGAGCCACTGGGGCTGCCCATTACGTCATTATTTTTAATGTTACTCAAATTATCTCATCTTTGGAAGTAGGAGCTTCAGAAATTGGCTTCTTCATATTTTTAATCTTCCCTCACTGTGGAATCCTTATTCCCTTATCTCAAAGTAAAATGTGACTGTTCCCAAAAAGTAGCTCTACTGTCTCCAACCAAGGGATGAGTACATGCCATCACTGAGAAAAGCAAAAAAAAAAAAAAAGAAAAGGACAAAAGAGCTGCCAAAATTATTGGAACAATGGAATATGCTTAGCTCCTTTTAATGACTATTTAGAAAGAAATTAATTTAGATAAGTTCAGTTTACTACTCTCATTTTAGAAAGCCAGTTCAATTACCCTATAATCAGAGCACTTGTGTTATGATTTTGGGAGGAGGAGTATACTATAGTCAAAAGAGTCTGTGCTTCATCAGAAAAGTATGTGTATGAGAGTAATGCTGGTGGTGATGATGCCCACATCCCAGTTGTATGCACCATGAACTGCTGCTGGCTGACCCTGGCAAGAGATGTGTCAGCCCATGTCACTGAGCCTCCTCAACAGCACGTGGAACAGCTTATTCCCAATTCCACTTGGTAAACCATTGTTAATTGAAGCACTCACGAACCTGCCACCATTGAGTTCTTTACACTTCACACCTTCAGTAAGAACACATTGATCTCATTGGCATGGGCAACTTTCCAGGTTTTCTAGTTCTCATACCTGTGAATACTGAGTCTTCACTGTCCACTATCATCAGGAGTATGTTTACAAAAAAAAAAAAAAAAAGTATGTTTACTTCAACACTGTCACAAAAATCTGAATTTGAATTGCAAAAATATTTTTATTAGAGATGCTATAATTCATAAAGTCAAGCTTGTTTACTTTATGAAGTTAAATTTCATATTTACAGAACAAAATTACAGATTTTTTTCTGTGTTTTGCATTTACCTCTCTAACATGGCCAGGTAGGGGCTGGTGGGGAGGAGGCACCATCATTCATGTGCCTATACATAGCCACCACCACGTATGCACTGTTTTCCTAGCAGCCTTGCTTGTCTTTAAAAAAAAAAGTGCCTTTTACAAATAGAATTCCAAAGGAAGAAACACTTAACAAAGAAGTTTTCTTTCATGAATGTTATGATTTGAGTATAACAAGCCATATTGAATCCATTGGGTTTTTGGTAATAGATTTCAAAATACATCATAAATGTAAGTAATATGATGACTAATGGGTCAAGTAAAGTTGGAACATTTTAAATGAGAAAATATCTGGAACAGTTTTCAGGAAACTTTTCCAGTTGATGTTTGGTCCCCCACAAGGTGTGTATTAACATGAACTTAGGGGAATCACCTCTGGGGCTTGAATTCGTTCTCTGATTTCATTACTACAATATAATTCTTTTCCTTTCACTATTAAGTCATCTCCTAGGGTGATGGAAGCGTAAAATTAGTGTAATTTATTTCTATTTGTCTAATCTCCTTTTAACTCACTAGTCATCTCATCATTCTGTTTCCTGGTAGCTTTTCAGAAAGTTTTGAAGGGTAATTAGAATCTGATAATTGACAGGCATGAGTTTACTTGGTAACTTAAAGATACAGAATGTGTTCTGGGGATGCTGAAAAATTATATCTGGCAAAAAAAATAAGTGACTCAGCTGGGAGATTCTCTATTACTGTTTATTCTTAAAACCTTGAACATAATCCATTTATTAAAATTTGATGAGAATTATGAAAAAATTCTAAGCCTTTTAAAACAACCTTATAATAATTGGAAGAGAATCCACATTGACAATCTGTGCCTAGTTCTTTATCCAGGTATATTTCCAGGTCTTGTATGACATCATTCTGTATAGCTCCCACTGTGTCTCTGTTAAAGAAAACCTTTCTAGTACATTTTTATTAATGTTTTAATCTAAATAATGAAATTAATGTTTTTTATCAATTTTAAGCATAGATAGCAGAAAACATATTATTCAATTTTTAATTTTTTATGTTTAAAAATGCCAGATTTTTGTTGCATAATTTTTCCCATTTGTAAAATGTGTCATTATGATACTAAACATATTTACTAAAAAGGCACTAATTTTTTTACCAAAAATAGTGATTACTTGCTCAAGGTTGTGAAAGCTTCAGAGGCACTGGGAAGGTAATAAATGTAACAATACAGATTTGTTAAACTTTCAGATATGATGGTGACTTCATGATCAGAGTTGAAAGGTTCATGCATGCTGATGGACTTTATGCAACAGTAATGGGCATTATTGCATTTGCACTGCTTTTCATTTTGGTACATGCTTCTTGTCTCTTGGTGGAACTGGTACTTTTGAAAGGAATACTTGGTATTACAGAATAGCCTCATGTCAGCTCTGTTTTATGGGGCTCTTGGCTTTATAGCAGTATCCAGCTCGACCAAATTGGAATGTCCAGCCGCTCTGTTTGCACATAGAATGAGCTGTGGGAGGGTCAGGGATGAGGGACTCTGTTCCACTGGAGGGAACCATACATAGATGTTGCACTGTATGCAAACAAACATACAAAAAAATTTTAAAGGTGAATTATTTAAATTTTTTAAATATCAATTTGTTTTTTATAAAAAGTTAACAACAGTTGTCTTGTGCTATGTATATATGGCTCTACTTGAGTTTTGAACTTTATGAAAATTTTCATCAGCTGCTGTTCAGTGACTGAGAGATTGTACTCCTAGGTTTAAGAGAATCCAATAAATGAAGTTTTGATATATACATAACAGTGTGACAAAACCCCCTTAGGAAGCATATAAATCAAGTGACCAAAGTTTCCAAATAAGAAGCCCTCCTTGATCAATCCACTGGTCTGAGAAAAGGTTGTCTAGAAACCAGCACCACAAAAAAATTAACATTAAAAATTTGCATTGCAAATTCATGAAACCGAGAAAAATATGGTTTCTTCTATTATAAATAATTAAACTTTCAAAATATTTTTTAAATCTATAGCACTTATACTTTTGGAGTTACTAAAGTTTAAAATCACACTGACACTCTTGGGACAAACTGAGATGGGGGAAATTCAAGGTACTACTTCAGGATCTTTTTCCTAAAATTTGTTTAAGTCCTGATCAATTGTTATATATATAGACTAGCAACCTAATAGAGATTCATGACTCTTAAAGATCGGACAGGACAGGCACCTATAATTAATTATGTACTTGCCATCACCATTTCAAGCTGTTAGACTTATACTGAATAAATATTATGAGCTGTCCTCAGTGTTGCTTGGGAAATGGATCTTTCTGATTTCAGAATATTAAAAAGTGTTATATTTGATAAAATAAGGTCATTAAAGTGACTCAAACAGAGTCATAGTTGAAACTCACCAATATAATTAGATTTTAGTATACATTTCTTTTTCTGGATTATTTGAACTCTACTGACAAAAAGAAACTTTCTTTTAAGATGTATTTTATAATACAAACCAAGTCCTATGATGGAATATATCCTCTTGTGAATTAAACTAATTTATATAGTACCAAACTGACCTATGCTTTTGACTTTTACCAGCTTAACTGACTCTAGTATAGTTGTTAAAGCCCCTAACTTTAATATGCTATATTTGATGTCAGTAAGATCATGATGTGTCCTGTGGCTTCCCTAACATTTAGGAGTAGCATTCCATCTTTTTCACCTTCTACAGAAGGGCCACCAACAATGTTCTACTAACTTGGAGGGGCCATGGAGAGTGGAAAGCAAACCTCAAAAACTAACCTCCTACACATTTGATTAACACATAGGAGGCCTAAAGTGGGCTTCGCCTACATATAAGAGCCATGGACGCATTCAAGCTGTTTGGCCTTTTGAGAGACACATGTAGACTAAAAACTAATGAAAAGGCATGGAAAAAAGCTATCATGCATATCACAGTCATTGAAATACATTGTTTTTTGTTTTTTAAATAAATATGCTATAAAATTATCCTTTTTTGGTGTACAGTCCTGTGAATTTTAATACATATATAGATTTGTGTAACTACTACCACAGTCAAGATATAGAACAGTTCCATCATCCAGAAAAACCAACTCTCACAGTATTTCTTTGTAATCACACCCACCCCAAACCCTAAACTGTGATTACTGCTCTCCATCACTTTATGGGGTTTTGTTTGTTTATTTTGCTTTTTTGAAAATGTTATACAAATGGAATCCTGTAGCATTTAACCTTTTCATACTGGCTGCTTTTGTTTACATACTGCCCTTGAGATTCACCTAAGGTGTTGCATGTATCAGTAATATATTCCTTTTTGTTGCTGAGTAGTATTCCATTATGTGGATGTACTACAGTTTAACAGTACACCCATTGAAGGGCATCTAAATTGTTTCCAATTTTGATGCTTATGAATGGAGCTACATCAAGCATTTGTGTGTAAGTTGTGTAAATCTAAGTTTTCATTTCTTTTTTTCTTTTTTTTTTTTAAGATTTTATTTATTTATTCATGAGAGACAGAATGAGAGAGAGAGAGAGGCAGGGACTCAGGCAGAGGGAGAAGCAGGCTCCATGCAGGGAGCCCAATGTAGGACTCGATCCCAAGTCTCCAGGATGATGCCCTGGGCCGAAGGCAGGCGCTAAACCGCTGAGCCACCCAGGGATCCCCTAAGTTTTCATTTCTTTATGATAAAGGCCTACATGTGGGATACAATATTAAAATAAAATATTGTATTTTTTATTTTAGTCATTCTAATAGATGTCTCATTGTCATTTTAATTTACACTTTTCTAATGATGAACAATGTTGGACATCTCTGTGTGTGCTTATCCTCTATGCATATATCCTCTTTGTTGAAGTGTTTATTCAGGTCTTTTGGCCATTGTAAAATTAGGCTGTTTGTTCCTTATTACTGAATGTTGAAAGATTCTAGATAGAAATCTTTTGTCAGAGATACAATTTGCAAATATTTTCTCCCGGTACAGAGCTGTTCTTTTCATTCTCTTAACACTACTTTTTACAGAGCAAAGTTTTCAGTTATGAAGTCCAATTTATAAATTTTTTTTTATTGAATCTTGGCTTTTTAGTACTGTATGTAAGAACCTTAACTCTAAGACTTGAAGATTTTTTTCCTGTGTTTTTATCTAAAAACATGTTGTAATTTACATTTTGTATTTATTATATCATGATCCATGATCCATTTTGAGGTTTTTATGAAAGGTATAAAGTTGGGTTCAGGCACCTTTTTTTCTTTTTTTTTTTTTTGCATGTAGACATCCTTTCTTCATTGAATTGCCTTTGCACCTTTTCCAAAAATCATTTGAAAATCTTTTGAACTGTGTTTCTGTACTCTCTGTTTTGTTCTACTTATGTGTATATCCCTTCTCCAAGACTATGCTGTCTTGATCATGGTAGCTTCATGCTAAGTTTTAAAATCTTGTAAGTCCTCCAGTGTTACTCTTCTCTTTCAGAAATGTTTTAGGTATTCTAGTTACTTTACATTCCTGTATAAATCTTAAAATCAGATTTTCTATATCTGAATAAATACTACATGGATTTTGATTGGAATTCTTTCAATTCTACAGGTCTGGGTAAGATGTCTAATACTGAGTATGAGTAGTAAGAATGCATATCCTTGCCTTATTTCTGATCTTAGGGGGAAAGCATTTGATCCTTCATGATTAGGTATGCTGTTAGCTATAGGTTTTCATCTATGAACTTCATTAGATTAAGGAAGTTCCCTTTTATTGATAGTTTCTTAAGAGTTTTTCTCATAAATGGATACTGAATTTTTCAAAACTTTTTCTGCATCAACTGGTATGATCTTTTTGTTTTTTAAACTGTTAACATCATTACTTTGATTTTCTAATATTGAGTCAATCTTGTACTCCTAGCATAAACCCCTATTGGTCATGGTATATTATTAGTTTTATATGTTTCTGATTTGATTTCTAACTTTTTTTTAAGAATGTTTATGTCTCTGCTCTTAAGTTCTGTAGTTTTACTTTGTCTAGTTTTGGTATCAGTTGAGTAGTATTCTCTCCTATTTTCTGTGGCACAAGAAAATGAAGAAAAGAAGGCAAAGAGAGATTTTCATGTCCCTTTTGTGAGCACTAGAAATTCACTTCCCACATCCTGAAGCCAGAAATACAGAGTTTCTCCTACTACTCCCTCTCTTCACGCCTCACACCAGCTTTTAGGTTTTGGACTGCCTTTAGCACATGCTAGGGGATACAGAGGAAAAATGACAACTCACCTCCATTTTAGTGGTATTTTGCAGTCTAGTTATCTTCTCCAGTCTTCTGTCACCATTTATTTTTCGGCATCCTCAAATAGCTACCCTGTGTAGGTTTTATAATTTCATTCTCTCCAGCTTTTGGATCTGCTTAGAGTGGGAGGGACAGGATTCTGTCTTCCCTGGAATCCTTAAATAATTTTTTTAAGCTAGTGTGCATGAGCCAGGGATGGGAGGAGAGGGAGAGAGAATCCTAAGAGGCACTATGCCCAGAGCAGAGACTGACACAGGGCTCCATCTAACAATCCTGAGAGCATGACCTGAGTAGAAATCAAGAGTCAGATACTTAAATGACTGAGCTACCCAGGCACCCCTGGAATCCTTAAATTTTTTTTTTTTTTAAAAAGGAACTGGCAACTAACGAAGAGCAAGGTATGTTAGATATTTTTGTTTTAGGAGAAAAGGTAAAAGAAACTGAGACAAACATTCCTATACCTGGAAACTCATTTATATTCACATTGGAAACCTAGAATGTCATGTGAGTAAACATGCCTCTGGAATTTGTGTTAGTTTTCTATTGATACATAACAAATTAACCACAAATACCATGTAGTTCAGCAACATAAATTTATTATCTCACCATCCTGTAGGTCAGAAGTCCAGGTGGGTTCAGCTGGATTCTCCACTTAGAATCTCACAAAGCCAAAATCAAGATGTCAGTTGGGCTGGGCTCTAATCTGGAGGCTCCAGAGAAATAATTCATTCTAGTTGTTTGCACAATACAGTTTCTTGTGGTTGTAGGATTGAGGCCCCTAATTCCTTGTGAGCTGTTGGCCAGAGTTTCCCTCGGTTCTAAGGCCACTCATTCTTTCTCATATGACCCCAATCATCCTCAAAGCAGCAATGACATACAATGGAGCCCTCCTCATAGGTCAAATCTCTCTGACTTCCCTTCTTTCCTCCTTCATCTGCCTTTAAAAGGCTTATATATTTAGGCCTACCAAATAATTTCTGTGTCTTTTTTTTTTTTAGGATTTATTTATTTATTTATTTATTTATTTATTTATTTATTTATGATAGACAGTGAGAGAGAGAGGCAGAGACACAGGAGGAGGGAGAAGCAGGCTCCATGCCGGGAGCCCGACGTGGGACTCGATCCCGGGACTGCAGGATCGCGCCCTGGGCCAAAGGCAGGCACTAAACCGCTGAGCCACCCAGGAATCCCCAATTTCTGTGTCTTAAATTCAACTGACCTAATTAAGCTTTTTTTTTTTTTAAGATTTTATTTATTCATGAAAGACAGAGAGAAGCAGAAATCTAGGCAGAGGGAGAAGCAGGCTCCTTGCAGGGAGTCTGATGCAGGACTTAATCAAAAGACCCCAGGATGATGACTTCAGCCCAACCACTGAGCCACCCAGGCATCCCTGACCTAGGCTTTTTATCACAACTATAAAACCCCTTCACAGCACAGCAGTATCTAAAGTAGTGGGTTTGATTTAATAACCGAGGAAGAGGAATCTTGGGTAGGGGAGTCATCTTTAGAATCCTGCAGAGTAGAATGTTTTGGGCTAGTCCAACATGAAGTGTCCAAAATATGTACTGTACTGAGTTGTACTGAGTTGGAGGCCCAGTACTGCATATTAATGATGAAAAATATGCATTCAAGGAACTTCTAGACTGGTAAATATAATCTTACAAAAAAGATATTTGTGCAAGGCCAGCTTTGTGGATCAACTTTTTACAGACAACATTGAGCAGTATCCTGAAGATTAGGCATTAGGCAAAGAAAGGGCAACATGAGCAAAGACCTAGTGGTATGACATAGCAGGAGTTGGGGAAAGAGGGCTCTATAAACTTTATGGTATTTCTTGCAACCTTATTGTGTGACAGGCAATGGTTGCAGATACAGAAAGGCTCCATTCTAAGGAGCTTGGTAAAGAAGAGCCAGTAAAGAGTTTTAAATAAGAGTAAGCCAATCAGGATTGCATTTGAAACAAATCATTTGGAAATTACTCTGGAGACTAGACTAGTGGGAATTGGTCTAGACAGAGAAATCATTTGGGAGGCTGAACAATATCAAAGCCATGGAGGGAAAAAATGGGGAATGACTAGAATGCTGAAGAGGAGGAGATTGAATTCAAGCAATGTTTTGGAAATAAAATTGACAGAACTTAATCTTTTTGTGGATTTGAACCAGGAAAACAGGACATGAAATGGGTCAAAAAGCCAGATTTCTTATTTAAGCCACTTGATGGATTACAGACCCACTGACCAAGACAGGGAATATAACATGTCCAAGAGGAGCTAATGGATTATTTTAGATAAAATGATTTGATATGTAATAGAAAAGGAAAGGAAAAAATCATTCATTTTTTTTCCTTCATTACATCATTAAATACCTATTTAGCAGTCACTGTGGACCAGACAGTAGTGTGGGCACTCAGAATATTAAGATTAGGTCAGCTCTCACTGCCCAGGAGCTCACAGCTCACTGGAATGTGACAGATACATAAGATAACTATAAAATAATATAAATATGTGCCTGAGGAGGCACACTGTACAGGGTATTTTGAATGCAACAGATGAGCGGCATCTTCCTTGGCCACGGGGTCAAGAAAGATTTCGTGGGGGAAGCAACTCAAGGACTCAGTCTGAAAGGATGAGTTAGATGAATAACCAGAGGCATAAACAGTGTTTTCCTGTGTCACTGGGACCACAGAGATACCTGAGATAGGCTCCATATCAAGGTGTCATAGTCAGCACTTCTTGGTAGATATGATAGTTAGATACATAAACCATTCCACAGGGGCTTTGACAGTCTACAGTTAAGCAGAAATGGATCCCTTAGGTTTAGCAGTTGGCTTAAGTGGATATTTGGGCAACTTCACTTCAGACCTTTAGTTTAAGCCTGAATATGATGAAACCAAACAAAAGCAGATTTGAGTCTTCCATTTGCTATAGCTTTGTTGTTTCCATTATCTGTGAAGATTGTCCTTTTTCTCATTGCGGTAAAGGTAATATTATTTTCTGTAAGGAGTAATTTCGAAGCCCACATGAAAATAAATGTATGGGTCATTTGAACCATCCAGTTTTCCTAAAATATTTTGCCCACCAGCTTCTTTCAGTACTCCAAAATCTTCAAAATCAAAAATAATGCCTTTCAACAATGGAATAACTGGATACTCCCACGAAAAAGAATGAAGTTGGGCCCCTACCTCACACAGTACTCAA
Source organism: Vulpes vulpes (assembly GCF_048418805.1). Lineage (NCBI taxonomy): Eukaryota > Metazoa > Chordata > Mammalia > Carnivora > Canidae > Vulpes > Vulpes vulpes. Next base: position 35,512,304 of record NC_132792.1, on the reverse strand, counting down.
AAGTTAATTCAAGAACAATCACAGACCTAAATGTAAGAGGTAAAACTATAAAATTTGCAAAAAAAAAAAATAATAATAATAATGATAAGTGTCAATCTTTGTGATGTTGGGTTAGCAGTAATTTTTTTTTATAAAAGCACAAGCAAAGTATGCCCAAGATTGCGAATCCGAGAAACCACCAAGGAGCTGACCCCAATGCAAACACACAAGGGTTTATTTACAAGCTCGAGCTTGGGTCCAAGTATACCCGACAGAGCGGAGCAGGGACTTGGACCCCAAAGTGGGTTACAGCTGGTTTTTTTATAGGCTGGTCTAGGGGATTTTCAGAAGGGGTGGAGGAATTTCTCAAGTTCTGTTTACATTCTGATATGGGGCTTTCAAGAGCATTGAGCTCTGTTCTCATTCTAATATGGGACTTTCTACCAGGTGTGTGGGCTCTGTTGTCTTCTGATATGGGATTCCCTGCCAAAGACATTGAGGACATTCTGCAGTTTTTCCCGTAAAGTTCAGCTCTTATTCACAGGGGCCTAAGATGGCTGTACTTCTGCTAATGCTAAACTTTAGGTGGGATGGCCTTAATTTTCTTGGCCTCCACACAAAGTAATAAATAAATTGGACTTCACAAAAATTAAAGTCTTGTGTGCTACAGATGATACCACCAAAAAAAAATGAAAAGATAGTCCACAGAATATACAAATCCTGTATTTGATAGGAACTTGTACCCAGAATATAAAGAACTCCTATAATTCAATAATTTTTAAAAAGTTTTAAAATTAGCAAAAAATGTGAATAAACATTTCTCCAAGAATATATACATATGTTCAGTAAATACATGAAAAAGCACTCAACATCATTTATCATTAGGGAAATTCAAATCAAAATCACAATGGGCTGCTACTTCATACCCACTAAGATGACTGTCATCAATTAGGACCCAGCAGTCCCACTCTTAGGTAGATACCAAGAGAATTGAAGACATGATCTTGTAAACATCTGCACCCCAATGTTCATAGTAGCACTATTTATAATAGCCAAAAAGCAGAAACAACTCAAACGTCCATTAGTTGATCGTGGATTTTTAAAATGTGGTTTTATCCACATCATATCCGTATGATGAAGCATTATTCAACCATGAAAAGGAGTAAAGTACTAATGATACATATTTCAATAGAAATGAGCCTTAAAAACTTTTACTCTGCTAACTGAAAGAAACCACATACAAGGCAAGATATTCTTTAGTTCTGTTTATCTGAAATGTCACAATAGGCAGATCTAGAGAGGCAGAAATTAGATTCATGATTGCCTGAGGCTAGAGATAGGGAATGGTTGGGGAGGGACTGCTAAATGGTCAGGGATTATTTTGTGGGGGGGGGTGATGATAATGTTCTAGAAGTGGAGGCAAAAATTGCACAATCTTGTGGGTTTACTAAAAACCATTGAATTGTACACTTTAAATAGGTAAATTGTATGGTATGTGAGTTAAACTATCAATAGGAGTTTAAAAAAAATAATTCCTTTAAATTAGGGTGTTTTTTTTGTTTAAAAAATATGGGGAGCAGGGAACATTTTAGTATTGCAAAGAGTGACTCAGGTGTCTGATACTTTCTGGTGACCAATGAGCTAGAAGCAGGACTCTCAGTGTTGCTGGCCTGATTAAAGAAACCCCTGGGAAGGCCCACTTCAAAAGAACAGCACCCTGAGGGAACAGGTGACCAGGAGAAAGCCATAAGGTGCTGACATCTGAGGAAGATGAGAAGAGGTCCTCCTGATGAACAAAGGTCTAGAAATTAACCTTATCTGCTTAATAACCTTGCCATTAACTTCGTCTGGGATTATGTTTTGTGTACTCAGGCTTCAGTGAAAAAGACTCCTTAGGTTCAGTTAAGCTCAAACATAGGCGAGTCACAGTGTCCCAAGCACTGGATATGAAGATGTATGGCATGCTCTGCCTCCACAGCTCTTATGGTCTTATGTCTTATCCATAATGAAAACAGAAATAAGGCAAAAATAGAAAATTAAAGTGAGTTAGTTTTCAAGTCAGGTGACTAAGTAGCAAAAAAGGACAACATCTGGTATATGGTACATATAAAATGGACTGTAGGTTTTAAGAGATTACAGTCTAGGGACGCCTAGGTGGCTCAGTGGTTGAGCATCTGCCTTCAGTTCAGGTTGTGAGCCTAGGGTCCTGGGATCGAGTTCCACATCAGGCTCACAGCAGGGAACCTGCTTCTCCTTCTGCCTCTCTCTCTCTCTCTCTCTCTCTCTCTCTCTCTCCCCCCCTCTCTCTCTCCCTCTCTCTCTGTCTCTCATGGATAAATAAATCTTTAAAAAAAAGTCTCAGTCTACACATGTTGCATTGGATGGGGTGTTTACATTTTTTAGAATGTAGAATGTAGGGAAAAATTGTAAGGGACTACTGGTTTTCAGCAGGGCATGAAGGGGAAACAAACTTTTCTGCATATACTTGATCAGAGAATGGTAAGGAAGGTTACTTCAGTTTGTCCGTTGGACAGATAGTAACACCAGTATTTCTGTCAAACATTGTGCTAGATCCTAGAGGAAGTCCTTTTGCCTTGGAAGAAAGAATACCAGCTCCAGTAACAAACTAAAATAGCTGCTTAATTTTGCCTCAGAGTGAGAGGGCAGAAATAGATGTCCATGCTTGGCCTTTGCTCTATCAGGAACAGTCACGTGGATTGACACAGGAAGGTAGGCATGTAAGTAGTCCATGGACATAGTTCCTTCAAGTAACTGCATGAAAAGAATAGGTAGGTGATGAGTAAATGAATTATACCATCTGGCATCCTAAGGAGTCCACTGTACAAGTGTAGGGAAAATTAAATTAGAAAAAATTCCTGTCAAATTCCTTGACAGGGAAGGAAGGGCTTACATTCAATGACAGAGCTTCAATAATTTTCTTTTTCAATCCTATAGCAGACATCAACTTGGATATATCAAAGCCTTTGAAAGCAAACCTGAGCTTTACCAAGTTGGATCAGATAAACAATTTATTAAAGAGGATAAGAAGCACACACAGCAAAGAGACTTCAGCCCCATTGGACACCATGCTGAATAAGGATGAGTTTCCAACCTCAAAATGTTTCTGTGGAAAGTTGTCTAAACCTAAAGTTCATGGTGATGGAGCACAAAAGATTCCATTTCAAGAAAACATGTGGAGAACGGTTTCTTGCTTTCAAAAAATTTCTGTCCATACCACTCAGATAGTGGTCTCCATGGAAACTGTTCCCCATCCTGATAAACCATGCCTGTTAGCATCTTTATCAAACCTCAGTGGAAGCCTTAATGTCAAAACAGCACAAAAAGTACCTGGTAAGTCACAGAAAGGGGGAGAGGGAGATGATACATGATCTGTTAACATCTGAAAATGTGTAATTTTAAAGATTCATATTATGTAGAGGTTAAAAGTTTTAAGGACCATTACAGATGGGGACATTTCTGGTTTGTGACCTTATTTGAAGAGAATTCTATAACAAATCCTTTGAACCTAAATATCTTAACACCGTAAATTAAAGTGTTTGTATCCATTTCTTCAGGCATGTTCCTACAAATGTCTGTAAAATTGTCCACTTCTAAATTCCTTTTTACCTGAAATAACTGTAGTGGAACCGTGGAGTATCAAGTTTTGTGAACCCTTAGAGCAGTGGATCTCAAAGCATGGTCTCAGAACCTTGCTTAGAACAGCATTAGCATCGCCTAGGAACTTATTAGAAATGCCACATTTCAGACCCTGCCCCTGACCTACTGAATTAAAAAGCTCTGGACATGGGGCCCAGAAATTTGTGTTCCCAAAGCTCTATAGGTGATTCTGACGCACTATATTAAGTCACTGGTAACAATTTATTAAAAAGAAAGAAATTGTTCTGGTGGCAGGTGTGCTTACACAAAGTGTAGCAACTTTGTTCAACTTTGCAAGGACAATGCCATTGATCGTGCCAACAGTACCTGGCAGAGAAAGGCTATGCTTCAGTACCCAGCCTAACAAACAGTGGTGTGGACCCTGCAAACTGGATGGCACTGATGAGGGGAAAGGTGAGAAATTAACAGGCAATGATGTCTACATTGTTCTCTTTGGTTACCATGACTAAAATGTTAGTGCTTTTTCACACTGAATCAAACAGGGTAAGCAGAAGGAATGGGAGGAGAGGAAGAGAAAAAAAAGACAAGGTACAGGTGGGAAGTAGCAGTTTTCAATCACAGAACCTGCTACTGTTGTAGTTCGGGGCACAATGCCAGAAATTTTACTTCGAAAAGTAAAGACACCAAAAAGGAAACATTTTTTTCCACTTTAATTTGCAGGAAAGAATTGGGGTTAGAGGGACAGTACAGGGGATAAAGTAAATCCTGAAACTATATGCAACTTCATTGCTTACTAAAAAGTAGTTAAGTAGCAGCTGGAGAATCACTGGAACTTAGTTCCTTATAGCCAGTTTGGGCACAGTAGTTTAAGAGATAAAGGAAAAGCTTTATGGTTGAAAAGTATGAATTTTAGGCCAAAAAGTAGATGATTTATTTCTTTCTCACCAGAAATATTTGTGACCAAGCCAGCTAAAAGCACTTTTTTTTTATTGTCTTAAAAGTTAGAAATGAAAAATGTAAGTTCCATGGGACATGAAAGACCATGAAACACTGGAGGCTACAATGTCTGATTTATCCACAAATTGCAACCCACACAGCACTGGCCCTTTCCCATGCCTTTCCAGTGGTACCTTAATCATAGCAGGGAAAGGTTAGGATGCAAACAGAGGGAAATAATTTAAATGGATTCTACTCAATTCTAGGTCCTTTTCTGTCTTGTTTTATTCATTTGCTACTCATATTTTACCCACTCTTAATGGTGTCTGTCCTCAAAAAAACATCTCTATAATGTCATTAAAATCCTCTTGCTGAGCTCTACAAGACAGTGAACTCATTCTGCTTTTGTAATTCGGTTTTTTCCCCCTTCACACTAGAAAAACTACATGCCCTATCCCTTTTACAATTATGCCCTTCAATCTAGTTAAACACAGAAATAGAAACTATAGCTCCTACAAAGACATACTTTATACAAGTCTAATATGTAGTGTCCAACACACGTTCTCAAGTAGTTACTTGTGTCAATTAATCAAATCAAATTGAAATGAGCTATTTAACAGGAACAATTTTATTATGAGAACATAATGAACGCCAACTCTGTTTTCTCTACATTTCTCCTTAATATGGTGGCATGCTCAAACAGTTTAAGAAGATAACAAAGTTAGCAAAATAATAATTATAATTAAGTAAAATGAGATTGTGTTAAATTCAAGTTATTACTGATGGCTGATTTCTGGGAGATTATAGTTGAGAGATTATTACCTACTTTTCAAAAACTGACTTTTATCTAAGCAAAACTTTTTAAAAGTAGACATAATTTTTAAACTTCGGACATT